>NW_024426996.1:41384877-41467687 GCF_017311325.1 Ursus maritimus
CACCCACCCACCCACCCACCCCAGGTTGTTGAAGAGAACTTAGAAAGGCTTGTTCATGTCTTTTTCGAGACATTCCAGAAAGGCCCTCAGGATATTTACACTTTTAATGTCGGATTTCTTTCTTTCTTTCTTTTGTTTTGCACCAGTCTTCCTAAGAAACTTCTTCCTATATTTGCAGAAATAAAAACTGCCTTTTTATTTTATTTTTTACCGATTCAGAACACATCCACATATTTCGTTTCATTTCTGTAGTAGAAACAGGCATTGCCATTGCAGTGTGACTCACGAAGATATTTAGGTCCAGAGAAATTTGACTTGCCTGTTAGCCTGTGGGTAGGTAAGTAACAGAGAGCACATCTGACCTCCTTTCCTGCCTCTTTGCAGTAGAATGGTGACTCTACCTTTTGATTTTTCAGTTTGTTTGTTTGTTTAAAGAGCATGAGCAGGGGGGAGAGGGAGAGAGAATCCTCAAGCAGGCTCTCTGTTGTACGTAAAACCAGACTTGGGGTTCAATCCCAGGACCCCAAGATCATGACCTGAGCTGAAATCAGGAGTTGGACACTCAACTGACTGAGCCCCCTGGGGTCCTGGTGACTCTACTTTTTAAACCAAATACCAGACTATATTCTCTGCCATGTATTCTGGCAAATGATGTGATGAGAGGATAGGATTTTAGAAATTGAAACTCTCCTAGAAAATCTAGAGATAGAGTATACAGTGCCATATGCCACCTTGTTATTTATCACTGTTTACATCCATCCCTGGGCATTGAATGGTCCAGTTCGGGAAATGTTGATAAACTACATCCTTGGTGCCCAGCGCTGGTTCTCATGTCAGCGCCTGATGCAGGCCATGTTTCCGAGGAGTGCTGAAGGAGGGCAGTGTGGGGATGAGGGCGGAGGATATACGTGGGAAGACCCTCCACAGGACAGGAACTTCACACTTGAGCTTGGCATAAAGAGGGGACTTTGAGGCAGAGCATTTCGGATTGGTACAACTCCTCACGGAAGTTGCTCAGGGAGCAATTATAGCAAGATGGCGGCAACAGAGCCGGGGGTGAAGAGCACATTCTGGGAATTAGGCTTGAATCCTGGTTTTACTACCTACTTGCTCTGTGCCCTGGAGTAATTCAGTTAACCCTTGTGACCTCAGTTTTCTGATATGTAAAATGAGAATAATGGTAACACCTAGTTCATGGAGTTGTCTTAAGGTTTAAATGAGATAAGGCGTGTAAAGCCTTTGCTGGCACATAAGAAGTGCTCAATAAGTGCTATTGTAATTACCCTATGCCCGGTTCCATGGGAGACACTAGAATGCGGATAAGAGGAGCTCTACTCTCAATCTGATCAAACATCGTGACTCTGTTGTGTGCAGCCAACTATCTGCAGTGCAGTAAGTGCCCTGGGACCATGGATGGAAGGATCTGTGAGGTGTTGGGTGGGTGTTCTGGGCAACCTGTTGGGGGAGGCAGAAAACGGCTTCCCAGTAGAGGCCCTGTGTGTAGGGAGGTAGCAGGAGATAGTGAAAAGAGCTGCACAGATGTGATTTTGAATCCCAGCTTCATCCTCAGCCACAGACGCACATAGCACAACTGTCTTCGTGCGCTGGGGCTGCCGTAACCAAACACCACAGCCCAGGTGGCTTACACAACGAAGTTATTTTCTCACAGTTCTGGAGGCTGGAAGTCCAGGATCAAGGTGTTGGCAGGTTTGGCTCCTTTTATTTATTTATTTTTGTTATTATTTTTTTGGATTTTCTTTTTTTTTTATTATAATAATATATTTTTTTGTTATGTTAGTCACCATACAGTACATCCCTAGTTTTTTTTTTTAATGATTTTTTATTATATTATGTTAGTCACCATACAGTACATCCCCGGTTTCCGATGTAAGGCTCGATGATTCATTAGTTGCGTATAACACCCAGTGCACCATGCAATACGTGCCCTCCTTACTACCCAGCACCAGCCTATCCCATTCCCCCACCCCCCTCCCCTCTGAGGCCCTCAGTTTGTTTCTCAGAGTCCATAGTCTCTCATGCTTCATTCCCGCTTCTGATTACCCCCCTTTCTTCTCCTACCGATCTTCCTACTTCTTATGTTCCATAGATGAGTGAAACCATATGATAATTGTCTTTCTCTGCTTGACTTATTTCACTTAGCATTATCCCCTCCAGTGCCATCCATGTTGCAGCAAATGTTGAGAAATCGTTCTTTCTGATAGCTGAGTAATATTCCATTGTATATATGGACCACAACTTCTTAATCCAGTCATCTGTTGAAGGGCATCTCAGCTCTTGCCACGATTTAGCTATTGTGGACATTGCTGCTATGAACATTGGGGTGCATATGGCCCTTCTCTTCGCTACGTCTATATCTTCGGGGTAAATAACCAGCAGTGCAATGGCTGGATCATAGGGTAGCTCAATTTTTAACTTTTTAAGGGACCTCCACACTGTTTTCCAGAGTGGCTGTACCAGCTTGCATTCCCACCAACAATGTAGGAGGGATCCCCTTTCTCCACATCCTCTCCAGCAATTGTTGTTTCTTGCCTTGTCAATTTTTGCCATTCCAACTGGCGTAAGGTGGTATCTTAGTGTGGTTTTGATTTGAATTTGCCTGATGGCTAATGATTTTGAACATTTTTTTCATGTGTCTGTTAGCCATTTGTATGTCTTCATGGAAAAGTGTCTGTTCATATCTTCTGCCCATTTTATGATTTGTTTATTTGTTTCTTGTGTATTGAGTTTGAGAAGTTCTTTGTAGATCTTGGATACCAGTCCTTTATCTGTAGTGTCATTTGCAAATATATTTTCCCATTCCGTGGGCTGCCTCTTAGTTTTTTTGACTGTTTCCTTGGCTGTGCAGAAGCTTTTTATCTTGATGAAGTCCCACAAGTTCATTTTGTCTTTTGTTTCTCTTGCTTTTGGAGATGTGTCATGAAAAAGGTTGCTGTGGCTGATGTCGTAGAGGTTGCTGCCTATGCTCTCCTCTAGGATTTTGATGGATTCCTGTCTCACATCGAGGTCTTTCATCCATTTGGAGTTTATCTTTGTGTATGGTGTGAGAGAGTGGTCAAGTTTCATTCTTTTGCATGTAGCTGTCCAATTTTCCCAGCACCATTTATTGAAGAGACTGTCTTTTTTCCACTGGATGTTTTTTCCTACTTTATCAAAGATTAGTTGCCCAAAGAGCCAAGGGTCCATTTCTGGGCTCTCTATTCTGTTCCATTGGTCTATGTGTCTGTTTTTGTGCCAGTACCATGCTGTCTTTGTGATCACAGCTTTGTAGGCTCCTTTTAGGCCATTCTTCTTGGCTTGCAGTTGGTCGTCTTCTTGCTGTGTCCTCATGTGGTCGTCCCTCTGTGGGTGTGCACCCCTTGGTCTCTCTCTGTGTGTTCAAATTTCTTCTCGTAAGGACACCTGTCAGATTGGATTAGGCCCCACCCTGATGGCCTTATTTGAACTTAATAACCTCTAAAGGTTCTGTCTCCAAATGCAGTCACAGTCTGAGATACTGGGGATCAGGATTTCAATGTGTGAATTTGGGAGGACACAGTTCAGCCCACAGCAATGATCAAGTAACAAACCTCTCTGAATCTCTATTTCCTTTTTTTTTTTTTTTAAAGATTTTATTTATTTATTTGACAGAGAGAGAGAGACAGCCAGTGAGAGAGGGAACACAGGCAGGGGGAGTGGGAGAGGAAGAAGCAGGCTCATAGCGGAGGAGCCCAATGTGGGGCTTGATCCCAGAACACTGGGATCACGCCCTGAGCCGAAGGCAGACACTTAACGACTGAGCCACCCAGGCGCCCCTGAATCTCTATTTCCTTATCTATAAAATGGGGACAATAGTTATCAAGGAGAACCATTGTGAAGATTATTAAAAGGACCCATAAAAGGATATACATCCCAGTCTCGGGCCCACGGGGGATGCCTGACAGGCTGTGGTTGTCATTATTAGCACTGTGGGCCAAACCCCAAATGAATGTGGAGTCCCCTGCACAATCCACATTCCAGATGAACACTGAAGAACTGGCCTCTAGTTAGTTATGCCATGGGCTTTCTAAGAGGACAGAGGAGCCTCAGTATTTCTACTTCTTGGTTCTGGCAGATGAGCCCCTCATCAGATAAGTCAAATGGCCGGTGTGATCAGCCTTGCATATGTCTCTAGTTATTCAGGAATCTCTCCGTTCTTCACTACATGAGTGGGATGAGAATACTTCTCTTTTGGACCTCGTCAGAGAACCAACATGTACAGACAGACCCTGATCCTGCTTCTGGGTGCTTGTGCTCTGGAAAGTTTGGAAAACGTTATCATTCCAACCTAACGTGTTCATTACAGGTAGCTGTAGCTACAGATAGAGATGCAGAATAGACGTAGGTACGTATGTATGTGTGTAGAAAAACCTCAGACTTCTAGAAAAGTCGCAGGTATAGTATAGTACGAAGAATTCTACCCTGTATCTTCCCTGAATCCTTTGAGAGTAAGCTGCCAAAACAGCGCCTCCTCTCCCCATGTACGTTAGTGCACGTTTTCTATACACAAGGACCTTCTCCCACATGACCACAAAGTCAGGAAATCAATGTTGATATATTCCTATTATCTCATCCTCAGACCCCAGCAAGTTTTCATCAGTTGCCACTTTTGTTAATTATTTTTAAAAAATATGTTTTTGAGAGAGCGCGCACGCACACGCATGCAGCACAAGCAAGGGGAGGGGCAGAGGGAGAATGAGAGAGTCCCAAGCAGACTCTGCGCTGAACACAGAGCTCGATGTGGGGCTCCATCCCACTACCCATGAGATCACGACCTGAGCCAAAACCAAGAGTTGGACACCCAGCCGACTGAGCTACTCACGCACTCCCATCAGTTGCCCCTTAATCCTCAGACCAAGTTTTCAGAATCGAGGGTTGTATTTGCTGTCACCAACTTCTTTGCTCCAAGAGCAAACCTTCTTCAGGATTTACTTCACTTTCATGACCTTGACATTTAAAAAAATATAGGCCAGTTATTCTGCAGAATGTTCCTTAATCTGGGTCTGTCTGAGTCTCCTTGTGCTCCGATTCAAGTTTTAATACCTTGGCAAATAACATCACAGAAATGATGCTGTGTTCCTCTCATTGTGTCCTGTCAGGTGGCCGGTGATTTTAAACTTCACTGAAATGACGAAAGTTGCGTCTGCCAGGGCTCTCCACTGTAAAGTTACTCTTCTTTCCATTTTAATTCGTAAGTGTTCTGCAGAGTACTTGAAGTTACGTAAGTGTCTCATTCTTAATCCAAAGTTCCATGTGCCCTTCTGACATGTTCCCATCATTCTTTGAGCACGTCCTGACTCCCTGGTATAATGATATGTTCCAGCCTTAAAACCAGCGATTATTTCAAGGAGCTCTAGTTCCTTTTAGTAGCATTTTAGAATCTCAAGTCTGACTGCTAGATGTGTTTGTTGCGAATTGGAATGTTGCTGTTCTCAGACTCTCTCAGTGGACAGAGCTAGGACCGTGTGTGTGTTTCTATATTGGCCTATAAGCACTGAAAACCGTAAATTCATATTGCCACTTCTAATTCTAATCCGACACCACCGGCTTTATTCCAGTTTTCTCCCTTTCACGGTTTGTAAGTCTCTTCTCTAACACTGGTCTGAGCTGGCCCCAACATCCTTAGTACATTTGATCAGTCCCCTTGTTTGTGACCAACTGCTGTCACGACCACTGCCGCCTCCCCCTTCCCCACGCAGCTGCCTTCCTCATCTCGCTTGGATTCTGAAATTCTGTGTCAGGCTGCCCTCCGCAGGGATACCTTCCTCTGCTTATCCAGACTCTGGCACCTGTATGAGGCAGCCCTTCTATGTGGCTAACTCCTCACCCTGTTTAGGCTCTGACACCCTGTCTGGGCACCATACCTCCTCCACCCCCTGTATGGGTGACTACCTTACTTGGCCCCATGGCATAGCTTGAAAGACTGAATTATTTAGAAAGAGAAAGGAAGGGAAAGAAGACATGTATTCAATTTTGACATTTTCGAGAAACTCGGAAGTCACTCTGTGACCCATGACGTACATTTGCACGCATATATTTGTTGTTACTCTTTAATTTGTGGAGAGCAGAGAGGCCCATGTCTTCAGTATCAGGGCTAAGGGACTGAGGTTCGCATCATTCATTCTATTCCATTCAGTATTGTGCTAATCTATGTGTGGACATGGCGGCTGACTGTCTGCTAGGGTCCTAACAATATTTCCAGGGTGAAAACTACTATTTGGGCAATCACTGCTCCTTTTCCTACTCCAAGTCCCTGTCTAGGCTCTTCCTCATTTACTTCCTCAAAACGAAATATTTAAGCACTTTCTAGGTACCAGGTCCTTGGCTAGGTCAGGACATAGAGCTTTGAACCTTGGGGTCCACCTTCCAGAAACTCTGAGTCCACTGTGGGAAGAGTCAGACAGTTACATTTCTATTTGACTAAGTGCAGTGCTAGCTGTCTCAACAGCCTGTCAGGGGACAGGGCAGCAGAGAGCAGATGCCCGAGGGGAAGCCTGACTGTGCAGGATCGGCAAGGTGAGGAGGGCTGGGGAGAGGCACCGGGAGCCCCGTGTGAAGGGCCAGAGGCAAGGGCGGAGCTGAAAATGCAGGTGCAGGCCGATGGAGGACCGCTGCCCACAGAAAGACCCATAGAGCTGGATTTTAGAATAGAGGAAAAGAGGCTCTGGAGCCGGGTTTTCTGGGTTCACACCCTGGCTCTGCCACTTACTAGCTGTGTGATCTTAGGCAAGTTACTGCTCTGTGCTTTAGTTGTCTTGACTGTAAAACTGGAGATTATCATAGCATTTACCTCATGAGACTAGGGCAGTTGTTAAATTAGTTCTTTTACCGAGTACATAGACGAACGTGCAGTGTATATAAAGCATCTAACAAGTATTAGATGTTATTATTATTTCCCAGTAGGTGGATCACAAAGGGATTAAGGCAGTGGCAAAGCAGAGACACCGAAAACACTCTTAATTAAAACAGATAATTTTACAAGAATGGATTTGGGCATTTCAACTGAAACTCTGAAGTCATTCTCTTGAGAAAAATCAGAACTTTTGTGCACTTCTGTAAGCTTATTTTATGGCTTACTGTTGTTTTCTTTTGACATATTTTGGGGGATGGAAGTCCACTGGGAATCTTTTCATCGTTTTGGCTTCTGAAGGTCCCAGTGTTAGGAAGGAGACACGCTATGGAGACCTCTGTTTATTGGTTTCCCGGGCACAGAGATCCATTAGGAGTGGCCCTTGTACACACTCATTGAGTCCCAGGACAATAGGATTGGTTATGATTGTTCTGACACCAGCACCAACCAAGGCTACCCCAAAGCTGAAGAGAGGCCATATTAAAGTTCAATTATTGCTGAAGCACTTCTGCACCCTGACTGCTCCACTGTCAGAGAGTGGGGGCATTCTTGAAACCCATCCTAAAGTCTTTTTGAGGTAGGAGTTGGCAGCCTTTCAGCAGCAGCCTTCTAGCCCCCTGCCATTGGAGCTGTGGGGCAGTCCTCCTTTCCCGCATCCCACATCTCCTGAGAGGCAGGGGAACCAGAAACAGAAGCTCAGAAGTGCACACGGTGCATCAAAATTAAACGCTTCTATGCATCAGACACAATGAACACAGTGAAAGGCAACCTGTGGGATGGAAGAAAATAGTTGCAACCATGTATCTGATAAGGGATTACTGTCCAAATTATATAGAGAACTCCTACAACTCAACAATAAAAAAAAAAAACAACAACGCTCCAAGGAAGATATACAAATGGCAATAAGCACATGAAAAGATGCTCAACGTCACTAATCATTAGGGGAATGCAAATCAAAACCACGATGAAATACTACCTCATACCCATTAGGGTACTGCTATCAAAAAAAAAAAAAAAAGCCAAACCCACAAAATAACAAGTATTAGTAAGAACCTTGTGCACCATTGGTGGAAATGTGGAATGGTGCAGCTGCTATGGAAAACAGTATGGAGGTTCCTCAAAAATTAAAAATAGAACTACCTTATGATCCAGTGATTCCACTTCTGGGTACTTACCCAAAAGAATTGAAAGCAGGGACTCAAACAGATATTTGTACACCCTTATTCATAGCAGCTTTATTCACAATAGCCAAGGGATGGAAGAAACTCAAAAGTCCATGAACAGATGAACATAGGGGAAGGGAAGGACAAAGAAAATAAAATAAAAATAGAGAGGCAAACCATAAAAAACTCTAAACTATAGGAAACCAACTGAGGGTTGCTGGAGGGAAGGTGGGGGGGGAATGGGGTAACTGGGTGATGGGCATGATGGAGGGCATGTGATGTAATGAGCACTGGGTGTTATGTGCAACTGATGAATCACTAAACTCTATCCTGAAACTAACAATACACTATATGTTAACTAACGTGAATTTTTAAAAAAGTCCATGAACAAATGAATGAACAAACAGAATGTGGTATATACATAAAAGGGAATACTTTCCGGCATTCAGAAGGAGGGAAATTCTGACCCATGCTGCAGTATGGATGAGCCTGAAGACATTAATTAAGTGAAATAAGCCAATCACAATAGGATAAATACTGTATAATCCCACTTATCTGAGGAACCTAGAGTAGCCAGGCACTGGGAGGAGGGGGATTGGGGAATTAGTGTCTACTGGGCACAGAGTTTCAGGTTGGGCAGATGAAAAGAGTTCTGGAGATGGACGGTGGCGATGTTGCGCCGCCCGGCAGCGTCAATGTGCTTTATGCCACTGAACTGTACACTTTAACATGGTTAAAATGGTAAATTATATGTTTTTGGTACTTATCCCAATTAAAAATAATAATAATTAAGAAATGCCAATCAAGCTGGACTTTTTTTCCTTAGCAAGGGGTTTCTAGGAAAACGTGTTTAGGGGAACTGTAGAAGGAAAATAATTCTATAATTTATGGAGAAATTATTCACATCTCAGAGTTTCCTAAGAAATGTCAGGGTCTGCAACTTCAATACTCAAATTGTATTTTAAAGTACTTCTCTGGGAAAAGAAGTAAGAAAATAAATCTTGGTCAGAACTTGGTCAAATTCAAAAACGTCCTGAGATAGTCTCTGCTATATCACAACCTGCTGGTCTTCCCGGGATGTAAGGAGATCACCTCCTAAAACAAGTAAGATCAGCATCATTTTGAAGATACAGACATGAAAGAGACTGTTCAAGATGTTGATTGTTCAATTACGTGTGTGCTGCTAACACATCTAACGCTCTCAGCTCTTGACGGCTGGCAGGTGAGCCCCAGGTGCTACGTGAGAAGGTCTGGAAAGACATCTGCCCCGCTCTCTTGTGCTGGTTCCTTCTGCACTGAAAGGTACAGAAACAGACCCAGCGTGAGGCTGAATGTGAATTTGAGGTCGTAGCCTGGGTCGGGTGAAGCATCCGCCTAACCTCTGGTTCTGGGTCAGCAAGACGAGAGGAAACAGAGCAAGAAGGGCTTTTCCTCCCTCTTTCCTGAACACCTGACCAGGAGGCCGGCTCTGCCCCCGGGGTGGTTCCTGCCTTCACTGCTTCCTCCACTTCTAATCTCGCAGGCTTACTTCCCCTCTGTGGGGCCTTAATTTACTCATACGTAAAATCGGAACAATAATGAAATACTAGCAGGTAACAGTGCTTTGTAAGCCATAAAACGGATATGTGTTGCTTTTTTTTTAAAGATTTTATTTATTTGACAGAGTGAGAGAGCACAAGCAGGGGGAGAAGTAGAAGGAGAACGAGAAGCAGGCTCCCCACTGAGCAGGGAGCCTGATGTGGGGCTCGATCCCAGGTCCCTGAGACCGTGACCTGAGCTGAAGGCAAATGCTTAACCAGCTGAGCCACCCAGGCCCCCTGGGTGTGTGTTTTTATTTATTTGTATACTACTTCATTCTACAAAGAAACTGTGCAGCCAATAAGCAGATAATAGGGAGTAGAAGAGTACCACACACTAGCTTGTTTCCGGCCAGCATGGTGTTTTTAGTTTTTCACATTAGCCACCAGCATCTAAAAATCAGATGATTTCATGTAAAAATCCAAATTTCAAATTCTATTAAAATATAGGAACATCTGGCCATGCAGGTCGCATGTTTATCTGCAAATTCACTCACTCAGCCAATGCGGACTGGGTGAGAATTCTGTGTCAGGCAATCTTCTGGGTGCTGGGACATAGAGGGGAGGCAGGCTATCATTAAGCAAACAGATAAATAATTACAGAAAATGGTAAATGCAACCAATAAAGCAGGGTCACAGGATAGAGACTGAGAGTGGGGTAAAGGAACAATGCCTTTCAGTGGAGTGGCCAGGGAAGAAGTTTTCCAGTTTGCCACAGTCCACACCATGCCCTATAGCCCTACTTACTTCCATTTACTGCTGCCTGCTTGGCAGCTGGAGGCATCTGAGGTTGTGAGCTCTGCAACAGAATGATGGAAAATATAATCAAGAATTTAAATTAGGGACAGGGGAAATATAAATAAGAATAGAATGACAAGAGCAGAAGAAGTAGGAACCAAGGATGGATGCCACGAGAGCCTACATGAGTGGTATAGTTGAGCATCAGATTGAACCCTAAGCTGCCTGGAACTCAGAGCCCAGGGAGGTATGTCCAACGACAGCATACTCAGCTTCAGAAAGACAGAAATAAAGCCATTCCTTTATGGGTACAGAGCTTTCATCACCTGAACTTGGAGAAGAAGTTGATCACGTTAGGCTGTCTAAAGGGAACTCTGAGTGATAATCAATAGTCTCACCAACACAGGCGCAGAAGGAGAGCATTTTCCACTGTCATCCATTCAAAACACCGTGACTGAGACACTAACATAAGCACTAGAGACGCAGAAAGGCCTGTTGTTTTCTTTCCTTTTCCCCTAGTGGCCATAGATAACGGATGAGGAATACTTCATCTAAGCTAAACTCAGTGAAGGTCAAGATAATGCCATGCAGCGCCTCGTTCCTGCTGATCTCAACACAGAGTGGTCAGCAGCATGGACAGAATGCCTGTCACCCCAACTATTTTCCTTCCATAAATCTATCTTCTCTCAGGTGGTTATTAAAAAAGAAAGAATAGAATTAACTGCTCTTTGTGACATTGCTCGGTGACAGCCATCCTTATTACTAAAAAGCAATTTCTGTGGCCTTCGGGCCTTTTGATATAAGTAGGTTAATCTCCTTCCCTCTTCTGGAATAGCCCATCCATGTACAACGTGGATGGTTATGCACACTGACTCCTTAAGGCGGAGAACAGCCCACCTGAAGGAAGGAAATTCCTAAATCCATTCACTCTCTGCACTAGAAGATTCTGCCACATTCCTGGGCTGGCGGGAGATCTAGCCTGTCTTCTAGAATGTTCCTAGGGAGATTTTTCATGGCTCCAGTGTCCATGAACAGAGTGTCATAAGCGTTCCCTTGCCCAAGGAGCCCAAAGGCTTCTTAATTTGTGTTAGCTCCACTGTGACTTCCCAAGTGCAAAGCATATCTATACTTCTAAATGTGTCTCCTGTCCCGTGAGAAAACACACTGGCAAAAATGCAGCTGAGCCACATTTTCTGTCCTTATTTTTTTGGCCCAGATGCCACCAGGCTGAGTCCTTATCACCTGGATTATCTCTTGGCTCACTGGCGATTTTGTGGGCTCGCTCTCCTGTACTTGGCAAGAAACGAGGTGTTGTCTGAGGGCCAGAACCAAAACATTACTTCTCCCTCACTCTTTTTGAAAACCGAGAAGAGCATTTTGACTGCCGGTTGTAATCCTTACCCAGACTTCCTCCCCTCCATTACCACACCTCTCTGTTACTCTGACTAAATATCCCCTTTGAGCCAACCTCACAGAACTGGTTCTCTGGGTTTGCAACAATGACCTTCCAGAAACACCCCGAGTTCAGACTGGCATGAGCCTCACAGTCTCTGCTTGGCCATCTGGCAATGAGGCCCTTCTGGTGCTGGGTAACGGACCCTAACTGAGATGTTATCCAAGTCACTTGACATGGAGTCCTGCTCCGTCCTGGAATGCGACAGCCTTCGAGTTCCCCAGGACTTGCTAGGAGAGTCCCAGCTAGTGCTGTGTTTTCTGACAAAGCACATCATGGACATGTCTTGCCACGGGCTGTAAACAAATTTGTAGGTATATATTTACACACATTCACAAATACTTCAATATTTGGCACATTTTTTCACTTGAATCCCTTTTCATTCATTTCTTTCATCACTAAAGTGAAGTGAAAACACAGTGAGTTCAACATATCCATCAGGTTGCGTTTCTGAGGGGTGAGGGCTATCGTTAAGGCTTTTCGAGTAAATGTTTTTCCGTAGACTAACAAAACTTTGTCGCCAACTGGAGCTGAGTGGCTGGGCAGCACCCCTGGCAAGGGGCTTTGTGTTCAGCAGGTGCTCAATTCTTGAAATAGTAACAATCACAGCCTCCTACTGGGTTCCTCTCCTGCGCCAGCCCCCGTCCAACCCTACGTGGCTTGGCTTATCTTCTTTCATAATTCTAAAAAATACTAAGGTTATTCCATTTCTCAGAGGCTTAGAGAGATTAAGTAACTTGCCTAGAGTCACCGTGCGGCAGCACTGGGTTTGCAAGCACGTCCATGATCCTCCAGAGTTCCTGGAGGGAGAAGGAACGGGGAGGAAGGCTGAGAGCATGAGGGGCCTGGCAGCCCGCTCTTCATACCCCCTCAAGCTTCTGGACCAAGGCTGCATGTCGGTACTGCAGCGCTCATCTTCATGCGCAAAGAACCGCTTTCCCAGAGCTTGCAACAGTCCTATCCCTTGTCCGTCTGGTCAGCGCCTGGTGAAGTCATCGCGATCAGGGGGTCCCCGCCTGGCCAACACTGGCATTTGGGGCTGGCTTATTCTTGGCTGTGGGGAGTTGTCTTGCATATCGTAGGGTATGTAGCAGCGTCCCCGGCTTCAACCCACCGGATGCCAGTAATACCTCCCAAGTTTTGACAATCATAGATGTCTCCAGATGATGCCAGATGTCCCCTGGAGGACGAGACCACCCCATGTGGAGCCGCTGCACTGGGTCCACCCAGAGGTGAAGGGACATTGAGGTCACAGAAGTGATGGTGAACAAGCCCAGAGGGTGGGAGCTTCTATGCATCCGTCTAGAAGGTCTCTGGGATCCTTGGAGTGAAGCAACGCCTCTCATAGTCACGGCACCATTAGGACTCAAACAAAGTGGAAAAGGCTAAGGCTCTAACCTCCCCCAAAGAAATCTGCTTTGGGTTTCTCAGGCCACTCAGGCCGCTCAGGCTCTCAGGTGGGTGGAGCAAGGGATCCCTTCAAAGGGCCCTAAAGAGCCATGATTTGCCTTCCCCATGCCACCACTGTGACAAGAGATTTGTGTGTATCTGGGAAATGGTCCTTTCTTGTATAGCCATCTCTGTAGCATTCATTTGACCCCAAGCATAAATGGTTAGAGTAGCCATGCCGGATGTGACCCCAAGGGTATATGGGGTACATCGGAAGTGCCCCAAGCTGTGCTGGTCTCTCATGGCCTATCACAAGTTCCGGTGTCCAGGAAAGCCGTTTGTCTCAGGCCCCACTTTGGGCCTCAAATTTAAAATCTTGACATCATCTCCAATGTTATATACATGTTGAATTTTTGCATTTGGTCAAAAGCATTAATGTACTCAATACATACATTTAAAATATATCACACTTTTCATATGTCTATTTTGGAATTTCTTCCATGTTTAACACCCCAAGAGCCTCCAAAAATGGATGTGGCCTCGACCTGTCTGGACTTCTGGCGAGGCCTGCTTTCATCATTATAATGGCACATATGGAGTGTTATCTCCAGGGACTAGAAGGCCCTGGGCCCCCAAATTATTCCGCACATGCTCTGATTAGTGCTAAAAATTCTATGAAACTTTTCTTTGTAGTGTCTTATATTCCAGGATAATTCTTGAAATAAAAAAATATCCCTGGGAGAAATAGTATAATGAACTCTCCAAACTCAACCATGAGAAAAATAGGGGAGCCAATTTAAGAAAGGCTCAAAAGATTTCAACAGTCACTTAGCCAAAAGAAGACATAGAAATAACAAGTAAACACATGGAAATGATGCTCGATATCATTAGTCATTAGGAAAAAAGCAAATTAAAACCAGAATGAGATATCATTACATATCTATTAGAATGGCTAAACCAAAAAAGACTGACCATACCAAATACGGGTAAGGATATGTAGGAAGCAGAAGTACTAATGGGAAGGCAAAATGGTACAACCACTTTGGAAAACACTTAGGCAGCTTCATAAAAAGTTCAATGTACATCTACCATACGATCCAGCCATTGCACCCTTAAGTATTTACCCAGGAGACAAGAAAGCCTATATCCATACAAAGACTTGTGCCCATGTATTCCTAGTAGTTTTATTTGTAATCATCCAGAACTAGAAACCACCCAAATGCCCATCAACGGGTGACTGAATAGACAGATTAGTACGTCCCTACAGTGGAATACTATTCAGCAGTAAGAAGGAAGGAACTGTTGATACACACAATAGAAATGAATCTCACATTCTTTATGCTGAGTGGAAAGAACCAAACAGAATACTTACTATCTGATTCCACTTATACAGAATTCTAGAAAATGCAACTAATCGATAGGTACTGAAAGCGAATCAATGTTTGCCTCAGGTTGCTGGTGGGGGAGGAAGTGGGGGGTGGAGATTACCG
Source organism: Ursus maritimus (assembly GCF_017311325.1). Taxonomy (NCBI): domain Eukaryota; kingdom Metazoa; phylum Chordata; class Mammalia; order Carnivora; family Ursidae; genus Ursus; species Ursus maritimus. The sequence goes on from NW_024426996.1 coordinate 41,399,574, forward strand.
AGGGGCATTGGGAACCCTCTGGGGGTGACGGACATGTTCATTATCTCAGTGGTGGTGATGATGGCGTGGCCACCTCCAGATGCCAAAGTCGATCAGATAGTCTACACTGAATATGCGCCTTAGGAAGGAGCTCTGGAGCCAGGGTGTCGTGAGGGGGACAGAGGCACAGTCATTCATGAGACCCACTGGGCTGATTTCTCCATTTCCCTCTCGTCAGGCTGAGCACAGAGGTTGTAGTCACTGCCTGGATAGTGTTACTGGAGTGAAGTGTGAGAAACTCATAAAAAAATGCAGCAACTCACGGGTGGGAGAGAGCCCTGCCTCGGCACCCCTCAGACAACCTGAAGGCCCCCTTCATCTGGGTAAGGCCTCTTAGAGCCAGAAGAGATTAGGTCAAAGCACACTGGATATATTTGCATGGCAAAATCCCTTCTTCTTACAGAGGAGAGAAAAGAGAGTGCCTCCCCGCCCAGAGCAGAGAAAGTGACCGTGACCAAGCAGCTTGGATCCCCTCCAGCATTTTCAGGCCAAAAAGCTGAGCCGTATCCCAGTGTTCATTGAGGAAATCAAATGCACACACACACACACACACACACACACACACTCACACAGCAACAGCAGCAGCAGAGCGAGCTGCCTCTGAGGCTGGGGTCTGCAGGTGCAGGCTCCAATTAAAGCAAACGGCCTTCCAATACCTTTTCATCCCGAACAACGGCTGGGCCTCAGCCCCCGCCAGGGATTGAGGAAGGCCCCCCGGAAGGACGGCCGACCAGACTGGGGAAAACAAAGACTGTCCGAATAAAGGCAGCTCATGTGAGTCGAACCTGAAACCCTAGCTTCATTTTTAAAACCTCTTGTGAGAATTAGCCAATGCACAATTTTGTGGAAAATCAGTCACCGGCCACAAGGAAGCAAACGGCCTTCCAAGGCCCTCCACTCTCCTTCCTCCTTAAGTGAATGTGGGGAGTCCTCTTTTGCAGACCGGGGAGGCGCAGTATTTCCATAATGGTGCAGTCTTGTTGGTTGTCCGCACCGTTGACAGCAGCTCCCCCTGAACTGATACATTTTTCAGGATTACGGATGCAGGGCGGTCCCTCTGTAACTGGTGGCTCTTTATCATTTATATCACATCAAGGGATAAAACAAAAGACTTGGACCCTCATTTTTAGCAATGAGGTGTGTGTTTGACGTGCTTGCCAGCACTCTATCCTCAGGAGAAAAACACCAAGATCCCAGACTCATTTTCTCCATCCTCCTCCTCTTCCTCTCCCTCCTTGTATTTTTTTTTTTTACTGACTTTTTAAAAAGAAGGCTAGAAAGTTCGAGAAGCTTATACAGAATTCCGTGCTTCCGCTGTAATCAAGTCTTATTCCACAGCCAAGGAAGCACTCCAAAGGAGAAGGAAATCTCGGCAGGCATCACCTCCCGGGTGCTGCTTTCTGGGCTGCTTTGTCACCCCACCAGCCTCTGTTTGGGCCTGAATGTTTAAAAACCTATATTCCCACCATGTCATACTTTTATTCTCTGTTTCCCTCCAGATCTTGTCACTGCGCATAATTTTTTGTTTACTTAATATGTATGTGTATTTATATATATGCATGTATGTGTGTATATATGTATGTGTATATATGTATACACACATACATGCATATATGTAAAAACTCCTGATTATTCCTGTAACTTGACTTCTCCACTGGATTTGCAGTCATGAGATATGAATGGTTGGAAAGTTAGCAGCAGAAGAAACAGTCCTTTTGACACTTTAATACCCCAAAACAGTTAAGTCTCAGTAAGTACTAAGCACTCCTAGGGGAAATGCAGAGTCAGGTTTCTGTGAGCCTCTGGTTCCAACAGTTTCATCGATTGACCAATACATAACCTTGTCCTATGTGTGTTTCTGTATAAAGATACGTTATTTAATATGTATTGCTCACTTATTAACATTGAACTCATGGCCAGCAGCACAAAGAACACGGGCCTGAACGAAGCATGTCGAACACGCCTATGTTCTTTATAAGGCCAAAACGGCCTTCTCGCGTGTAGGAACACTGGACAGCTCATCAAATGTACATCTGGGGACCATTTTGAATACCAAAATCACCAAAAAAAAAGCAAAAAATGCAAAAAATGTGGCACTCAGTGGACCCTGAAAAGGTTCAGTACAAGTACTGGAATAAGGCATTTTGTCGGACCTCAGCTGGTCACTCGTATTTTTCACTGTCCTCACAAGAGTGTGACAGTGCCATGAGTATTGATTTGGGGCTCACAAATAAATTTTAGTGAGTAGATGAATTGGCAAATATGGAATCCAAGAATAGGATTGACTGTACCTCCGTTATATTAATGCCAGATATTGTGAAGACAGAAGGTGGTTGGCCATTCATCCTTCCCTTTTGAAAGTAATTTGTCATTTCTGGTTAAAAATGCCCCATGATGGCTGCAAGCTATCATGACAGATGCTTTCTTTCTTAAGTGGCATGTTCAGGAATACCTGGTAGGAACCTTCTGTCTCGCTTCCGAGATCATCTTCAGAACCATAGGTGTGTTTGCGTGGAGCCCATTCAGGTTGAAGTCAGGAGGTCTGAGTTTGAGTGGGGCTTCAGGCTTCTGTCTCCATCAGCAGCCTGACCTTGAGTGAGGCATGTGTTCCCTCGTCTGTAGAAGGGAAAGTCCATAGTTCATCAGGTCTAAGACACTCATTCTTTCACATCGTAACATATCTCAAGCAGTCTCTTCATCGCTGATGACGTGTTGTGGTTTAATTGACAGCATTTTGTTTTCTTTCTGGGTGGTACATCAAAGAAAGGAACATAGTCCACCCTTTGGCATCAGAGAAATGATGAGATGCAGCAATAATGACGCCTGCTTCCTGGTTTTCTAGGGCTTGAGCAATGCCGCCATGTCGCACGCTTGTTGTGAGAAAGCGTGTGTGACAGGACATGTACGGTGCCACCCCTTGCAAATTAGGGAACGATTATCATGCCTTGCTCCCAGAATAGATCAATCTTCTTACTTTGGCAGTTCCTCAGGAAATTTCATCAAAGTTGTACCATGACTCCTACGACGCAGGTTATATTTTTCATGCAATGGTGGTACAAACATTTTGGTTTAGGGGGTTATTAAATTTTTTTGCTGTTGGAAATAGCTTCCAAAAAGAGTTTGAGAACTACTGCTTTGAGGAAAACAAAACACGAATTTCATGGGGGCTAGAGCAGTCCTTGTCGCATATTTACGACATTGCAGCTGTGAGGGTGCATGGGATCTGATTATTGGGATTCTCTTATTTGCATCATGAGGTTCCTTGACAGTACAAGTTGGACTTCCTCTCACTTAACTGCTTTAGCATATGTTCTGTCCTCCCAGTAATGAAAGTGAGCACATTGAGACGATAATTCAGTCCGAAGTCATTAATATAACCCAAACTGCTTCTGTCTGGGTCGTCTGTGTTATCACCTCAGTTGCTCTTTTTTGTGGGGAGGGGAGGTTACAAGAAAAAGCTTATAATACCTTCACTTCAAACAGATGCTTTAAATAGAGATTTTGACCATGTTTCCTCATATATGTTTGTTCATTCCTTGATGCAAAGGGTCAATATAAATCCAAGAACTATCTCTGGAGTCTGAATATGGACGTGTGATGGGAACAGCTAATTGTGCGTATAGGGCCGAAGGCCTGCCTCCCTGATAGCCAAGTACGGAGGTTGCTTTACTTACTATCTTACTGCCAAATTCCTAGCAAAGTAAGTGAGTAAATGGAAGAGGGGAGAAAACTGGAATTCATTAGGCTGCTTCTATGCGCCATTTTGTTAGGTGCTTGCGTGCGAGTGTTTCCACACACATACGTACGGGCATGACCATTTCCGTTTTACTCTTATTGACACCTGACTCACGAGGTGAAATAATTCATTTAAGGCCGCAGGAGTAGGGAAGAGAATCACCTTAGCACCCAAGTCCTGCCTCAAAGCCCTGCTCATTGTATTCTAAGGTGCAAGAGGGGCCCATCGATGTCTCGGAGATGCTGGTACAGTTGCTTTGCCATCACTTTTCCTGGGATCTTTGAGAGGAATGGCAAACGGGGCCACTTTATTCACACTGTTGTCTTCTTACCACAGTGACATGCATGAACAGGTGCTGGCTGATATTGTTTTTGAGACAATGAAGTTCTGTTTTCCCCCAAGCCAGGCAAGGATAGACCCCTCCTGCTCCACCATGCCTCCTCCCTTACAAAAATAAAAAGAGAGAAAGAGAAAAAGGAATAGATGTGTGGTCTCGGTGAGATTCCCCTTTGATTTCCGCTCTGAATAGCAGGTATTGTCCCCAGTCATTATTACTTGTGGGGCGCTGGCCAATAAAGACTGACGTCTCCTTTTCTTAAATGTCACTCGGGAACACAGAGATTTTAATGGACCTGCCCAAACTCACACAGGAATGAGCCGTGGAGCCAGAAGTGGGGCCCAATACTCTAGTTCCCCTATAGGCCCACACTGCCGTCTTATGCACACTTAATAAATAGTTACAGCTTTAAACATCTTCCCAGCCACGGTTGGGACACGAAGTACATATATTTGTGTTTAAAACAGATGTGAGGAATGTGAACTTGAATGAAATGGACACGACACCCCTGATGGTTCAAGTGCTAGACTAAAACCGTGAGACCCAAGATTTAAGACTTCTACTTTGGTTTTCAGTCTCTTGGGGGTTCTTTAATGTTCTGGGCAGAGAATACAAGCCAGACTAAAGGATCTCAGGTCTGTGGCCGCTTAGAAGCGCACTGGTGAGAGAGAACGGGGACAACCTTCACTGTGACGACTTTCCCAAGCTCGTGGTGTTCTGAAGCACCCTGCGGGAAGCGGTAGGAAAAGCCTGTTACAAGAAGGCTTGTTTTTAATGCATTGGATAGAATATTGGTCAAATCACGCACTTACTTCCCAATAGACATGTTTTATATTAAATCATACATAATGTCTGCCGAGATATTATTTTTCTCTCTATGGTAATATTGTAAGAATTGCAATATATGTGCACCGAATGGACTCCATCTATTCTCATCACACATATTCCTTACTATAAGATATTTAGGAAGGAAAACACTTTCCTTAATGGAAATTTATGTTTCTTAATCAAATGAATTCTTTTAAACATAGTAGTGAGTTACATAAAATAACCCCAGTTCAAACTTAAGAGAGAAAAAGAGGCATTTCTTTGGCTCACAAAACGGAGAAGTCCAGAGTGGGGCTCCAGCTGAAACAGTGTCGGCGCCCTGTTTCTCTCCCACAGCTGCCTTTGCACTTCCCGCCCACACAGTGGATTGCCAGCGTTCTGTCTACCCCCACCCCAAGTGACAAGAAAGATAGATGGCAGGCCTCGAACTAACTGCTTCTTTTCAGAATGGTGGAGGGTGCTACCTTTCCGCACCCAACCCCCATTCCAAAACGCTGGTGAAAGACTCTGATTGACTTGATGAATCAGCCACCGAGGCTGGGTCACGTGCCCGCCCTTCCTACGGGGTGTAGTAGTGAATCTATTAGGTAATGACAGGCTAAGATTGCAGCCCCACGAGGACAAGGCAGCGGAGAAGGAGCTCCGGGAGGGAAGGACATACCAATGCCAGAAGAATAGAAAAATAAGCTGGGCAGACAAAAAAAGTATTAATGAGCTCAGCCTGTTCCACGAGGCTTATGATAATAATTATTATTATAAAAATCTAGTTGACCAGCTAATAATACTCAAAGCTGACATAGGACTTTCAGATTTCCCACCATCCTCAATGTAGAATGTTATTGTGACACACGTGATTTACAGTACCCTCCATGCCCTACTGAGTTGATTCGCAATGGTTTCAGTGTTATTAATAAGAATATTAACAACAAAATACGTTGTTCTCAATCAGTTTCTGCACAGGGTTCCAGGGTTTCCCACATAATATTTCATGAATTCTAGGAGGTCCCATGTGATGTAGCTGGCACATATTTTGCTGTATAACCTTTCTGGTGATGGAGAAACTGGGCCCTAAGGAGGTTATGCAATCTCCCCAAGGTCCCACGACCAGTTTGTGGCTGAGCCAGTAAACTCTTGCCTTATGTCCGAACTGCAGGGATTAGTTCCCTTCTGGTCCACCATTTGGCCCAGATGAGGAAGATTGATGGTGATGAGGGTTCTTATGTCAAGCACTAGTGTGATTGGTTTTTAATGGTCTTTATTTTCATCTTAGAAGGAAAATAACATATCCTTCTCTGGCTAAATACTATTTCAGGAAAAGCCACAAAGCAGCCCCCTGAGTCCTGTTTACAAAACTAAGCCCAACCTCACTCTGCCGAGCTGGCAAAAACTGATAACCTCACTTCAGCTTCCCTGGCCGTGGTCCACAGGACAAGGGTCTGTATTTCTGGACATCGCCGCGCATCTTTCTTCATTTATTGTGGCTGGGGGATGTGAAAAGTGCAGCAAAAAACAAGAGGTGGAGACCTTGGGAAAAAGGAGAGAGTAAAAAGAAGATATAAAAGGGGAGAAAGAGTAAGGAGAGCCTAAGAAAACCTTAGTGCAAGGGCGACCAAAGAGGACAGTGGAGAGCCAAAGTGGTGCAAAAGTTCCAAGAGGGAAGGGAAACCGACATGACTAAATCCTGCTGTGTGACGTGGACATTCACATCCACTCTCCTGTACTTAATGCCATCATCGCGACATCCTTACAAGCCATGTGTGGCTGTCCCATGGTCTATAGAGAAGGAAACAGAAGATCGTGGTGTTCAGGTCACTTGATGGATTCATGCAGCTAAGAAGTGATGAAGTTGGGGCTGAACCCAGACATATCTGACCCCCAAGTTGAGATTCTTTCCACCCCTCTCTCCCCATCGTCCACATACTATATAATCACTCCTTGTTTTAGGACAGGTTATCTAGAAGCAGAACCTGAGACAAGGATTCTTATACGAAGGATTTCCCGAGGAAGCGTTCTCAGGATGGGAGTGAGGGAAGTGGGAGAAGGCAGGGAAAACTCTAAGCAAGGATATTATTCAGTTACTCCAGCTTGAGCTGATCCAGTGGGAAACATGAAATCCCTTTCAGAATTCATCCCACCCTGAGGCAAGGGAGTCAGACTTCGGCACCCATGCCTGTCAGTCATTATCTGTGGCCATCCCTCTTGCTGAGGGGGGACGTGAGAGGTGTCACCTCTCAGCAGTGACTGTGTAGAAGAAGGCGGGTCTCTGGAGAAGCAGGGGGCTGTACGTCGTTAACAGCTGGAGGACAGGTAGAGCAGCCCAGGGACGGTGATCCACACCGGGCAACAGCATCTTCTCTGCGTGATCCACACTGGGCAACAGGATCTTCTCTGCACTCTGCTACCAGGCTCTGACTGCGCAAGGGGAGGGAGAAGGGGAGTCCAGAAGAGAAGTAGCCACTGCCCCCGAGGTCACCGAAGAGCCCATTCTGAGTGCCATGCCAGTTCTGAAGGCCTGGCCACTGTGGTAGCCAGTCTCTCAGCCAATCTGCAGGAAGCAGACCTCACTTAGGGCAGTTTCTGTGATAATGTGGCCCTGTATCTGCCCCCAAACCATACTGCTCCCTTCAGTGGGTCCCTTCCTCCCTCCCAGGTCAAGAGTCAATGGTTTAGAAGAATCGGAGAACCCAGGATCCTTGGCTTCACATTTACCACATTCATATATTTATCACCAATTCTCTCTCCACTCTCCTGTTTTCTCTTCTTTCTCCAGGGGATTTTATTTTAAAATTCCAAACACATAACTGCCGCATCTCGCTAAGCCAAGGATTCTCAAGGACTTTTAAATATGTATATACCGATGCCTAGCCTCCCTCTGCCTCCACAGGGATTCTGAATCTATTAACCTGGGATTTCTTTTAAGTCCCTGGGTGATTCTAATTGCAGGATTGAGAATTACTATTTTAGGCATTCCTCAGTCATTTTGGGCCTGTAGGTTAGAATCACCTAGGGCATTTAAAAAAATAACCATGCTCAAATCCCATCCCCCAGAAATTCTGATTTGATGGGTCATAAGTGGGGGTCTGACTTTGGGGTTTTTTTAAGTTCCCCAGATGCTTTTCATGTGCAGCCAAGGAGGAGGGACAGTGGCTTGGGGATTTTTTTAAAAACTTGATCCACGGAGACACATGTCAGGATAGGGAGATTTGGAACTGTGTTGGGATCAGAGTCCTAATAAGGGGACAGGGAGCCTCCATGGACAGTAGCAGCGGAGGTGAGAGAAGAGATTCTCACTATTGCTTTGACAGGTAATGATCACATTTCCCATCAAATGTAAGTGGAGCTAGAATTTCCAGGAATGTTTTTGTTTCTTCAGGCGTTCCTTAGCAGCTCTGTTGGAGATCTAGAAGGCTCCTCCCGAAACTGGTGGGTGGAAAAGAGATTACTGTACCTGAGATTAAACTCAGAATTAATTTACCCGGTGAAGACAGCTCAGGCATCATCCCATCTCACTCTGATCCTTCCCCTCACCAGGCACATAGGTCCCATGAAGACCAGCCATTTAATACTGACATTATTTCCCAGTACTTGTACTCCCCACATTCTTGGCCCTCTGACTTTCTCCCCCCACACATCACACACACACACACACACACACACACACACACACGCACACACACACACACTTCTCTGTGTTGACCTAACCCCTTGGGCTGCACTTCTAGCCCAGTGGAACTTACTGCAAAGTTCTCATAGTTCCCCTTGCTGGCTCACCTGGACTGATTTGCCCAAACGTAGCAGCCAGGTGGGCCCTGAGCCATCCTAGTTTTTGGTTCCCATACCCTGTCTCAATGCCCCCTTCCAAGATCTAAAAGCCGATCCAGTTGATTCTTGGTATTACTAGCAATTATGTCCTATAAAGTCACTGAAAACACTAAATTAGCAAATACTGAACCATTGCTCCTAGACGAAATACAGGGTTGGATTCCTGCTAGTTTCTGGTCACATTTTCAGCAATCAATAAACAACCTTGTTTCATGCTTCAGACACCTTATTTAATATATATTATTGATTCTTTAACATTGGGCTCACAGCTAACACACTATCACTCATGCCAGAACAAAGCTTATCTAAGAAACCTATGTTCTTTGGAAGACGCATGACAGCTTCCTTGTACTAAGGGACATTGGACAGCACTTCACAATGCTTAGGGGCCATTTTAGACAGCAAAATTACCAACAGATAGCACAAAAACCGTGGCACTAAATAGACCATGAAAAGTACATTTGTTGAGCTGAAACAGGAAGGAAGACATAGCTGAGCATGTGCATGGAAGAGTATGGGGGTACCACAAATACTGAGTTTGGGTTACAAATAAATTGTAGTAAGTGGGGAAATTTACAACTATGGAATCCACAAATAATGACGATTGACCATAGAAGCATCCAGGTCCGAGTGACAGGATGTTTGAATGGCTTGCTAATTAATTCAAAAGCCTCTATTTTAAGCTCGCTCTCCTAAAATACTATATAGCTGAAGCACAGTGTTGTTACCCCCCCTTTTTTAACCAAGTAACTATTTTCATGAGAAAATATTCATGTTTCCAAAGATAATTGAAGATTCTTCTTTGTTTTATTTTCTGGACCAATGGAACATAACAGACATGAGACTATGTGCACTGTGTAGATTCTGGCTTTTCAATAGGACAGTATTTCGGAGGAATGAGAAAAACAGACATATTTGTGGTCTTTATTGTGGATACATAAAGAGGATTTTTTTCCCCTTTTTTTCAAAAATGGTATCATCCATTTAAAAAATTAAGGTGTGCCTATAATGTGAAACAAAACGAAAAGCTCTATCCAAGCCAGGGGTGCGGCCTCAGTGCTGTGTAGCTGCGATCGCGGGGGAGGGGCACAGACCAAGCACTGCCACTCGAATCGCCCCACAGATTGAGCAAACACGGAGAACGGGTGTCTTTTCTCCCAGCTCCCAGGTCTGAGCCCATCTCTCACCTACCGTCTAGCTTTATTGCTACGTGCCCAGGGCACACAACTTTGCCACTGGTTCAGAGTCGCCGTGGGCGCCTATGTGCTGACAAACCATTTGGAAGGTGGACTTTGTCATTTACAACACGCTTCTTGCCAGGTCTTGGAGGGCACCCATGCTTTGGCACTGCCGGAGATAGTTTTGAAAGGATGGGCCAAAGCAAGGGCAGAAGGAGCCAGAGGGAGCTCTCAGCACTGAAACGGCTCCTCTGCTACAGTTGGCATGAATTTGGTCTGTTTCTCGGTAGGGAGGACCTTGCAGCCATTATTCAGGCTCCTGCTAGGGACAGCTTCCGGTCCTGATTCTGTTTGTGGATGCACCGAGGGGCGGTGGGGGGGGGGGGTTAGAGGCAAGGAGAAGGGGCCTTGGCCCACCCTCCCATTTCAAGTAGCCCCCTAGTTAGCCCAAACATTCTCTACCTACATGCTTGCCATGTGGCCACAACTTCAAGAAAAGTCTTCTATTGCCCCCATTCTTCCCACTACATGGCTGCCTTCAAGCTTTGCCTGACAGAAATCCTGGAGATGATCCTGTTCCCAGTGAGTTTAATTTTCACTTCCACTTGAAAACTTGAAGAGGTGCTATAGAAAACCTTCAAGTTGGAGAGCTGTCAACTGATACCCTGATCTGTCTTCATTGCTTCCTAAATGCAGATTTCGTCAGAGACTTGTGGAGTCAGGATGATGTAAACCACAGGCCAACTGACCAGAGCTAAGTGCTCCCACTGAACACCCATCCTGGGATAATCAAGTGGAAAGGGCAGGGAGAGGACTGGCTCATGAAGAGGGTGCAGGACTTCTCAATGAAGGACCTCCAGATCCTTGAGAGAAGCAGCAACAGCAGTTCAGAGCAGTAAATCTGAACAGATTATGGCAGCCATCTTCAGAGATGGGTGGATTCAAGACTGACCTAACCATAAGCACAGATAAAGAAGAGAAATAAATTACTTCACTTTCATGTATTCATTCAACAATTATTTGGCTGTTTTCTATTTGAATTTTATTTTCTTTAGCATGGGGGAATTTAGTTTGGGATTATTTCATTCATTAGAGTCAAGGTGCATCAATTCAAAGCAAGAAATCTTGTTGATTTGTGATTGTTACTTTCAAAATAAGCATTCATAATTAGAAGGAATTCTCATGGAAATGCTAATGTGAGAGTCAACTCAAAGTTATCTGGAAGGGAATTCAACTTTTTTTTTTTTTTTTTCCTGTGCCATCAAGGACCGCAATAAGAGAGTCAAGAAGATGGGGAAGCTCCCAGGTAATCAAAACTCCAGACCTGGTCTCCTTCACAGCATCCAGGGGATGCTTATCCCACTAGCAAAACTTTCCTCCTCCCTGAAGACACCCCTGGCCTATGAGACAAAGGCCAGGTGCAAAGCTTAAGCTGTCCCATGCCAAGGCCCCCTCAAAACCCAGTGTGTGTACGTGGGGCAAATGTAGCCGATTTGAAGAGCTCCTGTTGGAGTCTGTGGTGCTCCTACCCCTCACTCCTGTCCAACCAAACTGGCCTCGGATCCTTGGCTGATGTTTATATAGTGTTTCTTTGTCAAAGACGTCTGAAGAATGAAAGCTCGGTCTTCCAGACTACTAGCTGCGATTCTAGCTTCACTGTCCATTTCAGACTCTTGGCAAAGATGGGCATATGGTATGTTTTTCATTAGATTTCAAAAGTAGAATTAACACTCAAGTCTTTGGTTTTTATGATTCTAAAGCTCTTTTCTGAAGCCCTTAAGAAACCTCAGAGCTTCTTTGGATCACAAATGAGCTGAAGAAGAGCTTGTCTCCTTTCTTTGGTTTGCCTATTTATGGTGAAAAGAATGGAAAGAAAGGACTTTTAACTGAGAAGAGATGTGATTCTATGGGCTAGCTCCCAATTTTGTCCACTGTCCACATGGCTTCTGGTGCCCTTTCAATCTTGTCTCCGCGCCAAAGTTGACTGATCTTTTCAAAATGTTGTTATGCCCAGCACCTAACACTGTCCCTGGCTTGCAGCGTGTTCCATACAGGGTTGATGAATAAATGAGTGAGGAAGTGAATACTAGCTTTCCAGTAGCTAATTTCTACTTATTTTTTAAAAGCTTTATTGAGGGATGCCTGGGTCGCTCAGTCGGTTAGGCGTCTGCCTTCGGTTCAGATCGTGATCCTGGGATCCTGGGATTGAATCCTTCCATCAGGCTCCTTGCTCAGCAGGGAGCCTGCTTCTCCCTCTGCCTACCCGCTCCCCTTGCTTGTGCACGTGCTCTCTCTCTCTCTCTCTCTCTCTCTCTCTTTCTCTGACAAATAAATAAAATCTTTTAAAGATTTTGAACAAATAGAAGCTCTATTGAGTTATAATTCACATCTCATAACACTCACCCTTCTGAAGTGTGTGATTCAGTGGATTTTAGTGCATTTACAAGGTTGTACGACCATTACCATCAAATTGTGGATCATCTTCGTTGCCCCAAAATGAAACCCCAGAACCAGTCGCTCTCTATTCCCCTCTCTGCTCAGTTGTTGGAAACTACTAAGCTGTCTTCTATCTCTATGGATGTGCCTATTCTGGACATTTCTTTTAAATGGATCATATGATATGTGGCCTTCTGTGTCACATGTCTTACACTTAGCATCACGTTTTCAAGGGTCATCCATTTTGTAGCACAGGTCAGTGCTTCATTCTTCTTTATTGGCAAATAATATTCCGTTTTGTGGCTATACACCACACTGTTTATCCATTCATCAGTTCATGGAAATTTGAGCTATTTCCATTTTTTGGCTATTAATTAGAATGCTGCCATGAACATCTGTGCAAAGTTTTACGTAGACATATATTTTCAGTTCTCTTGGGGTATGTATATCTAGGAGTGGAATAGCTGGGTCATATGGTAACTTTATTTAACATTTTGAGGAACTGCTGAACTCATAAATGGCTGCACTATTTTACAAACTCAGTAATATATAAGGGTTCCAATTTCTCTATATCCTCACCAACATTTTGTTTGTTAGTTTGCTTGGTTGGTTTTGTTTATTTGTTCATTTGTTTGTTTTTAAGATTTTATTTATTTATTTGAGAGAGAGAGAGCAGGTGCCCGCACAAGTGGGGGGAGGGGCAGAGGGAGAAGCACACTCCCCACTGAGCAGGGAGCCCCAAGCAGGGCTCCATCCCAGGACCCTGAGATCATGACCAGAGCCAAAGGGAGATGCCTAACTGACTGAGCCACCCAGGCACCCCTGTTTATTTTTAATACATATTTTTTCTACCATTTCTAAGTGTACAGTTCAGTGGCATTAAGTACATCAACTAGTTGTGTAACCACCACCATCCCTGTCCAGAATATTCTCATCTCCCCAAACTGAAGTTCTTTACTCATTAAACAATACCTTCCCATTCCTCCCTCCCTCAGCCCTTGGAGACCATCATTCTACATTCTACCTCTATGAATTTGACTACTCTAGAGACCACACATAAGTGGAACCACACAGGATTTGTTTTTTTGTGACTGGCTTATTTCATTTAGCGTAATGTCTTCAAGGTTGATTCATGTTATAGTATGTGTCAGAATGTCCTTCCTTTTGAAGGGTGAATATTCCATTCCATGGCTATACAACATTGTGTTTATCCATTCATCCACTGATGGACACTTGGGTTGCTCCCACCTTTTGGTAATTGTGAATAATGCTGCTATGAAGATGGATGCACAAATAACTGTTTGAGTCACTGAGTTCAATTCTTCTATTTTTTTAAATGTTTTTTTTATTATATCATGTTAGTCACCATACAGTACATCCCTGGTTTCTGATGTAAAGTTCGATGATTCATTAGTTGCGTATAACACCCAGTGCACCATGCAATACATGCCCGCCTTACTACCCATCACTGGTCTATCCCATTCCCCCACCCTCCTCCCCTCTGAAGCCCTCAGTTTGTTTCTCAGAGTCCATAGTCTCTCATGCTTCATTCCCCCTTCTGATTATCCCCCCTTTCTTTATCCCTTTCTTCCCCTACCGATCTTCCTAGTTCTTATGTTCCATAGATGAGAGAAATCATATGATAATTGTCTTTCTCTGCTTGACTCATTTCACTTAGCATTATCTCCTCCAGTGCCATCCATGTTGCAGCAAATGTTGAGAATTCGTTCTTTCTGATAGCTGAGTAATATTCCATACCACCTTTTAGTTTCAATGTGTGAGAGACAGGGTGGCAGAGGCCGTGGGGACATCCTCCCTGCACCCCACCACACGGGACACCAGGCCTGCTGGGATCACAATGTAGGAGGGATCCCCTTTCTCCACATCCTCTCCAACAATTGTTGTTTCTTGCCTTGTCTATTTTTGCCATTCTAACTGGTGTAAGGTGGTATCTCAGTGTGGTTTTGATTTGAATTTCCCTGATGGCTAATGATTTTGAACATTTTTTCATGTGTCTGTTAGCCATTTGTATGTCTTCATTGGAAAAGTGTCTGTTCATATCTTCTGCCCATTTTTTGATTTGTTTATTTGTTTCTCGTGTATTGAGTTTGAGAAGTTCTTTGTAGATCTTGGATACCAGTCCTTTATCTGTAGTGTCATTTGCAAATATCTTCTCCCATTCCGTGGGCTGCCTCTTAGTTTTTCTGACTGTTTCCTTGGATGTGCAGAAACTTTTAATCTTGATGAAGTCCCATAAATTCATTTTATCTTTTGTTTCTCTTGCCTTTGGAGATGTGTCATGAAAAAGGTTGCTTTGGCCGATGTCGTAGAGGTTGCTGCCTATGTTCTCCTCTAGGATTTTGATGGATTCCTGTCTCACATCGAGGTCTTTCATCCATTTGGAGTTTATCTTTGTGTATGGTGTGAGAGAGTGGTCAAGTTTCATTCTTTTGCATGTAGCTGTCCAATTTTCCCAGCACCATTTATTGAAGAGACTGTCTTTTTCCCACCGGATGTTTTTTCCTGCTTTATCAAATATTAGTTGCCCAAAGAGCCGAGGGTCCATTTCTGGGTTTTCTATTCTGTTCCATTGGTCTATGTGTCTGTTTTTGTGCCAGTACCATGCTGTCTTTGTGATCACAGCTTTGTAGTACAGCTCGAAATCCGGCATTGTGATGCCCCCAGCTTTGTTTTTCCTTTTCAACAGTTCCTTGGCGATTCGGGGCCTTTTCTGGTTCCATACAAATTTAAGGACTATTTGTTCCAGTTCTTTGAAAAATGTCCTCGGTATTTTGATCGGGATAGCATTGAAAGTGTAGATTGCTCTGGGTAGCATGGACATTTTAACTATGTTAATTCTTCCTATCCATGAGCATGGAATATTTTTCCATCTTTCTGTGTCTTCTTCAATGTCTTTCAAGAGTGATTTGTAGTTTCTAGAATATAGATCCTTTACGTCTCTGGTTAAGTTAATTCCAAGGTAACGTATGGTTTTTGGTGCTATTGTAACTTCCTCAATGTCTTTCAAGAGTGATTTATAGTTTCTAGAATATAGGTCCTTTACGTCTCCGGTTAAGTTAGTTCCAAGGTAATGTATGGTTTTTGGTGCTATTGTAAATGGGATGGATTCCCTAATTTCTCTTTCTTCAGTCTCATTATTCGTGTATAGAAATGCTTTTAAAAATATGCTCTGAAGTGGATTTCCTGGATCATATGGTAATTCAATGTTTAATTTTTTGGAGGAACTGCCATACTGTTCTCCACTGCAGCCACAGCATTTTATGTTCCCATCAGCAACGCATGAAGGTTCTAATTTTGCCACATCCTAGGCAATACTAGTTATTTTCTGTTTTTTTAAAATAATAACCATCTTTTTAAAAATAATAACCATTCGTCATTGATGTGAAGTGAGATCTCATTGTGGACCAACATTTGTATTGTCTTTTTAATTTTAGCTACCCTAGTGGGTGTGAAGTGGTTTATCATGGTTTTGATTTGAATTTCTCTGATAATAATGCTGAACATCTTTTCATGTGCTGTTGACCATTTATGTATCTTCTTTAGAGAAATGTCTATTCAAATCATTTGCCCAGTTTTTCGTTGGCTTCCTTGTCTTTTTAATGTCGGGTTATAAGAATTCCTTATATATTCTGAATACAAGTCCCTCATCTAATATGTGATTTACCAACATTGTCTCACATGGGTGTCTTTTCATTTTCTTGATGATGTCCTTTGAAGCACAGAAGTTTTTAATTTTGATGAAGACCATTTTATTTTTTTTCTTCTGTTGCTTTTACTTTTGGTGTCATTTCTAAGGAACTATTGCCTAATTCAAGGTCATGAAGAATGACTGTTATGTTTTCTTCTAAGAGTTTTATAGCTTTTGTTCTTGCATTTAGGCCAACCATCCCTTTTCTACTGACTTATAATTAACATATAACAGTATTTTAATTTTAGGTATATAGCATAATGATTTGATATGTATATATATTGCAAAATGATTACCAGAAAAAGTTTCATTAACATTTATCACCACTCATAGTTACAACTTTTTTCCTTGTGATGAGTACTTTTAAAATCTACTCTTAGCAACTTTCAAGTATACAATACAGTATTACAAACTGTGAAGTCGCTGCTCAGAGGCTGTTACGGAAAGGAGAGAAATAGGTTAATCATTAAAAGGTACAAAAAAGGAACAAATTACCCAATATAAGGGAAACTGAGCGTGTGTGTACTGAGAAGAGAGAACATAAGGAGAGCCTGGAGGAGCCCAAGAAAAGGAGGAACAGACCCGGTTCTGAGGTGAGCAGAAAGGATGACGTTAAGAGCACAGGTTACACAAGGAACTTGGAAATCAGAAAAACCTATATTCCTTTGAGGAATAACTACCTATCTAGAGATCTTTCATTGCAAGACTGTAGTCGAAACTAAAAGAAGTTCAAAACCTAGAACCTGAGCTCCAGGTGCAGGTAGACCTGGGTTTAAATTCTGGCCTTGCTTCTCAGTGGCCGTGCAACCTTGGGCAAGCCGTGTAACTCGTCTGTGCTTCGCAGTCCTCTTCTGTAAGGCGGCAACAGTAATAGACCCGTATACTGAGTGAGGATTATATGAGAACTACATGTAAATCTCTTGGTGGTTACAAATTCTCAGTAGCTCTAACAAAAATAAAACACATTCATAGTCCTGTGACTGAGAACTCAATTGGTTAAAATTATATTGTGTTCCATCATAACCCTCTTCCTACCACTTCGTCACAATACTCTTGACAAATAACTGAGAAGCACATATGGTTTGTACAAGAATTGTTCGTGACTCATCTTCCTCCTGTTATGTGGAGTTGAATCTCTTCCCCCTCCCACCCTCTGGTGCAACTGAGATGAAGTTAGCGTGCATTTTGGCCCAGCCATTCACACTGACTGACTTGGATGTACTCTAGCCATACTAGGTACGCAGCTCCGTGAACCCCGTCTAGGATGACGAGTCCTGGGGGATGACATCAGCGCACCATTTTGAAATCTCCAGTTCCGAGCTAGGATAAGTGATTAAAGCCCCTGATGACTGAATAGCTCCATACGATATTTTCCTAATCTCCAGGTGATAAAAAGACAAGCTCTTGTGCAACCGAAATTATTCTGGGCAAAACTCATTAACACTCCCCTCCCAAAGAATAATATTTTATGTCTAAGAGAGACAAAATTGTGAAAGAACATGCTACTGACTTCCAGTTTCCAGCCCTGTGACACAGACAATGATGAGCCATCTTGCCGGTGACAGAGGCGACGCCTCTCTCCCTTCCCCTAGTCTCTCCAGCAATGCTGGATTTTCCCCAGTAAATACAAGTAACTGTGACTATGGTATCTTGTTTTCCTCAGAATATTTTTTGTTTCCACTTAAACCTTTTCCCTCACATGAGCTTCCTTTTTTGTTTTCTTTACTGTATCCTGTTGTAATAAGAGGATTTTGTTTTTCCATCGATTTGGAAAACTTCCTTCCTGGCATTCAGATTCTCGCCTCAGATGTCAGACTGAGGGATAATGGTCCATTGCTGGCCCTGGGGTAGGGGATGACGGAGAAACAAGGAGAGCTGTAGTCTCCACAGGCCCGTCAGGTTGACATACTTCATGCGTGAGAGGGGCCCAGTGTGCGCCAACAGTGCTTTACTGTTCACGCTCACGACACCGGGGCATTAACATGCAAGGCTAGTGTTTTGAAAATTGTCAGTATTTTCTAATCGATGCACTCTTTGAAACGTCAGTAGGTTTTCTAAGGAACTCAGCCACTCAGAACAAAGTTGGATTTATTGCAGATGCCAACTTCTGGGATCAAAATCCGCTCTTCCTGGCTTATGACGTACCTACGTCTTTCTGAAGCAGATTGCATTCAATAGCTGCCTTCTCGTGCAAAACTAAATATACAATAAATAATGTTTTAAAAAATATCTAGGGAAAGAGGAGAAACATACACTGAGTGGAACTTGCCTGTAAAAGAGATTTTGAAAACATTATTAGCCTCCAGAGGCCTGTTTGACTAAAACCCTAATTTCCAAACCTTGCCTCCATACCCACAAATAGTAGAATTCTAGTGCTTAAGAAGATCTATGGTGGGGTTGGGGGGAGACCTATGGGATTGCTTGTCCAACTCCCTCATTTATTAGTGAGGAGCCAGAGCCCAGGGAGGTGAAATGCGAGGCCCAAAGCAAGGCAGCAGGGAATGAATTCGGCACCCGGCCCGCAGCCCAGCGCTCATCATTTCATTTCACCTCACTGCCTCTGTCTTCTGAGGTGGGATCTGGGAAATAAAAATTATGAGAAATCATAATGTAAACTTTTTAAAAT
Organism: Ursus maritimus; assembly: GCF_017311325.1. Classification (NCBI taxonomy): domain Eukaryota; kingdom Metazoa; phylum Chordata; class Mammalia; order Carnivora; family Ursidae; genus Ursus; species Ursus maritimus. The sequence goes on from NW_024426996.1 coordinate 41,418,285, forward strand.
TAGAAACTAGATTTTCTTTTTCACCTCTGGCCACTTCCCCACCTCCTTTTCCCTAGCTTTGTCTGATCCTCTCGAACACCAATGAGCCTCCCAACTGACTAGAACTGTGTGACGTGGCATCTACCACCAGTAGTTGGTGCATCTCCCTCTTCCACACAATGTTTTCTCAGATGAACATCGACTGGGCGTCCATTATATGCAAGGCAGCAAGTAGGTCCTGAATCCCTGCAAATTATATAGAAAATAAAACGGTCTCCCTGTCCTGAAGAAGCTCACAAACCGGTACTGAAAACCAGTAGGTCATTAAACACCCCACAACCAGCGTGCTGCCTTGAAAGTGTGTCCAGCTTCTCTGGGGGGCGGAGAAGGCAAAGGAGGGAAGGGCGCTCTGGGCAGAGGGTACCGCATAGAGAACATAATTTGGCAGTTTGGGGAAATTGCTAGGTCCTTCGCAGTAGCTGAAGCCGTGCTTCTGAAACTTTAAGATGCATGCAAACCACCTAGGGATCTTGTTAAGATGCGCATTCTAATTCTGCAGGTCGGGCGTGAGCTCCGAAACTCTGCATTGCTAGCGAGCGCCCGGGTGATGTCAGTGTACTCTGTGGTCCCCACTTTGAGTAGCAAGGAGCTAAGGAGGAGATGAAGGTAGGGGTCATAAGCAGGAGCTGGTTAATCAAGTGTTTTGAAGGTCATGCTCTTGAATAGGGATTCTTTCCAAAAAAATAACAGGAGTAACAAATATACTTGGATAACTTGAAACCGATGTTGGCTTTCTAAGTTTATTGGAAGCTTGAAAGTCATTTCCACCAGACAGCTTTCTCACCGTCGCTGGGTGGAGCCTCACGTGCCTACCTTAATTTAGAGCCTGTTACACTGTGAGGGGATGCTGCTTCACCCACCTATCAGATCCATTTGACTCGAAGCACTGGAAGGACAGCTATGTCTTTTTCAGCATTGACTCCACAAAGTGCGTGCACCCAACACCTACCGCTGTATCTGACCTATGCGAGTTTTTTCCGTGAACTTCGGTCCTGTGATATGTTTGCTCTAGATTAGTGATTTTCAGATGTTAGCATATGTCAGAATCACCTGGACGGCTTTTAAGACAGATTGCTGGATCCCACTCCCAGAGCTAGTGATTCAGTAAGTCTGGGATGGAGCCTGAGTTTGCGTTTCCAACATGCTTACAGGTGATACAGATGCCGCTGGTCTGGGGACCACTCTTTGAGAACCACTGGTCTAGAGGAGATCCCTGATTACTTCCTACCAAATGGTGTTAACAAGTAAGATCAAGTAAGTTAAGGACTAAGAGCATGCCCTCAAAGTGGTAGAATCATGGGCAAATTAGTTAACCCCTCCAGGCATCAGAGTGCTCATCTGTGATGAAGATGGTGACAGTGCCCACCTACTAGGGCCAACGTGAGGGTTCACATGAGCAACTACCTAGAAAACACTCAGTTGATGTAATGAGCACTGGGTGTTATACATAACTGATGAATCACTGAACTCTACCTCTGAAACTAATAATATACTATATGTTAATGAATTGAATTTAAATAAAATAAAATTTTAAAAAAAGAAAGAAAACAATCAGGAATTGCAAATATGTATTAATTGTTACTGCTAAAGGAACTCCCTTCACTTGCTGAATGCCCAGAAGAAAACAGCTTCTTAACAAAGCCACAGTGTGTTTCCTTATAAGGAAATGTGGCAAATGTAAGCTTAATCCCTAACTTTTTAAATCTGTGGGAATATCACAGACCCCTTTGCATTTCTGTGACCACAGTTTTTATATTTTCTTTATTGATAAAAACATTAGCTGACTCCTGGGTTTGTTAACAAGTTTTACACCTCACACCCCTTGGGATGGCTATAATGAAAAAGACAGCAACAACAAATGTTGGAGAAGTTGGAACCTTCGTGCATCGCTGGTGGGAATGTAAAATAGTGCGACCACTTGAGAAAGCAGTTGGGCAGTTCCTTAAAAAACTTAAACATGGAGTTACCATCTGACCTAGTGATCCCACTTCCAGGTGGGATCCCCAAGAGAATCGAAAACGTGTGTTCTTACAAAAACTTTTACATGAATGTTCCTAGCAGCCCCACTCATAGTAGCCAAATGTGGAAAGAGCCCAAAGGTGCATCAGTCGGTGAATAGCCGAACCAAATGTGGTATATATCCACACCATGGAATAGCGCTCAACCCCAAGGAGGAACGAATGATACATGCTACCACATGGCGGAAACTTGGAAACATTTTGCTAAGTGCAAGGTGTCTGATACAAAGGCCACGTATTGTATGACTGTTTATATGAAATGTCCAAAATAGGCAAATCCATAGGGACAGAAAGCAGGTTAGTGGTTGCCAGAGCTGGGGAAAGAAGGGAATAGAGAGTGACTGATGGAGGTATGGGATTTCTTTTGGGGATGATGAAATATTCCAGAATTAGAAAGTGACAGTCTTGTGAACACACTAAACATCACTAAACTGTGCACTTTAAAAGGTGAATTTCATAGTATGTAAGTTATATCTCAACGTAAAAAAAAAAATTTAAGACCCTAGAATCCTACTTGGTGAGAATAACATTTTCATCTTAGAGTTGCCTTAATACAGTAGCCACTAGCCACATGTGGCTCTTGAGCTCTTGAAATGCAGTTGGTCCAAAGAGAGCTATGATGTAAGTGAAAATACAGACTGGAATTCAAAACTTAGTTAAAAAAAAAAAAAGAACATATATTACCTAAACACATTTTTAATATTGAAATGATACTATTTGGGATATGTATAGTTAAATATAATGTTAAAATGAACTTACCTATTTATTTTTACTTTTTAAACTGTGGCCACTAGAAAACTTAACATTCTGTCTGTGGCGCACACTCGCTGTGTCGTGTCCAGCTCTGCCTTCGAGGTCACCCACAGCAGGTCGGTGTCTTTGCAGAGGCCCGTGAAAGTGTTTGCATCTGGACGTTAGTGAATCTGAGGCCGGTCCTTTTCCTTCACATAAAGGGCTTTGTACCCTGGGCTTGATTAGTTCTGTTCCATTAGCATGACTCAACACATGTAAACAGGGCAATTCAATGGATGCTTCCAGTTTCTGTTCTTTGACTAGAAGGCCACCTGCAAAAACAGAGCCTTGTTATGTCAAAGAGCAAGGTTCTGGATCATTATTATTTTAGAAAGTACTTTTTGTGTCTCTTGCTAATGAACTACACAGCAAGTCATCTGAAAAAGGAATTTTTAAGATATCATTTCTTTCCTGCTCAGAGTGACTTTTTTCCAAGACTCAAGTTCTGTGTCAAAATATTCTTAGCCTTGACATGCATTTCTGGATTTAAGTGAAAACGGATCATAGGAATGCTCCTAGAAGGGAAATTGTTTTTAAATGCACCGAGCACAGTAGTTAAGGGCAAATTATGTAAATAGTGTAGGAATATCCGCCGTGAGGAAGTTAAGTAGGTTGATTGCTTTTTTAAAAAAATCATATCTTTTTATTACAAAAACTATGTTATTTTGAAAAATTTCACAAATGCCAAAAAACAGAAATAAATAACCAACCTCCTAAGCTCACTGCCAGAGATAATCATTGTTAATATATAAATGTCTGTCCTTCCATTGGGAGAAAAAGGTCTTGATAAGTCAAAATTATTCTAATAGAGAACATTAGAGCAAATGCTGCTGTTGACTATTGGATGACCAATAGTAGAACATTTATTTTTCAACCGATCAAAAATAATTCTATTGGCACTCTAAATTTTCAGAAGAAAAGTCCAGTCTGTGTAGGTTTGGCGTACCACATCCCTGTGTTACTATTTAGTGCCTGGGCTGAATGTAATCCTTCAGCCCTTACTTCAATAAAACAAGAAAGATAGTTACATTACACATGTAGAAGATGTGGGTGGGCACAGCTCTAGACATTTTTTTTCCTATTCGCCAACAAGGTTGTATAAAAATATTTACTGCTCTCCTATAGGTTCACGTGTGTGGTGTAGTGTCCACGTCATGAGGCAGAAGGATGGATTATTCACTGGAGTTTTTATGGACCCACATTCAAGTGTTTCCCCAGCTGTGTTTACAGCTTTGGGTTTCTAAGCCTCTTGAGAAGTAATCAGTTTTGATTATCTTAAATCCCAAAGTAAATTTTCTTTTTTGAGATTATTCTAGTTGTTAACACAGGTTAGTCTGGCCTATTAAACTGTCTTTTAGTGCTGTGACATCCAAAAAGAAAGCTGTGGTTTTGCTTTGAGGGGAGAGGACGATTTGAAATATGATTCAGATTCTTGCTTGTAAGAGGTGAGGTCTCAGAACTCCTTTGCGTGCGTTCTCTCTCTCTCTCTCTCTCTCTCTTTTTTAATCTTGTCCTACTCTTTGGTCATTCCATTGAATAAGTCTGGTCTCTTTAGTGTAAGTACCTTTAGAGCCAAGATTCTTATCTGATGTTTTTTTATTGGTTCATAGTTTTATGACTTTCCGTGTACAAGCACAGACGTCTATTACGCTCTCAGTAATACTTGTTTCTTGACTAATGAGAAGAACAAGTGATATTTAAAAGCTTGGGAGATTATAATTTATAGGTGATTTCTTGTTAGGTAACTTGTCTAAATGACTATTTGAACCTTAACTATTCCTTAGCTGTAACTATACAATTAGCCACTTTTAGAGCCAGAGTGTTTGCTAAGAGCTAAGGCTCTGCCATTTAACTCTTAGCTTGGGCAGATCAATGAACACATTTGTGCCTCGGTTTCCTTATGGAAGTGATGACTAATGGACTAAATTAGTTAATTCATGGAAAGTGATTATTATAATGACTGCCGTAGCGATTAGCTGCTGCTCTGGCCGCCCCTGCCACTGATATATCTGTAACCACTACCCTCTTGACCAGTACACCCAGTCTTCCACCCACTGGGGAGATACTCTCTACTTCCAGGCTCGGAGCTTTGAGAACTATTATTTGGAAAAGCGAGGCAACAGAGGAACATCTGAGGCTCTGGCCAGGTAAGCCAAACCAACCAGCCATTCGTTTTGTGACACATGCAAGTGCTAAGAAAATGAGATGAAAGCAGCAACAGGTGTCCCACGAAATACTTAATTTGGTCAACATATGCTGATCTTCCACTGGCCCTACGGTGCTGTCCTGGCTGCAGGGTCCTGAAGAGGAGGCGGAAGACCCAGGGCCTGCCTTTGCAGTCTTGTCTCCTGCGAACTTTGTAAAGCGTGTAGTACTTAGGAATTTCTTGTGTCCATATAGGGAATGTGTTTTCCTAGATCTCTAGCGGGGTGGGGCGGGGGGGGGGGGAAGAAAAAAGAGAAGGAGGCTTGCTATACACAGAACACTAGAAAAGAGAAAGGATAGATACTGAATTAAAATGTCCAGGCCCCATATGCTTCCACCGTTGCTAGATGATGAACCACTTCAAACCCAGTGACTGAAACAACCACCATTTATTATTTCTCGAAATTCTGGGGGTTGGCCGAGCTATTCCTCTGCAGGTTTTGTCTGGGATCACTTGTGAGACTTCCCTGAGCTGGAAGGTCCGAGATAGCCTCACTCAGGTGTCCGGGAGTTGGGGCCGGCTATTGGCAAGAGCCCCTTCCCTTCCTGAGGCCTCTCATCCACCCGTAGGCTGGCCAGAGCTTCTTTGCGGCACGGCCATCTCAAGGTTCCAAGAGAGCAAGAGGGGAAGCTGCGGAGGCTCGCAGTGCCTCGGCTCTGGAACTCCCACAGAGGCCAGGGCCAGCCCCGCCAGGTTCAGAGAAATGGTCCCTACTTCGTGTTGGGAGAAGCGTATCACATTGCACAGCATCAGTGAACTGCTGCTGAATTTTCAAAAACCTATACTAATAGCTTGAAACAATAGTTTTTAGATTTCTCCGTAATTCACTGGAGGCCGTCATCACAGAAGCCTTACCGCAGCCTGTTTACCGCTCTTGAAATAGCGGCGTTTTCTCTGCAGCGGCCTGTTGATCCCTCCCGTTTCTCTCTGCAGTTAATCAGTGTGAAGTGTCTTGACAAAACTAGGGTCAGTGATTTGAAGAAAAAGGAGAACTCCATTTCTGGCTCACTCTCAGAGTCCAAAACAGACGAATGAATTTAGGAATGGCTCCCAAAGTCAACTTGGGATAAGATGAAGAGAGTACATGTTTTAGGAGAGCAAAGAGCCAGATTCCGAGGCAGGGCCACACCCCTAGAGTCCTCCCTGCACCTGGAGCTTCCTTTGAAGTGAAGGAAATTGCCCCAGCACAAGGAGGCTGAAGGAGGCAGACAGATGTGAGCGTGGAATGTACACCAGTAAACATTCTATAAACACAAGGGGACGAGGGCGTCGTGAGCAGTGAACAGCGTGGGCTGACTAAAGGTATCTCAAGTTAGCCTTTGGCTTCTTGTATCTTACTTTACATTGGCTCCTGAGGAAGTTCACGGTTTAGACAAGTCTTTAACTTGAAGATGTATGATCTAAAGAATTGGTCATTTTCCCAGGTACCCGTGGTGGAACCCTTCACCTTCTGCCCAGAATTGTGTGATCCGAGTTACTTAGAAAGGTTAACCCAGCAGTCAAGAAAGGATAGAGGTAGAAATACCAAAGGATATCCATTTCCAGAAGGTTGCTGGAGACTTTCTGAGTGCTATTTCTGAGAAGAATACTAAGTGATGTAGGGGAAGTCTTAGAATTAAATATGAGAATCCCAGAATCAGAAACTCTTGCCTGGAGAATGTGTTGGTGCAGAAATACGAATGGAATAGCAAATTTTCCTGGCTTGGAAGACGTTACCTGTGAGGCAGAAACCCTCAAAGTGGCCCGATGAGTTCTTTATATCTGAACAGCACACATACATTTTCACAAATGCACGTATGTGATTCAGTTCCAGCATAGGTACAAGTGTGTGGTCATGTGTGGGTGGTCTTTTTGTTTTCTCCTTTTTGGCTTGGTGCCTCTTTTTCTCTTCCACACACACTGATTCCCAACCCACCCATCTACCCAGATAACTCATATTAATAGTCTAATATGTATCTTTCCCATTTTTACCGACAGCTGTATAGTAGTATACCCATGCATACACACACGTACACATACAAGTGCTTTCTGATCATTGTTTATTTTACAAAAATAGAACCATAGTACGCATGGTACACATTTTTTCCCCTGCATTGTGCTTTACTCGTCAACAACACCTTCTGAAGTTCTTCCTGTCACCCAGCACATCTCTGAATCATTCTTCTAGAAGAATGGCTACATGGTTCCATCATATGGCTATTCCATAGCTTATTAGCCATTCCCCTATTCCTAGAAACACATTGTAGCTTTTACAAATAATTTGCAAAAACAAAAAACAAAAACACAAAAAAACAACCCCAAACAAACAAACAAACAAACAAACAAAACCCCTCCAAAAACCTAAAATAACTCCTCACCCTCCAAAAAACACCTTTCTAGGAACCCTTTTGTTCTGGTGACTTTGTTTCTCCTTGAGAGGTTCTCAGGAAAAGGACAGCTGGCCTGAAGAGTATAATATTTTAAATTTCAATACGCATCACCATACTGCTTCCCCAAGAGGTTATAGCATTTTTTAAAAATTAATTTTTTAAGAGGGGGTGGGCAGAGGGGCAGAGAGAGAGGAAGAGAGAGAATCTCAAGCAGGCTCCATGCGCAGCACAGAGCCCAATGCAGGGCTCAATTCCACAACCCCGAGATCACGACCTGAGCTGAAATCAAGAGTAGGGTGCTTAACTGACTGAACCAACCCAGCGTTTCGGCTATAACATTTTCTCATTCCATTCACACTGCATGAAATACTCCCTTTCCTACAGCCCTGCCAGTGATAAGTATTGCAGATCTTTTAAATTTTAGGCAGTCTTACATCTCATTGTTAGTTCAGTTTGCAATCCTTTCCCTTGTGGTGAATTTGAGGCTATTGGCACGTTTCTTGGCATTTGGACGTGCTTTTCTGTGTAGTACCCATTCATATTCTTTACCCATTTTCCTATTGGCTTTTTCTTGCTTCTCTTGTCAAATTACAATCTTTGTATATTATGAAAATTAAATATATTATCTGCATTATATATATTTCTGCAAATCTGTCACAATGATATTTTAATACTTTCGCCTTAAAAATTATAATTATTATTGTTAAATACATCTGTCTTTTCTCTTGTAACTTCTGACTTCTCAGTTTTTATCAGAAAAGTTTTCTTGTACAATATCATATGTATAATCTACCAGATTTTCTTACAAGAGTTTTGCTTTTCTTTGTCTTTGTCATTCATATTTTTGTACTGTGTTCTTGCATGTGCTACAGAACTGGGATCCAGGAAGCTGCTGGCTTAAATATAATGGCCTCATAGATGGTTTGAATAACTGGGGAGGAAGTAGCCTGCCCTATCTCTATTTTTCCCAAATTACTTGTCTCGTCTTTGGTATTTATTTTTCTGTAGAAACTTTAGGCTCACTTTACCCAATTGCCAAAAACAAACACAAAAAATACCCACACGGTTGAAATTTGGGGTAATTTTTATGGCATTCAGTCTTCTCATCCAAGAATTTGGTACGTCTTTCCATTTCTTCATTTCTCCTTTTACATACTTTAGTATGACTTTGTTGTTTATTTCCTCTTTTTTTGTTGTATCTATTTCTAAATATTTCACAAGGGTTTCTTTTTCACTGTTTTAAATGGATCTCTTCCATTCCTGTTCTTATTGCCAGAGTAACGAAAAGCTACTGATGTTTTGTTTTGGTTTTTTGTAGTTTTAGATCCATCTACTTTACCAAATTCTCTTCTTAATTCTGGGAGTTTTTTACTAGATTCCTTTGGGTTTTCTAGGTTTACAATCATGTCATCTGCAAAAAAAATAGTTTTTCCTCTTCTTTTCCAATGTTTTTTCCAGTTTTAAAATTTGCTGCCATAAAGTTTCATATTATGTTCCCTTTTAATACTTTTAGTCATTTTAATCTGTTCTTTCTACTTCCTGAACTTTTATAATTTTGCTTTTTCTTCTTTTTAAAAATCAAGCTTATTTAGTAAATGTGTACATTTTTAACATAACAAGATTTTAAATTTATTTACATATTCTGTTTTTCTTTCTACTTCATTAATTTAAGATTTTGACTTTATTAATCACTCGGGTTTTTTTTTTAAATAATTTTTTAGAATGTGGTTTTAATTTCTTTATTTCTCATCTTCATTCTTTCACAAGGACATTTTGACCATAAAATTTTTGATACAATCTTCGTAGAGCCTTGAGTATATTATAAAGTTCCCCTTTTTGTAGCTTTCAAGATGGTCAGTGATTTCCCTTTAATTTCTTCTTTGAGCCAAATGTCATCTAAGTATTTCTTAATTTCCAAGTAGTCAATTTTTTGGTCATTTTCTTTCTTATTTAGTGAATTAGGATCAGACCACATAATCATTAATATTTTTACTCTTTGAACTAGCTGAAGTTTTCTTTGTAGCCAGGTTTAAGGGTTTATAAATGTTTCACAGACATATGAAAATTCTCTGGATTCAGAAATGTAGGGTTTTGCCCAATGATGGTATTGGGAGGCAGCGTGGCATAGAGCTTGAAAGCAAAGACTTCAGAGAATATACGTCTACTTCCAAATCTTCACTTTACCATATGACTGCGAGCACATCTGTAAGATATGAATGATAATGGTGTCTACTTCATAGAGCTTTTATGAAGATTACATTATTTTATATTTGTAAAGTATTTGAAATAAAAATTAGCACATAGCAAGTGCTATATAACTTGTTATAAAAATAAAAATAATTATTTAATTCATCTATGTCCTTACTGCTTTCTTTCTGCAGAATTTTCCAAAACAGTCCAAAGAGATATATCAAGTTTATATAAAATTTGTGGTGCTTTTGAGGGTGGCTTGTGGGTTAAAACGTTATTCTGGGGCTACTTTCTTATTAATTAAATTTTAAATTATCAAAGTGTTAAGTTTTAAAATACGTCCTTAGCTTTTTAAAACTGTGTATATTCTTTTTTAAAATTTTTTTAATTTTTAAAGATTTTACTTATTTATTTGAGAGAGAGCAAGTGAAGTAGGGGTGGGGGGTGGGCAGAGGGAGAGAGAATCTGAAGCAGACTCAGCACTGAGCCTGGAGCCCAGTGTGGGGCTCGACCCCAGGACCCTGAGATCATGACCTGAGCCAAAACCAAGGGTTGGCCGCTTAACCAACTGAGCCACCCAGGTGCCCCTAACTGTATACTTTCAATATTCATCTCATTTTTTGGGTTTTTCTTATCCTCACTACTTACTTTTTTCCACTTGACCACACTTAAATAAAAAATTTTGCCCTTTTATAACCTTGGTCCCAATCTCATTCTTCCTTAGCTAAGTTGCCTTTTCCCCCAGATAACACATAAATAACCATTCTTATATTTTGGAAGGCTAAGTTTTCTTCAGGGCAGTTTGGGCAAGATAAAGTAGCCTGTGAAATCAGATTAGATTAGAGGTCTGTGTGCTCCCAAAATTGTGTTAAGTATACCGATTTCCACAGTCCATTTATTTTTGCCATTTCTGGTGCCTTTTTTTTTTTTTTAAGATTTTATTTATTTATTTGACAGTAAGAGAGACAGCCAGCGAGAGAGGGAACACAAGCAGGGGGAGTGGGAGAGGAAGAAGCAGGCTCCTAGCCGAGGAGCCTGATGTGGGGCTGGATCCCAGGACTCTGGGATCATGCCCTGAGCCGAAGGCAGACGCTTAACCGCTGTGCCACCCAGGCGCCCTGCCTTTTTTCTTTATGTGTAAATCCAAGTTTTTGTCTCATATTGCTTCTGCCTAAAGAATTTCCTTTTAGAGTTCCTGTAGTTCCTGTCTATTGGTAATGAATGCTTTCAGTCTTTGATTATTGGAAAAAATCTTAATTTCCCTTCATTTGAAAGGCTTTTCACTGAGTATAGAAATGGGGGTTTATAGTATTTCCTTTTCATTATTTGAAAGGTGTTCCTCCATACCCTGTGGCTTTCATAGTTTCTGTTGAGAAGTCTGCTTTCTCATCTTCCTTCCACAGGTCTGAACCATTAGGAAGGCTTTCTCTCATCTTCTATGCTGCCCCAATATTTTTCATGAGCACCTGGTATGGTCTGTGATTGCATGTGAATTCTCTTTAATCTGCTGCTGCCAGGATGTCTATGCTTTCATGATAGCCCAAACTTAACTTTAGAAATTCTTTGCAAATTTTAGCAGGAGGCTTCTTACCTGCTTTTATGGAAAATCTGTCTTACTTTCATACTCTGCTTCACATTAGCTAGTACTCGTATTATATTTCTCCTTGGAGGTGCCTGTTTTTTCTTCGATTTCAGGCTAGTTGGTTGCCCTACAACCTCAGCTCTTTAATGGACCCCAGAACAGTTATAATTATGTAGATTATTCTACTTTTTCTTAGGGTGTGAGTGATGCTCTTTCCAGATTTTAACATTTTAAGAGAAATCCATTAACTGAAATTTTGAGTTTAATTGACAAATATTATTATTTAATCTGTAAATCTAGCAAAAAATACAGTTCCTTTTTATGGTACTTTTATAACTTAATTTATTAAATTTCCTTAAAATCTCCAACTGCACTATAAATTATGTGGTATAAAGATAACATATTAAGTTTTCTTCTTAAGTATTCCAACTATCTATTGAAGTAGATTGTATTTTCCAAAATGGCTACCATACCCAATTCCCATCCCGTATGCTTTCAGTGTGAGCTTGCTACTTTCCATCAAGAGTTAGAAACTAATTTTCCATCCCTTTAAATTTGAGTGGGCCTTGTGACTCCACCTACCACTAGAATATGGGAGGAGTTTTGCTAATCCAGTTCTGGGCATAGCCCTTAACTCTTGTCAGCTTCCACTTCACTAGTTAATGGCGACTCCCGAGTCTTGCGGTGATTTTATAATCCAGGTTCCCTGGATTCTCCCTTAACTCTCTGCTGAGTAATGCAAACCAGCCAGAGGTTGTGAGGAGGGAGAAGTTATTTTAGCACTGGTTAACAGTCAGCTCACCTTTGTTGTTGTTTGGCTCTATTCTCAATTATTTTAATATTCTTTCAACAACTCTTAATAGATCATTAAATTACCTCTCATTAATTTTGCATATCTCTTTTGGTCTGATTTTGTGGCCACAATTCCAAAGTCATTCTACTGACATCCTGAAGTTACCCATCAGAATTGTATTTTTTTAAAAAATCAAGTTGTTGTTCTGTTTCTCATAATGCTTGTTTTACATAGTTAGATGTCTGATATTTGATGCATGCTTTGGTGTTTAATTCAAAGTAGCTTTGGACTGTAATATCTTCTTATAAAAAGTGTCTTTTATCATGACGGAATTTTTTTTTTTGCCTTGTTTAATGATTTTAAATTTCAATTCCATTTTTGCTGATGTTAGTATCCTATTTCTGACCTTTTCATCTCTGCATTCGCCCTACTTTGCCCTTATTTCATCACTTTAATAGCATTTAGTTGAATTTTTTGTTTGAAAGCCTTGGTGTTTACTTATTCAGCAAATATTTATTGAGCACCTTACTATGGCCTGGACTCGGTTCTAGACATTGGTGTATAAAACAAAGATCCCTGCCCTCAAGAAAGTCTATGGGAGCAGACAGATAATAAACAATATGCATAATGAATAAGCAATTAACAAAGCATTTTGGAAGTCCTAAATGCCATGGAATAAACTAGAAGAGCAGTGTAGGTAGGATTGGGAGTGCAACAGGGAGGTTTGTCACTATAAATAGAATGGTCATGATAGGTCTTATTGAGAAGGTGACATTTGAGTAAAAATTAAAGGAGGGAAGGAGCCGGCCATGTGGACATCTGGAGAAAGAGTATTTCAGAAAGAAAGAATAGCCAATACCAAGTTGTAAGATAGATGTATACTTGGCGTGTACAAGGGAAAGCAAGGAAGCCAGTGTGGTAGGAGTGAGGTAAAAGGGGGAAGCAGTAGATTAGGGTTGAGACTCATCATGGATCAGGCAATAGGGACATCACTGGTAACTTGGCTGAGGATGCACAGTTTTGAAGAAATGGGAAGGAAATGCCTTGTTCTTCATTTAACATGATGGTGGACATACTTAATCTTATTTCTTCTCTCTAATTTGCTTATTATGGATTTGATTTTTTAAAACCTTTTTCTTTTTCCTAATTTTCAAAAGTTTGACCATTCTCAGAAGCAGGATATTCCAGTCTGAATTTCTTGCATTTTCTGGTCTCTAGCCTAATCTCATTTCTGTCTTTGCCTGCCACAAGAAGAGGCAGGGAATTTTAGCCATTCTTTCCTGCAGGCCCAGTGCACGGAAGAAGGAAGAGGGCTGTGTGTGACTTTGGGCCACTGTGGCAGTCTGGGCAGGAAACAGGTGTCATGGTCATATCAGGTCATCGAAAACAGCTTCCTAAAGGGGCCATTCCAAAGGCGAGCACAGAGATAGTGCAATACTCAGTGCTAGTAAGAGTGTGTGTTTCAATGGGAGGGGTGGAGCCATTATCACATAGGAGAATGGAAGCAATGACTAGAACTCTGAGAGAGAGTTTGTGCCCTATGTTGGAAAATTAGCCACTTCATTAATCTGGAAGGGGAGTTTATTTTTATTTTAAATATTTATTTATTTATTTTTTCGAGAGAGAGAGCAGGGGGAGGGGCAGAGGGAGATGGAGAGAGAGAATCTCAAGCAGAGACCCCCCCCCACTCAGGGCTCGATCTCACAACCCCAAGATCATGACCTGAGCCAAAATCAAGAGTCGGATGCTTAACCAACTGAGCCACCCAGGAGCCCCCTGGAAGGAGAATTTAAATGCACACACGATAGCATGTCACTTCTCCTGCAATGCTATACATTCATAGTATCATTGTTTCTAGTTTCCTGTCCTTGCATCACTCTTTCTTAGAAGGGATGACCACAGCCTGCCATCCCCACCCAAGAGGTTCAACCCCGTCCCAGACATGAGCATAAATCCTTAGTCCAGGAGAATTTACTTTCTAGTTCATTATATGAAAGACAAGTTAACTCTGTCTCAGACTTCAGACTGATATTCTTAGTTCACTTTTTGTTATAAAAACCAAACAAATCCAGATAGTCTAAGTATATTCCAGATATCAGGTGTTCTTTGGAGATCTAGTTAAACTTGGCCTGAACCCCAATACCACTGCCTGTGGGAATTCAGTCCTCACCAATCTCTGTGAGTTCCTGGGTCACTTTCTCTTGCTTCTTCCCGCCTCCACACTCCATATTGGCATGGGCTCTGCTGGTTCTGTCTCTTGTCTACCAGGCTTTTAAGTCTGGAAATTTCACCAGTTTTCCCTCATTAGGTCAGCATTTTGTGAGTGTAAAAACTTTAATGACCGGTCACTTTTCATGGTCTTAGTTCATTTTTTCTTCAAACATTTTCCTATTTAAAGAGGGGATACTGTGCTTATGATAAAAGAATAAATAAGAAGTGCACCAGCTTTAGTTGCTAGTGTATTTTTAGTGGGGCAATGGGGAAAGAGTAACATTCATTCTTTCCCAGGAAGAATAGAACAAAACCCAGCAGCTCACTGGCAACTTTGAATGAATATACCACAAATTTGGTAAACTGCCCTTCAACAAATTCACAGAACAACAAATGAATTTTGGCAGTTCCTTTGTTTCTGCACCACCACCATCTATAAGAATTGTTAATACATATGATAGCCCTGGGTTGTAATGAAAAGGCCATCAGAAATAAATTTTCCATTTGTGAAACCATTGCCAAATACTCCAGGCAGTATGATAACCCATGCAACCAGAGGTCATTTTCAAAATATTAAAAATCAGTACAGCACAGGCATCAACCAATAATAGACCAGACCAGTCAGACAAGATGTCAGGAGTAAATACCTGGTACAGCCACATGGTGGATACCAGCTGAAGAGCTGCCTTACCTATAACCCAGTAGCAACTTTGCTAATTCACATCATTTTGTGTCCAAATGTTTCTTTTCTCTTTCCCTTTCCAAACTGAACCTTGTTCATCATGCATTCATTCAACAAAGACATTATTATACTTCTTCATGTGCTCACCCAACCTTTCTCCAGCTCCTGCCCTATGTCACCCACACAGGTATTATCCCTAATAAAGTCTTTGCATGTTTCATCATATCTTGGCATCTGTTTCTCCCAGGACCCAGACAAACTCCCTAATGGCTGTATCAAGATCATAGACAGCAGAGGGTGCACCTGGGTGGCACAGCGGTTGAGCGTCTGCCTTCGGCTCAGGGCGTGATCCCGGTGTTATGGGATCGAGCCCCACATCAGGCTCTTCTGCTGTGAGCCTGCTTCTTCCTCTCCCACTCCCCCTGCTTGTGTTCCCTCTCTTGCTGGCTGTCTCTATCTCCGTCGAATAAATAAATAAAATCTTTAAAAAAAAAAAAAGATCATAGACAGCAGAGATCACTTGTTACCTTTGGATTTATCCCTGATCACTGCAGAGGTTAATTTCATTTCCAACTTTTGGCATGTACATTGGCAGACCCTGATTTTTGTTTCTCATTCTGTCCCTCTTTCCATCAACTAGCAGAATCCTAAGACTTCCTGATGAGGATCCACTTTTGCTTGTCTATGAAATCTCATGTGATCATTTCTAGAGGAGGACAATGGTGCTAACAGAAGTCAGCCATTTAAGCAGGGGTAAAGAGGATAGGTGGGGTACAGATTCTACAGAATGGGTAGATTTGTGGGGGAGAGGATGGGGTACAGGGAGAAATAATGGTAATGAGTTTAAAGAGTTTGGCTTTGAGATGACTGACACTTGGGACTGACCTGTCAGCGACCCCTGGCATGTGATTGCTGGTTTCTTTATCCTGGAGGAGATACCTTGCTGCCTTGAAACGGGTTGAAGGTAGACCAGGAACATCACAGATCTTCTAACTTCAAGTTCAAATGAGTTGGTGCATGCAGCAGGCCCTAGGGGCAGAGATGGGGAAGGGACATCCTGGCACCACTGCTGTCCCTCTGCTAAAACTTCGCAGCTCCCTGACACTGAAGAGCAGCTCCCAGTACACCTGGCTTGCTGCCACACTCACACTGTAGTCCAGCTGCAAGTGTAATGGGCAGACGGAACATGAACAGTGTTGATCCAGGTGCGGCCAGATCACCAAGAAGGACTGGCCACCCTGCGGAGACACCTTAGTGAGAGTCACCTAACATGGGGGTGTGAATATGCCTGTGGCAGGGTATGTTAAAGCTGCACTTCCAGTCCACCTCCTGGGGCAACTCAGAGAAAGTGGGATTGGACTGGAAGGGTGGCCTCTCCTCTTGCCAAACGGACTGCACCACTTCAGGGGGACAACCTGAACCAGAAGAACCAGCCCGGCCACCTGAGCTGATGGCCAGCACTGATATTGACAAAGCCTCAAATTAAGACAGTACAAACAAGGAACTTGGAAATCTAGGGCCTCTATTACCCAGACTGGTTAATAACACTGCTCCTGGCTCTTAACTCTCCATAAATGCTCAGTGAACTGGCCTGAATGGATTTGAATGCAAAATGCAGACCTCTTCTCAGACATTCTCACGTCCCAGGGGGAGTGATTTCCTGCTCTCTTACCTCTACTTTGGCCCCTCAGCTGCAGCTGAAGTCCACATTTCCAACTCAGGATTAGTTGAGCTACTCAGTAATGGGGGCTCCACAAAAGGTCTATGATGATAACCACCCCACGGTCTCATAATTGGCAAAGGAACTAGGTTAAAGTATTCATTACTCTGTGATTATGCAAACTTTGGACTGGAAGTACAGCTTCCACGCTGACTTTGGGAGGAGATGGCTGCTCGTGGGGCAGAGTCCCCAGAACTGGACATGGGGAAGCCGTCCCTCCACATCTTCCAAACCCAGGTCCACTGCTCCACCTCACTGTGGCTTCATGACCACCAAGAAGTCTACCCTTGTTTACTCCAGGCACCTTGTCATGGAAGAGTGACAGGTCGCCATGGAACTCAGCTCTAAGAAAGGCCTGAGAAGCACCCATCCAGGTTCATCATCCAAGCTGAAAAGGAGTGCCTTCATCTGCTCATGATTCGAGAAAAGTCAAATGAACTTTCCTTTGCTGAGACTCTGTTAGTCAGAATCTGACCAAGAGGCTGTCTCCTCTTTTATGGTGAGTGGTCTTCATGATATTCTCTTTCCTATATTCTTTGACTTAGGAGAACTGAAGGACAGGCTTCTTGGCAATGGTCCCCATTTTTGAGGACCTGTCCTTTCTTGGACGGAAGGGAAAGTTCATTAAGAAGCGAAGTACTTCCCCACCGAGAAAGTTGGCTTCTTCTGCACTTATCACACCTGAGGAGCCCAGCAACATGACTCCCCTCTTGATTTTGCCTTTTCCACTCCATCTCGCTGGGACATTTTTTTGTGTGTGTATCTGTAAGTCACTTTATGTTATTAGTTATTATGAATTTTCAACTCTCTCAGGAAAAAGTTTGAAAAGGTCAGGCCCTTGGGCCTGGACTCTATATGACAGCAGAAAAGACAGCAAATATATTGGAAGGCTGTGGTGAGGAAATGGTAATTTGTTTTCCACTGAGGTCTGACGGCACAGAAAATGGAATTAAAAGGAAATTAAATTAAACCAGATGCTTCAAAAGCTTATGAGGTTTGAGGTGGGGATCTTTAAGAATAGTTTACTGAAGTAGATTAACTCCACCTTCAAGGAATTTCAATTCTACAGACGTCAATATCTACAGATGTTTCCGTCACCTGCAGAGAATGGGTCTTTTTCAGATTCTTCCCAAGGTGCCAGCAATTCTGACTGTGGTCATGAAACTCTGAGACCGCAAGTGAGAAGTACTTAGTCTTTCTACCCTCTCAGAGAACCTACCCCTACAATGTGAAGACCGTAGAGCTGTAAGATGTAAGAGGCAGATTCTCTGGGGTGACACACTTAGAATCTAGAAGCAGGTTAGGATCCTGTTCTTACAGGTCCCCTACAGAGCTAAGGGCCAGGATGAGGCTGTGCAGGCACCTGGGAAGATGATGAGCCCTAAAATCAAGAAGACTACACTCCAGTATTGGCCCTGCCATTTACTAGCTGGGCAAACTCAGGCAAGTGTTTTTAACAACTTGGAGCCTTTAAACAAGAAGAAACAAGCCCATCCCATCCTTCATGCACTTGCACCTGTGCCACTCCTCTATTATGGCAATTTCCACCTTTGATTGTTTAATCATTGGTCTTAAACCCTACTTTTCCTTTGACTATGAGTTCCTGAAAATAGATACTTCTTATCCTTGATATCGACTTGCATATTAGTGGTATTTAATAAATTTGTTGAATAAGTGAGTGAAAGAATAAATGAGTGAGTAATGAATATCTAGAATGTAGCATTACTGTAACATTCAATGGGATAAAATCAGCTCCCTTTCCCAAGTCAACAGGCCCAGAGTGCTGGGAGAGGGAAGGGGAACCTCAAGATTTAACTTGACCTGAGTTTCTCTATCGCCTCTGCCTCCCCTTGTCTTGTATTCATCTTTAGTTCTTTTAACTAATATTTATCACAGGCATTGGGCTAAGTTCCTTCCTGGCACTGGGCTGAGTCCTGAGGGTCTACGAAAATCTGTGTTCCCTACCTGGCTGTCTAGAGAGGAGATGGTCTTTTAAAAATGGCAATCCGTGAAATACTTGCTGAAGTAGAGTGTGTGGCGAGCACGAGGCAGGCACAGACCCGGGGAGGTCATGGAAGGTTCTGTGAAGGAGATGGCGTTTGAGCTGAGCCCTGCAGGTGGAGGAGGAGTTTCCCAGGCTGAGGGAGGAGTCGTACCTGAGTCTCAGGTCTGCCTGTAGTCAGCTGGGCATGTCAGACAAGTTACATCACCTCTCAGAGACTTAGTTTCTTCATCTGTTAAGTACAGTTAGTTCCTGAGATTTCTGCCAGGATCCTGTAAGAGAACACAGATAAAGTGCATACTGTCAGTCAATGCACAGTAAGTGTTGGGGGGGGGGCATCACATGGTAAGAGCCTTGAAGTGAGAGACGCTGATTGCTATGAGAACCAGAGGCAGTCAGGTATTTGAGTATCTAAGGAGAACCATGGTAAACAGTGCCTCTTTCCCATCTGGGTTTGGGATAATTTGAGAAAAATTCAAAAGAATAATTATGGAGTCAAAGATACCAGCTTTTAAATGGTAATGGCTAATGTGGAGACCAACAGCTGGAACAAGGGAAAACAGAGCTTGAAGACCCTGGGACAGGGCAGACTTGGGTGTTGCAGTTTCTTAGACAGAAATCTGCCCAGAAAAGACTCAGAGCAAGGGAAAGTCTGGCTCACTCCCAAGACAGGAAAGGGGTGAGAAAGCTGAGCTTACCTGGTTGTTCTTTCCCACTTTCCAGTCAGGACTCCCAGAGGTGGAGTGAGTAAAGTGTAGAGCTGGTCAGGGCTTACTTTGGAAACTACTTTCCTGTGGAAATGGGGGTGTGAGGCAGTGCTCCTCTTTGACACAGGGACTCGGGGAACCCCAGGTCTGGAAGGTGGACGGTGTTCTATGGATGGGAAAGATAAGATGTTGATGAGTTTTGATAGGCAGACAGGGGCTAGATCATGAACAGCCTGAGGGCCAGGCAAGGAGAATGAACTGAAGGTGGGGTCACCACCGAGAGGGAAGGAAGAGACACCAACCAGGAGTGCCAAGGAGAGTGACGAGTACAGCAGGCACTGTAGGACATCCCTAAATAGTGGCACCAGGCTTCAGGCTTATGGGAAGAGAGAAGGCTAGCACCACGGTCCCAGCAGGTCACTAGGCAGTCGAAGATGCTGGCAAGGAAGTGGAATCGGGGCCAGGTAAGCTGGAAGTGAAAACAGTATGGGACAGTTATTCTGGGGCAGCCTCCAGGCCCCAAGGACCACAGTCAATGCAGAGAAGAAGGCAAAGTTTGAGGAAGGCAGTGAAAAACCAGAATGGTTGAGAACACAGCAGAGAATGGCTTCCTCGGATATTTTTGCAATGGAAGATTTGGAGGTGATAAGAAGATCCAAGGCATGACCCTCAGACCCGGCAACTTAGGGGGGCCTGGGTGGCTCAGATGGTTAAGTGTCTGCCTTCAGCTCAGGTCATGATATCCAGGTCCTGGGATGGAGCCCCATGTTGGGTTCCCGGCTCAACGGTTCCAAGCTCAGTGGGGAGTCAGCTTCTGCCTCTCCCCCTGCTCATGCTCGCTCTCTCTCTCTCTCTGTCTCAAATGAATAAACAAAATCTTAAAAAAAGAAAAAGAACCAGCAGCTTAAGAGGAGCAGAGGTAAATATGCTCTTAGTTGAGGAGGTCGAGGATGCCGGAGGGGTCATCTACAAGGACGTGGAAGCCCTTAGCATGAGGCCAAAGTTAAAAAGGAAAAGAGATATTTTATATCTTTGGCGTATGGCATCGGGTCAATCGTTATAGCTGCATAAGAAGGAACCAATAAAGAAACAAAGACATGACAACCTCCAAAATAGTGACAACTGTCCCCAAAACATGGATTAACCCACCTGGTTTATGCAGGAGTGGAGTCATGTGAACATAAAGATATTTACATTTGTGGAATACCTGCCTTGTGATAATTACAGAGACCGCAGCAGTGAGCCCTTCTGTGTGTGCACAAAAGCAGAGAGTGCCGGCCACAAGTATGTGCCAGGTTCACAAAACAGGTGCCAAGTCCAATAACTGAGGTACTCCCTCTCCCCCAAAGAGCGCACAAAGGAGAGAAGTGTCTGCTCCTAGAAGCTCGTCTGCACACCAGGCAATACACAGGCCATGAGTTTCTTGAGAGAACCAGAATCTCCTCCCCATACACAGAGCCAGACGGCATCTATCACAGCAGCTGAGAGTTGTGATTATTACTATTATTTTCCATAATTGCCCTTGTGGGATCTGCTTATTTGCATCATGCTAAGCACTTGTCATTAACCAATGAAAGATTTGGGGCTAAGCTAGTTTAAAAAAAAAACTGAGGCCAAGATGATGGAATGTATACAGCAATTCTATCTCATAATGCTGAGTACTTTCAGCCAAAGTGGCTTTGTCTCGAGATGTGTTTATTAAAATCATGTGGACTATGTTTTGTTGTGGCATTTAGTCATCTGAGACAACTCTACAAATATGCCATAAAAAAAAAAAGGAAGCAAACAGGGGCAAAGTAATTCTGACAAATCACGAGGCACGGTCTTAGCAATAGGTTCATTGCCAGGAGGAATCCTTGAGAACGCCAACGTTCATTGTGTCGATCTAGAAGGAAAGAGCTTTGAAAACAGATCTCCTTTCCCCCTTTAGATTTCCCTGTCAAGATACATAAAAGAATTCAAACTAATCAAAAAGCCCAAGTGAGCCGGCTGGTTAACGAGGACAGGCCCAACCTTGAGCTCAGAGAGATTTCTAATGCGTTCCACCTGTCCCTCCAGACGACCATGCTTACGGGATACACCGACTGCGAAGGAGGCGTGCCTCTAAAGAGAGCGATGATCGGAAGGTAGCCGAAATGGCATCTCCTGGAAATTCAGCTCCACGCTGAAAACATGGTCACTCTGTTTTTTCTAGAGAAGTGTACTTCTGATCCCCTTTATCTATTTCACCTCCTTCACCCCCGACACACACACACCTCCCCTCTGGCAGCCTCCAGTCTGTGTGCTGTATATAAGAGTCTATTTTTCGGTTGGTCTCTTAAAACACTGTCGCTCTTAATAAATTACTCTGTGCTCAAGATGCTGAATTTCCTTCTTCCTGTTTTTTTTCCCACAATTAAAAAAGCTGTGTATCCATCATGAGAGTAGTAGCCAGCGGCACCGTGAAGACGTAAGACAGTCAGCCCTTGAGAGTCTTCATGATCTGATCCCACCTTACCCGTCTAAACGTAGCATGCTGTGGATCCCCTTCCTGGGCCTCCCCCTGCCCCCCACCACCCCTTCCTCCCCAACACACACAGGCTGTGATCATCCCTGCCTCCATCTACACTGCCACCCCGTCTGGAACCATGTGCCCTTCCCACCATCTCGCCAACCCATCAAGGTCCCATACATGCTCCATGAAGTCTTCCCCAACCTGTCAACACCACTCTTTTCCTTTCCTGATTATCCCTCCATCTTCTGTGAAACGAGGCATAGAAACTACACTGTCTTTGGACTTCCATCTTGAAGATTCTGAGGTTACCTCTCAGCTAAAGGGCGCCATGGCCCTTCAGCAAGGACTAGTGCCTCCCCTGTCTGGTGTGGGGAGAAAGAATGGAACGGTGTGTATTTAGTATTTGCCAACCCAGTCTCAACTGTCCATCATGGCCGTGGTTTGTACTGGAACTCAATTTTACCTTGTCTCATATTATCCAATTGTAGGGAGTTCCGTGTTCTTATGGCTGTCCTAATAGAGGTTCAGATTTTGAAGGGATAGACTGTTGAAGTTACAGAGAGAAATAACCATAAAAGATGTCATTGAGACTTACAACTGATCATTCTAAAGGGGCCCCTCAAGTTGATCTTCCACTCCTGGGGTTGGTTTGACGGGATTCCAAAAGATGATTTTAAGTGATGTATTCAGGGTGTGTTTTCTCATAACTGTATGTATAAATATATGCATCTGTGCATATGTTCTATACATATATAGTCTATGTATAAACCAGATTAATAATTCATTTGCAACTGAAGACACTCCTTCCCAGAAACTTACACCCCGCAGGGCTACTTCCACAAGATACTTCCTTCCTAATAGAGGATGGGTAAGAAGTTTCATTAGTGTCCAAGAAGTTGCCTGGGGAGCATGAGATCAGAAACCCTCCTCCCCTTCTTTCCACTGGTTAAAACTACTCTGGGCCTGCTGCTTGCTGGCTGGGCTGCCCTTAAGTAAATTCTCAGCCTTCCTATGCCCTAGTTTTCTCACTTTAAGTGCAAATGGTACCTAGTGTTTAGGGCTCTTGTAAACGGTACTTGGAGCCACCACCACGCACTTATTCAATGTCAGCCTTTGTGTTTATTACTTTTATCTTTTCACCAATACTTGAGAAATATCACTTCCTTAATAATGCAACAGCCTAATGGGGCAGAAGCCCATACTGATTTTTGTTAACCTTTAGAGATTGTTCTAAATCTAGGAGTACCAGGATGTGTCTCACGTAGGATGGCTGACTGTGTGAACTACATCTACTGTTGTTCTCTTTCTCTTCGTTTATACAACCACACCAGGGAGTGAATTCCACTCCTGCTTCAACTCTTGTTCTTAATTTTTTATTCATCAGGCCATATATGCAGAAGGCCGAGTGTCTGTGAATACACCAAGTGAAGCCCCATGGCCTGGAGGCCTTTGGATAAAGCTTATGCACTGTCACTTCCTACCAATTCTTAAACCCACCTCACAGCTCCCCCACCAAAACACCAACCGACCAACCAACCAACCAACCAACCAAAATCTGTCTGTGATTCCACCCTCCCAGGACAGACTTGGAGGCCCTAGAAAAAGATGAGGCATGACTGACACATACAGAAGGCAGGTGGCCTCAAGACGGCTGGAGGTTCGGCCTTCTAGATGATTCAGCAGGTTGGTTGCTTGCCCTGCCCTTCTCAGGGCCCAGGGGACACCCTGTCCAAATGAAGGAGAAGCCTTTGCTTTGCTGATGTTTCTCAGTTGAGTATAAGCTGGGGACTAGTCCTTTTGCTGAATGACCCGCATGGAAAAGGGTTTGCCTCTTCTGTTGTTGCTAACACTAAAGGAGGCGCCAGCCAACCTTAGTTTCTATTGCATGAAAACGTGAATGGGGATTTTTTTTTTTAAAGCTTTTCATTCTCTTCAAAGTACACCCAGATCCCAGGTGGGGAAGGTGGTATAGAGCCGTCTGAGACGGCTGGGGGAAAGGAGCCAGCCCTCCTCCTAGTGAGGTGTCCAGAGCGGGCCCTGCACCCCATGCCCTTGACTACAATTTCTCCTCCTTCCCTCCCCGGCCGTTTTAGAAGGTATAGGATGACTGGCTGCGCCCAAAGGTGAGGCCAAGAGAACAGAATCAAGACTTCCTTCCTTCCCTCTTCTCCCCCTCCCCCTCTCATTGAGTCCCCTCCCTCCACCCCTCCCCCAACCAAGACGCCAACCTACCTACCCACGCACCGACCAAAACCGCTAAAGCAGTACAAAGTTAGAACGCGTGGAACAAAAGGGTTTCCTGGATCAGAAGAGGGACACAGAATAGCGGGGCGGCGGGTATAGGAATATCCACATTTTTTTTTCTTCAAGGGAAAAAAAATGTGTCTCTGGGCAAGCAGGCCATCTCCTGGGAGGAAGAACCCACAATTTCCCCAGGTAGCACATTCCAGAGAATGAATGAATGGTCGGGAGATGCTGGACGGGAACCACAGAAATACACAGCTTTTAAATACAATGAAGGGAGTTGTTTACAATCCTCTGGAAGATGCCAAAGGGTTTAAGAGTCAGTCATAATAGCTCCCAGCTGCTGAACTCTGGCGTTACCGACTTTTCCTGCGGGAAGAGCTGAAGCAGCGCCGTGACTTGTCCAGGGTCACACACCACACTTGGGACAGAAATAATTCTGACTCCTTCTTCCTGGCTGTAACTCAGCAGACAAAGCCACCTTATTACTGTACGATCATTCAAATCTGAATCATTTAAATTGCTCCTAATTGCAGGCTTAGAGGGAACTGTCAGCGCCATGTGACTAACTGCCCCGCAAGCCGTGGAAGGAACAGCCGGAGTTTTACAAACTCCTCAATATGGAATTAAAACGCTGTCCTCCCACCCGGTTGGGGGGGGTGTAGGGAAAAAGTATGTGAAAACTCGACTTTGAAACTGCCAACTAGTATCCTGCTTAGATTTTTAAAAAAATTAATAAATTTGAAACATCACCTCCAATTTTTAATATCGGAACAGAGAAGCACTTGGCATTCAAAGGGATGCCATTCAGAGCGGCATTTGAGGGGAACTCTCCAATATTTTCCAAGCAGTCGATAGATCTTCACACTCCTTTTTTCTTACGCCCCCCAAACACTGTCTCCGTGTTTAAATTTCCTTTTTAACTCTTTTATAGGCAGCTATTTGGGAAGGGGTGGGAGGAGGGGGCCGCCGAAGCCACCCGGCTTGTAGGTTCAGATCTGTCCACGGGGCTGGACACGTGCTGTGCTCAGGAAAGAAAGTAAATTCCAACGGGCAAATTGCTCTAACTGATTCATTTGTCCGCACAGAGACGCCACCTACCTGCTCGCAGGTATTCAGGTAAATGACAGGTGGGCGGGACCTATACTGACTCTTTCAATAGCTAAGGTCCCAGAAATGTTTTATCTATGAGGCTCCTGTGATGTCACACGTTTCCTGCTCTCGACCAACCAATGCCCTCCTCCTTCCTTAGGCACCTGTGCACCAAGGTCGAGCCTGGTCACTGCTCCGGCAGCCCCAGGAGCCGCTGGATTCACCCACAAGGCATGGGAACTTTGGGGCTGCGGCTGCCTTGAGAGAACCGGACACACACTGGAAAAGGTGAGTTGAAACCCTCCATTTTTCTCTTTTGGCATGTAGACCCCTGGCCTCTAAGGGATCTGAATGAGGAATTTGAATGAGAAAATAAAAACTGAATGGCTTAGCCCGGGTGTTTTTCCCATAGGAAGAAGCCCTTTTGAGAGGGAAGAGCAGAGAGATGCCTTTGACATTTGGTTGCACAGGAAAATTCTCCCAGGCCAGATATTTAATCCTTTTTGTTTCTCTTAATCATTAAGCCAGCCTCTGCTTGTCTGGGAAGTTGATCTGATTTTTTTTTTTTTTAACCCTGGAGTGGAGTGCAGGGGAGACTTTTTTGAAACTGAAAGGTTCAGACCTGTTCAGCCCGTTTAATGGGGGTTGGGAGGCCAGCGCCGAATGAATTCAGAGTTGCCTTATTTTTGCCTCATTTGCCTTATTTGGCCTTACTTCTCTGCGTTTGTCTCATCAGAGCCCACTTCCATCTGAATCTGTGAGATGACCTTGCATTTTTCCCCCCAGAAGTCTGGTTCTCAGACGGGTAACTTCTGCTGCCCTCCTCGGAAGCCTTGCTCTCATTTTCTTCTCTCCTTCTTCCCTGAAAAAGTCTACTGTTTTCTTTGTTCTTTGTTGACAGTCTTAAAAACCACTTTGCAGTTCGGATTAGAACTGTTTACATCCAGACCTGGACCGGCTGCCTGCT
Organism: Ursus maritimus; assembly: GCF_017311325.1. Taxonomy (NCBI): domain Eukaryota; kingdom Metazoa; phylum Chordata; class Mammalia; order Carnivora; family Ursidae; genus Ursus; species Ursus maritimus. Next base: position 41,444,393 of record NW_024426996.1, read on the forward strand.
GACCTTTGGTTAAAGTAAAGATTATTTCCTCCGTGCTTCACAAGAATGAATGTAACTTTGGGTCGGACTTTTTTTTCCAATTCTTCCACTTTTTTTTTTTTCTCTTTTAATAGCAAATATACTGAAGAGATTGTTCTGCCAGGACCTGACTTTTTTTTTTTTGGAAGTAATTTTACCTCTAGGATCCATTTGTGTTTTCTTAATCCTGATCCCCCAGCCTGTACTACTTCTGTTCTTGACAGCCCAAGAGCCATACTCTACAGCCAGCATGGTCGTTAGGGAAAAGAAAATAAACCCAGTCCCCTGCTGGGATGAGCTGGAAACCGTGGAGGGAGAAATGAACCAGCCAGGGGACATTTCAATCCGGATTCCCTCATCAGTTACTTTTCTGAGATGGCAGTTCGCAAACATCTTTGCAAAGGAATAGCCTGTTAGGAGTTACACTCGCATTCATCCACCCGGAAATTCAAGGTGCATGTCAATGAGGAAAAATTGACACAAGCTGAGAAAAGTTTTGTCTCAGACCGGTGCTTCTCACCACTGGGAATCTGCCCTGGCCATGTTGCCAATTTCTCTCTCCCTCCTTGGAGGCTTGTAGAGTTCTCTCCCTGACCTTTGTCTGTTCTTTTCCCCCGAGTGGTGTGTTTGGATGGTGGCTATGAAGCTGTCCTTTACTAGTTTTCTCACTCGATTCAGAGCTTTGTCAGCAGAAGAAAGAAAAAGATCTCTTTGATCCTGAATCTTTCTGGAGAGAAATGTGTCTTTAAAGTCACAAACCTCTCCACAAGAAGCATTCCCTCTGGATTACCACGGTCTGTTAGCTCTTTGCACAGTAGCGAAGCTAGGATCAAATGTATCATTTCATCACTGTATGTCAGGGTCCCTCGTTACTAAAGGAACAAAGCCGTGGATGCTGTGCCCCCAGATAGAAGAAAGGAAAGAAATTACAGAGACTGGAACCCAGAGTCAGGTTCTGTGGAATGTATTTGGTCTCTTGGATAATTTACACCCACGTCTTGTCCAAAGGGCTGAAAGACCCACAGTGGTTCCCTGCCTGTAGTAACTTCACCTCTTGGTTCAAGCGGCAATAAATAGGGCCTGGTTGGAAAACATACAACGTCTTCCATTTACATTCATGAGCAAGTTACTCAACCTCTCAGACCCTCAGTGTCTTCATCAGTGAAACAGGAGACAGTCCCTATGATACAGAGTGATCATGAGAGGTAAACGAGGTAGCATGTTGAGAGCATCAGGCGGCCAGTGTCTGGGGCTACATGGGCGCCAAAGAAAGGCGCCGTCGTTCTTGAAGGAGTTTTCCTGCGTGCTTGGCAGAGATGGTCTGACCCTACCGAGATAAAAGATCTTCTGTGGTTGTCAGCATTAGGAACCCTGATAGTCCTTGTGATGGTTATTAATTGTACATAAGTAACTCCAACGTGAACAGTTTAGAGAACGAAAACAGGCAGGAGGCAGGAGAATGCTTAAACTATGTCACACAAGCCAGGCAGATCGGTCTCTGCCAGGTCGCAGACCTGCGTAGGAGCTGCTGGCCGCTGCTCTTCCTCCTGCCGTTCCTGCTGCGAAGCTCTCAGGCCACAGCAGACCCGCCGAATGTGGTCCTCTGCAGGCCTGCGGGGGAAATGTCCCGTTGTCCTTTGCCGTAATTTGACTTGGCAGGCGGCCCTTTCTGCTTTCAATTGCGGACGGGGTGCTTGGTTTCCTCCAATCTTGAAGATAAACACCCTTGGCCTCAGCCTGGTGAGCTGCCACGCCAAGTCACCAGGACGAGGAGGAGGCTGGGAGCCCGCACTGCACTAGGGAAGGGGGCCTGTGGCTTCCTTAGAGACGGTTGCCTCACTCATGGACTGTCCCGTGCCGTTGGATGACCTTGAGTCATTGCGTAAGAGCAGAAGTGTTCCCAGGCTCCTCTAAGTCTCACCCTACCCGGAAAAGCTAAGGGAAGTTTTCATCATTCACGAGCAGATTGAGGACAGGGGTTCGTAACCTCGACCCTACTACTGCGTGCTTAGGGGGTCCTGGGGAAGAACCTCAGCCTCCCTGCCCATCAGTTTCCTTATTTATTTACTTTTTCCCAAAAGAGGGATGCTACAGCAGTGTGCACACCCAGCCTGGTCCTCTAGCAGAAGCTAGGTGGGCTGCAGACCGAGGGGAGTAAGTCGGACTGCCTGCAGGGGAGTGGACGATGCCTCACTGGGAAATACTGGTCTTACTGAGTTCGCAGTGGAATAGTGCTAGTGCTTTAGACTAGCGGTTTGGCCTCTGCCATCAGATTGCCTGTTTTCAAAAGCCAGCGCTCCCTTATGCTAGCAGCGTGACCTGTAGAGGCGATTGAACCCCGCTTTGCCTCAGCTGTAAAATAGGCTTATTATGAGGAGGAAATGAGTGAAATGTCTAAAGTGCTTAGAATATGACCGGGTACAATGCGAGCTCTTGCTAGTAGTATTTTTTTGAAGGAGGGTAGAATCAGACAGATCTGGGGTCGAGACCCGGTTCCGCCATGTAATTGACATAAGTCTCTTAGTGCCTCTTTGTCTCACTTGGCGTCATCTGCAACGTGGACGACTTCCCAAACCCGTGCCGTTCTGAGGAATCACTGGAATGGTTTCATGGAAGGTGCCTGGTATACGATAGAGCAGGTGTTCAATAAGGGTGACCCTTGTTAGACTAGTACAGGCACAGCTCTAGTTACGTGCGGGCATACTTGGCCTAATGGCATTTTGCAGACACTGCATTTTTTACAAACCGAAGAGTGTGGCGAGCCTGCCTCCAGCACGTCTGTCAATCAATGCCATTTACCCCACAGCATTTGTTCCTTCATGTCGCCGTGTCACATTTTGGCAATCCTCACAGTATTTCAAACTTTTCATTACTCTTGTATGTGTTACGGTGATCTGTGCTCAGTGATGATGACTCACCGGAAGCTCAGAGGATGGTTAGCATTTTTTAGCAATAGGGGATTTTTAAATTAGGCACGTACCTCACTTGCTTAGACATGATGCTATGGCACACTATTAATAGACTGCGGGAGCGTGTAGACTTTGTTTTTTTTTTTTGTTTTTTTTTTTAGATTTTATTTATTTATTTGACAGAGAGAGAGACAGCCAGCGAGAGAGGGAACACAAGCAGGGGGAGTGGGAGAGGAAGAAGCAGGCTCCCAGCGGAGGAGCCTGATGCGGGGCTGGATCCCAGAACGCCGGGATCACGCCCTGAGCCGAAGGCAGACGCTTAATGACTGCGCACCCAGGCGCCCCCAGTAGCGTGTAAACTTTTATACACACCGGGGAACCAAAACAGTCACCTGACTCACTTGATTATCATAGCCGCTTTCTTGCGATACCCGCTTTATTGGGGTGGTCTGGAACTGACCCCAAACTGTCTCCGAGGTGAACCTGTAGCAGAAACAATTATTCTATCGGTTACCGTTCGACTTCTCAGGTCATGCTACAGTTTGGACATAGTAATGATGGAAACAGTAGTCAGGGGAGGGCCAAAGACTCTTTGAGAAAAACAGATTTCCCGAAAGGCCCCCAAAGGTTTAGAAAGAAAACCTGTTAACAAGGATGATCTTGTTTATCTCAGAGCTCCAGGGTAGGGTGGCTGCCCGGCGAAAGGCCCGGGCTTCTGCAGACCTGTGGCAGGAGGATTCTGTGATATAAATAAACAGTGGATCCTCCCAGAGCCATGATCCCCAGCCTCCTGGCTTCCAGTGTCTCCCTTTTGGAGTGGAAAAAATAGGGTCTGCTGCTGGGATTCTGAAGACTTGGAAGGCCGTTCTTGTAAGAGGCTGCCAAGAGAGGACATACGAGGGAGGCTCTGAAATGTGTCCTCCTCATCGCCTCAGTATTCATGGACCTCCTGGCAGTGACACATAACTATTCCTGATATTTATGTGCTGGCATCACGTAGACTCACTTTTATGTGGGCGGCACATTTATGGTCCTCTGACAGTGCCTCCAAACTATCAAGGGCTTTTCAAAACTATTTGGAAGGAAGACTACATCTCTCTTTCTGGGTTAATGGGATTTAGCCATCTGTGATCCCCAAAGAATAAGGGTTAACATGAAAACCAGACAAGTTGTTTAGTATAAAAACTGCACTTAGCTGAAATCAGAAACCAAGAATGTCAGTTGCCTCCTGTAAACCCCTGACACTCACCATTTCCTCTTATTTTGTTCTAAGTGGACAAAGACCCCACAGTGACCTATTGCTTCGTTACAGGGCAACGCCTCTCAGATCAATATAAGAAAGAACTTTCTAAGAATGAGAGCTGTCCAAAAATCCAGTAGATTGCTTTTTGGGGTATTGACTTTCCTGTCACTGAAAGTGATTGGTTTTTGGTATATTTGGTATATTTATTTGGTCTATTTGTATGTGCCCGGTATGTACTGCTAAGTGAATGAATGAATGCCGATTTGTGTTTCTTTAGTGAACCATATTCATCTGTAAAAGGGAGCTTATATTGATCTCATAGCAGTATTATAATGACTAAATGAGAAAATACATGTAAAGTACCCAGCACAGTATCTTGCACCTAGTGAATTACTCATTAAATAGTAATAATTATTATGCTTTATTTTCTACTGTCTTCTGAAAAGGAGGAGGAAGAAGAGATTCCTGCTTCAGGTAGGGATGGTAGACAAGATGACCTCCAAATTTGAGATTTAGAGTTTTTAAGAGAATCTCTTCATTTCTATTCTTTTCATCCCTGCCCTTTTTCCTCTGCCTTTCTGCAAGAAGCTCTTCCCCTTCCTGTTGGGAACCATGCTCTTTGATATGGTAGATTGACTAGTGAACTAGTGCTGCCGTGGCAGTAGGTTCCGGCCCAGTTCACCAGGGACGTTGTTGTTGTTGTTGTTTTACGTCACTCATTTGTGCCTCGGAATGTGTGGATTTAAATTCCACCATTATTTTCCGGTGACTGATTTGCTTCTTACGTTTGATGCATTTGTCACAGGCACACGAAAGACTTCATCTACAGCGGAGTGGAAACTCTCCAAGAATTTTCTTTAATAGCCTCTTGGCACAGTGCATGGCAACAGCACATGCATGATGGTGAGGCGTAAATATGTCATTGCCACCTGGGAGATGATTTGCATAACTTGCCTATGACTGCTTCTGTCAGTCACGTGGCCGTCTTTGAAGAGAATGCTGCATGTTTATGTTCCTGCGTGCTCACATTAATACGTGAGTCACCTAGTGTTTTCAAACTCCTCACTCGGTAATCTGGTTAGATGTGTATTGTGTTCTCTACAACACACACACTCAGCTGGTCTATCTGTAGTCTTTTGCCCCCGGGGGTCCCTAGCACACTTGGCTTACCAGTCGTCACCGAAAACATCTGTATTCTAACTTAATGGAATAAAAGAAAATCATTACATTTTTACACGAGGGCAGAACTGCCTCCTTAAGAACGGGGCGGTCTAAGTGGCTGCCATTCCCAACATAGTTTCCATGTCCCATGTTGAGAGGTGCTGGTGTGGCTCACTGGGGATGTTTACCCCATTCCTGGGGGGATGCCCCTGAAAATACACAGCCCTCTGTGTTAGTTTCCCAAGACCGCTGTAACAAATCACCATAAACCGGGTGGCTTAAAACAAAATTATTCTCTCCCATTTCTGGAGGCCAGAAGTTTGAAATCAAGGTATTAGCAGGACCTCACTTCCTCAAAATGCTGCAGGAGAGAATCCTTCCTTTCCTCTTCCTGCTTCTGGTGCCTCCGAGGATTCGTAGGCCTGTGGCCACATCACTCCAACCTTGGCCTCTGTCTTCCTGTCACCTTCTCCTATGCGTGTGTGTTCTCTTCTTCTGTGTCTTATGAAGACACTTGTCATAGGATTTAAGGTAAATTAGATAATCCAGGATGACCTCATCTCAAGATCCTTAATTCATCTTCCAAGACTTTTTTTCTAATAAGGTCACATTCACAGGTTCTGGGGATTAGGACAGGGCAAGATATTTTAGGGGGCCAACATTCTGCCTGCTACACCCCTCCCCAGCTGACACTCATACATATAGGCTCCTCCCACTACTTATAGAGAGATTCCTTGTCCACGTGGAGGCTGGATATTGGTCAAAATTTGGGAAAGGGAGTTATAATCAGCAGCCTTCACCACTACCATCATGTATTTCTATGTTCAAGGCACAATAGTAAGTGTCTTATGATCTGAAAACCTATTGAGTTTTTTCAGTCAGAGTTTTTCAGTTTTTGATGTATGTACAAAAGCAAGTCAGTAAAGGCCATCTTGCATTGCTTTTTTTTTTTTTTTTTAAGATTTTATTCATTTATTTGACAGAGACAGCCAGCGAGAGAGGGAACACAAGCAGGGGGAGTGGGAGAGGAAGAAGCAGGCTCCTAGCGGAGGAGCCTGATGTGGGGCTCAATCCCATAACGCCGGGATCACGCCCTGAGCCGAAGGCAGACGCTAACGACTGCGCCACCCAGGCGACCCCGTCTTGCATTGCTTTAAAAGACAAGTAGTATCTTGGTTAAGGAAGCAACCAATCCACTGAACCATCAAACCACAATTGGATAAGTGTCTACTTCTGGGTGCCATGTTTTCGAAGGGACCTTAACAAACTAGAGAACATCCTGGGTAGACCCTTTACTACCACCTCAGCTCCAAGGAAGACAACTGGAAGAACCAGAGACAAAAAGAAAAGACAAGAGAGAGACCACCAATTCTCTCTTTAATTTGGAGCGGGGGGGTTGTCATGTTTTGAGGGAGCAAATGTGATCTCCGTCACACTGAAAGGTCAAAGTAACAAAAGGAAAGCATTCAGCTGTTGGAAAACTAACGAGCTCCCCATCATTGTAGGTGTTTCAAGCAGAAGCTGGTGGGCCATCCTGTAGGGCTGTTGTGAAGAGAATCCCTGCATTTGGGGAGAACCTAAGATTCTTACCCAACTCAAAATCCTGTGATTTCTTAATAAATCATTTTAGAATCTCAAATACAAGTCATCATGTGACCACACTAGTATGCATATTTCTCTTCCTTGACTGGGGGATTTGCTCAGGGTCTTTCCCTGCCTTAATTTCTTCCCACTTGTCCAAATACCATTAATCTTTGATGATCTGCTCTGAGGCCCAACTATTCCATGAGCTTTCCTGACCATTCTGGGTTACCTCTTTTCCTCCAAATCTTGTCCCTGGCTCTGGCTCCTATTTGGGGGAATGGGGATAGGTGGGTCATATTCCTTGCCATACTTATCGTGTATTTTTTTTTGCAGCGCTTTAACATTTTTTTCCTATATGTAAGCTCCATTGTTTGAATTAGACTTAAGCTCACTGAAGATAAAATTGAACTCCCTATGGGAGCTCCCACAGATTTTAAGACAAATGCCAGATTTGACATAGGTGATCAATGAACATATATAGAATTAAAACAGCAGAAACAATGTTGAGAACTCAAATTTCTTCTTTCACCTTGTCTTTCCCTCTATAGAATTTGGTTATCTGTTTAAAAAAAAAAAGCATTTCCTCATTCTGTTTCTCAGCCTTGGGTGGAAGAATGTCAGCCTGCTTTTCCATGCTTCTCCTCTGACATTAGCGCTTCCCAAGATCCTATGGCTAGTATGTGCGTGAACAGAGCCCTTGGTCAACGCAAAATACTCTGTCTTCATATTGTTGTTGGCAGGGGGTCAGCTCCATTCCACCATGTTGGTAGACCAGGAGATGGAAAGACATTTTTTTTTCTGGGACAGAGGTCTTACAAGCAAACCCAAGTAGGAAAGGGGTGCCATGATACGCAGGCGAAAGGCAGTAAATCTTCAGTCAAGAGAGGCAAAGCTCCTCCCCAGGCAGCTTGTGAAAGATCTTCCGTGGGCTACTAAAACTTGTATCTGATCTGCTCGCCACTTGGGACTCTTTTCACTTAAGCACTTCCCTTGTTCTTCCCACTTTCTGTCTGTGTTCTCGGTTGTTGACTCCAGACATTGTCTCCTTTTGGTTCAATTCACCATTAATTTCCTGAAGGTATTGTGACCTCTCTAAAGACCATTTAGATATATTTTTTTCTGTCCCTTCTAGTGTTGGCAACACTATGCAGGCTAGTGTCATTCACAGATGGGGTGAGTGAATTGCTTGCTCCCTCTCCGAGATCAGGGATTTAGATATGAAGTAGGATCAGAGCTAACCCTGACCTTTGCACCTGCCTTCTTTGTGTTCTCTCTCCTTTGCCTCTGGCAATGCAGTTGGCACCCCTGCCTCCTCAGCCCCCATTTCAAACCCTCTTGGTTAAAAGACAGTTTTTAACCCACCTGTGGCAATTTTTATTCAGGTCACTAAAACACTTAATTCCTCTCTATTACTGATGGGTCTAGAAGCTAAGGAATATTCCACAGAGCACTGTCTACCCTCTTATGTCCCTTAGTTCACAGTTGGTATTTATAAAAATTGATGGCACGTTATTGATACCTCCAACTTTTACACAATTTATCTATAATTTAAAATGTAATTATAAATTTATTTCGTTTGATAGAGAAAAATAGAGCTTGCCCTAACTTTGGCAATCACTCCCCCCACCCCATAATCTAATTTAGGAGTTCCCCCCAGGCCAGGCAGTGGGTAGACAAACACGCCAGGTGATCATTATTTTGGAAGGAGGAATGAGGCCACCAGTGTGAAGACTTTCCCAGCACTATTCTATTCGATCCCTGCAGGAGTGTGTTTCTGGTCTTCACGGTCCGGGACGGTGTTGCTGACTGACTGGGATCTCTGCACAGTGGTGGGGCCTCCATGACCAGTTTGAGCCCAGTTCTGCCACCCTTCTGCCCTGCGTAGCTTTGTCCAAATTTCAAAGAATCATCAAGTACCAAAATCCTCAGGCATGGCTTCTTGAAGATTAAAGTTCCCTCCGAAACCCTCTAGCATAGCGGTTCTTTGTGGGTTTGTGTTTATGGGAAGCACCGGGGTTGGTGGAAGGGGTTAGGAGATTTCGAACAACATTAAGTAAGTCCGCAGAACTTCGGAAGCAGCCGCTTACACGGTCACGGAGTCCCGGCTGCAGGGAATGTTTGTCACTTAACGGACACGCTCTCAAAACGAAGCTCTTTCGGGATCCAGTCATCTCGTGCTCACCTTGGGGCCTGGCTTTAGACGACACTTCTCTCCTCTGCGTGAAGCCAGTTCTTCCTCCGGCTCATGAGCCCTTCGGCGACCTCTCACCTAACGGGCCAGTGACTAGGGCCCCCTCCTCAGACACTTTCCTTTCCAGCCCTCGTGCAGCTTTTTGTCTTTGTCTTTGTCTTTTTTTTTCTTTTTCTTTTTCTTTTTTTTTTGAGGAACATCCAGACCTGCGGGACTTCCGGTTCGTCTCATTGGCCTCCCGTCGGCTGCCCGTGGCCTCACTTTTTTAACTTTTTCATTTGTTAGGGACATCAGTGCATGTTAATCAATGTTTGTGCTCGGATGAAAAAAAAAAGATCTCTGATTTGCCATGTGTTTACATGGTTTCCATTTCTCTTTTCTCCTGTTGTTCAGTTTGTCAGTACATTTTATTTTTTTTATTTTTTATTTTTTTAAAAGATTTTATTTATTTATGTGACAGAGAGACAGCCAGCGAGAGAGGGAACACAAGCAGGGGGAGTGGGAGAGGAAGAAGCAGGCTCCCAGCGGAGGAGCCCGATCTGGGACTGGATCCCGGAACGCCAGGATCACGCCCTGAGCCGAAGGCAGACACTTTAACGACTGAGCCACCCAGGCGCCCCTGTCAGTACATTTTAGAACAGCAAGAGTTTTCAAAATACAGGAACGCTTACAGACACATGGGAGAGTCCAGAGCCCCAAATACCACTCATTCTTGGGATCGGTTATGCACTGCGGATTCTAATACTCAACTGTTCAGCCACTGAGGAATTTCTGTTTAGATAAATCCGCCTAATGCCACCAAATATCTTTGCGTTTTCTAAACTGTGTTCCTAGCCGCTACTTTTCTACTTTATTACCCTTGATTTTTTTCCCCCTCGGTGCTCAAGAATTGCTAATAGCGTTCCCCAGGCCTCAGGGCAGCGTCTGGCTCAGAGCAGGCCAGGACCGCAGTGACAGCGGCGGACCGAGGAAGCAGACGCCGTCCTAGCTCTGCGTGAAGTCAGTGCATTTCACTCTGTCCCTGAGTTTGGGGGTGCATTCTACCCCACTAACTATAGGAAGGACACTGAATTATCGGGGAGTGTGCAGAGGAGAGTGGTCAGCCTCATGGAGTATATGGAAACTGGAGGGAACGCCAGAGAGCCTAAGGCTGCCGGACCTGGAGGCTGGGGGCGGGAAATGGGGTGTCTTCCAATAATTAAAGGACTTAAGGAATTTGACATATTCTTCTTTTTTTTTTTTTTTTGAATGTGACATATTCTGAATAGCTCCTAGGAGAATACTGACACCCTCGGAGGGGGCAGGTGAGTTCTAGAGAAGGAAATTTTGTTCTGTCTACAGACTGTCCTCCAAGTGGAGCTCTCCAAAGCAGGATGGTCTATTTTAGAAGGTGGTAAAAGGCTCTTCGTGTAGGGACCTTCCCTCAAGGTCCCTTTCAACACAAAGAGTCTATGGCTCAATGTTTCGTCTTTGTCAAGGTCTAAGTCCCAATGCAGGCCACACTGCCACTGACTGTGAGGATGAATTCTTTTTAATAATGTGACATCCTATTACTGTTGTTGTGAAACTGTGACTCACACAGCCATTCGGGAGGAGCTGTGGAGTCAAGCCTTGTCCTTGCAGGAGAAGGAAAATGTGAAATTGTCAGGGCAGCCTGCCAAACGATATGTTTATCCGTTGTCTTTCCAGCACAGCGCATGGTTTATCCTGGGGTAACCATTTTCTGCAAAGCCAGTGCGCATTTAAAGGAGAATGAGCGGGACACAAGCACACCAGGGACCCCGTCATTCTGGTCGGTTATGTCACGCAGACATTTTCCCACTTCCAAACGGGTTATATCCCAAAGGCTGTTCTTAAGACTCTTGGATTTTTGTGCAGGTGACAGGATACATAGGACCTCTGACGACCTTGCAGGGGTCGGACTCACTGTTTGCTCTGGAACGTGTCTTTGTTGTCAGCAGAGAAGTTTAGAATTTGAAAGTTAGGTAGAAGAACTTCTGTACAAATTCTAGGTGTGACCATAAACTCGCGGAAAGGAAGCAGGGATTAGGACCTAGATGGAGATTTTTATTTTTCTGGGCACTTCTCACCACTACATTGGTGGACTGCATGTACCTCTCAAAGTCACCTTGGACTTCTATTGCACCCCAAATCACAGGAGAAACAGGAAAGATCATTCCTAAACCACAGTAGGTTTCTACGAAGGAAGTGTCCGATTTTCAGCCTCGTGCCCCAGACAGACACCCAAGGAGGGAACTGACTTCCGTTCTCTTTCTCCAAACTGCAAGAAAGCCATATTGCAGCTCTGTCTCCTTACCTCCGCCAGGGCCAGAAGTGCTGAGGGCTGGCACACTGAGGGGCACGAGTGGACTCAAAGCTGGCGGGCCCTCTCACTTACTTGCAGAAGAACTAATAGTTTACCTTTTAAGCCATAATGATTTTTGGTGATTTTTTATCAGTTCAGCAAGGCACACCTATGTCTTAAAAACATGATACATCATACATGTTTATGAGATGTAAACTAGAAATAAGAAATTTCAAATAGGGGTGCCTGGGTGGTTCAGTTGTTAAACATCTGCCTTTGGCTCAGGGCATGATCCCAGAGTCCTGGGATCGAGCCCTGCATCAGGCTCCCTGCTCTGCTGGGAGGCTGCTTCTTCCTCTCCCGCTCACCCTGCTTGTGTTCCCTCTCTCGCTGGCTGTCTCTCTCTCTGTCAAATAAATCAATAATAATAACAAAAAAAAATCTTAAAAAAAGAAACTTCAAATAATATTAACCATATTTTAAAAAATCTACCTAGTTCTTTTTTTAGCGCCCAAACTGCTTTTTTTGGCCAATTCTCTCATAATCTGTGTCTATTCATATAGGTTTTATTTAGTCTAAAGCAAAGTTGGAAAATATATACAGGAGTGTTTACGTTAATATAATGTGAAGAGTATGGTCTACTCACATGGACAAGCACCAGGGAATTCGAATTTCCCTTAGAAAAACAAAAAAGAAATTGAGGTTGGAGCTAGAACCCGCCATCTTTGCTTGCCCATTCCATTCACTCGGTCTTGGGCATTCTAGTGGTCAGTAAAGACAAAGAATATTTTTAATCAGAGCCTTGGAAAAGGCTACTAGCAATGGGCCTAAAGAGATTTTAAACCTAATTTCCTGGGGCTCTTATGTCCGGCCGGTTTCATTATGACTAGTCGTGATCAGGAAAGATGCTGGGACATAACATAGTGAAATGCGTAGGAACAGAAGCTGGAGTCAAACCACTCTTTGTTTGTTTCTCTTTTGGTGAAACTGGCAAGTTACTTCCATGTCACACGTCAGCTTCTTCATCTGTTAAATGAAAACAAACAAACCCCAACAACCCTAGGGATTTGCATGGATTAAATAATATAGTCTATAGAAGGCCCCTCGGTACAGTGCTGGGCACGTGGTAAATGCTCGAAAACTGTTAGAGAGCAAAGAAAAAAATATTTTCCCAAAAGCTGATCACCCAAAACAAAGGAAAACCCTCTGCTTTATGAGCACAGAATCCTAGAACTCTGTTTCAGAAAGGAACTTTCTAGTATCGGTTTGGTGGCTTGCTTTTTTTTTTTTTTTTTCCTTTTTTTTAAAGCCAGGGTTCTTCCAACAGAATAGTATAAGGAAACTGATGTGTCAGAGACATAAAAATGGGGTTGGGACTGGGTGGGGTGGAGAAGTGGACACAGCTCTATCCAAACTGCCTTCCCATCTTCTCTCCCCTGGAAGACTCGGAGGCATCTGCCACTTTCCAGAACACAGTCTGAAAAGCCAAACATCTGCTCCAACTCCACCATCTCACCCATAAGGGCCAGAAATGTGAGGTTGTTTTTTCGGTGGCACGACCAGAGCTACAAGTGCATTCCCGTTGCTTGTCAGTACGGCACAATGAGAAAGAACGGACAGGACCCAAACATGTGGGAGTGTTTGGCCAAACTCTTGTCAAAGTTCAAAATATGTGCACTTTTTCCCTGTAGTGGATGATCATTTTTGGGTGGCCCATTTCCGTTTTCATGTTGACTTTTGGACTGTTCTCCATGCCACTTAAAGCATTTCCTGTGTAGTTCCAGTACCTTCCATCAGCCTTGAGGACACAAAGCAGCTGTGTATGTTTCCATGAAATTTGACTAGAAACAACTTCACCCCCTTCTGCACTCTCTACCTTAGCCTTCCATGATCTCTTCTGATGCTAAACAAAATGCTATGATTTCTGAATGTTTTTGCATTCAGGACATTTTACTTCAACCTCTTGACCAGAGTGTTCTTTCAGGCATATGAGCGCAGTCCGGAAATGTAAACACGAAGCTGACCCAGAGAGAGATTGGAGTCAATGTATTTTCTTTTTGAGATAAGGCTATGCTCCTACAAACAACCTTGGACTTCATTTGGTTAAGAAAAAAGATGGAACGTGGTTTAGGAATGCCGTGCCATTTCCAAATGCGGTGGGTTTTCTGTTAGGTTCTTCGTGTGTTTTTATGTTCTTCTGGAATGCCTAAAGTCTTTTTGTTTACTTTCCAAAATGAAGGAAGTTGAGGGGGCAGTAGGTGAGGGAGGGTGCAGGATTCTTACTCCTCACGAAAGTCAACCCAGAGTCACCTAGGCCTGCTTCTCTTCGCACTGGTCATGCGGGCTGCCAGTTACCTGTGCTCACGCCTGCCTCCCCTGGACTGGGGACTCCGCGAGAGCAAGGGCGTGTCCTTGAAAGCTCGCCTGAAGGTCTCCACACCCAGCTTACTACCTAGCTCAGAGCCGGTGCTCAAAACGTATCTATTGAATGATTCTAAGACACTTCTAGATATTTTTTAAATAATATTTTTTATTATGTTAGTCACCATACAGTACTTCCCTAGTTTTTGATGTAAAGTTCCATGATTCATTACTTGCGTATAACACCCAGTGCACCATGCAAGACACTTCTGGATATTAATCAGGAATGTTAAAATCTCCATTATTTGGACTCCTATCGCAAAGGAAAACACATAGTGTGATAGTATTCGACTGGTTTGAAATATATATATAATTAAGTAAAAATACTATTAAAACAAAGCAAAAAAAGACCGGTTATAAGAATTATAGCTTTCATTTCCTAGGTCGATTAGGCTAGTCGGGAGACCAAATGAATTCGGTAACAAATACATGTAGAAATAGTAGCTGATATTGACGGAGTACTTAGTATATTCCAGGTACAACTGTTCGAGCTTTATGCCTCATATCTCATTTCATCCTCACAGCAATCCTAGGAGGTAGGCTGTTGTTACTCTCCTTTTACAGACATGGATTAAATCTCTGGCCCTCAGCGGCGGTGGGATTCGAACCCAGGCAGTGCAGTCCCAGAGCCCACATAACCACTAAGTGACTGACTGAGTGGATGAAGTGCATACGGAAGAAAGTGTTCTCTCACCACAGTGAACATACAACAGACTCAGCAGCTCTCATTTCTTCTCAGATAATTTAGTCGAAGGCTCTGTTGTCCTACATTTTCTGAGTTTTAGAGAAAGTTGGGAAGAAAGATAAGAGAAAGCCATTAGAGTGTTAACTGTTTTTCTTCTTGTCCTGATCAGAGCATTTTATTTTTTAAAAAGATTTTATGTTTATTTGACAGAACAAGAGAGAGAGAGAGAGAAAACATGAGCAGGGGGAGTGGCAGGCAGAGGGAGAGGGAGAAGCAGACTCCCCACTGAGCAGGGAGCTGGACACAGGGCTCCATCTCAGGACCCTGGGATCATGACTTGAGCTGAAGGCAGACGCTTAACTGACTAAGCCACCCAGGCGCCCTCTGACAGAGCATTTTATAAATCACTGGTCTAATTGAATTTTATTAACAATTTATATTTCTTAGGCCATATTTCTTTTGAGTGACTCTAGGCATTTCCCAGATAGTACCCAATGGTTTTTCCCACCCCAACGTGAGGATGTTAAAGGTAAACATTACTGCCACTAGGATGGGTGGTAAACTGAGGCCTAAGGAGACAAGGCCCCTTGCCCAAGGTCATGTCGGTCACCAGAGTGGGTAGTGAGCCCTGGCCCAATGACAGCTCAGTTCCCTGCCCACTGGCCACAAGGTCTCATGTCCACTGCAAGTGGAGTCTTCGGCGGCCGTGAAAACCAAGATGAGCTCTCTTGCTCTCTTTCAGGTCTGTGGATGGCTCCTAGAAGATCTTAATTTTCTCCTGAGGACATCCTGTTTTCCTGGGTCAGTTTCCTGTCGGACCGTCTCCCCAGTTGACCATGAGCCAGCCAGACCCCGCCTGTCCCCCTGATCCCAGCCCTGCTCCCCTGTGTGTGGTATGCGGCCAAGCCCACTCCCCCGAGGAGAACCACTTCTACACCTACACCGAAGATGTGGACGATGACCTCATATGCCACATCTGCTTGCAAGCTTTGCTGGACCCTCTGGACACGCCCTGCGGACACACGTATTGCACCCTGTGCCTCACCAACTTCCTGGTGGAGAAGGACTTCTGCCCCGTGGACCGCAAGCCCGTGGTGCTGCAACACTGCAAGAGGTCCAGCATCCTGGTCAACAAGCTGCTCAACAAGCTGCTGGTGACCTGCCCATTCTCGGACTACTGCACCGAGGTCCTGCAGCGCTGCGATCTAGAGCGGCACTTCCAGACAAGGTAGGGGCTCCTCGGGGCCGGCCCCGCGCAGCCCTGTCCTCTCGGGGACAGCTGGGCTCGCCGGCCTCCCGGGGCCAGTGCTGTCCTCGGGGCCGGGCGCCCCACGAGATGTCTTTCCTCTGCCTTCTTTGCAGCCGATGAAAGCATTCACCCGAAGGAATGATTTTCTCGCTGGGGTTCGGTGTGAGAACGTGGCACACGGTAGAGTTGTGGGGTATCGGTGTCGGGAGAGGTTCATCTTTTGATGGTAACATAAAATTTGCCACTTTAACCATTTTTAAGAGGACAGTTGAGGGGCATTAAGTACATTCACCCTGTTGTGCAGCCATCACCACTGTCCTTTCTCCAGAACTTTCTTCATCTTCCGGGACTGAAACCATGCTTATTAAACCAAAATGCGCCTTTCCCTCCTGTCTGGCCCCTGGTAACCCCCATGCTACTTTCTGCCTCCGTGAATTGCTCTAGGAACCTAATGGAAGAGGAATCATACCGTATTTGTCCTTTTGTGACTGGCTCATTTCATGCGTGTGCATTCTGAAATGCCAAAGATCCTGCAACGATCTGAGGAGCAGATTTCTCTGGGGCTCGTGGCCCCCAAAAGATTTCCTGGTGGGCATTGCTTATCTTTTCACATCAGAAAATGATTATTAAAACCATTACTGTTAATGATTAATCCATGATCATTAAAATGTCCTCTGTATGGGATTTGACAAAGCCCAACTCTTCTTTGAGGAGATGCGAGGTATTGTCAACTAAGCTTTCAAGGGAGAAACTGTTGTCTTCTGGGAAGTTTTTGGCCAAGGTACACACGGGTGGCAGAGTGATGGTGTGACCACCTCCCCTGGTGGCCGGCATCACCCACTCCACCTGTCCGCCTCTTACGTTGTCTACTTACGCAGTCATGTTCCTGGGCTTTCCCGTGTGCACGGCCTCAGGGCAGCCCTGGATCTCGTTTCGCATGAGGCACTCTCTTAGGGCATTTAAGGCGCTTAAGAGAGGCTGAGCAATAATACCACACTTATTCGTAAGAGGAAATGTGGAAGCTAGTGTTTACCTTGGTTCCTGTCATGACAAGGGCAAGAGGTAAGTGTAGGTGTTTTTTCTAAAGGTCACATACCTTAGGTTGTGAATCTGAGGCTTTGTTTTTTAGGACACGCAGGTTCTCTGACATAGAAGTTTGCATCCAGGGCAATGGCCGGGCGGTAAAGCTTAGCACTTGTTTTCCATCCTAATTACATCCTTGAACTTGCTTTTTGCCCCCAGGAAATTGAGTGAAAGGCATCTAACTTGGGTTTGTGGGTTGCCTCTGACCCTCTGTTGCTGGCATCTAAACTAGGGTACCCCTCTTCTCACTGCCCAGAAGGAGGTGTGGCCAGAGGAGAAGGGGGTGAGGGAGGCTCCTCGCGACCTTTGCTGGAAGTTTGGCCCGGCAGGGAGAGGCACCGTCTGCAGAGAAGTAGGTCGGGGGCAGGTCAGAGTGAGGCAGTTGCTGACAGTTGCTGGTACAGAGGGCCAAGGCCGGGGCCGCAGTGGCTAGGGCAGGCAGGGAGCGGTGGAGGACATAGGTCCTGGTAGAGCTCCCCTCCGCCCCGCCCCCCCACCCCGCATCACAGTCCATGCTCCCGACAGCGCACCGTCATACAGTTCGGGGGCTGTACGAGTTTCCTATTGCTGCTGTAGCGAGTGAGGTCAACTCAGGGGCTTCAAACCATGCAACTGTGTGATCTTACAGCTCAGAGGGTTAGAAGTCCAACGTGGGGTGCGCTGGACTGACATCAAGGGGTTGGGAGGGCTGATTCCCTCTGGTCCTGGGAGAGAATCCCCTTCCTTGCCTTGCCTAGCTTCTGGACGCTGCCTGCCTTCCCCGGCTTGTGGCCTCATTCCCCATCGTCAAAGCCAGTCTCTCTGCCTGTCTCTGTCTCTCTCTCTCTCTCTGTGTCTCTCTCTTTCTGTTTGTCAATCTCTTTATCTCTGTCTCTCCCTCTCTTTCTCTGTCTCTCTTTTTTAAGATTTTATCCATTTTTATTATTTGAGAGAGAGAGAGCATGAGTGGGGTAAGTGGGAGAAACAGACTCCACACCAAGCAGAGCAAGATGTGGGGCTCGATCCCGAGACTCCGAGATCATGACCTGAGCCGAAGGCAGATGCCAACCGACCAAGCCACCCAGGCACCCCTCTCTCTTTCTGTCTCTCTCTCAGCTCTGCTTCCATCATCCCATCTCTCCCCGTGGCTCTGGCCTTCCTGCCGCCCTCTTGGTGATTACATTGGACCCAGCTAGATAATCTACAAGCATTTCCTCATCTGAAGATCCTTAATTTAGTCACATCTGCAAAGTCCCTTTTGCCCTGTAAGGTGACATAACCACAGGCTCTTGGGACTAGGAGGTGGCTGTCTGTGGGGGCAGGCGTTGTTCTGCCTGTCACAGGAGCTCCGCAGGGGAGGGATAAGAGAGGGGAGAGCAAAGGAAAGAAATGGGGGTGGTCTCTGGAGACAATGTGAACATAGCAGCTTCTCCTCACCTCCTCATCAACCACTGACTGGGGTCAAGATTGTCCCAAATACTAGGGGTAAGATGGCATATGGATCGGAGGGTGAGTTCACCACGGCAGTGGGGCAGGAGAAGGGCCAGAAAGAAGCAGTTGGGTCCTCTGGGGTCTCCAGGGGAGAGAGGACACTGGCGCCCCTCAGCTGCCCAGAGTAGGAAGGTCATTCTCCCGCCCACACAGGTGCTGTGGCCCACACACCTCAAGGAAGCCCAGGGAAAAGTCTGGACGAATCCTCAGCTGATAATGATATGCTCAATTGAAAAACAACAGTGAGGAAAGAACCCAAAACTAATTGAAATCACCTCTTCACACTGAGGCCTCAGAAGTTTTCACAGGCACCCGTCAGCAGCTCCCTGCGGAGGGGAAAACTCCCACGTAAGGGAGGTGCGGGCCTCAACACCCGCTCTTGATCCGCCCCACACGTCAGCCTCCTAAGTAGGTTGAAACCAACATTTCCAAAAATATGTTGTAGATATTAGTCATCAAATGCTTAATATACACTCCCTCCCCTCCCGCTCTGTGGGCGTTTGATTGGCAAGGATTCGAAACTTGGAGCTAATCCAGGACCTGACTCTGGAGCCCTGTTAGGTGTCGGGCCAGCAACGGGCCAGGGGTCCATCTCCTCCCCTATCCCTCAGAGTGGATATGAAGATTAAATTGTTACTGCTCTAGAGTGCCTTTAACTGGGAGCCCCAAGAGGTGACCAGGAAGCAAGTGTGTTCCTTACGTTTCCATAAGAGACCTCCAGGTCGGTGGCCGCACACACCAGAGCGCGGTCACACATTGGTACTAGAAGATAGCTTTCTTTGTAAATTTTGCATCTCAGTTTCGGTATTTAAAATGTAATGAGTTTTTAAAAAATATTATCTGGCTTGTGGCATTGGAATGAATATAAACTAGGCCGGCTCAGGGTCTATCTAGTAAGGAGACTTAACTACGATGCTGGTTGAAGATCTCTGTGTGACCGAGTGGGTCCACACACTCCCGTCCAGCAGATCCCAGTAGCTGAACAGTCCCGGGCTTCATGGGGAACTTCAGGCTTAGGATTCTCCACCTGTAGAATGGGAACTTATTTCGGTTGGGCGCCTTGAATACGAAGCTCTTCAGAAATGAGGGGCATCTGGGTGGCTCAGTCGGTTAAACCTCTGCCTTCAGCTCAGGTCATGATCCCAGGGTCCTGGGATCGAGCCCAGCATTGAGCCTCCCATTGGGCTCCCTGCTCAGGGGGAGTCTGCTTGTCCCTCTGCCCCTCCCCCCTGCTCGCACTCTCTTGATTTCTCCCTCTCTCTCAAATAAATTAAATCTTAAAAAAGAAAGAGAGAAATGAATCACATTTCGAATGTTCTGGGAAAAGACGACGTGGTAGAGAAATATTTCCCCCCTCAGCCGAGGTCTCTGGTCATGACCTAGCCATAGGTCCACGCTCATCCTAACCGTTGACTCGAGCCAGAGACCCGGGCCGGCAGCATCACGTCTTTAAACAAACACTGCCTGTGTTCTCCAGAATTCATGTCGTTTGTAAACACTGCTGTAAACATTGTTATCTGGCCTCTTGAGACCCTGAGTTGAATGTAAATCCTTCAGTGCCACATTTAGGACTGATTGTGGTTGTGCATGACTGGCTGGACCAGCAGCTCCTTGGACAACTGTTTCTGATGTCGGATGAGCGGGTTCCTCCATGAGAATGTGCCTGAGCATGTGAGCTAATGTTTGGAATCTTCTGGCTACTTCCATTGGCCTCTGTCCTCTTAGATGCTAGTGGACTCCCATCGAACAGGTCTCCTGCAAAGAATTCCCACGAGGGTGACAGGCTCATGGAGTCGAGAGACAGACAGCCTTCCTAACCAAAGGACATTGCCAGGAGACATGGCAGGGCTGGTGCCGGGGCTGGTGCCAGGGCCGGTCCGGCGCATCTCTCTTGACCCAGAGCAGTGTGTGGGAGGAAAGCCTTCACTTCCCTGATCCTCAGTGGGAGTTGTCTTAGGCTCACGACTACATCTTCCTTGTGTAATAGCATCATCCACATGTATGATATTTATCAAGGATCTACAATAGGCCCTGCCCAGAATGAAAGAAAAATCTTTTTTTTAATGATTTTTTATTATATTATGTTAGTCACCATACAGTACATCTCCGGTTTCCGATAGAATGAAAGAAAAATCTATATGCACCATGATTTCTGCCCCTGAGGAAATGACCTTTGAAGAGTGGAGAAGTTGAAATCACGTGCACAGTGAATTGTTTCATAGGATAAGTCCCTTTGCCCTTCAGTTTCTGTCTTATGGAAGACAATAACTATGGGGGATAATAAAGCTGACCCTTAAGCTACTATCAAGAATAAAGAGATCATTGTTCAGGGTTTTGAAAACAGCCCTGAATGAAAATGTGTATATAATTGGCCCAAGACACATCTGACTGAAGGCTCCTGGGGTTTTGTTTTGTTTTTTAAATTAACTTTGCACCCCAAGTCCTGGGAGTTTCTTCTCCAAAGACCTGCCCCGGAACCTTTCTTGACCTTTACTTCCAGCAGGTGGCCCTTTCGGTAGTGTGTTCTGTACAACACAGACACAGTTACTGTCTGAAGTGCAGGGAGGATTCTGCTGCCGGAGGAAAGGTCTGGGGGGCAGTGCCCTGTGGAAGGATGGATGGGTTACAAGTCTTGTTGGTCACGTCAGCCAGTCTCCACATTTTCCCTATAACTGTGTTTTGACATACATTCTTCAAGTGACATTCCAATCCTGAACCCAGCTTTTTCCTGGTTCCTACCTGGCTGAGAGCTGCTCTTTGCACACTCCTGGGCACGGAAGAAATGAGGCAGTTGTCCTGTCTTAACTTTCCGGGAGAATCATTGAGTTTCAATCATGCTCCAAGCAATTTGCTAAAGAAACAACATTCTCCGGGGCACTCATGCCCTGAAATCTTCCTTACCTTTTCTCTCTCTTCCTGGACATTTGTTTTCCATCTGTATGAATGCTTGACCTCTGCCATGGCTCTTCCCTCGTTGGAAGTCCTGAAGTCCTTTTGTTTTGTTTTGTTTTGCTAATTTGCATCTGATCAAGGAAGATTGGTCCAAAAATTTGACTCTTGAACCAAGTTGAATTCTAGTTCCTTCAACAAGTATTTATTGAGCATTTACTGTGTTCTAGGCACTATGGTGAGGATACAGCACAGAACAAAATCAGTAGAGCTCCTGCCTGCAAGGAGTTCCCTGTTTAATGAAGAGAGACAAAAAAACAGGAGGTCATAGGTAATATCTGAAATTACATTTATGGTTAGGTAGAACTTAGGCAAAGGGTACAAGGGTTAGGGTTAAGGCTATTTACTGGCACTGTAGCTACAGAATATGACCATTTGAATGTGGGATTCTGTCCCCAAGGGATTTTATTAGGATTACATCTGATGGCAGATATGAGAAAATTCAAATTATATTGGTTTAACTTTGCAAAAGTTTCATTTGTCTTATATAACAGAAACTATGGGGGTAGGAAGTCCATGACTAGTATAATGTTATCATGATGCCATCAGGAATCCAGGCCTTTCTGCTTTGCAGATTAGCTTTCATCCTCAATTTTGTCACCCCTCGCTTCCAAAATGGGTGCTCAAACTCCAGCATCACATCCAAGCTCCAGGCAGAAATAACCAGGTAGGAGGTACTGGCAGGAACGGCAAACTGACAAATGTGCAAACTGAGACTTTTGCTTTAAAAAACTTTCTGGGATGCCTCACCCAGTAATTTCTGCTTATACCTCTTTGGCCAGTATTGTGTTATATGGCCAGCCATCCGTGAGAGAGGCTAAAGCACATTACCCCCTCGAACTAAACCTAGGTTCTGTTAAAAGGAAGAAGAGAAGATCAGATCTTGCATAGGCAACCAGCAGTTTTTGCAGCCTCTAGCAAACAACATAAGCAGCAACAAAACATTCCTTCATTTTTATATCACATTCATATCCATCAATGAATTTTATGCAAGGGGGTAAAAGGGCAAACATCCTTCTTTTGTCATGGAGACTTGGAGAAGCACTCTGACATGTCCAAGATTATCGGAAATACAATCTAGCACACCATGAAACCCACAGCCTTTTTTTAGACACCATGCTCTTCCTGAGCCATGATCTATCCAGCAGATCCTGGACACTTGAGAAGAGCATGTCCCAGGACTCCGTGAAACTCCATGTTCAGGAAAAGGCTGTAACCTTTCATGTCCCTAACAGTGCAGGAGGAAAGAAAAGAGAATAACAAAGCCTCTTGGAGATCGGTGCTGAGCTGTCGGCTGGGCTCATTCACTGTTACGAGTGGTTATTATTCATTATTATTATTATTAATAACAATTTTTATAACGATAGCTAACACTCATTGAGCCTTTTGCTCTTTATAGGCATTGTCTCATTCCACCTTCCTACCAGCACTATGAGTAAGCACTATTATTATTGTCTTTCTTTTACAGAGGAAGAGACAGCGGTTCAGGGAGGTTAAACAACATACGCCGTGTCACACAGCTAGTATGCGGCAGAACTAGGGTTCCAAGTCGTCTGTTTGACTCCAGCAGCCAAATACCAAACCTAACTTCCTTGGTACTGCTTTTCATTTTACTTCCTTTTCACCAGCCCTGACTCATCGCGTACCAGGCTTACAGGGAATGGAATTCAAATGAGAGCCTCGACAGAGCTATAAATGAATACATGTCATGCTTTATCAAGATGGCTTATCTCTGACTGAAATTGCGGCAGTTAAACCCGTACATTCCAAGGTTCTACTGTGCTTACACTCTTTCAGCCCCGCCCCAGGTAAAAGCATGGCTCTGAGGCCAAATTCCTGTTTGCTACAGCTCACTGCGATTGGTCTCGCCTCGCCGACTTCTCCCTGGTCTTCGTCCTGGCCAGGCTAGTTTGCTGGAATCTCTTGGGTGCCATTAGTGGAACTATCCCTTTAAGCCACTTCTGTTAAGATTGAGGCCTCAAGCTGCAAAGACCCAAATGGATTCTAGTCCTCTTTTTTTTTTTTTT
>NW_024426996.1:41467697-41498047 GCF_017311325.1 Ursus maritimus
TTTTTTTTTTTTTTAAAGATCTTATTTATTTATTTGCCAGAGAGAGCACAAACAGGGGGAGCAGGACGCAGACGGAGAAGCCAGCTCCCTGCTGAGCAAGGAGCCTGATGTGGGACTAGATCCCAGGACCCTGGAATCACGACCTGTGCCGAAGGCAGTTGCTTAACTGACAGAGCCACCCAGGCATCCCAGATTCTAGTCCTCTTGAAGATGGGGTAGAAGGAGGGGAGTCCCAGGGGCTTCTGGGGGCATGATGGAGCAGAGTCATGCAAAGAAGTCCTAATGGGCTAGAGTCACAGACCTGAAGGCTGGAAGTGCTGGGACCCAGTGGGTCGGGCATGAGGAGAGCTCCACTTCGGAGATGAGGTGGCTGAGGCTCGGGGATCGCATGAAATGTCCGGCATCCTACAGCTGGTGCCAGAGCTTAGGTCAGCGGCTCAGGGCAGGAAGAGGAACGGAGGGACTTCTCTCCTTGCCGAACCAGAGCCGGTACCTGGTTCGGACAGAACGCTAGGTCTGTCTGTCCAGGCTCTCTGCTAGTCTCAAAGAGAGCGACACAGCCTAATCTCGTAAAGGGCCAGTTGTCCAAATGAGTAGAGAAGTTGTCACTTCTCCTACAGCCGCCCCCGTAGTCAGGACAGGGATAGGTAAAACACCCTAAAGGCATGTTCTAAATATACACTTGGACGCGGAGCTGGTTCATGGTGAACCCTCCTCTGTCGCAATCTCTGGAGACTCACTTCGAGCTCTGATCTCCAGGCTGTGTTCCAAGGATGCTGATTTCTTACAGTGTCTTCCTCTAGCAAGCTGGGGGACAGCGTTTGGTGGTTTGTCTGTCCGCACTGTGGGGTCTGAATGTGCCATGCCCGTGCCCTCTCCCCACGCAGCTCAGCCTCCAGCCCATCTGCTCCCAGCCGGTGATGTCAATGTACCAGCTGCTTCCCAAGAACCAGTCGGCATCCTGCAGGAGGGGCAGGTCCCTTCCCGGGCATCAGCCTGCCTGCTCTCAGCCCGAGCCCTCTTGCCGACCATGGTGGGTCGCTCTGGTCTGTCTCCCCACCCGAGAAGCAGAGGGCACGACCCTCTCCCAGGCCTGTGATTTATCAGCGTGACTCCACCCCAGGGCTCCCCATCAGATGCCTTCTATCTGCTGATGGTGGGGCTGTGGCCAGGTTTGCTTCAGGGAACTGAGCTGGGCTGGGCCCCAGCAGCTCACAGAGAGAAGGTGGCCAGGAAGAAAGCAGCCTCCTGGTCGGAAAATGAAGGCACTTCTGCTGCTGGTCCTGCCTTGGCTCAGCCCTGCCAACTACATTGACAATGTGGGCAACCTGCACTTCCTGTATTCAGAACTGTGAGTCCCGCGAGAACGCTGCCTGCCTGTGTTTGTGTGTCGGGTGTGTTGGGGGTGGAACCGGAGTCCGTTCCCTGGCTGGTGTGTCTGTTTAGAGGAATCAATCCCATGCACTCGACAAAGCACCCAGCCAGCCAGCATGCTTAGGTCTGTGACTTAAGAAAAACAAAAAAAACACAAAAGACACCATCTTACGGATGCCCTGCTTTCCCAGCGAGGCATTTTCTTCTTCTGTGCCAACGCTGCCTGTCTCTTTTTTTTTTTTTTTTGTACTCTACTTTTTCTCAATAGATGTGTCTTCTCTTCCTTCCATAAATAGAACCAAAGAGCAATTAAGATCCGAGCTTGCAGACACAGATCTGCAGCCCCTGTCAGGCATTTCTAGTTAGGAGAAGACAACTCCCTTTATTGAGACACCCATGTTTCGTGCCTGAGAACACATACACCATCAGCACAGCACAGAGATCACCCTGTGTGTAAAAAAATGTACGTCCGCTGGTGTTTGGGGTTTGATCACTTTTAAACGTATGGCGAGCGGAGAGAACCATGCAGCGAGCCCCCACATCCCATCACCTCAGTCTCACCGCCATGGCTTTGCCACATTTGCTTCGTGGATTTTATTCAGGTGGTTTGGAGTAAATTGCAGTCATGACATTTCGCCCCTAAATGCTTCACCGTGCGTCTCTAAAAAAATAAAGACATTTTCCTACACGACCTATGTCCATTTTACAAAAGGAAATGACTCACACACTCAAACTCTACAGTGATAGTTTTCTGGCTCCTTTTGTTAGTAAGCTTGCAAAGGGTATCGCGGGTGAATGTGAATAGCTTCTGGCAAACGGAGGAAAAAGTGCTGAGGTGTGCTTGCCTCGCTGTTGGGAGCATTTATAAGAGTGTGTTCCTCCTCCTAACCTTTCGGACGGGAAACATCGCAAGGGCTGGCTTATGTGCAAATTCCAGTCGCTGGGCAAGTGAGAAGGGTTCTAAATAGACTTCATAGGGGCGCCTGGGTGGCACAGCGGTTAAGCATCTGCCTTCAGCTCAGGGCGTGATCCCGGCGTTCTGGGAACGAGCCCCACGTCAGGCTCCTCCGCTATGAGCCTGCTTCTTCCTCTCCCACTCCCCCTGCTTGTGTTCCCTCTCTCGCTGGCTGTCTCTATCTGTCTAATAAATAAAAATAAAATCTTTAAAAAATAAATAAATAAATAAATAAATAAATAAATAAATAGACTTCATAGAGTCCAGACTAGAAAAGCTCAGTGGGTCATAGATAGAGGTAAGCCCCCGAATGTGCGGTGATAACCAGGGTGTCTTTTATAATCAGCCAGACCAGCCAATTTGTATAGCACAGCAAATGCTCAATAAATTCTTGATAAATGGAAGAGAGAACAAATGACCTAGGTCCTTGGAGGCAGACGATTCCTTTTGAGAACCTGCATTTCAGGATGAGCTGGTCCCACCTTTTTGGAATGTAACCCCAGTCCTTCTCAGATAAGAAGGTTCAAAGGGGACGTATCTGGCTTAAGACTGACTGGTGAGCATCTCTGGGGTAATAATGGCATATGAAAGCTTTTCTAGGAAAATATACAAGGGCAGAGCTGCTGGGGATTGTGGCACGTCTCCTCCTCCTTTGATGGTGTCTCTGAAATCTGGGGCCAAAGCAGTCCTCCTCCGTACCCTCGCCCCCACCTGCTGTCCTTGTTGGTTGCCACGCTCTTTCCTAGGGCTGCTGTAGCAGTGACCATGTAGTTGGTAAGTTCAAACAACAAAAATCTCTTCCCTCATGGTTCTGGAGGCCAGGGTCTTGAAGTCAAGGTGTGGGCAGGGCCACACTCCCCAGGAAGGCTGTCAGGGAGAATCCTCCCTTGCCTCCATCAGTTCCTGGTGGCTCCAGGCGCATCTTGGCTCCTGGCCACCTTGCTCCAATCTCTGCTTTTGTCGCCATATGACCTCTCACTTGTGTCCTTTCCAATTCTCTGTCTTTTCCTCTTCTTATAAGGACACTTGGCATTGGATTTAGGGCCCACCTACATCATCCAGGATGATCTCCTCTTGAGATCTTTAACTGCTTTACATCTTTTTCTCAATAAGGTCACATTCACAAGTTCCAGCTGGACATCTTTTTGGAGGGACCACCGCTCAACCCACTGCAGGTGCTCCTGAGGAGCCTTTCCACTAAGTTACCTTCAGTTTTACAGTCTAATTAAAGGAAGTCTCTTCACACTGGCTTATCAGTTTTCTACAAGTACATGAACCAAGGCAACTTTTGAGTAAGGGGACACAAACAGGCCCTTCTTGCCAAAATGTGAAACAATCCAAGAAGCCTAATGCCAGGAAATTGCCAGGACGGCATTCCCAGACTAATTTGCCAGAACTCTCTGGAAGCTTCCAAGCACTGGGCGTGATTGATGAGAGAATTCCATGTAGCTGTCACCTGAGGCTACCAGTGTGATAATGAACTAATCAGCAAATTAATGACACATTTCAGGTACGGTGGCAGTGCTTTGAGCAGTAGAGGCAGTAAAAAATTTGGTACGGTACCCACCGTCAAGGAGCTGACAATCCAATTGAGAAGATGAAATTTATACACCTCAGAAATATTAACAATGAGCCAAGGCATAAGGGGATACCTCTTTAAAAAGTAGGGTAGGCAGTAAGTTGAGAGGAGGTAGAGTTTGCCCATTTCCATGAAATTGGTCAGGGAATGTTTCTAGGGAAATTGGGGGTGTGAGCTGGATTTTGAAGTCATTAGGGAAAGATCAGGCAGAATCACGATGGGAAGAGAAAGCACTTCAGACAGGGTGAAGGGCACTCACAGAGGTTGCAAGGTGGCTGTGGTTGTCACCAAAGCTTTGAGAAATGACAATGGAGAGCAGTAAATGGAACTGCTGGGACCCTTCACCGTTCTTGGAAGCTAGGGCCATGGGATGGTGGCTGCGTGTTCCTGAGATGAAGAGACACTTCTCTCACTACCATAGGCCACTGGGATCTCGAAGGCAGGCAGAGCTGGGTGGAATCACTGGGAAGCACTGGGAAGCCACACTTCCTCCTGCCCCCCTCATCTGAGCTTTGGCGTCTTGGTCTTGGGTGGGTCTGACCTGTGTCTACCATACTTCAAGCTGCAGAGACCCTCCTGGATTTTCCTTCCTCTCTAAGGCAAAGGCTCTCTCGGTCTGAGTCCTGTTCCCTCAGAGCCAGCTGGAAAACTGGAATTAGTCCTTAAACAGTGTCAGTTATAGCGTGTGGCCCTGGGGGGCCTCAAACTCAAATGCCTACGGGAACGGGGCAGGAGATATTTCGGAATGTGAATCATTCAGGTGTAAGACAAAAGGAAGTGGTGAGGCCTCTGAATAACTGCAGTGTGTGTGTGTGTGTGTGCGTGTGTGTAATTCAAATGGTTTTAGACATAATTTAATATATATTGTATAAGTGTATATGATACATATTATACAATTATATAAGATATATAAGATATTATATGTATATAAGATATCATATACATATATAATAGTATAACGTCTAAAAGCATTCAGATTCATTTTAAAACAAAACAAAAACACTTTGTCCAATCCAGCAGATCACTTCTGCCTGCCCAGTTTGGCCTTCAGACTCAACAGTTTATGACCCTGGGCAGCTCCATCTTTAAACATGTGTGTCCATGGTCACCTATTGCCTCGATGCAGAGGACAGTGAATTCCACAGAAGCAGCCTAAAACCAGAGCATTTGATGTGGAATCCCAGTCCATAGGTTAGAGGCAGGATATCTAGGACTGCTCTCAGGGCCTGCAAAGAGCACCCCATGACCATAAAGGGCCATGCTCTCTTCCCCCATGTGCCCTCACGCCCCACCCTTCCACAAACTCTCTGAATTTCCTACACCCCAAAGCAAATGTAGGAAGTGGATTCTCAGTCTCATAGACACGAGCGTGGTTATGGCCTTCTCATCCTTCGGGGCCGACTTGCCGCCCTACACCTGAGGAGACATACAGGTGAAGTCTTTAGAGCAGCATGCGTTCTGAGGACCACTCAGGGGAGAACTGAGGGCTAGGTTTGTATTTTTCAGTGCAGGTATTTGGGCTCTGAAACCTGCTAAAACAAAAATATTCGGCAGGGGGCATGTTTTCAAGCTCCCCAGGTGATCCTCATGGGCCCACGGTCTTCATGCTCAACAAGCTCCCCAGGTGATCCTCATGGGCCCACGGTCTTCATGCTCAACAAGCTCCCCAGGTGATCCTTAGGAGCCCTGCGGTACGAGAGCTCTCAGCTCCAGCTCGCCCATCAGCTCGCCCGGACTTGCCCCGAGGAGCACAGCGCTCCGGGTCTGCTCTGTACCGTCAGCGGCTTTCCCGTCTGCCTCCTCTACTTGGTGAGTCCTGAGGGAGAGCCTGAGAGATGTTCATTTCGGCACCCCCAGCGTCTACATGTTTCACGCTTCGATTAACCTGAGCGACGTGAAGTTGGCTCCTATCTTGGCCGATTGCTGCATCTTGCAAGGTCGGATAAAGACGGTCCTAGTTTGGTTTCTGTAGAAGGGAGTGTTGATCTTGATTCTAATGATGCAAGCTAGCCTCATCTCTGGTGTTGCAGAAAACAATGGCCTTGGTCTGTGTGGCTTTGGTAATGTCTCTTTATGTACTTTGTTTTGCAAGAATGCCAGGGAAAAACCTTAGAGTCTGGTGAGATGCGTTTTATGGTACGCGCCCAACTCTCAAGAGTCACGTACAGAAAACTGCAGAGTTTGTCCTCTTTCCCCACCCTTACCGTTTCTAGCTCCTGTCACACTCCGGTACTTCTCACTTCCACGTCGTGCGCTGCCCGAGGCTGCGTTCACGCCCGTGGTGGAAGTGCGAGTGCACCCGAGTCCCACTTGTCAAAGTAGGCAACTGCCCTCTGTTTTAGAGCTGCACGTAGCCGGAAGCCAGGGAGGCATGGTCACCGCAGGGTGGCCAGTCCCCCAAGCTGGTGCTGCTGTCATTAGTGTGACTTCTCGGGAAGTCAGGAAATGGTTGTCGTTACAGGCTGTGGCCAAATATTTTTGGTTTGTAAGTGGCGTATCTGTGAGCCGTGTTCATGCCAGTATCTGGAGGGAGAAACTCCACTCTGACCCCTGTAGAAACAGCAGTTCCAAGCAGGGAAGGTTTATTCCCCCTGGAATTCTGTGCGTGGGGAAATTAAGATGAGTGACTCCGATTTCGTAACTTGAACCACTGAGGGCTGTGGACAGATGAGGCCTCCTGGAGAAGCTGCCAAGAGCAGCAGGAGTTCTGTGGCAGCCTTGTGTGTGTCCTCCCTGGGAGGTGGGGTAGGGCCTAGGCTTCAGAGACACAGAACACCCACCGAGTGTCTTAGGTCCAAGGACTCCAACCACCCACCATCTCCCTACCAGAACTTTCTCCAGCCAACCTGCAAAACACACTTTCTGACAAACTGCACCATCTTCCTGAAGCAGAAACATTCGCTTTGGGGCTTGCAGGCCAAAGAGTATCTTAAATCACACCTAGCTGGGCATTCGGGGCACTCAAATGAAGATTGCTTGCCTTCATCTTACGTGGCCGGTCACTGGGGCCTAGTCCAGCTTTTCGAGTTCCCTTGCCCCAGGTCAAGGCTCTGCAGCAGCCGTGGCCTTAGTAAGTTCTCTGCTCCCTGCGGACTTCAGCTAGACGTGGGCTGGGGGTGGGAGAGCACGCTCTTCAAAAGCTTCGTACCACGTGGAGCTCAGCATGAGGGCCGTCTAGGTGGTTTCAGTTGGGCTCTTTCTGGCATGAAGGAGGAGGGGAGGGAGCACAGTGGGATCCCCTCAGCTGCCATTTCCTCTGCACTTCACTGTGTTAACTACTCCCGACACTTTCCAAGTTTAAACCAACGGGGTGAGCTTTATGAATTTGCCAGTAAACACTTTCCAAGTTGGGTCTCCAAGAATTTGCTTCTTTCTCATCAAAACGGAAAAGAAAAAAATTGCTGACCTCTGGATTTTTCTTGTCCTATGTTTTGAGAATCTGAAGTCAAGTTTGGATTAGACCCGGAAGGAAGGAGGTAGAGTTTACAGAGGAAATGGGGTGAGGTGGAGAAATCCTTTTCCAACGGAGAGGAACAGGGTCCAATCTGGGGGACCAGAGCCAGGGCCCATTCGGGTTCAGTGACTCTCTTTATGTCTTTCGAAGCATTGCCGTTTAGCACATGTTTAATAGAGCGTTTTTCCTTAAATCTACAAACGTGTGTATTTGGAAGGAAATTGAAGCCGCATGTTCCTGGTTCATTTATACTTAACTCATCAAAATGTTGCTTTGCAATCATTCTTTGATGTCCAAATTTCACAGGGATCCAACTTAACGGTCTTATTTTATTTTATTTTTTTTCCACTGAGAATCAGTAAGTTCTCTTTTGCCAGCAGTAAAGCAACTCCAGTCCCAAACCATTCGCTTTCTGGTGTACCGTGCAAACCCTGGGAGTGTCAAGATCCCACTCAAATGCTTGGCCGATTGTGTTTGCCTTTCTTTGGGTCACCTGACTCAGTCAGGTGCATGACCAACAGAGTGAGGATTTCTTTCACGGCAGGACTCCCTCACCGATTGCTCCATGTTTGCTTGACTTTATTTTCTTTTTAACTTCTTATAATGAAAACCTCAACGCAAAAGTAGAAAAGTATCCTAAATCCCCATGTACCCTATCCCCCACCTTAAATAACAATTCGTTGGTCTCTCGTTTCATCTAGATCTTTGCATTGTTTTGAAGCAAATCTCAAACACCATATTTGATTGGTAGACCTTTTAGTATTTATCTCTAAAGGGTAAGGAGTCTTAACCATAACACTAATATCACAGCAGAAACAATTAACTTTAATTCCTTAATATCAAATGTCCATTCAGCTCACATTTTCCCCGTTTGTCTATCCTACAGGTTGTTTGAATCAGCTAAATAAGGTCTACACTTTGCAATTAGTTGCCATATCTCTTAATTACACCCTCCCGTCCCCCTCTATCAATGCAATAAAGGAGTTATTTAGGTAATTTTGAGTAATATAGTTTTGGCAAACTCCAAATACTAGGCTAGTAGCTTGAAAAAGAGAAAAAGTGATTCTATTAATTTACTACCAAATTGAGGGAAATGTAAAGGCAAGATCTTCAAAACAATCTTATGAATTTAACTAGAATGAGTGGGTTTTTCTTTTTGGTTTTTTTTTTAGTTGGTTT
The DNA here is from genome assembly GCF_017311325.1 of Ursus maritimus. NCBI lineage: Eukaryota > Metazoa > Chordata > Mammalia > Carnivora > Ursidae > Ursus > Ursus maritimus. The sequence continues at coordinate 41,476,239 of NW_024426996.1, forward strand.
TTTTGTTTTTGTTTTTTTTTGGGGGGGGTTTTTTGGTTTGTTTTTTTTTTTTTTTGGTTTTTGTTTTTTTTGGTTTTTGTTTTTTTTTGCCATCCAGAGCTTCGCGGGGAACTTAGAGAATGCGGGAGTATCTTCTGAAGGTGATAGTCTTCCAACTCTTTGGTCACAGACTTGTATGAATAAGGAAATTGGTCCATATGTCTATCCAGTCTATAGCTATCTGCTTACACCTGTGTTACTATATTCTACCCACCAGAAACCTAGCATCTAGCACAAATACTGGTAAAAGATGAAGTCTGTGTAAGAGTTCTGTTACATCCTCCCCACATTCCTCATGGGTGTCTGCACTTAGGAGACCACCACAGAGTTACGGGCTCTCAGGACTCGTCTTGCATTAGAACACCACCCCTTCAAAGTAAACAGTAAATTTCCCATTGCCTGCCTGTGGGATTGGCCTTGGAAGGAATAGGGCAGGAAATGGCCCATTTTTGCAGGCCAACGAAAACTTGTGGGCCAAAGAACCAGACATCTTTTCTTAGTCACTTTTCCCTTTTTTTGGACCATCACTTCTTCATGTGGCTCATGTGGACCCTACTGTCCCAGCTTCCTCTACTCTCAACCATACCTGTTTTCATAAACCTCCCTCACCCCCACCCCACCACCAAGAGCGGGGCTGGAGAGGGACCAGGGTTGTGAAAACGGAAGGATTTAGAGTTGGAGGAGTCCTCTTTTTAAGATGCAATCATGAATTCATACTTGCTAGGTCCCCAAGTTCTTGGAAGGCTCCTGCATGCCTTGAGATGTAATCATCAGTCTTACGGTAACCCCCTCCTGTGTGAGCAATGACCTACAGTCTGTGTCCCCCCACCTGCCCCCCCCCCACTTTTTTATTTCCGTATAGAGCCAGCCCTGGGAATTCTGGTGTCGGCTTTTGTGTTTAACTCTTGCATATCCAGAGCTAAGAAGTGTTTTTCCCCAGTGCCCCGTGGGCCAAGGAGGTACCTGTGGCCCTTTCTCCATCCTCTTCATTAGCATTTCTACCTAGAGTAAGAGAAGGAGAAGCCAGGGCCCCAAGACAATGACTAAGTCCCTTTGTCATCCTGAGGACCGTAATCAGATGGCCCACCACCGTGAAGGTTGGTGGTGAGAGAACTTGGTGACTAAAGGCACGTGCTCTGGAGTCAGACTGACTCAGGTTCCTATTTGGTCTCTGCCAGCTGGGCAACCTTGGGCAAGTTACTTAGCCTCTCTGAGCTTTTCTTCTCTATAAATGGGGATAACAACACCTACCTCATGGGTTGTGATAAGTACTGAAGGAGATTATGTAAAGCATGTAATACAGTTCCCAGTACCTGGCAAGCCCTTTAAGTATAGATTTTAATAATAGTAGTAGCTACGAAAACATACTTCATCAATTCTAAAATCATTACTATCTCTGAGAGCAGGCTGTATCTTATCAATGACACTGTACGAGGTTAATGGGCAGGATTTTGCTTTCTTGATAATCTGTAAAATAATGGGACATCCTACAATAGATGGAAGTCTTTGTCGTGAAATTTGACCATAAAGCTCCATCCACAAGGAGCACAGATGGGCTGAAATCAAGAAAAGTGGATTGCTGGATCCGTACAGGCCCCCCCCTTTTTTTTTCCTTCCCTCCCTCACTGAAGAGACTGGTAAGTGGCTGAGCTGAGAGAGGGTGTCCAGTGTCTCAAGGTGAAGCCGAATGAGCACGGAGCCATTGGTCGGTGGGCAAGGGCCACTCCTTCCATGTGGCTCCACTCCCATGGGTGGGTCCCTTACCACAGTCCCTTCTCTCCCCGGAGTCTCCCTCAGCCACTTAGCTCTCTTCCTTGTTACCTTGACACTGAAGCTCCTACTTCCTCTTTCCTGTCCCCCTTCCTCAATGTGAAGAGGAAGGCCGATCCAGCATATTATTTGGCTGGTGGAGTCTGTGGCCCAGAACCATCCTTTTGTTAGAGCCGGAGGAGGCCTTGGAGATGATCTGGTCCAATATTCCCATTTATATAGAAGAACCTGAGGCACAGTAATTTACCCGAATGACTCAGCCCTGTCAGTAACAAACTATGTGACCTCAAACACGTCATAACAGTTTTGGGGAAAAAATAATGGGTTCGTTATTTTAATCTAGCCTCAGGCAACCATAAAGCTGTAGCTAGTTATTAAAATTTTAAACTGCTTCGGGCAAAGCAATGGCCTAGATGTGCTGCAGTGATGGCCTCCATCACCTGTGAGGAATTGAGTGTCTTTGGAGGGGATCTGACCGGATGGATGCGCATGCTCACAACGTTCTCTCAGGAATTCCTTGACCAATTTGCAAACTGGGGCCCTTTGACAGTAATAAGGCTTTACATTTGAACATGGCATCCAAGGGTTTCCTGTACAACGGATGGCAGCGGAGAGACAGGGCTGAACCCAACCATGAAGCAGTTATAAGCTTCAGCTTGTAGTAATTAAAAACAGAGCCTCTGAAGCCACTCCGATCTGAGTTCAAATGCTGGCGTGTCCCTTACGAGAGCTACGGAACCTCAGATTAACTCACCTCAGCTGGGCCACGAGTTCCCCATCCTTCAATCAGAGCTCTTAACGGTGGCACCTGCCTCACGGGGTCAGCATGGAATACACGCATGGGGCACTTAGTGGACGCCTAGAGTGTCCTACGTGCGCTGTAAGCATTAGCTGTGGTAATGGAAGATAAATGGCCTTACTTGAACCTCACGGCGAACGCAGCAAATCCCCATCCTCCTGATGAGAGCGCTAAGACTGCTTGAGGTTGGGGTAGCTCCCCTAGAGGAGCCAGCCAGCCTGGGACACAGGCATCCTGATTCTCGGACCAGGGCTGTCCCCAGCCCCTCCTCCCCCCACTGCATCTGCCCTGTTGCTGTGAAGATGGCATTACTGGGGGTGGGGGTCCCGTTGCCGCGGGTCTTCATAATTCCCTAGGCCCGGGTTGGGGGACTGCGATGGATTCCTAACCAGAAAAGTAAATTGCTTTATAGAAGAAATTTTTCTGGGCAAAATATTTGTGTAGTTTCTCTGGCCAGTTAAAATTACGCTGAAGGTGCAGCTTTCCAGCAGGTAGAATTACTTTTTCCACTGAAATAGGCGTAAGGGGGCTCAGCATAAAACCTCTTTGGCCTCATGAGCTTCTCGATGAACGAAGAGGCTATCCGAGGGATTCTGTTGTGAATGCGTCTGCAAGAGCCCTTTTCTCCAAAATGCTGCATTTTTTTATAAAAAAAGAAAATAACATCTGGGCAGCCCTCAAAAGCAGAAGCCCCTTCCCCAATGACACAAACTCTGTGAGGATCTGAGGGGTCATCAGGGAAGTGCAGGCCGTGTAGCCTGGTGATCGTGAGCGTGGACTCCAGAGCCAGCCAGACGCTGGCTGTGTCGCTTGCTGCCTTAACGTCTCTGAGCGCAGCCTCGGGGTGTTTGTAAGGGCTCCATGGGCTCCTGCAGATACAGCCCCCGCACCATGCCTGGCCATGAACATTAGCGACCAATGGTAGCTATTTTTGCTTCTCCCTTTGCTACTCTACAAGCCAACTTCCTTTCTCTGTTCCCTGCATACTTTTTCTCTTTAGAAAAGAGACCCATGTGGTATTAGGCAGTGGTGGTGGTGGTGTCCGGTTACTGGAGGCTCTTTCCGGAAGTCTCCCCCCTTTTGGCCGCCTCTGATTCTACTCAGGACAGCAGCCCAGCCTCATCAGAGAATTATAATTCCTTTTACATCACAAAAGAATGATTAAACACTTGAGAGATGCTGACTCTCCATAAAAAGCCCCCAAACGCTTATGACCTGCTTTAGAGAATTTAAAACCCCAAATGGCAGCTAAACAGGCATGGTGTCTAGGGCTCAAAGATAGAACAGGGGAGGGTCAATGGGGCTAAGGAAAGAGTGCTTTAACTTAGGCATTGTTTCTTCAATGACAAAATAACCAGATAACTTAAGTTATTCTGTGAGAAATTGTGGTCAATTTGGTTTTTCTTTTACATCCCTCATCAGTTGCTTAGTATCATTAAGAAAGCTGTACTGTATGGTGACTAACATATAATAAAAAAAATAAATAAATAAAAAGAAAGCAACAGGGTGACCAGTTGACTTCTCAACTTTTCCATCGGTTTCTTTGTACGTATATCTATCTCGTCTTTCTCGGTGTGGTGGGTGGGCTTGGAATGAGACATGTGGACCCCAAAGGAGTTTAGTGGCTTGGTTCTCCTTCAGATTCTTCGTCTGCTATTTAACGAAGGCAGGGCGTTTCTATTCATAAAATCAGTACGATGCAGAAACAGATTGACTGCTTTGTCCAGTAGAAGTAAATCAATGTTCTGAAAAAAATCCAGCAAGACTTTTCCCACTTCTTAAAATTCTTCCCCCTCTAAGTGTTTTGTTTTATAAGTGATTTTTTTTTTCCAAACTAGGCAACCTACAAGTAGATGAATTAGCAAAAACAAAGTACTCTTTCCTGGGAAGTGCATAATTTAATATCAGGCATTTATCAAGTACCTATGAAACATCAGCCATGTTCTAAGGCTCTGAGAACCCTGCAGTACGTATGTTCCAATGAGAGGCCGGTAAACAACCATCTGGCATATCAGATGGAAATAAGTGTTATGAGGTAAGACAGCATCTCCTGACCCTGGTTTATTTATATAAGGCCTCTGAGAAAGTGGCGTTTGCGCAGAAAGGGACAGAGGGAAGGCTGTGAGGACGTCTGGTATGGGAGAACTTGACTGTGGAGTAAGGCTGACCTGTTTGCACGCACTAGATCTGACACTGTCTTGCTCCACGTCTCCTTATGTGGCCTTAACCTCTCTCCTCTGTTGTGTCATCTGTAGAGTGTGAATGAGGATTCCTGCAGCCCAGGATTCCCAAGAGTAGTGAGACCCATGGAAAAGGAGCTGGTGCCTGGGCAGGCTGGCTGAAGGGGAGTTCCTGCTACTTCCTCTTTTGCCTTGGCTGGATTATTTCTGAAGGAGGTTGGGGGAGGATTTTCACCTGGTTAAACATCACTCTGGGTCACATGTTCCCAATGTAGTTCTAAACGAGTCTCTGCTACCAATGGCCTCCCTCTCCACACAATGCCCCCCGCCCTTGCTCCAGTGTGAATTCACGTTTAATTTTCCCATCCCTAAATTATTTTGCCTTCTGTATTTCTCCAGCTTGTTCATACCTGTTTTCGGTGGATTCTGTTTGCAGGTGTGTCTGTCTGACCCGGTTTTCTTCCTACCTCCTGTCTCAGGTCTTCTGTGGTACTCCCCCACCTGAGCGTCCTCCATAAATTTCATGACACCCTGTCCTGGGGTGTCATCAGGGTAGTGGTCAGGGTATTGATGTGTTAGCAGGGTAAGATCCCCCTCTGAAACACCTCTCCATGAGTGGGCTTAATACCTCTTTTGTTTGGGGTTTCCATCCATTTTCAAGCCTCCATTTTGAATCTTTGGACCGATAGAGAAAATCTTTCCCAAGACCCAGCACACATTTGGCTCAGTGCCCTCCTCCCCATACCTTATATTCTTGACTACCACAAGAGCAGTATTAAAGTCCTCAAGATAATCCCATGAACTTGTCTATGATACCTTAAATGCAGATCGCTCTTTGTTTATTCATGCCTGGTATGCTGAGCCTTCTAAATCTTGCTCCCCTAATACTTACTCCACAACCAACAACTGCATGTATCCTACGCTGATTTCTCACTACCTTTTCTCTTTTCTTTCTATATCACTATCACATGCTGTTGGTCTTTTTCCAATCTTCTGACATCCCCTTGTGTGCAAGGTAATTTTTCAGAAATAATTATTCATCTTTACTGCACCATTGTTCAGTAAGCATGTTAGTCAAATTCTCTTATCCCCTGAGGACGTGTGTCATCTGGAGCAGCTGATTTATGTATGTTTGTGTTTGCCAAATCCTCTTCTTCCTATTTTTTTTGTCCAAACTGATCCATGTGAGTTTGTAACTCTCAATTTCACTTATTTATGCTTCCATTTTTAAAGGAGTTTAGCATTTCATGTCTTAACGTTTTTATTTTGGTGTCGGCCTCTTTTAAAAACCAGTAGATCAGTGTTCTTTTAAGCTTCTTGTCCTGTTCTTTATGACTCAGGGTGAGCTTACAGATTCTCAAGCTATTGCTCAGTTCTTCTGTTTTAACTTGTGTATTTTTTTTTTCCTCTGAGCTGAATTGATACAGTCCACTATCTGGGCATCTTATTCTTAAGTATTCAGAACTGTTTGGTGACCCTAAGTCTCTGACATGACTGAATGGGTGTCCACTTTTTCCATTTGATCTAGAGACTGGAATTAAAGAATTATGAACCATAAATTTCAGGGGGAAAAAGCCATGCACTATGTTGATCTGCTTTTTAGAAACCACCAAGTCTCTCAACTTCCCAAAGTGTAGAACTTTCCACTACATGAATAGTTTGGCACTAATTATTCCCTCTTTCCCCCCCGGGAAATAATTTTATTCAACCCAACCTATCTTTGTAAGATAACCTTGCCAAATCAACATGATTTTAGAGAGCATTCTTCTGAATTTACTCAGTGACTATCCGTATCCCAACTTGGGTTGATCCCTCCACCCACCCACTAGAGAATCCTGAAGTCACAGCACACATTCCTGCCATTTATTTTTAGAATATAATCCAACATCCTTACTTTACTAAAGACAAATGTTTGACCCCAATAATCAAGGACATGTAAGTCTGCAATCACTCTCTGCCAGTGATTACTCCAACAGAAAGCTCTGTTTATCATGCAATAACCCTTACTCTTAACAAGCTTTACAAGCAGTAACCCTTATTCTTAAACTTTACAAGCTGGTGTGCCACTTGACTTTGAAGTAGGTATTGAAATACATTCAAGCGAAGCCCCATTGTCATGTGGAGCTGTTAGCAAGAACAGTGTATTTGCTGCTCCGACTTCATTCAAATGGCATTAGATTTGGAATTGATTAATAACCTGAGCAAAAATAACTGGAGCATCTGAAAACTAAATTTCCAGTCTTCACCACACGACCAAGCGGACCTTTGTCATGGATGCCCCACGCAAGGATGGCAGAAATTAAATACAATTTGCAGGCGTTGCAAAAAGGGAGCAGCTTGCAGTGGGGGCCTACCCCCGCAGCTTCCAGGACCCTTTTGTTGCTGTTTTCTGAAAGCCTACTTTTAATCTTAAAACCTGCAGTCAGCGGTTTTTTGATAGCATCAGTTTAGGTAACAGCAGCCCTGGTATGTGGTGACTTACGTATACATTTACTCTAAAGAGCTCAGAGCAGAAATTAAACCAGCTGGAAAGGAATTGTTTCCTGTAAGTGAAAGAATGTTTGTGTGACTCCTATCCTACAAGAAAATAATTTCAAAAGTTCTCAAATATTAAGAGCCATTGGAAAAGAAGGGACTAGGGATGCCAGGGTGGCTCAGCTGGTTAAGTGTCTGCCTTCAGCTCAGGTCATGATCCTAAGGTCCTGGACTCGAGCCCCACATCAGGCTCCTTGCTCAGCAAGGAGCCTGTTTCTCCCTCTGCCCCTCCTGCTGCTTGTGTGTACGCATGCTCTCTCTCTCTCTCTCATTTAAAAAAAAAAAAAGGGACTAGAAAACATTCAAGGATTTTTGTCAACCCAGACTACTCAGTAAGTAAATACCTGTATACTCTACCACTGTCCCCAGAGAAGAAAGTAACTCCCCTACTTGTCGAGATTCTGCAGGATTAGAGGACCAGAAGGGGAGGAAATATTGCTGGGGACCTTCTGGAAAAGGAACAATGGACATTTCTCTAGTCCAGACCCTGGCCTCAAGCTTCTGGCAGCTCCCACTGGCAGAGGGCTCTTGTGGTCTTATTTGTGCCAGAGGGAGCCCTTGGTCTCTGTAAAGCACCAAGAGCTCCTCTGATGGAGCAGGATGGTTACATGGCTGATCTGATGTTAGGAAATCTACCTTATTTAAAGTGTGGTTTAAAAAAACAAACAAACAAAACAAACCAACCTTCAAGACCGATTAAGTCCTTGGAACTGACTCCACTTTCAGTGGGACTGAGTTGATTTAGTCCCCTTTCTGGATCCGCTTCAACCACTCGGATGTCCCAGACTTGGCCAGGTAGAGCTGTCTGTGCATGAATGTTAATGGACTGTTTGGCTTTGCTCGCTCTGATTACTTCCAGAAGTTGCAGAACATCTTGTCCCTGTTGAGGGTCTTCAGTTACCTTCCCCACCCCTCCACCCCAAAAGGGCCTCTGTGTCCGTGCATTCATGTTCAGCCTCTCCCGGCCATGAAAGTAACGAGACTGGACACTAATGGCTGCTGCATTTTAAATTTGTGTGTAGTGTCCCCGGTGAGCTGCACACCTGCGAGTTTGAAGGCTCTTTCAATCACAGCCTTTGAATCCCAGATGCATCACGTAAGACGCGGATGATGTGGGGGAGAGATTTTAACCAAACACATGCCGGGATACTAGGCTTGAGCCATCTGGCAGAGCAAGCAGATTGATGGATTTTTCTAAAATGGAAGACTTAGATCCATTGGACCTGGGTTGCAATTTAGTGGTTTTCCAGAGATGAATCCTAATCCATTCAGAAAAGAAGTATAGGGGTTCTGCTCTCTTACCCCCACCTCCAGATACATGTGTGCTTCCTCCCTGCATTCCCCTGGAGTTAGCAGGAGCCCCCAGAGCAGCAGAACTATAAGGAAGTGCTGTTCTGGGTAGCAAAAGGCAGGGCTGGCAGAAGTATTTTCCTGTCACTGCTGATCTTGGTCCTTAGGCTTAAAGACAAGGTCCCACTCAATCTAGTGGTTTTGTGGGCAGTCTAGTGGAAAGGGCTACAGATAAAACAGGCACAGTGGTGTCCCACCCAGGGGCAATCCAGACACCCACCCTTCAGGCTTGTGTGTTAAGCGTGTTCTCTTACTATGTGTTCTGAGTGCCAGGCTTGGAAGTGGGTTCTTGATGGGATTTTTTGCGGTGGTGGACATGGCGGATGAGGCAGTGGTGGTGGGTTTTTAGGAGACATTTATATTTAGCCAATAGTGGATTGAAACCAGTTGCTATGCAAATTTCTTTACTTTGCTTCCCTAATATTTCACATTCCAAGTGAGAGTGATTAGAGAAGCAGTTACTAACAGTAGGCAAGCCCCACCCAGCCTTAGGATACTCTGTCTCCGTGGGTCACTGACTTCCCCACACCATCATCCAGAAAGAAGGAACTAGATGGGCCAGATTGTATATTTAAAGAGGAAGAAAGAGTGCTGCTCATTGAAAGCTCCCCTCCCCCTCCTGTTTTTTCAAAGACCTCTTCTTTGGCCAAGTGAGAGGGTGTGGTCCTAGACTCCTGTCAGATGGGGAGTAGTGCAAAGGAAAGCACCCAGGGCTGTCCACCGGTGGGGGGCTCAGGCAGTCCTGAGAGGCCCAGGAGTCTGATGGCAGAGCCAGTGTTTGGTGCAAAGCGTTGGGTTAGAGTAAATAGAGAGGGTGGGAGAACCTAAAGGAACCTAAAAAGTGGCCACATCCCCATCCTTTGTAACTACTCACTCTGTGTGTGTGTGTGTGTGTGTGTGTGTGTGTGTGTGTGTGTGTTTGCACATGCCCGCGTGCAGCTACTGGCTACCTGTTGATAGAAACACTGCAGCTTGCCTCCCTTCTCCACCCAGGAACAAGGCTGGACAGAAGGAGGACTAGAACTCCGCCTTTGGACAAATGATTCAGTCGATTAAGAAAGGGTGGACCTCAGGCTATTGTACACATAGGACTTCAAGGGCGGTGGTTACCATTTCAAAGCTTTTACAATCCTACTCCGAATCCCTGTGTTGTTTGCTGGCTGTTGGACGCTACTGAAAAGCTCCAGGTATTCATGCAAGTTGGCTGCCTTTAAAAAAAAAAATTATACACTCTTTTCACCTGTTTTCAGGCAAATTACCTTCGACAGGAAAGCCCATCTACTTTCCCCACCACCATCTTAAAATGCATAGAAAATAAGCCTGGAGGTGAGTTTCTTCACCTAATGGCATGCCAGAATCATGACTGGCTTGGGCTATGAATAAAGCAAAAAAACAAAAAAGTAGAGTTTCCTAGGAAATTATCACTGCTAAAACCATGTGAGAGAGAGTTAGATTTTGCTACCACCAGTGAAAGGAATGACCCCTGGGTTGGAGCAGAAATCGTGTCAATGCTACTATTTATATCCTCGTATAATAAATGCAGTCTAGCACGCCTTTTGTGGTGCTGTTTTTCACCAAGTCAGTGCATCGTCAGGTGCAGAAGCAAGAAGGGGAAGAGAACCAGCTACTCATTAAAAAAAAAAAAAAACCAAAGGTGTGATTTCTCATGAGCACATTGGGCTCAGTGTCATTAAAGGCTCTTGAGGGGCTTTAGAGAAACTGTGTCACATCAGTGTCTGTGGAACTCTTCGTAAAGAAGTGATGTGGGAATAGAAGCACTAGACTGGGAATGGAGTGGCTCTGAGAGCTAACCCAGAGCTGCTAATCAGTACTGCTGAACAAGTTTTTCTAAGGCACATTTGGAGAACACTGTTTTTAGACAAAGGCGTAGGAGAGCAGGGAAACCCGAGGTCAGGAGCTGCTTGTGGTCTGGGCACCATTCCACTCAGTAACCTTTCTAGACACTTTACTGTGGCCGTTTTGGGGCTTGTCGTCCACAGGAAGAGTTCCTCAGGGGACGCTTTGGGGGCTGTGTCCTTTGTGTCAGGACCATCTTCCGAAGGAGGCAAGCTGGCCGTCTCCTCCCCCGGGTGATGGATAGCTGCAATTACCAGAGGAAATCTACGAGGCATTTCCCATGAGCTCCCCATGAGTGTCTGACTCGGACTTGAATACAGGAGGTGCATTCGCAGAGGAAGGGCATTGCATTTATGTAGTTATCCTTACCCATTTCTTCATGGTTAAATAAAATCATGCTACCTTATTATGCAGAACACCAAAGAAAACAATAAGATGGTGACAGGGTGTTGTGTGTGTTTATAATGTGTGTGTATAAAATGTGTGTGTATAATGTGTATAAAATGTGTGTTTATAAATTGGTGGAAAGACTTCAGGCCAGGGTCAAGTGATTAACCCCCAAGGCTTACACTGGTGAAGACCTCTCAGAAGTAGTGACCTTGATGAAGTCCAATACTTTGGCATTTGAGCTTCTCCACCTGTAAAATGGGGGTGATGGTGCTTTTGTCAACTGTTATCAGACACTATACCAAATCTAAGAGGTAAGATAGTCCCAGCCCTGTGTGCTCATGAATTAAGCCAAGAGATGAAGGAGAAATAACGGAGAAAATGAAAGCAGGAGAGAGAGCGCATAAAGAGGGGACATTGACTAGGGAGTCCCTGGCATCCTCATGGCAGCGGGTATGGGCAGCCGGTTCAGGATCTAGGACTGATCACTGAGTCAGCTCCTACTTCCTTGGCTCCTGTCCTTCCACTCCAATGTCTGCGTTTTTGGTAGGTTTTGTTTGTTATAACTAATGGTAACATTTACCTCTGAGAACGTTAATATAGTGTTTTAAAATATTTGTGAATAGAATAGCGACACTAATCAAGAAAAATTAATGTTCAGTTTCAGTTACAATGCAATGGGCCAGTTTGTTTCAGAGGATGGATTTCTCCTCCAGAACTGCAGGTAATCAGAATTCAAGTTTGCTGTTCTGGATGGAGTGGGGAAATATTTCACTTGTGGCTACATCAGGATGCGGGGTTTATGTCATGGAAATAGTATTTCAGGAGAAACATGATTGCAGTAGAATTTGCAAAAAGGACAAAAAGAATCCTGCCTTAACCAAACCACAAAGTCTGGTCTGTTGTTTATGGAGTCTCAATAACCTAATGAAACAGGCTTAGTTTGTAAGGGAAACTGCAACATTGGTGGGTCTCCTATAACTTGAGTTCTATCCTTTGTGTTCCTTAAAGTCTAAACCTTTAAATTTGCAGAAATAAAACTTTATTTCTCTTCTGATTCAGCCATGAAGATTCATAATTATTCCAAGATTGGCAAACACCTTTTCCATCAATTCCATGACTTAATAGAAAAACACTGTCATTTACACAGCTTAACGCTACTGGTTTCCACCCTTCCACACTCAAGCATGGTCATTTTTTCTACAGTAACTTTGTAAAAGGCCATGGCTTGGTCATTTGCTTAGCAACCCTACGGTGTTGCAGCCATCATCCTGGGCAAGGACACCGAGGCCCCTAAAGATAGCAGCCTGGCCAGAAGGCTATGGCCGCTGAGTAGAGAGACAAACAGAGCACAAATCATTTGACTCTTGATACGTTACTCTCTTGAGCTCTAGAAGACCGTTGAGCTGTTTCACCTGAACTTGTTCCCATCTTTCCTTAAAGACAGGTTCTCTTAGCCTTCTCTGCATACAAAGTAACCAAAATCCAAAGCCTATTCTCCCCTTCTACCAACTTCTGACACACTTAAGGTTGAGGATAGGACCTTACCCAGAAGCCTAGCACACTCGGGAAAGGATTTGCAAACCCTCTCAAAGAATCAACAAAGGCGTGAAGGGAACCATGGGGAAACTGGCAGTGAGGCTGGTATTTCAGGGGCACAACTGCTCCTACCCTTGCCTTCCTGCTCAGGGTCACTGGACTTATGCCCGCAGTCCCGTTATAAGTCTTATGGTGAAGGCTTCCATGGGACTGTCTTAGAAAAACAATCCTCCAGTAGGCTGTGATTGTCTTTGGTGCTACCGATGAGGGCGTGTTCCCTGGACTCCCATGTCTGCCTCCCCCACCCGTATGCACTGGCAACCTGATGTTGTCAGCTGGCTTCCAAGGCATGCACGGCGTGCACTGGAATCACCTGGAGAGCTTGTTGAACCACATAGGTACTTGGCATCCCCTAACCAATACAGTGAGGGTTCCCAGTCTTAGCGCTATTGATATTTTGAATGAGACTGTTCTTTGCTGTGGGGAACTGTCCTGCGCATTGTAGGACGTTCAGTAGCACTCCTGGCTCCTACCCCCTCGATGCCAGAAGCAAACTCCCCAGGTGTGCCAATCAGAAGTGTCTTTAGATATTGCCAAATGTCTCTTGGGGCGTAATATTACCCCTGGTTGAGAATTACTCTTAGGGACTCGAATTCCTAAGGGGAGGGTGGGGCCCGGGTTCTAGCTTTAACAAGCTCCTCAGGCAAATCTGTTTCCTGGTTGTGGTCTATTGGGCCCTATCTTCCCTTTCAACACCCCATGCCCTTCAGGCCCTGCTTCCATGGCCACTTAGAGGATGAAAGGTAAAGCTCAGTTCTTCCTTTGCCAGGCCAACTGTGCTACCCAGAAGGCAATGCGCTAAATAAACAAAATCCTGCTCTGTGCTCTTGTGTGGCCCTCTTCGCATCCAGGGAGCATATGTACTTAACAGAGTCTTTGGGAGAGAACGTCCCTGCTGTTCTTCTGTAACCCTGGAAAACAATCTGTGAGCTTCCCTGATGGTCCCTTTTGAGGCAAAAGGGAGAAGAGAACATCAGTGTAGTAGGCTCCTGGAGGGTGAAATGTTCGGCAGCAACTTCCAGGGCCGCCTGGAACCTTCCCTGGGGGAAGGCTGGACCTAATCTTGCCTGTGGGGGAGGCCGCCTCAGCAGAGACCCATCAGCCGGGCCGCAGTCCGGCACAAGCTTGGGACTCTGCCTCTGATGCCTTTGTTGCAGCATGAATGATGTGGGTGCTTTCAAGAAGTCTGTGTGTTCTGTCCCCTGTGGTTGGAACTTCCTCCCTAAATGGTCTTATTGGGGATGTTATTCTCCAGCTGGCATGAGGAGAATTTCCTATGGGGACTGTCAAAGGGCTATGCTCTGGAACAGGGGCCCTTCTGCGGGGATCTTTATGGAAAGCAAACATTTTGTTTAAAAAGAAGGCTGGTTGCTGTCTGGCCGCTCCAGAGCCCCTGGTCTGTGAGTTTCCTGGGGCTTTCAGCTGTTGGAGCTGATGGCTTTGCGCCAACAGTGCTTTCTTGAAGGGCACGCTGTGTTCGCGGGATTCGTATCCTTCATCCATCCCTTTCCTAAGCCATTCATTGCACAGTTATATTTAGCAATAACGTCGCCTTTTTTCTCACTGGAAGCCCTCTCTAGCTGGTGGGGGCGTCAGCTCATGGTTTTCTCTTTCCTCAGACGGCAGCAGCGCTCTATAACTCCTTTTCAGAAAAAAAAAAGAACAACTGAGGTAGAAAGTGGTGTCCAGTCCCCGAAGAGGCTGCACTGTCTGTCCCCTACACATTCCTGAAGAGAGAGAAATAAATACATCACCAGCACGTTGTTGCATTAGAACAAAGAGCAGTAACACCCGTGTCTGGAAGGGCTTGTCCTAAGATCTCTTAGAACTCCAAGCATTCATTATGGTCCAACATCAAGAAAAATGAAGTGCAGAAATTGTGGTTTACCAGCAGCTTGGTTCAAACGTATTACAAATGTGGGGCATTTCAGCCTCACGTTTAACCCTTGCTCACAGTTTACACGACAATTAGGAGTTCGTTCACCTCCCTTTACATTCTCCCCCCGCTCATATGTTTACACGGCATGGAAACATCAGAGCAGGCAAAACTAAACAACTAGCTTCGAGCTAAAATAATTTATACTAAAAAAAAATTTGAAAACTAAATATTATCCCAACCCCTGTCTGTTTCTGGGTGCCTCATCCAGGGAGCTGCGGGTGTAGAATGTGAGACGGAGCCCATGTCTGAGCCAGCCCGAGCCCCAGAATTTTAAGATTAGGGGCATTAAAGATTGGCCCGTTGAAGCCTCTCACTGTATAGAGGAGAAGATGCCCCGCAAAGTTAAGTGGTTTGCTTCGGAGAAAAAAAACGAGCTGAGGCAGAAGAAAGACAGGTGGCATATCAATTTCTAAGCCAGTTTTCTGCCAACGACCAAATTCTCTTGCCCATGACGTGTTGCCTAACTACTGTCCACAGCACTTCCTTGCTGGACAGAGTAGACGAATTCTTGCCTAGTGCCGGTCGAGCTTACCTTATTGGAAGAAAGAGTAAGAAGGCTGACAGCTCTGTGAACGGGGGAGGGGCTGGGCAGCAGGTTGGCCGTAACTTAGTACCACAGACTAGGGGGAGTAAATAACGGAAATGCATTTCCTCACAGTTCTGGAAGCTAGAAGTCCATGATCAAACTGTAGGCAAGCTTGGCTTCTTCTGAGGGTTATGAGGGAAGGATTTATTCCGGGTTTCTCTATTGGCTTGTAGATGGCCACCTTCTTTCTGTGGCTTCACACGGTCTTCCCTCTGTCCCTTCTGTGTCCTAAGTTTCCCTTCTTATAAGGGCACCAGTCATATTGGATTAGAGACACCTGACTGACCTCCTTTAACTATCTCTTTAAAGGCCCGATCTCCACATAGAGTCATATTCTGAGGTACTGAGGGTTAGGACTTTCACATGAATTTTGGGGGGGGGGACACAATTTAGTCCCCCATGGGGTGTCTGTGCATGCACATTTTTGAGCAAAATAGAAAATGAGAGCAATAGAGAGAAAATATGAACTCGAATAAGAGTCCCTCAGGCCTGCTGAGGAGGCATAATCCTTTCATGCCAAGACCGTGGCAGGAGATTGGAGAAAGAGAAGAAGAAGAATGAGAACGGAGTAGAAGCTGGAGCTTCTTGCTGGCCAGACCCCTGGACCCTCAGAACTTCCTGTCATCGTCTCATAGGGCCTGCTGACTTGAGCTTGGTGCTGTCCGTCTTCCGAGGGATCAGGCTGGGGGTTAGGGCGGCTTTGTGCGAAAGTAGACTGCCCAGGAGTCCGCTACAGAGGCAGAGGGGATTCAGAGGGCTAGCTCTGCACTGTCTGTCCATCATGGTAGCCGCTAGCCTCGTGTGGCTGCCGAGCACTTGAGACGCGCTGCTTCTAGATTCGATGTGCTACAAACGTAAGGCGCACGTTAGATTTCAAGGACTTAGGATAAGAGAAGAATGTAGACGATCTCAATCTTTGCTTAGGTGTGGAAATAGTAATATTTTAATATACTGGGTTAAATAAAGCATATTAAGATATACCTGCTTTTAAAATTTTACTTTATATAATCTGGTTACTAGAAAGCTCTACCTATGTAGCTCTTACTAAGTATCTATTGGACCGCTGTATGCTCGAAACCGTGCTTGGGGAAAAACTGCGATGGAATTAGGCTGGCACTATTTTGAAAGGTTAGGAACTATATGAATATGTGTATATATAGGTACGTACAGTTTTCTATCTTGCATTTATATTCATAATCCCGTTTCTCTTTTATTTGCTGCTCTTCGCAAATATGATCGTCAACATACAGGGGAACAGAACCTACACAGGAGTAGAGAGAATAGCAGAATAACTCTCCTAGGCGCATCTCCCAATTTTAACAATTACAAACATTTTATAGTTTTACTACATCTCCAACCTCACCCCACATTTGTTTGTTTGTTTGTTTTTGCTGGAATATTTTAAAATTCTAGACATTACGTAATTTTATTCAAATACCTCCACAAAATGTTTTTCACGGACTGTACACTATTCTGACTTCTGGCATGTCCTAACTGATGGAAAGATTCTCTAGACAAAGGGACATTTTTTCTTCAACATAAATTTTCTCTCTCCTAAGTAATCTGTGATGAACGTTCTTTAACATAAATCTTTTTAAGGCTGAATTCTTAGATTTTGAATTTCTTATTCAAAGTAGATTTTTTTAAAAATATTGGACGCATAAGCCAAATTGCTTTCTGAAACATGCACACCCCTGTCTTTTATCTCCATGTTTCACTGTAAACACGTCTACCAGCACTGGATGTAATCGTGCTACTTGCATGCATCAAATACAGTCTCAGTGTTTCTTATCTTTTTTTTTTTCTTTTTTTTTTTTCCTTAGATTTTATTTTGACAGCACATGAGTGCACAAGCAGGGGGAGCGGCAGACAGAGGGAGAAGCAGGCTCCCTGTTGAGCAGAGAGCCCCATCCAGGGCTCGATCCCAGGACCCTGGGATCATGACCTCAGCGAAGGCAGATGCTTAACTGACTGAACCACCTAGGCGCCCCTTGGTGTTTCTTTAATTGGAATGTTTTACTTCTTTTATTACAGCTGAGGCTGAACAATTTTTTCTTATGTTTCATTTGCCATGTACATTTCAATATTAACCATTTTTGGTGGAATTATCAGTGATTTTACTATACTTTCTGTACATTAAAGATATCCTTTGATTATATATGTTGCAATTATTCTATTAGTCTTTATATTTATCCTTTGAGTCCTGTTTACAAATACATAGACAAAGGTAAAAAAAATTGGGGAAATAGAGAACACATTTATAGCCTGTTCTGATGCAACCATTGCTATTGCATTGCATGCGAAGATAGGTGTTTTGGCATGATTCTAATCAGCTTCGAATAGTTGTTGACTGAGTGTTTAATTTTTACTTGTTTAAACATATCCATCTTTGCCTCTTCCATTTCTCTGCAGTAGAGAAAGTTCTTCATATTGAGGTCTGAAAAGCATTTTCATCATCTTCTAGGCTTTGAGGCATTTCTCACAGCCCTGTGTTAACTACTTTCTTCTTACCCGGCCTCGGGTGAGGGATGCTCTTCCAAGAGTCGGTGTTGGCCTGGACAGTGGGTGTGCATTTCTCTTGGCTCTGGTCGCCGTGCACTTGGCAGCTAGGCCAATGCTCTCTGCTAAGCACAGGTCCTGAGGAAGCTCGGCCCAGGGCCATCCCCGCCAGGTAGTAAGGTCTGTCCGCAAGGATGCCCTGCTGTGCTCTGGTGGGAGCCTGTGCAACCGCCGCCCCTGGCCTCTCGCACCCTGGCAGCCCACGACGGACACGGGCCCGTCCAATGCCAGCTCGCCCTGTTCCCCAGGTCTCCCTGCAACCGTCTGCCCCGAGCTTCATGCCTTACCGAGTGCTGAACAGACACAACAGGTTAGGCAACAACTTTTGTGTTCTAAGGAATTTTAGGAGACAGAATGGAAAGACAATTGAACATGGGTACGAAGTTTAGATAAACTTAGAAAACATAAGACTTTCTTCCCAGGACCTGGCACATAGTGGCCTCAAAATATTTCTTGGGGAAATCAGTGAATGAAGAAAAAAGTAAACTATATTCGAGCATAAGCCTCACTTAGCTGCAGGTGGAATCTTGCTCCTATAATGGGATTAGAAGCCCCCCACTTCCTCTCTTTAGTACTGGGGAAGACACTAACTCTGTCAGTGTTGGGAGCAGAGCTTTCACAAGGTTTCTGTCTTCGCAAAGTCAGGTAGCTGACAGTCCTGGGGTGCCCCCTTCCCCTGCTGAGGCTCCCCGTTGCACCGCATCCCCTCCACTGTGGATCTGTGGGCATGGGCTGTACCACTGGTCCCGTGAGGAATCCGAAGTCAGGTTCACCGAGAAGAGGGAACCATGCTGATGAACAGAAAAACCCAGATATGTCCAGAGGAGTCCAAGCACTTCCTATGCGGAACGAAGTGGTGAGAGGGCGCAGGCTGACTAGACGGAACCGACAACTGCTCTGGAGCTAAGAACCCCTGTAATAACTGAGCCAGCCCCCGCCTTGCGGAAACGGATTCTGGGCGTGGGGAAGTCACGCAGATCCGCTCTCGAAAAGATTTTGACGCCATCAGACAGCACCACAGCAAATTAGGAAAACATATTTAAGTGGTAAATTCCTAAAAGAGAAGGAAGTTAGTTACAGTGGATAATTCAATAAGCTATTTTCCTAAGTCAGATTATTTGTACCATGAACCTGAGAATTAGCGAGTGTGTTGAACATATAGAATTAAAACTATATCCATTCACCGAAATTCGACCTCAAGTTATGAAGATGAAATGAACTTGGTGCTGAGACTATAGACCTGGATTTTTTAATTCCCAAAGATCTATTTCAGTTGCAGCTAATGTCTATAAGCACAACCTTGGATTTTTGTGGGGGAGGGGCAGGAAGGGAAGTCAGGGCGCAGAAAGAAGAGTCTGAAACCTCATTTGACTCAGCACATATTTGACCTCTAATTCATGCATTCCCTACCCCTCATTTAGCTTTCTTTTTTTTTTTCTTTTTTTAGTTGACCTACAATATTAGTTTCAGGTGTACAACTAGAGTTTCAACATACATTGTGAAATGATCACCATGATAAATTTAACTTCTACCTGACACCATACA
Source organism: Ursus maritimus (assembly GCF_017311325.1). Taxonomy (NCBI): domain Eukaryota; kingdom Metazoa; phylum Chordata; class Mammalia; order Carnivora; family Ursidae; genus Ursus; species Ursus maritimus. The sequence continues at coordinate 41,495,384 of NW_024426996.1, forward strand.
AAGTTGTTAGGATATTAGTTACATTCCCTATGCTGCACATTACACCTGCATGATTTATTTCATAATTGGAACTTTGTACTTTATAACCCCCTTCCCCTATTTCGCCAATCCCTGGGGACCCCCTCCCCTCTGGCAACCACCAGATTGTTCTCTGAATCTATAAATCTGTTTTTGTTCATTAGGTTTTTTTAGATTTCATGTATAAATGAAATCATAGGTTGTCTTCTTTTCACTTGCTTTACTTAGTATAATATTCTCTAGGTCCATCCATGTTGCCACAATGGCAAGATTTGCCCATTTTTATGGCTGGGTACTATTTTTTGTATATATACATACACATATATATAAAACATCTTCTCTATCCATTCATCTGTTGATGGACACTTAGGGTGCTTTCACATCTTGGCTGTTGTAAATAGTGTTGCATGAACATAGGGGGGCATATATTTTTTTGAACTACTGTCTTTGTTTTGTTCAGATCAATACCTAGAAATGGAATTGCTGGATCATATGGTAGTTCTAGTTTTAATTTTTTGAGGATGCTCCTTACTGTTTTTCATAGTGGCTGCAACATTTTGCATTCCTACCAACAGCACGAGGGTTCCTTTTCTCTGTATCCTCAGTAACACTTATTTCTTGTGTTTGATAATAGCCATTCTGACAGGCGTGAGGTGATATTTCATTGTGGTTTTGATTTGCATTTTCCTGATTAGTGAATTGACCATCTTTTCATGTGTCAGTTGGCCATCTGTATGTCTTCTTCAGAAAAATGTGTATTCAGGTCTTCTGCCTCCCCCCCCCCTTTTTTTGGTTTTGCTTTTTAAGGATTTTATTTATTTGAGGGGGAGAGCACAGGTGAGAGCATGAGTGAGGGAGGGGAGGAGGGAGAAGCAGGCTGTCCACTGAGCAGGGAGCCCAGCACAGGGCTCCATCCCAGCACCCTGGGATCATGACCTGAGCTGAAAACAGACACTTAACCAACTGAGCCATCCAGGTGCCCCCCGTTTTTTAAAAATTGGATTTTTTTTATGTTGTTTAGTATTCTTTATATATTTTGAACATTAATCCCTTATCAGTTACATTATTTGCGAATATTTTCTCCCCCTTAGTAGGTTGCCTTTATGTGTTGTTGATTGCTTCCTTTGCTATGCAAAAGTTTAGTCTGATGTCGTCTCATTTATTTTTGCTTTTGTTACTCTTGCCTGAGGAGACAGACCCCCAAAAATATGACATCGAAGACTAACATCAAACAGCTCACTGCCTATGTTTTCTTGTAAGAGTTTTATGGTTTACAGTCTTACATGCAAGTTTTTAATTCATTTTGAGTCTACTCTTGTATATGGTGTAAGCAAGTGGTCCAGATTCATTCTTTTTGCACAAGCTGTTTAGTTTTCCCGCACCATTTATTGAAGCGTCTTTTCTCCATTGTCCACTCTTCCCTCCTTTGTCAAAGATTAATTGAATATAATAGCCCAGGTTTATTTCTGAGCTCTCCGTTTTGTTACATGGATCTATGTGTCTATTTTTGTACTAGTACCATACTGTTTTGATTACTATGGTTTGTAGTATTGTTTGAAATCAGGGATCCTGAAACCTCCAGCATTGTTCTTTCTCAAGATTGCTTTTGCTGTTTGAGATCTTTTGTGGTTTTGTCTCAGTTTTAGAATTTGTTCTAGTTCTGTGAAAAATGCCATTGGTATTTTGAAGGGGATTGTATTGAATCTGTAGATTGTTTTGGGTAGTATGAACATTTCAGTGATAATAATTCTTCCAATCCATGAGCACCAACTATCTTCCCATTTGTGTTGTCTTCAATTTCTTTCATCAGCGTCTTACAGTTTTCAGAGTGCAAGTCTTTCACCTCCTTGGTTAAACTTATTCCCAGGTATTTTATTCTTTTTAATGCAATTATAAATGGGAATATTTCCTTAGTTTATCTGAGAGTTCATTATTAGTGTATAAAAATGCAACGGATTTATGTATATTAATTTTGATTCCTGCAACTTTACTGAATTCTTTGATTCTAATAGTTTCTGGGTGGAGTCTTTAGGGTATCCTATCATCTGCGCATAGTGGCGGCTTTACTTCTTTACCAATTCAGATGTCTTTCATTTGTTGTCTGATTGCTTTGGCTAGGATTTCCAATACTATGTTGAATAAAAGTGATGAGAAGAGGGATCCTTGTCTTATTCCTGATCTTTGAGGAAACACATTCAGCTTCTCACCATTGAGTATGATGTTAGCCGTGGGTTGGTCCTGTATGGCCTTTATCATATTGAGGTATGTTACTTCTATATTCACATTGTTGAGAGTTTTTATCGTAATTGGATATTGAACTTTTATCAGATGCTTTTTCTTTTTTTTTTTTTTAAAGATTTTATTTATTTATTCGACAGAGATAGAGACAGCCAGCGAGAGAGGGAACACAAGCAGGGGGAGCGGGAGAGGAAGAAGCAGGCTCATAGCGGAGGAGCCTGATGTGGGGCTCGATCCCATAACACCAGGATCACGCCCTGAGCCGAAGGCAGACGCTTAACCACTGTGCCACCCAGGCACCCCAATCAGATGCTTTTTCTTTTTTTTTTTTTTTTCTTTTAAATTTTTATTTCATCTCCATTACAACTCTATGAGTTAGGAATTATCTTGTTGGTTTTTTTTTTTTTT
>NW_024426996.1:41498191-41498613 GCF_017311325.1 Ursus maritimus
TTTTTTTTTTTTTTAATGATTTTTTATTATATTATGTTAGTCACCATACAGTACATCCCCGGTTTCCGATGTAAGGCTCAATGATTCATTAGTTGTGTATAACACCCAGTGCACCATGCAATACGTGCCCTCCTTACTACCCATCACCGGTCTATCCCATTCCCCCACCCCCCTCCCCTCTGAAGTCCTCAGTTTGTTTCTCATAGTCCATAGTCTCTCATGTTTCATTCCCCCTTCTGATTACCCCCCCTTTCTTTATCCCTTTCTTCCCCTACCGATCATCCTAGTTCTTATGTTCCATAGATGAGAGAAATCATATGATAGTTGTCTTTCTCTGCTTGACTTATTTCACTTAGCATTATCTCCTCCAGTGCCGTCCATGTTGTAGCAAATGTTGAGAACTCGTTCTTTCTGATAGCTGA
>NW_024426996.1:41503558-41503810 GCF_017311325.1 Ursus maritimus
TTTCCCTGGCGGTTTGCTGTGCCTCTTCTGAGAGTCAGAGCAGCAGCGGCCAAATTTCAGCCTCTGTCACAGAACAGAGGGATTGCGGCCCGTTCTCTACTAATGTTCTGGCCACTTTAACTCTGTTTCTGTTGGTGCTGCTCAACCCTGCAGCGTCCCGGGATGTGCGCCCCACACCCGGCGTCCCAGCCCTCACTTCCAGGGCCGGCGCGTCTCTGTCCTTTGTGTTTCTAACGCCGCCAGCCGCCCCCC
>NW_024426996.1:41503828-41515538 GCF_017311325.1 Ursus maritimus
CCGGATCTCCCGGTCTCAGTCTGGATCCAGTGAGCGCACCGGGATTCCGGGGTTCCGCGAGATGCCTGGTGGCGCGCGCACCCGGCTCACGGTCTCAGTCTGCTGTTTTGCGGGTGCCGTCCGCGAGCCCCGCCCGCTCTCCCGTGCAAGTGGCTACCGCTTCCCGGTGACCCGAACGCTGCGGCCTCCCTCCCCTTCCGCGATTCTCCGATATTCAGCGCTGTTTCATGGCTCCCCACTTCGTACCTCAATACTCAGCGCTGGAGATGTTCATTTGTAGAGATCCAGATGCGTCTTCCTGCGTCTCAGGCTGGTTCCGTGGTTGTTTAGGCTGGTCTGGTACCTATCCAGCTCGACTCGGAGGACCGGCTGAAAACGGTGTCTCCTACTCCTCCGCCATCTTAACTCCTACCTCTCAGATGCTTTTTCTATATCTACCAAGATTATATAATTTTTTATCCTTTTTTGTTTTTAATGTTTATCATATTGATTTTGTGTGTGTGGATAAAACTATTTCTAGTTTTATACTGTTGGGCTGGGAAAAGATGCTTGATGTGATTTCAGTCTTCTTATACTGAGACTTGTTTTGTGTCCTAACGTGATCTATCCTGGGGGATGTTCTTTGTGCACTTGAAGAATTTGTATTCTGCTGTTTCTGGATAGAATGCTCTATATATCTGTTAAGTCCATCTGGTCTAATGTGTTATTTAAGGCCAGTGTTTCCTTATTTATTTGCTATCTAGATGGTCTCTCCATTGATATAAGGGGGTTGTTATTAATATTAATTATTAAACTATTACTGTCAATTCTCCTTTTATATCTGCTAACATTTGCTTTATGCATTTAGGTGCCCCTATGTTGAGTATTGCAATTGTTCAGTCCTTTTGTTGGGTTGATCCCTTTATCATCATGCAATGCCCTTCTTTCTCTCTTATTACAGTCTTTGTTTTAAAGTCTATTTTTTCAGGAGGGCACCTGGCTGGCTCAGTTGGTAGAGCATGTGACCCTTGATCTAGGGGTTATGACATGTTCAAGCCCCATGTTGGGTGAAGAGCCTACTAAAATAAATAAATAAATACATACATACAAGCATACATACATACATAGTCTATTTTGTGTAATATAAGAGTTGCTAACCCCATTTCTTTTGGAGTTTTGGTTTTGGGGGTTTTGTTTTTGTTTTGCTTCCATGTACATGGACTATCTTTTTCCATCCCTTCACTTTAAGTCTGTATGTGTCTTTAGGTCTAAAGTGAGTGCCTTGTAGGAAGCATATAGGTGGGTCTTGTATTTTTACCCATTCAGTCACCTATGTCTTTAGATTGGAACATTTAGCCCGTTTACATTTAAAGTAATTATTGATAGGTATGCATATACTGCCATTTTGTTTATTGTTTTCTAGTGTTCTTGTAGCTTTGTAGTTCTTTGCTGTTCCTTTCTTCTTCTCTTGCTCTCTTCCCTTGTGACTTGGTGACTTTCCTTAGTGTTACGTTTGTATTTTTTTCTCTTTATTTTCTGTGTATCTGTTCTAGGAATTTGTTTTTGGTTACTGTAAGATTCCTATATAATGTCCTATGTATAGAGCAGTTTAAGTTGGTGGGTGTTTAAGTTCAAATGCGTTATAAAAGCACTGTATTTTTACTACACCCCCATGACTTGTTTTTGATGTCATATTTTACATCTTATTTTGTGTATCCCTTGACTAATTACTGTAGGTCTAGACGACTTCACCACTTTTATCTTTAAGCTTCAGATTAGCTGTGTAAATGGTTGATCTACTCCCTTCACTGTATGCTTACCTTTACCAGTGATTTCTTTTTCATAATTTTCTTATTTCTATGTATGGCCTGTTCTTTTCCATTTTTAGAAGTCCCTTTAAGGTTTCTTGTAAGGCCAATATAGTGATGGACTCCTTTATCTTTTACTTGTCTGGGTAAGTTTTTGTTTCCCTTTTGGCACTTTAAATATATTGTACCACTCTCTTCTGGTCTGTAAAGTTTCTGCTAAAAGTCCGCTAACAGTCTTTGGGGGCTTCCCTTGTCTATAACTGGTTTTTCTGTTGCTGCTTTTGAGATTCTCTTTCACTGGTGACAGTTTGATTATAATGTGTTCAGTGTGAGCCTTTTCGGGTTTATCTTATTTGGTAGACTCTGTGCTTCCCAGACGTGGATGTCTGTTTCTTTCACCAGGTTAGGGAAGTTTTCAACCATTATTTCTTCAGATAGATTTTCTGCCCCTTTCTCTCTCTCTTCTTTGAGACCCAATGTCTCAGAAATGTTAGTATGTTTCGAAAGGGGGGGTAATCAGAAGGGGGAATGAAACATGAGAGACTATGGACTATGAGAAACAGACTGAGGGCTACAGAGGGGAGGGGGGTGGGGGAATGGGATAGACCGGTGATGGGTAGTAAGGAGGGCACATATTGCATGGTGCACTGGGTGTTATACACAACTAATGAATCATCGAGCCTTACATCGAAAACCGGGGATGTACTGTATGGTGATTAAAAAAAAAAAAAAAAAAAAAATTATTAAAAAAAAAAAAAAAAAAAAAAAAGAAATGTTAGTATGTTTGATGTTGTCCAAGAGGTCCTTTAGACTATTTTTTAAAATTCTTTTTTCCTTTTTCCGTTTTGATTATGTGAAATATATTGATTACAGTTGTCTTCCAGACCACCAATCCGTTCATCATCTAATCTGTTGTTGATTCCCTCTAGTGTATTTTTCATTTCCGTGATTGCATTCTTCAGCTCTGATCGTTTTTTTTTTTTATATTTCCTATCATTCTGTTGAAGTCCTGACTGTATTCATCCATTACTCTTCTGAGTTCAGAGAACATTTTATGACCATTACTTTGAACTCTCGATCCAGTAGATTGCTTATCTCTGCTGTTTTGTTCTTTTCTGAGGTGTTGTCTCGTTCTTTCATTTGGAACATGTGCTTCCGTCTCATTTTACTGAACTCTCTGAGCTTCCATGTATTAGGTAGATCAGTTATGTCTTCCAGTCTTGAAGAGGTGGCTTTCTGTAGAAAGCCTCCTGTGGGGCCCGGTGGTGCAAATCCTCCTAGCCGTCCAAGCCAGGTGCTCCCAGGTTTCCCCTCTGCAGTCCGCATGCCCTCTTCTGCTGTGGTTGGGCCACAGCTGTCATGTGTGCACTAGTGAGCTGGGCTGACCCCAGCCCATCTGGCTGAGAGACCCAGCTGTGATTGCTGCAGGCATGCTGGCAGACAGGCAGCCCTCTAGTACAGCTGGCTCTGAGGTCTGGCTGTGACTGTTGTAAGTGCTGTAGTGTGGGGGGCTGTCCACCCTTCCCACCCCTGGAAAGGGCTGCTTGGAGGGGGTGCCAGCGATGGCTGAGGCTGCATGCCAGGTATGGTGGGGAGAGGATCACTCAGGAGAGGCTCTGGCTGGGGCAGGTGGGTTGGGCAGGACGAGTTCTCAGGGGAACACTAGGGTAGGGTAGGTGGTGCTAACACAGCAGATAGAGGGCATCAGAAATGGCCGTGCCAGTGTCAGCCAGCTAGGTAGAAGGGAAGTCAATTAAAAAAAAAAAAAAGTGATGCCCTCCAACACTTCACTCACCAGAGAATGTTCCAGTATGCCCTAAAATTAGTGGATTTCCTTCACATGTACCCCAGGTGCTTTTCAAGCTGCTGCCTCTGTGCTGGGACTGGAGCAAGGGAGGTTGTGCATGTGCCCTTTAAAACCAGAGTCTCCCTTTCCTACTGCCTTCTGGCTCTCAGACCTAAGCACCACTGGTTTCCAAAGCCAGACGTTATGGGGGCTCATCTTCCCAGGGTGGGGAGCCCAATGTGTGGCCCAAACTCTTCATTCCTCAGGGAAAGCCTGTATGGTTGGACACCCCCCACCCCTGCCACGCATGGGTCACTGGGTTTGGAGTGTGGTCCTGACGAGACTGTATCTCTCCCCCTCCTACAAATCTCAGGGTGGTATTGTCTTTGTATCCTTAGTTGTGTAAGATCTTTTCTGCTACTCCTCAGGTCATTTTCCGAGATAGTTCTGGTTTGTCCACCAGAGGAGGTGAGCTCGGGAGCTGCTTCCTCTGCCATCTGGATCCCGCCCCCAGCTAGGTTTCATTTTCTATTACTGTAGAATGATGAGTGTCCAGCTTGCAAAAAGGAATTTGCTCTGGATTTTATTTTATTCTACAAAGATTGTGAGACTTCTATGGAGCCATCTGCTGGGGGGGTAAAGATTTTAAGCCGCACTCTCTACCAGTAAAAAGCTCATGACTTAACCGGGGAGACAGGAATTTCCAACTGGAAAGTGCTGGAGGTTACAAAGGCTCAAAAGAAAAGACTGATTTTATCGTGGGGCTTAAGAAAGCCTTTTAAGAAATGACCCTTAAGCTGGGTCTTGAGCTCAGAGTAGAGTTTTGTTGGGCAAAGAAAGTGGGGACAGGGAATTTTAAGCAGACACCAGAGCAGACAGAAAGGCACTGGGATGGTTGCAATTCCTGTCCAGAGCAGGACAGTGTTTGGCGTGGCCGGAGGGAAGAGCCGCTCGCCCCTGTGATTGTGAAAGCTGGGGGCCAGTTTGTACCGTATCTTTACCGGCTGCTTGGCCAGCAGTTTTCATTAGGCTTTAAATGTCATTCCAAAAGTAGTCCTTATAGTATGAAGTTGCAGCTTTTGGTTTTCCCACTTAGAGCCAGGGATTGGTGGGTTGATTGGTTGGTAATTCGGCCCAAGAATTCAGGAAAATGGAAACCGTTCACAAGTAGCTGTTGTGTGTTGTTTACATAGTAACCAGAACTCATCATTTTACATCAATATTTATAAATTCCCCAAACTGAATTTCTGATGTAAACATGGGGATGGACATTGAAGAATGTGTCCTGTGATTGGGTTTTTTGTTTGTTCATATTACCATTGATTAGAAGTTTCTCGTCCAACAGGACTTAAAGTATCCTGGAATCTTTATTAAATTTTTTGTTCCCTAAAAAGTCCCCAAATATACTATAATGCATTTCCTTGAGGCAACTTCCAAACAAATGGTCTCTATTTTTAAAAAATCAAATGTCAATAGCCAAGCAATTATTTTGATTAAACAATAATTAGATACTGGCAATTTGCAACGTCCAATTTGCAAATTACCCCTGTACCCATTTTATTAAATGACAGGGTACAGGCTAGCCCTGATCACGTGGTATTTCCTAAAAATGTGACTGAGCTAACAAAGAACTTCATTATTTTAACCATCAGCCCAAATTGCCGTTGTCTTCCCCAGACACACCCCTTTCCTGGCATCCTGAGTACTTACCCTGAGAGGGACAAGTTCTCAGCCACAGGATGATAGCGTTGCCTACCATGTTTTTGATTCAAGAAACTTCCTGATTCCACCATTAAGAAGTTTTGAACAATTGAGCTATCTCTATTCGCTAGCCTAAGTGATCATTCTCTCCCCATGGTGGTGATGGCCAGTGAACTTTGACTGAGGGTCAGAAATATTTCCGTGATTTTTCTGAGGTCAGATTAGAGCTGAAATTGCAGGAAACCAGCATCGTTGTGGCTGGCTGGATAAGCTAATTTGGGCTGAAAACATGGAACTGCAGAAATAGGAGATTGAAGAATTCGGTTTGAATCTTCTTGGTTTACCAGCTGTATGGTTTTGGGAAAGAGGCAGAGCTTTAATTCCTCTTCTTAAATGTGTAACAAAAGGGACTGTAGCCCGCATTGAGTGGCTTTGGGAGTTCTAAATGAGAGTGAAAGAAGAGTGAGGGCATGTGAGGCATGTGAAGGCCCTGCGGCTGCGAACAGCTATAAAATGTAGACCACTATTTGTGCAACACATGAGTGCTTTCTGGAAGTTCCCAACTCCAGCACAAATCCCCACCTGTACACTCTGAGTCCCTCCACATGAGACCTTCAGAGCATGTATCAATTAGAAGAAAGTGCCCCCTTGGCAAGTGGACAGAGTTAGTTTTTTTTTTTTTCCTTTTTTTCCCTTTCTTTTTCTCTTGTTTTTTTCTTTCTCTTTTTTCTTTCTCTTCCTTTCTCTTTCTTGCTTTCTTTCACTTTCTCTTTTTTCTTTTTCTTTCCCTTTCTTTTTCTTTTTTTCTTTTTCTTTCTCTTCCTTTCTCTTTCTTGCTTTCTTTCACTTTCTTTTTTCTTTTTCTTTTTCTTTCCCTTTCTTTTTCTTTTTTTTTCTTTCTCTTTCTCTTTTTCGTTTTTCTTTCTCTTCCTTTCTTTCTTTCTTTCGCTTTCTCTTTTTTCTTTTTCTTTCCCTTTCTTTTTCTTTTTTTTCTTTTTCTTTCTCTTCTTTTCTCTTTCTTTCTTTCGCTTTTTTTCTTTTTCTTTTTCTTTCCCTTTCTCTTTTTCTTTTTTTTCTTTCTCTTTCTCTTTTTCTTTCTTTCTTTCTCTTTCTTTCTTCCTTTCTATTTTTTGAAGAAAGGGTCCCTTCCTATTGGCAGATGCATCCTGTGCTGGCACTTGGCTGGGAAGGCAGAGCACTAGCTGAGAGTCAGCCCCCTGAAGCCCTCAGTCGGCCCCCTTTGTGCAGTAGCCAAACTATGTTTATTTCCCCTAAACCCTATAATCTCCTCAGAAATGCAGTTAACTTTCCAGGAATTTGGTTCTAGAAGTAACGTTTTCTGCTAGAAAGACATGGGATTGAAGTGAAACACATTTTTCATGTTTTGATCCGCCATTTACTAATTGTGTTAGAATGAATGACTTCAAAGGAAAGCATCTTGGTGGTCTTGTTATGTGACCTTGGGTGAGTGACTTAGCATCTCCAGATCTGTTTCTTTATTTGTACAAGGGAGAACACCAACCTGTTCACCCCCAGGGTCGGTGGTATTAAACGTGGGATACCGTGTCTGGGAGGGTAGTATAGGACTCAATAAGCATTCATTTCCTCGAGTGCCACTTCTGCTGCTGTCTCCAAACCTGGCTCTTTGGTTTTCCCTGGGACAGGAATCCTTACTCTTTATAACTAGTTCTTCAGATCACAACTTCAAGATAATGACTTTAACGCTAACAAGGTCCAAGGAAAGCTTTGTTGACTGTAACTTCAAAATGGGGGAAAAAACACACACACTGTAGTTTAAACCAAAGGACTATTTCTTATCAAACCATGTCTTCTAAAAACAAATCAATACTATTAACATTAAGAGAGTAGATATCAGCCAAATCTGTTTTTGTTTTCAGTGGAACAAAGACCCTTATCCAAAAACGTCAGTTTTATATAACCCAGTTGATGGTCAATTTAAGAATAGGCTGGCCGCCAGAGTACAATGAAGTTAGTAGAAAAAGTTGTCCTCTGAAAATCAGTTCTCGGTATCCTAATTTTCCAAAATCCTCTACTATAATTAACCAAATCCTCTATCATTGAGGGACGAATACGAGAATGGGGGAGACTGTGGATGGAGCCCTCATAGGGTATTTCGGGACAGTTGGCAGAGTAAGGAGAGCTACTAATTGTTTCAAGAGTCTGAGCTATACCTGAATCCACAGTGATTTCTACAATGTATTTGGGTCTATCTTCACTCAAAAAGGCCAAAACTGAGCTTCCAAGGTCACCTATAAAGCAGAAAATTAATGGCCTCCTCCTAGTAGGCCACCAGCTGATTTTATGAGATGTGTATATTCATATTTGAAAACTCACTGTACACAGCTTGAGATAATTTTCAAAGTTCAAAATACAGGGGTCTTCCTCTGTAACAATACTTTTTCTTTGACGGGAATATAAACCCATGCCCAGGTGGGTATTTCCTTGGAAGCTTTCTAGAGGGTCCTGTTGTTCAATTTGGATGGAGGTCTACTTGATTATTTATCTGCATTTATATTATGATAAACAGCTGATAAATGAAATGCTTAGCATCTTAATACAAATGTGAAATTCTAGACCAATTCAGATCCGAAGGATGTTAAGCACCAAATTCCATCCTATAAAGATGTGGGTCCTTGCAGTTTGTGCTAATACTCTGCAGCTCCACTTCCGAGTCTCTTGTTTCTATTTTTGGCAGGGTAAAAGCTTGATTTGAACAACTTGAAGTCCACATTGCTCTAATAAATCTGGAGACTGTGTTTATTCCCTCGGGAATAATTGGACAGATTAAAATGTTTGACCCCAGTGATTTCAGTGTGGTTCTCTGGTGATAGATTTTAGTCATGAATAGGTTGAGTGATAAATTGGATGGCTGGCAAGTGGCCAAAGTTCAAGTTTCACTTAATTTTTTTTTTGTTCCCTTTCTTTGCTTTCTCTTCCCTAGGGACTGCTGAATTTCTAGAGAAGTAAAAAGAATAAGAATCAAATGGATTGAAACCTAAAAGGCAACCTTAGAGCCCACAAGTGATAGAAAGTAGGAGCTGGGGCCAGGTTCAGGATTCAGCCAGGATAATAGGAGTCAAAACTAAACACTGAAGCTTTGAAGGGTTGATAGTAAAGACAGAGCCTTTAACCTGTAGGCAAACCCTAAACTCAGTCGAAAATCATTAAGAGCACATGATGGGCAAGTAGTAACTTAAGACATTGACCCACCTCCAAGGATCTTATAATTTTAGCATTCATTGTGTGTGTGTGTGTGTGTTTTGGAGAAGCAGGTGTGGAAATGGATGATAAAGTAAAGGGGTGTTATTGAAATTACTTCAATTTTTACATAAGAGTGTCAAGCCAAAATGTATCCACCCAGCTTTATTAAAGATACTTGTCATAAACAATCATGGTATTTCAGGAAGGACATGGTCAGATAATCATTAACAGTATACAATTTTCAAACTTCATTCTTCAATGAACCACCAGAATCAGACTATAAAACCCAGGGAATAGGGTGACATTTTTACATAGGTAGTTGGAATCAAGAATTTAATTATTGAAATATTCCTGCATCATAATTCAGGTGTTCATTAAGAGCCTCCTGTATACCAAATACTCAGCATGGCTCCCAGTAGGGATTTATCATTTTAGGCCTATAGTTAGAGCTAAAAGAGAATCCAATAGGTTCTACTTAAAGGTTTTAACCACTTAAGGTAATAGGAAGAAAAAAAAAAAACCTTCGATATGCTTACTGTTATCCATAGGAATCCATCATTGTGTTTATTGAGGTGGTATTTCAACTTACCCCTTGCGCTATATATGAGTTTTGGGAATAGTTTGGCTATCCTTTGATAGGTTGTTTGCCTGGTTATATCTTCATTATAGCATGCCAGTAAACAAAACCAAGAATTCAATTGCTAGCATTTTAGATGAAATGGATTCGTGCAGCACATTATAGCCTCCCACACACACTGTGGAAGATCAGGTTAAGTGGTTACTGTCCAGTGGAGGAGATGGCAATGAGTCTTAATTTCTCCCCTTATCCAAGTCCATGTGATTTCAGCAGAGAAAGAAAGCTTATTCCACGTCTGTCCCGGGGGGCATTGGCATAACTAGGTTCCAGCACCCCAGACTTTATCCCAGGCCATTCTCTGCACAGCATTTAAGGAAGGATGGGGAAGATGACTCAGCTACCCTGAAAGCAAAGACACCTGGTCACCCAGACCTCAATAATGAAATGATTTCAAGAATTCACACAGCAGTGATCGGTCAGTGGGCAGATTGTGCAAAGAAGATTGTGTAATTTGACCAATTAAAATCTGTGAGATGGAAAGGATTAGGGTAGTTCTCACCCATGGCCACACTTTAGGATTGCCTTGGAGAGCTTTATGAAAACCCCAATATTTAGTAGACGGACCCCAGAGATTCTGATTTAGTTGGTCTGGAGTGCCTGATAGGCTGGATCTTAAAAATCTTCCCGGGTCATCTATTGTTCAGCCAAGTTGAGAACCACTGGATAGTGTAACAAGCATGTTGATACACTGATAGCAGTGTTATTTCACAATATATCTCAAAAACCTTAAAAATGTGTATTCACTTGGTCCAGTTATGGAAAAGCAACACAAAAACTGAAATATATATGTATTTACGTGTCTCTGCATTGAAAAGAAGTTGGAAGTATTTACGTGGCTTTTCTTTGGAAAAGGTTATTGTCCAACGGTTATTTTATAGGTTATTTTCGTTTTTATGTATTTTCAAAAATTTCTTTCCTGAACCTCTGTTGCTTTGAAATTTAAAAAGACCATTTATATTGGACTCTAATAAAACTAGGAAACATTTCACAAATACATCATGTCTTCACCGCTTTATGCAAGACACAGTCTCAGGGAGTTTTGACTAGTCAAAGACATACAGCAATGTCCATCAGCATTCCGTGTTGGTCCGTGGTAAACACCAAGGTCTTGGGGTAAAACAAGTGTGGCTCATACTGTCCTTGCCTGTCTGCCTGTCTTTCCTCTGTGCTAGATTCCTAAGAGGGAAGAGTCTTTTTTTTTAATAATAATTTTTTTATTATATTATGTTAGTCACCATACAGTACATCCCTGGTTTCTGATGTAATAAGAGGGAAGAGTCTTAGGAGCACCCAGCGTTGTGCCTTACATTTGGTGGACTTTAGCCACACTCAAATATTTGTGGAATGAATGAATGAATGAGCGAAGAGAGATTCCTCTGACACTCCAAAGGAGAAAATGAGATTAGGGGCAGGCTTTGCGGGAATGAGTTGGATTCGTTTGGACGGTGACCACTGCACGTGAGGAGCCAGCTTGGACAAAAAGCTGGGGTGGAGGCGGGCGTGACGTGAGGAGGAACAGTTTGTAGACTGCTCAACTGCAGAGACCCTTGTCTGGAGCGGCAGCTATGCCAAACCAAAGGAATCGAGCAGAGGGATAGGCAGAAGGTGGGCCTGGTGAGAGAGATGGAGAAGGAGAGGCTTCCAGGTGTCCAAGAAGTACATAGCAGCGTCCCTCACTTTCCCTGTGCATAGAAGCGTTCCCTCCCTCAATTTGCATAACACGATTTGGGGGAAAGGAAATAGGATTCACAGAAGGGAAAAGGTGGTTTCCTTTCACTATAGTGAAAGGGAAGAGGAGGTTTCTTTAGCAAATAGAAACGGGCTGATAAAATAGGATTTTTGTTTGTTTCATGCAGAAAGATTTGACACAGAAGAGGCAAATATCTTTGCATGACACATTCTCAGACAGAGTGAGGAAGAACACACTTTCTCACCATCTGAGTGTCGGGTATTCTGTCCAGGAGAGCTCCTGACACCCAGCTCAGAAAGGGCCCGGAGAAAGTCCAGCATTTCACAGTTGTCCTAAGAGCTGGAGTGGAATGCACTTTGAGGAATGAAGGAAATGCTTTAAAATGTCATTTGGGAATGATTTCAACTCAAATGCCCTACTGCCATCCTCCCCCCTCACCCCCAGCTCCATGCCAAGGCATCACCTCTGGACAGCCCCTGGGGTTGTGCGGACACTCAGAAAAGACTTCCTGAGCTGATGGGGAGCTAGGCTGCTTTCAAAGCCAGTCAGGAAACCTCCCTGGGCAGCAGTCTGATATTTAACACCCCCCCCCACCACGAGATCCACCCTTTCCCAGTTCTCCTAAAAAACATTTCCTAGTCAGTCCTGAAATAGAAAGTACAGTTGACCCACAGCCCGGTTTCCCGAAAATGAAAAGCTAAACGTTGGTTATTTCCAAGTGTTTTAAAGGTAGAGATGACAATTCTGAATGGAACCAAGAATTGCGGAGACCCGAGGTTAACCAGAAAGACCACCCCCCCACCGCCGCCACCACCACACACACGCCCCCTAAATTCATGGACAGTGGATGGAAAACTCAAATCCTCTGTGGCATGAGAATTGTCAGC
>NW_024426996.1:41515548-41730948 GCF_017311325.1 Ursus maritimus
CCCCCCCCCCCCCCGAGTGTCCAGGAAAACAGCTCCGAGACCCTGAAGAGGCCGGAGCCTCAGAACGGATAAACCATCCTGACGTCTCTGTGAAGAATGGACGTGGCATCTGGGCCGTGCCCGAGCCCTCAGCCGTCCCTCATTAACCGCTGTCAACTTCACATCTGGCTGCGGCTTCGGAGCCCCGCGGTCACCCCAGGGAGCAGCACTGGTGCTCGCCCCGCGCTGCCGCCTACCAGCTGGCCTCCTCCTAACTGAACAGCGCAGGCCGCTCTTCTGGCTGCTCGGAGCCCTGGAGTCCGCGCGGTGCGGCCCGCAAGGTGCTGCGCCAAGCTCGAAGGTGGCCTCTGGGCGCCCTTCGAGGAGGGTGTGGTGCGAGCACATGCCGGCCGGCCCCTGAAACCCCCGGGCCCCCACCCAGCTTGTTTCTGGTTCTCTTGCATCGTGGCAAAAATCTATGAAAAGGAAAAAGACATTGTGGGCGTCGTGGTGAAGGGCATATTATTTGGAGTCAGAACTCTGACTTGGAATTCCATCTCTGCGGCTTACGGGGTGACCAGCTCATCCTGGTTTACCTGGGGCTGACCTGCAAATCCCTCAGGGCATCTGGGTGGCTCATTTGGTTAAGGGGCGGACTGTTGATTTCAGCTCAGATCATGATCTCAGAGTCGTGGGATTGAGCCCTGAGTTGGGCTCTGTATTCAGCGAGGAGTCTGCTTGTCCCTCTCCCTCTGCTCCTCCCCTCGCTCTCTTGCTCTCTCATTCTCTCGCTCTCAAATAAATCTTAGAAACAAAACTGGGAATGCTCATTCCAGGACCCCAGTCAGTCCTAGGCAAACCGGAATGTTTGGTCACCTGGGATGTTAACTGTGTAACCCTGGGCACGTGAACTTTTGTATTAAGTTTCTCCGTCTGCACAACAGGGATGATATTATCTACCTCATGTTGGTGGGAGGATTAAATGAAAGAGGGTGAAGGGCTTAGACCTGCGTTACCCATGTTAAGGACTACATGTGTGCGTTTACCATGAGAATACTTGACAGTTACATGGTTTCAACTGACAACAAAACCCCAGGCTGAGGACGGATGGTTGACTCTCAGCGTCTTTGCTCACTGTTGCAGCCTCTTGGGTGAGTGACTTCTCTCAGCCTCGTTTGCCCCATTTGTAAAATGGGAATACTAGAACTCGCTGGGGCAGTGTTTGGTCCGATACACCACGAATACTGTGCCTGGTGATAAAGACCAAGCCCAGAGCAAAGGACAGCTCGGGTGGTTACTGTTCGGACTTGCTATTAGCAGGAGAGACCACGTATCCTCGCCAGTGCGGGGCAGGCGCGTCTGCCCCTCTTCTCCCGCCGACACAGTAGGAGCCCCTTCTCCACAGGGCACACGTCCCCAGGCCCCGAGGAGATGCCTGAAACTGCTGATTACCCAACCCTCTATGTACTGTGTTCTCCTATACATGCATACTTGTGATAAAGCTTAATTTATAAATTAGGCACAGTGAGACATTAATAATACAATAGAATAATTCTAATGCCATACTATAGTGTATGTGAATGATCTCTCTCAAAATCTTATTGTACGGTACTCACCCTTGTTCTTCCTGTGACAAAGTGAGACGAAACGCTGTGGCACGAGTAGGGGTGAGTGACAGGTATGGTGTAGCAGGAGGCCACTACTGACAACTATAGGTCAGAAGGAGAATCTTCCGCTTCCATGGAGAGCTAGACCGTAGATAAGGGGGGGGGGGATAGTGTAAATCCTGGTTTCCCCCCAAATGCTGTGATTTATCCTGTGCGTTCAAATACGAATGCCTGGACTGAGGGGCGCCCTGTGGAAGAGGAACAGACCACTTGGAGATGCCCATGCACCCCGAGAGGGTCATCTGAAGCCTCTGCCTCTTAGGAGGAAGAATGGCAGGGACACAGCGAGTCCAAGGGCATTCAGGGCCCACTGTACCTGCCTCCCCCACCCACCAACCCCCCAGCAGGTTCTACAGACATGGCCCTGTTGATGTGGCACAAGTGAAGGCATAGACAGCGCCCAGCTCCCTGATCACACCTGTCAGCTGCAAGCCTGAACACGCCAACGGGCCCCGCTTGGCGGCTCCTGGGTTTGCATTCTTCCGAGCACCACTCGGTACCTGACGGCGGCCCTATCTGTAGGAAAGAGTATAAGGTTATATGGGGTTCCTGTGGCTCAGTCGGTTAAGCATCCGGTTCTTGATTTCAGCTCAGGGCATGATCTTGGGGTCGTAGGATCGAGCCCTGCGTCGGGCTCCACGCTCAGCCGGCAGTCTGCTTGAGATTCTCTCTCTCCCTCTCCCTCTGCCTCTGTCCTCTCCCCAACCCCCACTCTCTCTCTCTCTAAAATCTTAAAAAAAAAAAAAAAAGAATATAAAGTTATAAATAACTGCTTCTAAGGTTCTTTGCTTTTTCCCTGCCTCCTACATTGCAGTCAGCTCTGAATCCTCCGCGACCAGGGTGCATGGTATCTTACAGTCCTAAAGTGCATGCCTCAACTAAAAGTCTTGAGTTCAAATCTTAGTGCCGCTACTTACCAGCTGTGTGACCTTAGGAAATCTACTTACTCTCTCTGGGCCTGAATTTCTCACTAGCAAATGGTGATAGCGGACGTGAGGCGAATGGGTTAACCTGTGTAAAGCAGGTGGAATAGCACCTGGTCTGTAGTAAGTACACTGTCCGTGCTGGCTGTAATTATACGTTATTAACTCATGAGTTGAGATCTGAAGGATAAAAAGATGTAGGCATAGATTGTCTTACAGACCTAACTCTGTAAACAAATAGAAAAAAATAGAAAAGGAGAGTCGTTCACGTTAGGTTAAAGAATATCTACTTCTTCCCTGCCTCCTGCAAAAGACTGACACCCCGCGGAGATTGGGCCAACTGTTTCTAACGTGTGCACGGCAGTGGGTGATCTGTCCCGTAGATCGCCGTAGGAACAGATCAGCATGTTGGGGAAACCAAGTCACATGTGCTTGCTTAGGTTGTCCATCGGACCCATTCGTTTCCTGAGCCGATTCTTCCTAAAGTGCAGCCTGCACCTCTCTCCCACCTCACCGTGCCTGAGTCAAGAGGCTGGCGTTACAGCTGCCCAAAGCTTGGCCTGCGTTTCCCCGTTGCTTTCCAGCGTGTTTTTAATTTTCCTTTTCTGGTATTCATTAACGAGTGAGGCAGGGGTGGTTGGAATTGCTGGGGACATTTTCCCTAGTGGTTTGGAGGCAGAAGAAAGGGACTAATGAGAGGAAGGAGTATGTGGTCGGTGGTGATGTAAGAAGTCCATGGGCTCCCCAGGGGGAGAGCCTTTCAGGCTCAAGTTCATACTCCAGGTCTAAACGAATTCCCAGAGGGTGGGCTTGACCAACTGATGACCTCTCTTACTTATTAACTGATGTTTACTTCACTTGTGACTACACAAAAGTGCTAATGACTTTTTTTCACGTATGGTTTCTAGTAGCTTCGTGAGCGGTCATGTAATTCGATCCCAGGGAACGTGGGTTTTAACTTAGAGGAGAAGAAAAAGGAGTCCAGACAAGGAGGAATGACTTTACCTAACATTCTTCGACCAAAGAGATTATTGAAGAAGTTGCAGGTATAGTGAGTGAATTATAGAAACTATCCAATGTGAACTCAGGAAGTTCCCTAAGGGAACTCAGAACCAGGCTGCCTGAGAACCAGAGGAATCCTATGAATAGGAGTGGTGTTACTGTTACTTGAGTCTTATCCAAGTAACATGATCAGGATTAATTCACAAGGGTGGGTCCTGCTCGAGGGTGGGCTCAGGGAGCTCAAATGGGACTGTTTTGGGAGATGATGATTTATTTTTATCTTAAACACAAGAATTTCTAGTACTGTGCATCAAAAGGATCATGAAATACTAGTCATCATATATTTAAAATATATAGCCTGCCTTCTTCGGGGCGGGGCAAGGCAGCCTGCAACAAATAAAACACGTCTGGGCCAGCACAATTAAAAGTATCAACAGAAAGCATCTAATGAAAGGAGCAGGGGAAAACATAGCACAGGGCATTACGCTAAGTGAAGTAAGTCAGAGACAAACCGCGTGTGATCTCACTTAAATGAGGACTATGGAAAAACCAAGTTCCTAGATACAGAGAACAGATTGGTGGTGGGCGGGAGGGGGCTGGGGGTGTGAAATGCGTGAAGGGTGTAAAAAGGGACAACTGTCCAGTTATAAGATAAGCCATGGAGCTTAACGCACAGCATGGTGACTATAGTTAATAATACTGTATTGCATGTTTGAAAGTTGCTGAAAGGAGGTCTTGAAAGTTCTCGTTACAAGGCAAATGTGACTGCATAGGTCACATGAGGCTGCTAGGGGGACTTACTGCCGTCCTTTGGTAACACATACAAATATCAAATCATGCTGACTTGATGTATACCTGAAATGAATAATGTCATATGTCAATTATATTTCAATAAAATCCATCAAAAGGAAAAAAGCTATCTGGGCCAGCACAATTAAAAGTATAAACAGAAAGCATCTAATAAAAGGAATAAGAAAAAAGAGCTGTTTCCGGAATGTCTTAGGCTGCTGACATACCCACGTCCATGAGTGCTGTGAGCACAGTGCTGAGAATTTCGTGGTGAGCGAGACAAGCTGGACTTTCAATCTCACGGAAGCTGTGTTCTTTTCAGGGGAGACATGTATTTACAAGGGAAGCAAGTAAACCTACAAAATAATTTCCAAACATGTTTAGTGCCAGGAAGTGGAATCAGGTGCTGGTGGGAGAGGCGGTCCCTTTTAGATGGACAGTTAGTCTCTGAGGAGGTGACTTTGAGACTTCCACTGTCAACTTCATCCCTCAGGCTCCCTCCTCCCCTCTCAAGTGTTGGCATCCGATTTCTCAATGCCCAATTATCTCCTGCCCCCATGGGCATGGCTTAATCCTGCTGAAGCTCGGAAGTGGATTATGGCCTGGTAGTCAGGTGTCTTGGGTTTTAACCCCTACACACTCCCAGCATCTGTCCTCCTCTCTGGTCTCTCTTCAGCTCTGTTTTCTCCCTCCCATCAATGTCCTTTGGGACAAAGTCCACACTGAACCCAATAATGCTGGTCCCTGCCACATACTTGCATCCTTGGGGCCTTTGAATGTAGCATTCATATCTAGACTGCCATACCAACATCCTTCATTTTTCTAGACTTGGCTCTAGTTTCATGGCCTCTGGGAAGCCTTCCCTGGTTACCTCCAAGCAGAGGGAGTGTCCCCTTCCTCTGAACTCTCGACACTTGGCTCATACCTCTATCTCTTTCAGATAATGTGGCATGGTGATTTTTTGTTTTCATGTTCGTCTCCTTGAGTGCATACACTGTGTAGAGTTTTGTGGGGTTTTTTGCATCCATAGTGTCTAACATCATGCCTGATATACAATAACTATGCTAATTACCGCTCAGTGCTCCTATATTCCAGGTACTGTTAGGCACTTTGCATGGATCTTTAAATCTTATGGTAAACATTATTGTGCCTATTTTATATCTGGGAAATGAGGCTTAGGGATTAAAGAACTTGTTCAAAGTCACAGAGCAGGAAGGTGGCCGACTTAGGATTCCCACCCAGATGTTTTAAACTTGAAAGCCCGTTTCCACTTCACTGTGCAATCTTTCTCAGGAAGCGCTCCATACGTGTATATTGAATGAAAAACAAAGTATTTTAAAATCACTCGCCCTGCTCTACCAGCATAATCCATCAAAAGATGTATGGTAACTATTACTTAGTTCTATGTGTGTACTAGTTTTGGAACCCAGATCAAATAAAATCCTATTGGGCTTTAAGGAGGGATTTAAAAAAAAGTTACTAGGGAAGTATGTGAAAAGGGGAAGGGGAATAAAAAAAAAATGTCTTCCCTCTTCCCTCTCATCTTTCTCCTCTAGAGTTGGAGTGGGGGAAATTAAAGGAACATCATGAGCTTGCTGAGGGGGAAAAAGGGAGACAGGCATCCCAGGACAATCATGATAACTGTGTTGTGGGATCATGGGGGTGAATCCATCCATTCCCTGTTTGATAATTTCAATAAAGTGGACACCAGAAGGGTGACTGTTGCTTAGTTCAACTCAACAAATGTTGACTGAGTGCCTGCCAGAGCGAATGTACATGCTATTCAGACCCTCTAAGAGGCACCTGGGGAAGCAAGACTTTGGCCCTTTATAGACTTGCCCAGAGCTAACTGGTTGGCTGGGGCAGAGCTAATGTGCCTCAAACGTAGGTGGGGAGTGACGTGGGACTCCACAAGCTGACTCTTCCCCCAGCACCAATACGAGCACCAACGAGGAAGTCATCACGTTCCTAGAAGGATCAAGATTTTACAGTTTGGTTCTATTGGCTAAATTATGGAACCAGACTCTTCCCCAGCCTTCCTTTGGAGCTTACATTCTGTAGAGAAAAAATAAGCAGGGGGGAGGGAGTGGGGATAGAACGTGCCAGAAAAAAAACAAGTTGCTTTAAAGAGGGTGGTCAGGGAAGGTGGATTTTAATCACAGACTGAAGATGAGGGAGCAGACCAGGTGGGAACCTGGAGAGAGAGTTCCAGATGGGCAACAGCAGAATGCAAAGCCCCCAAAGCAGGAATGTTCTGGGCCCTGTGAGAACCAGCAGGAGGTGAATGCGTGAGGGGTGGGGATGAAGGCAGAAGCAATGGGACAGAGAACACCAGACCTTGCGAGCCGTTGTGAGTGCTTTATGCTCTGTGGAGAATAGATGGGGAAGGGAGACCAGTGTAGAAGCAGGGAAGCCTCTTAGGACGCTGTTGCAATAATCCAGGCATTGATGATGGTCGCTTGGACCAGGATGGTGGCAGTGGAAGTGATGAGAAGTAGTTGGATTCTGGCTATTATCTTCTTGGTTGTATTTGGAGTGTTAAAGAAAGGAATTGGGGCTGACTCTGAGGTTTTGGGCCTGAACAACAGGAAGGATGTAAGGTGCTGTTCAATAAAGCTGGTAAGATGTGGGAAGAGCTGGTTTGGCAGGGAAGCTGAGGGTGTTTGGCTATGTTAAGTTCAAGGTGCCTATGAGATGTGGAAGTGAAGACATGGAGGAAGCAGGTTGATATATGATCCTGGGGCACAGGGGAAGTTCTGGGCTGGAGGCCAGGCCATGGGAGGGGAGAAAGCATGGAACCCCACAGCCTGGATTCCAATCCCAGCTCCACTCTGTGAACCTAGACAAGGCTTTCTTCCCTGCTGACTTCCCTATCCTCATCTTTGAAGTGGAGGTGGTGTCATGACTATCACAGGACAGTTGGGAGGGTTAAAGAAGACCACATATGTAAAGCATAACACAGTACATAGTAGATCAATAGGTAATGGCTGTCTTCTTCCCAACCCCCTTCTGGGTTTCCAGACCCTGTAGGGAGCCCACAATCCAAACATATCGGGCAAAGTCTAGAATGTCAGCGCGAGGAATTGGGACTATCTGATAAGCAGTGGAAATTGAGTAAAATAAATTGTGTTGGCGAGGTTAGGATGGATTGGATGGGGAGAAAGACCAGGAATGAGAGACGGGCTGGGTTGTGTTGCAAAGCAAGGGAGGTACAGGGCCAGGAGGGCCAGGGTGGTGGCACAGGAGATGGAACACATACATTTGAGTCTGTAGGGTCATCAGCATCTTGAAAAAACTTTCTTGGAGCCAAATCACCATGGGTTCCTGAGAATCTCAATGGCCTGTCCCCCTGTTGCCTTGTCCAAGGACACAAACAAGAGCCTATTGCTATCTCATGGTGACCATGTCTCTTGCAGCAGTCCCCTGGCCTCGCCCCGAGGACCTTGAGCAAAATTTGAGTCACTCTTCCTGTTCAGTGGAGCAGCTGAAGCCTAAGACTCATCCATTGGCAGGGGAACTCACTTCCCTCCAGAACCCCCGGATCTTGATTCTCTTCGCCTGAAAGAACAAATACATTCATTAGGGTTGAATGGCTCCCTTTCTCATTATGTAATAGCTCAGGGCAAGTAATTAGCTCTCTTAGCAGTGAAAGACCAAACAGTTGAGAATTCAGTCTCCTCCTCTGACTTCTCTGACTAGAAATAGGGCTGAGTAGAAAATCCCAAATAAAATATTAAAATGCAAGCAGAACTGACAAGTACATTTAACAAGGTTGCAGGACACAAGGTTAACTTACAAAAATCAATTGCATGTCTCACTACTTGCAAAGAACAAATGGAAACTGAAATTAAAATATGTTCTTGACAGTTATGTCTTCTGTGACTAGAAACAGTTTTATTTCTCCCTTTCCAATCAGTATGCTGTTTACTACTTTTTCTTGTCATATTGCACTGGTAAGAACCTCTAGTGCAGTACTGAAAAGGAATAGTGAGAAAGGATCTCTCTGTCTTGTTCCTAATTTCAGTGAAAAAGCACTCATCTTTCAATATTAGACATGTTAGCTGTGAATGTCTTATAGATATTCCCCAGTTGAAGAATTTCCTTCTAATCCCTACTTTGCTGAGAGGTATATACATATAATGTTGAATTTTATTAAATAATTTCTGTACATATAAAACAATAGGGCTGGGGCAAATCATGAAAGGGAAGCCCCTTTTGGAGCCATCTCCCCTACGCATAGGTACACACACCCTCACTCAAGTGCGGACAGAGGGAGATTGGGGAAAGAGTAAAAAGGGTAGCACTGCCTCAAAGAGGACTGAAAGGAGAGAAATGGGTTTGTTTGTTTTAATTCCCAGAGGTGGAAATTGTCATCCCTTGAGGTAGATCTGGCCTACAGATGTGGGTTTTGTTTGGCCCATGCCATGGGTTTTAAAATGTTGAATTTGTTGTTAACTTTTAAAAATCAAAAGACTGCACATTAGACACTGGATTTCAGCTTATAAAATTTTCATTCCATCAACACTAGGCTGTTTTTTTTTTTCTTGAGGTGTAACTGACATATAACTATATTAGTGATTAATTTCAGGTATACAACATAATGATTTGATATTGTGAAATGATCACCACAGTAAGTGTAATTAACATCATCAATTGCATAGTTACAAATTTTTATTTTGGGGAGAAATTTTAAGATATACTCTCCTCCCAACTTTCAACTATGCAATCCAGTATTATTAACTATCGTCACTATGCTATACGTTACATCTCTACGACTTTTTTATTTTGTAACTGATGTTTATCTTTTTGGTCCCCTTTGCCTATTTTACCTACCTCTACATTCCCTCTCTGGCAACCCACAATGTGTTTCTATCAGCTTTGGGGTTTTTTTGTTTTGTTTTTGCTGCTGCTGTTTTAGATTCCACGTCCAAGTGTGATCATACCATACTTGTCTTTCTCTGACTTCCGGCACTTAGCATAATGCCCTCAAGGTCCGCCCATGTTGTCACAAATGGCAAGATTTCCTTTTTTTTATGGTTCAATAATATTTTATTGTATATATACCATATTTTCTTTATCCATTCCTTGATCGATGGACACTTACATTGTTTCCATTTCTTGGCTTTTGTGAATAATGCTGCAGTGAACATTGCAGCATGTGGATGTTTTTTTGAACTGGTGCTTTGTTTTTTCAGATAAATACCTAGAAGTGAATTGCTGGATCATAGGATATTTCTAATTTTAGTTTTTTTGAGGAACCTCCATACTGTTTTCCAGAGTGGCTGCTTCAATTTACGTTCCCATGAGCAGCACACAAGGGTTACCTTTTCTCCATATCCTCACCAAAACTTATTTCTTGGTCTTTAGTAATAGCCATTGTAACAGGTGATATCTCAGTGATATCTCATCGTGGCTTTCATTTGCATTTCCCTGACGATTAGTGATGTTGAGCATGTTTTCTTGTACCTGTTGGTCATCTGTATGTGCCCATTTTTAATCTGATTGTTTTCTGTTATTGCATGAATTCTTTGTGTATTTTGGACAGTAACCCTTTATCAGATATATGATTTGCAAATATTTTCTTCCATTTTGTAGTTTGCCTTTTCATTTTGGTGATGGTTTCCTGTGCTGTGCAGAAGTTTGTTAGCTTGATGTCATCCCCCTTATTGATTTTTGCTTCTGTTGCCTTTGCTTTCGGTGTCAGGTCCAAAAAGTCATCACCAAGACCGATGTCAAGAAGCTTACTGCTTATGTTTTCTTCTAGTTGTATGGTTTCAGGTCTTACCTTCAAGTCTTTAGTCCATTTTGAGCTAATTTTTGGATATGGTGTAAAACAGTGGTCCAGCTTCATTCTTTTGCATGTGGCTGTCCAGTGTTCCAGCACCATTTATTGAAGAGACTGCCCTTTTCTCATTATATTCTTGCTGCTTTTGTCATAAATTAATTGATCATATATGCGTGGGTTTATATCTGAACTCTATTCTCTCCCATAGATCCATACATCTCTTTTTATGCCAATCTATAATGTTTTGATTGTTATGGCTTTGTAAAATAGTTTGAAATCAGGCAATGCCTACAGCTTTGTTCTTTCGCAAGACTGCTTTGGCTGTTGGAAGTCTCTTGTGGTTCCACACAAATTTTAGATTATTCTATTTCTGTGAAAAATAGCTTTGGAAGTTTAGTAGGCATTGCATTGGGTCTAGATTGTTGTGGATGGTATGGACACTTGAACAATATTAATTCTTCTAATCCATGAGCACAGAGTATCTTTCCATTTATTTGTACCATCTCCAATTTCTTTCATCAGTGTCTTACAGTTTTCAGTGTACAGATCTTTCACCTCTTTGGTTAAATTTATTCTGAGGTATTTTATTTTGATGCAGTTGTAAGTGGAACGGTTTTCTTAATTATCACAGATTGTTAGTATATAGAATCACAACAGAGTTTGTATATTGATTTTATATCCTGCAACTTTACTGAATTCATTGCTTAGTTCTAATAGTCTTTTGGTGGAACCTTTAGGGTTTTCTATAATATCATGTTATTTGCCAATTGTGACAGGTTTACTTCTTCCTGTCCAGTTTGGATCTATCTTATTTCTTTTTCTTAACTAACTTCTCTTAGGCTGGTCTTCTGGAGACAAGGACCAGTGAAGGCCTGTAGCAGCTGCTGGACCCTTGAAATGGAGCAGCACACCTCACCATGGTCCCCACCTGGCCTTGCCATCCTCATTTCCTCCCTTCAGTAGCGTATGAGTTTACAAGACTTGGTTTAAAGTAGGATCAGACTGGGCAATTAATGAACTCAACATGAAGAACAGACTTGATGTTTACCTAGTTCAGAAGTGAACAAAGAGGGAAAGAATGTGAGGGAAGTTAGAGCAAAGGGAGGTTGTGTAGTCAGCCAGACTATTACGGTGAGGTATTGAGGCTCTTTCTTACAGACAATGTATATTCTTCTATCCTAAGCGGCTAAGTTCACTGTCAGAAGGGACCCCTCCACTCCAAAATAGTTCATGCTTCCTGGTGGGCTGAATTCAGCNCACCCCATCAGAGCCTCTGTGAATTATGTTGGGGTCTATCCTGCTTCAGGTCAACTCCTGTTAGTAGCAAACTCATGGACTTGGGAATTTTTGCAAGAAGGGAGTTCATTTTCTCTTCTTGCTCCCCATCCTCTTGCAAAAAAAACAAAACAAACAAAAAGAAAAAAACAAAAATTCCATGGCACATCCGTTGTCCACTTCTTATATTAAGACTGATTTGCCTCTGCTAACTTTGGTATAGGAGCTCAGGATCCCAACACAATTATTACCAAAAAAAAAAAAAAATTTTGATTTTCAGAGTTGCTTTGTTGAACAGATGGCATATCCAAAGTGCATAGTTTGTTTGAAAAATGGTTTTTTTATGTTCCTTGTGCTCATCCTTCAAGTTCATGGCCATCACCCATCAGCACCTGAGAGTACTTAGTGCTCGGGATAACTAAAAGGGAGAATAAATCCTGCTTGCTTTGAACACAGCTCAGGGTTCACTGTATGTTCCTGTACTGGCCAGTGCTAATCAGCTCTTCCCCACTCCTCCCCTCTTTGTGCTTATAAATCAAGAGGCCTCGGTATTAGTCACCAAAAAAGAGATAATTAGTGAGTACAAGCTGCTACCTTCATAGATCATTCTGTGCCTTGGATTCAAGCTAAGCCAAGAAACTGGAGCAAACATCACACAATTATGAGTTGCTTTAGCAGAGCATTTTTTATACAAGGCACATGAGTCTGAATGTTTAAATCTAGATTCTGTACCCACTCCCCCCGCCCAAACTGTTGTAAGGATAGCCACGATATGAGGCCAAAGGGAAAGTAACTTCCCCATTTTATAAGGTTTTCCTTTCCTAGACTAAAAAATGTGACTCTGGAACCTCCAGGACTTAGCACAGCAACGGTTTCTTAAGGGTATAGTCTTCAGATATTTTAAATACCTTAATCCTCCACATGGATGTAACAACGAAATAAGATGTCCCTTTGTTCCACTGAGATATGCTATATCCTCCCAGGAAGCCGTGGCTTGTGCCCTTACCAGCCATTTGTCCAACTGGAAAATTCATTTCCTGCTCTGGCAGGCCACATGGTCAAGGGCACTGCTGCCCTGAGAAAAAGGAAGACTGTTTCCAGTCCAACTAAATAGTGTAGGAACTTCCTTCCCATGCATTGCTAACCAAATATTGCTGGCTTATGCAGACGTGTTCCCCTCCCGTTTTATGACTTTGGAGCTGTTCAAATGCATGCTGGCTTTTATTTTTTCCATCACACAGTGGTTCTTCCAATTTTTTAGTTTCCCATATCAACCACTTTGCTATTTTTAAGCAGAACAATTTCAAGCCAAAGGAGCTAATCAGAACAGTAAAACCTTACCAGTTCATGCAAGGAGACTGAACTCCTTTGGTGAGGGAAAGACTAGCATTAAAAACAGGAGGCCTGTTTCATCTTCTATAAGATAAGGGTATAGGATTGTATAATCAAAATCCTTTTCTACTAATATTAAAACCACATTTCATCAAATCTAAGATGTCATTGATCATATAAAACATATTTTATGTACCAACAGTTTTAAATATTTCCACGGGTTAAATTATTCCAAAACACCTTTAAAGATTTCCCTGCAGTGAGTGGATTGGTCACATCGGACTCCTGTGGCTTTGAAATCCATTCAGACAAATTTGGTGACCTTTCCTGCCCTCTAGTTGTATTGTTTGGCATGAAATAGTCCAATCCTACTGAATGACCTCAGTAATGAAATATAACACCGCTTTTTAACGCCTTGGGGGCATCTTTCTTTCTAAGCAAATAAAGCTTTTACTTGTCTCTTTGCAAGAAAACATGGAATTGCTCTCCTCCTAACAATGACGATTTGCTTCAGCAACATCAAACTTACGTGCCACTGCTCTGTTTTCGAGACTTTTTATGTATACAGTAACTTTTCATTTCAGTGCTGAATCATAATGTAATCTTTTCTAAGACCTTGAATGGCAATTCAATTCAATGGCGTAGTCCCAAGAATGGACGTAACTCAATGGAAGTTACAAGATGGCCCCCCTGAGACTGTGTTTGCCCTGCTCAGATAAAGGCATCTGCATCATGACTACAGCTTGGCAGTAGAAGCTGCATGACTCCCTCCATCACCCATGCATTCTAATCTCAGGGATGTTAGAGTGTGAACGAACAAGGATCCCAGAATGGATCAACTATGGAAGTAGCTACAATCTCCTGATAACTTACTGTTCTCTCCGGCAGGGTACTAAAATCTTGACTTAATATCAACCCGACCTCACAGCAGCCCCAAATGTATGTGTAGATTAGGAAGTTTAACCAGGTTAACAGAGTTGCCCCAGACTACACAGGCTAATTTCAGAGCAAGGATTCAGATCCAGACAATAAGCCATTCTGTCCACCAGCTCTGTGTTTCTACAGGCCATGTAAATTGTGTGCACATCAACCATAGATTGCTGCTGAGTTCCTTTCACTTTCAAGAATGCAAAGCATCACTCCAAATAGGCTCTCAGAGGGTTATTTTAAAAAGCTCAACTGCATAAGATTTTCTGTAATGAATTGATAAAAATAATTTATAATTAGCACGTCCATTATAAGCAAATGGCCAGTTCTTAAAGGGGCTCACCCTCGTGACTGCTGCCTTCACAGCCACTGTGGGAGCTGGTGGGGCCATCTGCGGCCACCTGCTCACCACGGTACAATGAGATCGTCAACTCATCCCCGTCTTCTGACCAAAACCCTACCTAAGGGCTGAAATGACTTTCTCAGTGATACATGGACGTACGTTCTCTGCAAACTATGGGCCTAGATCAGCTTACACCTTGGCCTCCTGCCCCTTGAGCCGGCTCTTCAACATAGAGAGTGAATGGTTATGGACAATGATGGTTTTCTTTTTATAGACCATGAATGTAGTTTTACTTTCCCAATGTTAGAGGACATGACAACACATGGGACTTCAGTGCACAGGAGCCCCCGGCCCCTGGTTCTGGCCAGCAGCCCAGAGGTAGAGCATGGAAGCCAGCAAGTTTGCCTCTAGAGAATACCCCTGTGGCTTTGTGGTGATGGCGATTCTGTTTCTGCGGACGGTTAAATATGGAATCTGGGAGGAGCTTTGTACTTATGTTCAGTGCTTTGGGAACCAACCCCAAAAGAAAGGACTGAGTGTGACTAAGGGCTTTTGTGGTCAAAATAAACACCAACAAGAGGGAATTACCAAGTCCAAACAGTTGAAGACTGCCCGCCTCAAGTTCTAGACTTGTAGACACCATGATAACTGTATAAATGTGCATGCCAGGGGCCAGTGTCGAGAGTGCTTTAAGAGAATGCAAAAAAGCATCTTTTAAAAATTGTTTTCTCAAGTAACCAAATCATTTAGTTGGTAAGTGTATATTGAGTACCTACATGTGATGGGGGGGAACATAGGAATGAACAACTCCTGTTCCAAGTGCGGCAAGCATGAGTACTCAAAGAAGCTGGGTTGAACAATGAGCAAAGCCAAAGCCTTTTCTGACCTCCCACTGGTTTTGTTACAGCTGTAAAGGTGCTTCCCATTATGGCCTGACAAAAGACAAGAAGAGGCGCTCTCAAGATGGCTGCCCAGATGGCTGTGTGAGCCTCACGGCAACAGCACTCTCCGCAGAGGTCTCTGCAGCTGCCACTGTCTCCTTGGTGACAAATGAGCCTGGCCTAGACAACCCTGCCTACGTGTCTGCAGTGGAGGATGGTCAGCCAGCAGACAGCCCATTGGACTCTGGCCGGAGCAACCGAACTAGGGGTGAGTCAAATGGGTGGTTTCCTGGGAATGGGCTCCTCGCCTTGAGATTACCCTCTGTGGGATATTTACTGTAGAAAGTTCTAGAAATATTTTTTTAAGGGCAAAATCATTCTGGTAGTTTCGGCAGCAATCCAATGTCCAATTCTCCAAAGTGAAATGAAACCACAAGTACCTCAGATCACTAAAAACATGTAATCGAACTTAGTGGAAGGGGCAAAGTTGGGCCTGATGATTCACCACCCCACAGTGATGGCACCTTCCCATCCATGCTGCTCAAGAAGGGTGCCACTACCTTCAGTCCAGCCCAGCAAAACAGAAAAGCAGGCTTTTAGACCATACGTATTTCACTGTAGAAAATGGAGACAGTACAGAGAGGCAAACTGCATCATCCTACCACCTAGAAGTAAGCAGGTAATTCTTACGTTCCTGTGTATATCTGACCAAACATGCACATTAAAGAGGGTTTCTGTGAATGTGTAGCTACTGTTTCTTCCTTTTCTTTTATCTCAGCACGGCCCTTTGAGCGATCCACTATCAGAAGCAGATCTTTTAAAAAAATAAACCGAGCTTTGAGTGTTCTTCGAAGGACAAAGAGTGGGAGTGCGGTTGCCAACCAAGCTGACCAGGGCAGAGAAAATTCTGAAGACACCACTGGCCCAGAGGGTAAGTGACCTCCCCCGTGAGTCTGGACATGGGCTGGGCTTCCAGAATGGCCTCAGAGGTGATGAGGACCAGACCACCACCCATTTTCTAGGACACCTCTCTTCACAAGGGCATAAAATATTTTTTGCCTTGATTAGCCTACTTCTTACGTAAGTAACCAAAGGCAGAAATGATTGTTCTCTTTTCATAGAGGTTGAGCAAATAGGTTTTGGAGCCCTCACTTTCAGATGCTAGCTTAACACGTATAAGAAATAATAAAAATTAAGTGAAAAGCATTTACAACATGGCTGGCAGCAGTAAATGCTATGTAAGTATTTTTTTCTTATTACGACTGCATATAATGTGGGGTTCTGAGCATGTTTTTCATGCATTAACTTATTTAATGCTCACAACAAACCTATGAAGTGGCTACTATTATTATCCCTCTTTTACAGATAAGAAAATGGAGACACAGGGAGATTACTTAGCTTGCCCCAAATTACCTTGCTTAACGTTTGAATTCAGGCAATGTGGCTCTGGAATCCAGGCTTCTGTTGGATCTTAGATCCTTTGTGTTTATAAATGCGGCTAGGAAATACTTTCTTTTTATCTTATGTTAGAACTTCAGAGCAGCAACAATAGCTTTTTTAAAAAATGGAGCTTTCTTGTGTGCCAGGTAGTGTTTGTCCTAAGTCCGCTAGATGTCACAGTGCTAAGGGGTAGGGATGATGGTGATTCTCATTTTACAGATGAGGAAACAGAGACCCAGAGAGGAACTCGCCCAAAGTCACCCGGCTAGAAAATGACAGACCTAGGACCTTAGCTCGGGTTCTCCCGCTCCAGAGCCCGCGCCAGCAACCCCTGGGTTAAGTGCCCTCCCCTCCTAGGGGCTTGAGAGGTAGATTCCAAACCACTGGCTTCATCACACCGTCAGAGAATCCATGAACAGTCCTAGAAAATCCCTCTAGCTTGTCACCTCTCCCCTCTGTGGGTGCACACATGCGCGTGCGCACACATACACACACACACACACACACACACACACACACACTACATGCTCTCACTACTCTGAGCTCATTACATCCTGGGAATACTGTCTCTCTCTCCCTTCCAGGCTGCTGTTCAACTTTCACTCCCACGCTCCTTCAGCTGCCATTCTCATTCCTCCTTCCAGGCCCTGCCTCCTCCTAGAAGCCCTCCCTGCCTCCCTCAGTCCTCTTTCCATTGTGTTCCTAAGCACCTGCATCTTTATTATAGCAGTGCCAGCTTTCACTGTCACTGCGTCTGTAAGAACAGGGTTTCTCTCGTGAGTGTGTCCTCAGGGTGAAGCATATTTTGCTGAGTGTGCAGTGAATATGGGATTACAACTCCCTTTCTGCCACTCCTCCCTCTTATGAAAGCGTCCTGGATTCTCCTCTATGTAAAGTTTTCTTTCTGCATAAGATTTATTTGCATGTGTATTGCAGAAACCTTTTAAGTAAGAGATTCCTGTGTGAAAGATGCTGGCCTAGGCTCTATAACTTTATATAAAGATTATCAAATCCAGTTCCTAGCTCCAAGAGGCTCATTCATGACTGCGAGAAAATAAAATACCGTAGGAGTGAGCTATAAATAAATGGCAGTGGCAGCCCCAGGGAAAGGAGCATCACTTCCAAGCAGGCAGTGTAACCTGGGTCTACGGGGCCGGTTTATGACCTGGATGGGCATTGGGATCTTGACTCTCTGTTAGAAAGTAGTGGGAGACGAGGTTAAGGCTGGATCAGAAGGGTCCTGGATGGCATTTGGGAGTCTTGGTTTGGGGCAGTGAACACACTGAAAGCTTCGCAGAGCGCTATTGCAGGAACTGCGCGACGTTCCCGGAAGACGGCCGCCATGTTACATGTGCAGGGGGCTTAGAGTGGGAGAGAATGGGTTTCTTCAGATGCTCCAGGAAGCTATGACTCCAGAATGGGGTGAGGTGTTAGGACTCGGCAAGGCTGGTAATGATGGTCTTTTCAGGATTTGTGAGGCAACAAAGCTTTTAAAAAATGGCCTTCGAGTCTCACTGCTTCAGCAACCTGTGGTTGGTCCCGTGAAGTCCCCTGGCATAGTTTATCCATCCGTTTTATGTGGGTAAAGAGGCCCTGCTGTTTATTGGCTGTGTGACCCTGGCCAGATTATTTAACTTCTCTGAGCTCCAGCATTCTGTCCTCTAAAAAGCAGGGATGATAATAATCTTCATAGGGTTGTTGTAAAGACTAAACCCCCAAAATATGCATGCAACTGGCTAGCTCAATGCCTGGCACATAGCAAACACTCAGTAAATAACATCATATCCCTAGTCCTTCGGTGAGGACACCATATTGGACAACTCTATTTTATTCCAGACCAGCACAAGTTCGGCAGTTGAAAAAAAAAATTTAGATTTATTTATTGACTTGAGAGACAGAGAGAGCTGGGGGGAAAGGGCGAGGAAGAGAGAGAATCCCAAGCAGACTACCTGCTGAGCAGGGAGCCTGACATGGGGCTCCATCCCACAACCCCGAGATCACACCTCAGCCAAAATCAGGAGAAGGATGCCCAACTGGCAGAGCCACTGAGACACACCGAAACTTATTTTAACTCTTCAAGGTCACTAGGGTCTCCCTGGCATGGTTCTAATGAACATTATGTACAAATGCAACTGGGGGTGTCCTCTCAGACTCAAATCAAATGCCCTGAGTAGTTTCGGTTTGGGAGGATGGTTTTTGTAAATCTGTTGGTGGGGGGAGGGGGGTAGACAGGCAGGGGGAGGGGAACAAGAACCAGCAGCTTTGATGATTACTTCTAAATCTTTCTTTGTTCAAAGTGATTTTTTTAAAAATCACCATTCCCGGTCACCAGACCTGTTCCAACAGGTGCTTATGGTAACGCCTACTTAATGTAATCAAAGTAGTTTAAACATTAACTGAACTCAATCGCCCAAGTACTGTTAGCACCAGGAACTGACAGATTAAGGCTGCTGCCCACAGCCTTCAGCAAAGCCCATGGCTTTCGTTAAATTACATCCCGGTGGAGGTTAAGGACCCACGTTTGCAACCTCTCAGGCTTCCTCTGGCTGCTGAATTGCTTTGTTTATCATGTTCTACAACACTTTGAAGTAATTTGAATTCTTTCTGTATTGTTCCTGGAGAGCTGAGCCCTTCTTAATGAACTCATAGTTCATTAGGGAAAATGGACTAGGGTCATGGGTTTTGAAAACAGAGCACATTAGGCAGAGCCAGAGCGGCAGTTTTCCTCCTCCCAGATGACTTCATAAAGAGAGACTCGCAGGGCAAAGGCAGCTGTCAGCAGCTACAGGAGACGAAAGCATCTCCTTCCTCCACACCCACACTCAAGCAACAGTGGGGGCGGGGGGAGCTGCCGCCGCCCCCAGACTAGGTGTAGCTCGCCTGGCGTTTAGTGGTGTCCCTTCTGCACGCTTTTACCCAGACTGAGGCAGAGGACGGCTCCAGTCGGCATTGCTGGCTTATAGGTCTATAGGGCAAGTCCCCTGTGGGACTGCTGTGCGTCCCCGGCTCCACAGAAACCCGAGGGAGGTGACAGGATGGCAGGTCACCTGGAGCCCCAGGCTGTGACTGGCTCTGAGGGCCACCTGACTTTGCAGCCTCCTGCCAACCCTGTCACTTCCCCGCTCTAAGCTCAAACGTGCTCACGTGTAAAATAAAGCCATTCAGCTGTCTCCGTCGCTATCAAACCAGACAACAAAGGAAGCTCTTCTGCATGTGGGTGCAGGGTGGGGTGGGGGCTGGTGGGGACCCGTGAAAGATTTCATGTGGAAAGAAGAGTCTTCAGGTAAAAGATAAAGTTTGAGGCACCCGGCTCGGTCTCCGGATCTCCTGTGAGCTCTGAATTCAGCAGTGCAGCCCGATCAGGGATGAGCCTCTGGAAGCCACCATCTCTCCTTGGTCACGAATCAGGCTGTGTGACTTCCCTTTATTGACAACAGTGTCTGAGAGGCCTGGGAATTCCCTAAGCCTGCAAAAGCAGGGTCTTCCAGGGAGAAATCTTCAAAATGGCCTGAGAAGGCAGAAGAGCGGGTGTGTTGTTTTGTTCCTTGATAAGTGAGTGCTGAAACTGTAGTCTATTCCTCATGACCCTTCGTTCTCCTCCACCCTCAGGAGGCCTTGGCCGACACTTGGGATCTGTGCACACAGCCACGGAACAGCCAGAAATGATGTCCTCAAAGACCTTAGAGTCAGGGGAGGATGCAAGAAATGGCGTGGATGATAACGGAACGCTCAGTGCTGGGAGCACTAGAAGCTTTAGAGGGGAGATGGGATGTTTAGACAGAGCCGGGAAAGAGAGGGATCAAGGTAGAGTGTAATTGAAAGGGATCATTTCATGCGAGTCTTGAAGAAAAAATTGGGTCTAGGCCTAGAATGAAAAACATTCCAGGCAGAGAAACTGTTGCTGGCACAGAGGCAGGAAAATGGAAAACATGTACAAGGAACGATGCATAGTTTAGTTTGGCTGAAACCAAAGTTTGGCAAGAAGAAGAGTGGTTGGAAATGTCCGTTGGGTGGGTGTCTTAAATAAATACTGTCTTTGTCCATTTTAGTCTTTCCAAGGTTGTATCACCTGATTCCAGATGGTGAAATTACAAGCGTCAAGATCAATCGAGTGGATCCCAACGAAAGCCTCTCCATTAGGCTTGTGGGAGGCAGCGAAACCCCGCTGGTCCATATCATCATCCAGCACATTTACCGGGACGGCGTGATTGCCAGGGATGGCCGGCTACTGCCAGGGGACATCATCCTGAAGGTAGACGCGGTCGCTGTGGGGCCCTGGAAAGGCGCTCAAGAAAAATCCTTCAGAGCCAGTCAGTGGATAGATGGAGGAAATGCTAAATAAATGTGAAGCCGTCCCTTTCCGTAGTTACTCTGTCGAGAGGACTCTTCATCTGAGACTTGTAACTGAGACAGATCTTTGTCCCCTTCCATCTTGTTCTTCTAGTCACTCCCTCTTTCTGTAGAAGAGTATTCGTCCCTCTGTATCATTTTGTCTGTCCTCCCCTCCTTTCTCCTCTCCCCTCCAGCTTCTGTCCCTAGTCCCTCCCTCCTCCTCTCTACCCTCTCCTCCTACTTTAAGTAACAATAACATAAAATAACATAAAACTGGAGCTCATATGTTGTTTTTAGAGCAGATTAATGGAACATTTTGTATTTTATCTAGTCACTCCCATTCACACACCCCTCCACGGAAAATTTCCGGTGGCTTAATGGCCCTCCGCGAGAAAACCCAAAAAGAAATCCTAAGCTATTCCCACCAAGCCACAGACCTTCCGGGGCAGGCAGGTGGGTGGAACAGCACACCTTGTGCATTTCTGTGCTCTGAGGCTTGGGTGTGAGGAAGGACGCGAGGGAAGAACTTTGAGAAGAAGAGAAAGGATGAAGGGAGAATTGTTGATCAGACAGAAGTCAGACATGTGGCAAGAGTGATAAGAAATCCCGCCCTGGTCATGTATTCCCTGTCTGATACCCAGAGGAGAGTTTCATCCCATTCCTTCCAGGTGGTTGAGGGGCCAGCTCCTGACACATCATGAGCTATTTCTCTGGCAAAGAAATTCTTTTTTTTTTTTGGAATAAGAGGAGAAAGAATTTAAAGCAGTTGTCACAACAATCCTGGAACTCCCGCTGGCCTCTTAGGACCTTCATGTGGCCTCGGCAGGCAAAGGGCTGCCAGGACTGTCTAGCAGACGCCCTGGCCTTCTCCTGGCCTGGGTGCGATGGGGGGAACCAGACGCAGGACAAGTGACCGAGCAGAGCAAGGGTTGTGAGCTCCCCCCGCCCCGGGCTTGGACAAAGGTGGTGAGCTGCTCTGTGCACAGGAACCTCCATCCATCCCTGGAGAGGCTGCAAAAAAACCGGGGATGGAGGGCTGCAGGAAGACCTCTTAAAATTTCACCTGAGCCTCCTCTAACCATTGGCTGCAAGGACAAGAAACCCTACCCAACCACAGAAATTCAAGAATGTTGTCTCTCTTCTGCAGGGCCCCTGTCCTTAGACCCTGCAAGAGTACTGTGCTCCTGTGATGTTTCCTTGCAAAGCAGTGACCACCACTAGGGGCTGCAGCCTTTCGGCTGGGCCAGCTTATTAGCCAGGGTAATGAAAACCGGAAAGCCCCAAGCAGCATCAGCCCTGCAGATAATGAGGCACGAATGAGAGGGCCGAGCTTGAGGACATTCGAGTGGCATGATAAAGTGATCCAGGCTTTCAGTAAGAGAGCCTAGAAACTCATTCACATCAGTTTATTTGAAACTATATACAGAGATTTTTTTTTCCTTTTGTTGAGAACATGGGCAAAACACCTTGCAGGCAGCGACCACCTGAAGGCCACAGACTTGCACACATGCACGCACACGCATGTGCAGTGGCGGGGCCCGGACGTTCTAGGATGCATGACCCAGGGAGAAAAAGTCCCCTGGAGATCATTGGAAGGACCATGTCTGCTTAGTTTAATCTCAGCAGCAGTTTAGTGTAATCATTTGAACTTAAATGAGAAATTTTCTTCTTTTGCCTTTTCCTATTTTTTCTTCTTTTTTTCTCCCTGTGCCCTCTGCCCCCACCCACCCCTTGAGCTGGACACTGAGTTTGGCAAGCAACAGGAATGAGGGCTGGGACTGTGTGAATAACCCTGGGGGCCTGTGCAGGGACGGGTGGAAGAGAGATGGCATGCACCGAGAGTGAGCTGAACAGGTGGCACGGGTAGCACAGAAGGAAAGTGGAGCTGGGAGTAAGGTTGGAAGATGGGGTATCTGCAGATTCGGACAGAGGAGAGGTGACAGACCAGAGCAGGCTTTAAGGAAGGGTCCTGCTGATGCTGTGAGCCTGGGCCTTCTAGGAAGGGTTGTGGCAGGGGGAGCTGGCCGATCCGCTCTAGCTTCCGGTCCCCGCCCCCCCCGCCCAGGTCAACGGGATGGACATCAGCAACGTGCCTCACAACTACGCCCTGCGCCTCCTGCGGCAGCCGTGCCAGGTGCTGCGGCTCACCGTGCTGCGTGAGCGCAAGTTCCAAGGCAGGGGCAGCGGCCAGGCGCCGGATGCCTACGCGCCCCGCGACGACAGTTTCCACGTGATTCTCCACAAAAGCAGCCCTGAGGAGCAGCTTGGAATAAAACTGGTGCGCAGGGTGGATGAGCCCGGGGTTTTCATCTTTAACGTGTTGAATGGTGGTGTGGCAGACCGACACGGTCAGCTGGAGGAGAACGATCGCGTGTTAGCCATCAATGGACACGACCTTCGGTACGGCAGCCCAGAAAGTGCAGCCCATCTGATTCAGGTGAGTCCCGGGTCCCTGGCTAGAAACTGCCGGTGTGAGTGGGACGTTCATTACCCTGACCCACCCGCCCTGTTACTACCATGTGTGACATGCGGTGCCCCCCTTTCCAGGAGTCAAGATCGACGGGCCAGGTAAGAACATTCCATAAGCAAATGATGTGTCTCAGGTTCACAGACATTCCTTAAGGGGTGGCAGCCATCCTGTCTGACTGCCCGTAGACACTCGGGGTTATATGCTGCAACCTGACCAGGTTAAGATCACTGCAGATCAGCAGGGTTGTGTCTTCCCTGTACCCACTGTGCTATTCGAAGACCCAGGGGTCATTGAGATACATTCTGGACGTATCCAAGACGTCTAGATGTACTAACTCCCATAGGAAGCTACCCTCCAGGAATCCTCACTATGGGACCAGCTAAGGCTAAGCCAGTCTCCATGGCTGAGTCCAACCTCCTTGGAAAGCCCATGGAAACTCAAGTACGAGTCTAGGAGAAGGCTCCTAAGAAGAGAGGCATACAAATTATGCTCCCAATAGCCTAATATTCGTTCAAATTAATTCACTTTCCTGACTGGCATAGCATGATCAAGCCCTAACATGTATCTTGTTGCCTTTGGCTTGGTCGCCATGTTTTTCTACTGTTTAATAAGCTGCCATCTTTATTCTTAGAAGGACAGGCTTTGTTCTGGACTCCTGTACTCTAACCCATTTATTCACTTCAATTGGCCAAGATGTATTAAGCTTCTGCTGCTTACCTCGCCATGTGTCAGGTACAGAGAACACAGAGATGATGGCCTCTGAGGCTGTTCTCTCAAAGGAGCCCACAATGTAGCACAGGGCATGGACTTTCTGTAAATAATTGCCATATGGTGTGTTGGTACCATAATGGAGAAATTAAGTACAGTGCTGTTTCAGATGAAGGAGAGAGTTTTGCTTGCATGGGCCTAGGAATTCTTTACAGAGAAGATCTTGAACTGGGGCTTTGAGGAATCAGTAGAAATTCTCTAGGTAGATAAGGCAGTGAGGGTCATTTTAAGGGGATACACCACAAAAGGACATTTTCCTGAAAGCTGGTTAGGAAAAGCGTTAATACCTGGAACATGGTGTATATTTAAAAAAGCAGCCATAGACAAGGTGGGTTTGGGAGGCAAGGACCAGATCCTGTGGAGTTTTATGAGCCAGACTAAGAAGTTCAGACTTTATCCTTAAGGCCATGGGGTGTCATTGGAAGGGTTTAAGAAAGGAAGTGACATGATTTTCTAGATCTCTCTTGAGGTACTGGAGAGCTGATAGGAGAGGGGCCAGATTTGAGGCCTTATCTTCTGAAGCATTTGCAATTACCTGGCACACTGTGTCAGCTTGCACTCAGTGACTGAAGTATTGATACTTCAAGAGAAGACAGCGAGTCAGCAGCGGTAGTTGACTGAACCTTGTACCAAGTTCTGCTGAGGATGATAATCAGAAAACAGAGCCTGCTTTCTAGAACTAGATCACCTAAGCACACACAAGTCTCCCTACCCTGGGTTCCAGCCATGGAGTTCTTCCAGGTGTTGACAACTCTCTGCACTGTCACATGTGTGGTATTTTCTGCCTCTTCCTCAAGGAGAATGAAACAGTGTATGATACTGCTTTTTAGGTGTGGACAGCCTGAGGCAAAGATGCAAGGGGACTTACCCCACTTGCTCTGTCCATGAGGATAGGAAGCACATGTGGTGTCTTGGCCTCTGAGCTGTGGCTCTTGGTGGTGTCCCACTTTCAAGGTGATTCTCAACGTGATGGATGTTTATCTGCCTAGGGCCCTGAGGCCACAGTCTGTGGAGCAGGTGGAGAAAGAAGATCAGAGTTACAAGTGGCATTTCCCCTCTGGAGTTTATGCCATCTGTTCCCAAGTCCATATGCCCCGCTTCAACTTCTCTGAACACCACACTTATATAACCAACTGGCTACTTGCTATCTCCATGTGAATATCTAAAAGGCACCTCAAACTTCATGTCTAAAACCAAATCCTTGACTTCTCTCTACTCCTTGTCAAACTTGTTCTTTCCTCAGCCTTTTCCAGTCTCTAGAAATGGCACCATTGGTCCAGTTATTTGGGCCAGAAGGATCTCTTATGCCCTTCAATATGCTCGCTCTCTATTCCATTTCTCACTACCTCCACAGTCCCTCAGCCATGCTACCATCAGCACTGGGTCTCTGTGAGAGACCTCCCACCTGGCCTTCTGGCCTCCACACCTGATTCTCTACCTCTGCTCTCTACATGGCAGTTAGACGGCCACTTGACACAGTCAGTCCCTTCGTGTCACTCCTGTGCTCAGCTCTCTGATGTTTCCCAAGACATTTGGAGTAAAATTTCCAAATCTTAACAATAGCCTTTACAGCTGTATGTAATTTGGCCTTTAGTTACCTTTTCTTTCTCAAGCAAAGTAGAGGATTTCTAGTATTCTCACCCTTGCCTTACCATGCTCAGTCACATCGTCTTCTTGCTACTACTCCTCAAACATTGCAAGTCCTTTTTCACCTCAAGGCTGACGTTCTCGCTATCTCTCTGACTGGAAGAATCTTCCGAATGTCTGTCTAACCACCATGCTTCATTCAGGTCTCTCCTCAAATATCACCTCAGAGAGGCCTTCACTGACAATCCCACTTAAAATAGCTTCTCCCACCCCCAGCTCTATATCCTTTATTTAATCTGCTTTATTTTTTCCTACCAACTAATTACTTTATTACCTGTTGGCCTAGTATAGAATAATACAATAGAGTATTGTATCTCAAGCACTTAGAGAAATGCCTGGCAAGAAGAGACACTCGATAACTATCTGCTGAATGAATAAATTGAGTCACGTTATAAAAATGTAAATATACAGAAGATAGAATTTATACATTAATTTCACCCCTTAGGGATTTTTCATCAAACCATTGACCAAAGAACAAACACCAAATCTACTTTTACATGCTATTTGTCCCCAAGATGGAATTTCTACCTTTTTTCTTCTTGAATTTGTTCGGTTGTGATTGGTTGAGTGCCTTCTGGGTGCCGACGAGTGTGCGGTACAGGGGCAAACCAGACTGACGCAGTTGCTGGCCTTGTAGAGTTGGGGTGTATTCCTGTCCCTGATCTCAGATACAGTGAAGTCAGCATTTCGCAGGTGCTTCTAGGCCGTATGTATCAACGGGTGAGAACGGAAAATAGACAATGTTTATGGAAGCATTAACCCATGGAAAAGAATCATTTTTCTCGTCATGAACAAACTGCACTCTAAGCATGACCCCCCCGCCCCCCACCTTTGGAACTACACTTTCAGGTGATCATCAGTTTTTTTTTCGTGTTGTATTTGTCGACTCCCTCTGCAGGTCGGTCTGTGCAGCTCACGCTCTAGAGCTAATCCGCCAACCACACTTCACAACAGGCACACGAAAAACTCCCTTACTCGTGCCATTTGGAAAAATTTTGATTACATGTGGCATTCTACTTTTGTAGATTAATAACAGAAGAGGGAAAATTTTTTTCCCTGAGAAAGTAAATTTATGAAGTAAAATCTTGCCTAACAGTGGGACTTCCTAAAAGAGTCTTCTGCTTACTAAACAAAGCCAATGTGCTTTATAAGCAGGGGAAAAGGAAAAAAAAATTCTTTTAAGGGCTTGGGCAAAGCTAGTTGGAAAAGAAATGGAAAAAGTAGAGTGCTGGGGAAATCCAGTTAAGCAATCTCAAGAGTGGATTTTATTTATGTGATACTTGTAACACACACCAGGCTGGGGATTAAACTTAATACCCTTCAAAGGTGGAGACGCAAGTTACCAACCAATCCTGGGCTGCCTGGCCTTCGTGTACTTGCTCCATGAATCACACTTGCTTTAGAAAGAAATTCCCAGACAACATGTCCTTTTGGTCATGTTTTCTCCCACAGTACCACACTTTTGCCTTTTTCTCCATTATTTCAGGGAAAAGTTATTACAGAGAAGCCACAACTGTTTTAAATTTGACCAACTTACATATGTAGTGTCCTAACCCCCACTTACTCATCAACCCTGGGTTCCAGAACCCAGGAGTGAGTCGGACTCCTTTAGGAGAAGAAGCCCTAAGGAGACAGAAGGTTCAAATATGGAACAGTTGATGGCAATAAACTTAGGACAACTTTATTTTTCTCCATTGTCAATTTCTTAATTTTTTGAGCAGCCTGTCTAGAATCATTGTAGATGGGGCACCTGGGTGGCTCAGTCAGTTAAGCGTCCGCCTTTGGCTCAGGTCATGATTCCAGGGTCCCCGTGTCA
The DNA here is from genome assembly GCF_017311325.1 of Ursus maritimus. Taxonomy (NCBI): domain Eukaryota; kingdom Metazoa; phylum Chordata; class Mammalia; order Carnivora; family Ursidae; genus Ursus; species Ursus maritimus. Next base: position 41,542,925 of record NW_024426996.1, read on the forward strand.
GGCCCTCTGCCCAGTGGGGAGCCTGCTTCTCCCTCTCCCTCTGCTGCTCCCCCTGCTTGGGCGCTTGCTCTCTCTCTCTTTCTCTGACAAATGAAATTTAAAAAAAAGATTGCTTCTCTCCCTAGTGATCAGGTGCAAATGATTTATGCTGACAATACTATGCCTATTCTGAGATGCTCTCATCTATCCGCAGTTCTGGGGCAGTGAGTTCCAGTGTATTTGGGAGTTCAAATATATACAATTAAGAAATGAAGAAAGTAATTTTGGATTTCAAATTGGAGTCTCCCTCCTATGCCTTTTTTTTTCCTAGGCAACTCCCAGACTTGAGGCAGAAGCCGAAAAAAAAATTCCGGGCCATTTGTAGAGGTGATGATAACCTCTAGGCTTTCATTAATACTTAGAGATGTGTGAATTTTTGTTTCCTTTGCATGAATTAATATTTAAATGAGAAGTTATGTTATCAAAGAACAACCAACAACCAGGCTCTTCAGACTTTTCAAAAGAATGTGAGCGGCCTCTAGACAGAGCCAGAAAGTAAATAATGAACTACTCGTATTACCTATATTTGTTCTGAAGACGTGATTCTAGCTCATGAGTTCAGCACAACTGGAAAAAAGACCGAACTTTCGTCCCCTGGAGCCAGTAGGAACTGCCAGTGAAATAAGATCTGATAGTTCAATGTGCTTTGTACGGACCAGCGCAGCTAATGCAGACTCAAGTCCCCATTTAACGCATTTTCTTAACCTGGCATCGAAATAAATTTAATACAAAGGCGAAAGAATGCATAAATGTAAAAACCATCTTCTTGAGCTGGATTCTGAAAGTCCAGGTGATTTTTATACAGGGCTCCACATTTCATGCGCTCATGATAAAGCATGACTTGGTGAATTGTACAGCTTTTCGGCTTCGAATTTTGTGAGGGAATCTCCCACACAGCTACACACTGCGAATATTAGGGAATCTATCTTTTTTTTTAATATTAGGGAATGTTGAAGCTTCACTGCCCTTCCTCCAACTCAAAATATCCCCCACGTGCATTTTTTTTTTAACACCAGGGAACAGAATTAACTAGGAGAGTAACTTCTAGATACCATAAAAAAAGAGAGAGAGAGGCAAAAGGCTTAGGTCATTCTGCTGACTCGGCGATCAACAGCCAGAGAGCTCAAGAGCTAAATTCTCATTTTGACCTTGTCATTGACATCTGTATGGCCCTGTGTACATCAGGCTGTCATCATTAACATCTTGGTGTTAACTTAATTAACTTAAAAGATGTGCTTCCGGGAGCAGAAGGATGAATATGGAGCTACAGTCAAGAGGGAAAGTAGACCAAATTTCTGTCTCAAATCTTTTTCTACCCTGGTCAAATCCTAAGGTCCTCTTCACCACTTTTCCTCAAAGCCTCTTTATTTTCCTTTTCCTTGGCCAGTCTTTGGTTGCTCTTTGCTCACTAAAGTAGCTGCTGCCTCCCCAGCAGAAGATGTTCTTTACAAAATGTGCCAGGCGCTGTGCTAGGTGCCCATGTTTCAACGGTAAACAAATCCGTGCGCCCCAGGTTTGCTTGTGCCAAGCTCATTTTCTAGAAACTCTCCACTTACACTGCACTGTTAGCTTGCTCTGGAATTCTATTTCTGGAGCCCCCAACTTATTGCTCAGTGAGAGCAATTCTGAGTATTCTGAGAGAGTATTCTGAGTATTTTTCTCAGAATTTCTCTTGCTCACTGGAAGAGAGGGGTAGGGCATGGACTTTGTTTCTGCACCTCATTGCATGGAACGTTGCCAGGTCAACGAATGACCAATGATTTTGGTATTTTTATAGTCTCTCAACTGGTGATGGTTCTGACACCTCCTGTGGTCTGAATTGCCATGTAGGGTTTATGGGCCATGCGTGATCTCAGAGCTAGCCTGTGCTGATAGAATGTGTCCCTTAGTGAGGTTCTGGGAACTCCCTGTCATCTTTTAATTAGTAGTAGTGAAGACAGACATCTATGGAGCTCTCGGCTTCACAGAGCTAATCCCCTATGGATGTATGATGTGGGAAAACGGGAACCCCATCACTGAGGTCCTGGGTACAGCTGGTCCATCCGCGAAGAGACTACTCTGTATTGGGTCTCCCAGGTCCGATTCTATACACACCCCCAACCCACTCAACTTTATTAGAGAGAGTCCAGAGTTCATCAAGCTTTTGAGATGACTTGAAAACATAGGAAATATCAAAGAAAGTAGAAATATTTGACCTGGAAAGGAGAAGAGCTAAGGGAGAACAGTGAGCCTTATCTTCAAATAAGATTGTCATGTGGAAATTGATTTGGGGCTGCCCGAGAGGGCATGACTGGAGCCAATGGCTAAGCAAGAAAATGGCACATTTAGCTCAGCCCAAGGACAAACTTTCTAATTAGTGCTATCTAAGAATGGCACACCCTGCCTTGGGACACAGTGAGTTCACGGTCATTGGGGGCACTGAAGCATGAGCTGGTGACAACTTGGAAGGATTTTGTAGGGGAACTGAAGCCTGGGTTACAGAGAGAATGTTGAATTAGACGATGTCTGACATTTCTTCCCTATATGTGACTTTTTAATGATCTGGAACCAGTGCTCCACAATTTCCCAGGGCGCTGTGAGCACAAGATAGACAGATTGACAAAGATAGCTGAGCAGCTGGTGGAAGGGAAGCTAACATGGGGCAACCCCAAACAGTAGAGAAAAAACCATCCCTACAACTATACGTTGAAAATCAAACTTAGACTGTCTCACTCTGGGATCCCGGGAAAAGAAATGAGTAGGGAGTGCAGATGCAGGATGAGTTATTTTGAAAATGCTTATTAAAACCTTTGTTGGTGGAACACTAAGGAAAGACAAACTTATGTTATTATAAATGTAACGGTAGCTCTCACTTGTCTCTGTAACGAGGGCTCCAGGGTCAAGTGGGTGGTCTGTGGACCCATACTGGTGTTACAAGGCTTGTGTATATATGGTCTCCCTGCTCTGAGTAATAGTTTGGATGCCTAACAGTCCTCTTGGAAGTTCCCTGTTTCAGGTCTTTAGAATGTAAAAAACCGTTTTATTTAAGCATATACATATATATTTTTTTAAAGCAGCAAATGGTGTCATGTATTTGGTTTGAGTCAATCCTTCACAGTGAACAGGTGAAGAAGCCCTGGGTTAGGTGAGAAGGTCACACCTTGAAGCGCAGGCGCACTATCCCCTCTCGGTCTGCCCTAGTTATCATGGCTGCCTCCATCCTTGCGGGCCCTGTGCGGTGCTAGAATAGTAGAAAGACGCCCCCTGCTCCAATGTTACAGCTCCACAAAATGCCTCTCCTGCTTTGTGCGGTGGTGCCTTTGATTTTCCATTTCTCTGCTCTGTGAAGTTTCTGATCTGTGTGGTATCCTGATGTGATGAACGTTTCCTATCAGCCACAGTGGCTTTTTCAGGGAAAAGAGCCATTCCCAGGCCGAACATGACCGTACAAGATGCTTGCCTTGCAAGACATCAGTGTAGCGCTTCCAGACTCCTCCCTCCAGTTACAAGAGATGGGATTTTATTATTTTTAAATGGGCTCCATCTAAATGAGGCTCCCAGACTATGGTATGCTACTGTGGCCCCTGCTTGGTTCTGTCATATAAATATTATTGGCAGTCTTGAGTCAAATCTCAAAAGAGCAGAGAAAAATAATCCTTAAACCATCACCAAAAAAGACAAGCCTTATCATGATAAATGCTGCTCAGTTTTAACCCTTTGTTTTTCTCTGAATATTAGATTTTTCCTATTTCCTTGGCTAGAAGTAATCGGTTCCACCATAGAGAGTCTTACGTGCATAACTCATCTCTCTTTCACGGCACCTGCTTCTGACTGTCCCTGAAGTAGGACAGAGGACAGGAGCCATGTCCCCAAGGCTCTTGGTGAAGTGCCTGGCCCAAAGCAGGCACACGAAGCCGTGGGGACAGAACGGCTACCAACAAGCTGAGGCCCCCAGGGGAGAACACAAAGGCCATCGGAAGCACTTCCCTTAACCTATAGAAAGGAGAGAGGGAATTGAATGCCTTTGCTCTTGGAAGAGGAAGGAGAAATAGGTTAAGCAGTCAGCCTATGCAACCTGTAATCACCATGTCCAGCGTTTGCCTCAAAAATTGAGGCTGTTTAAAGGAGAGAGAAGAAACCTCACCCAAAAAGGATTGTCCTCTAGCCTTGTCTGCTACTCGAGAAGCTACAACTGTGACACACTCCTCTTGCCCAAGTTGCAACTTTCCAAGACACACAAGACAGAGGCTCTCCTACCCCTGTCTTGTGGCATGCTCTTCCTTTGAGTGTGGCATGGAAGCCGATGGACCTGCTGCACCCATCTTTCTGGCACATGTGATGGGGGTATCGCAATAAAAAAGTTTCTGCTCTTCTGCCTCCCCTCACCCCCCTTCTCACACTTCACCCTCAGACCAGATTCACACCCACGGAAAGAAAGGCTTGCTGGTTCTAAGGGCTGTTTCTCGATGCGGAATCCAGCTGCTTCTGAGGGCTAAGCCAGTACAAACACATTAGCCTATTTTCCACCTTACAACTTCAAACACTAGGAAAGAAAGCGAATCTGATGGAGTCTCCCTGAGAGCAGTTTGTAAGGTGGCTGGTAAGAGCCGCAGACCCGGCCTTGTGGAGAATTTGTTTTCAAGTGATTTGATACCAGGAACAATGCTGTTGTTGTTCCTGCCAACAACTTACTACCCAAGTCAGCATTTGAAAATCCAGTGAGAAGTTTGTGTTTAAAAATGTGAATTAAACGGCTCTCGCGGGCTGCTCCTTGGCATTCTGAATTTTGCCTGGGAGGCGGATTCGATATATAAGTCTCAGATTTTCCTCAGTTGTCATGAGGTGCCTAGGCCACGTGATTGCTCCTGGGCCAAGTGACAGTGATAACAATATGTGGGCCAAAGACAAACCCACTGCTGAGATCCTTCAAAACATCGGGGTTTCCCTGAAGATGAGCAAATTTGGGCTTGGCAGTTGGAATTTTGACTGGAGTGTTTGCCCCTTCTCTCTTAGTCATTTTTGCTTCAGAAAGTTCCTAGTGATAACCTCATTAGGATAAGTGAGGCTTACAGTATAAAGGAAGAAACATTATGACAAAATACTCCTCTAAGAGTTGAGTTTGGCTGGCTCATACCGTAGTGCTTCATTGTTTTCTGAGCCTGTTAGTTTTCTAATGATGCAAGCTCTATAGGTGATAAGAAACACCAAACTGAGGGCTTCAGAGGGGAGGGGTGGGGGAGTGGGATAGGCTGGTGATGGGTAGTAAGGAGGGCACGTATTGCATGGTGCACTGGGTGTTATACGCAAGTAATGAATTATGGAACTTTATATCCAAAACTAGGGTTGTACTGTATGGTGGCTAACATAATATAATAAAAAATATTATTAAAAAAAAAAACACCAAGGCATTCATGATAGGCGAACGAACAGAGGGAAGAAGGCATGTAAATGAGGACTGGGTAGACCAGCAAAAGGGACAACTGGGCCTTATGTGAAGGAACTTGAGTGAAGGACTTGAACTTGCTTTTCGGGCCCTGTTCAGGAGGATCTCTGTAATTACAGAGACAAATCCACTTGACTGGACCACCATCCACCAATAGACCCTCTTAATGCACTTTAGAGGTTGTATTTTAAAATTTCATCTGATTTACAGCTACCCAGTTGATGACCCGTAAGTTTCAAGAGAGCTCTGAGAAGAAATGTTTATTAATATAAGGATGCGAAACCATGAAGGTTTGGGCCGGTTATTGTTGGACAGCCGTGGAGATCTGATTTCATTGATGGGGTTCTGATTGCTTAAAGTATTGAAAACAAGGTCAGTCTTCATGACCAGATTTTTCCATGGTCTGATAGCCATACCTGTAAAGGAAGAAGGCAGGCAGGCCAGTGTCCATCTCTGCTGTTGTGGTGAGTGGTCAGGGGATGGGGTGAAGAGAGGAACCCCAGAAACTTATTCCTCCCTTCTCCACTTGTCCCCAAATCTAGTCTTTCTTAGGGACCTTTCTAGTCAACTCTGGGCCATTAGGGAGCTTTGTTGATGTACATTTCACAGGGCTAAGGTCTCCTCTGCCTGCCTTGGGGATCTGGTGCCTCGGTGAGCAGTTCTGGAAAAACGAGTAATGCTCTCGAACAGACATGAAATTCATCTGTGGCAGAAAGCCAATTTGCAAGTTTATGGTGTGGAATGGACCTCCCCAGTAAGCAATATATTTGCTGTTTGGAATGTTCTATGCAAGCATCAATGTATATAGCAGAGAGGAAGAGGAGTCAGAATTAGTGATAATCACATAAAAAATAAAGGATCAAGGCAAAGGCCTTTAATCAGGCTGTACTGGAACCTATTAAGTCATCCCTGTATTCCTAAAGCGTTCATCCTTTCCCACGCCTGTGGGTTTAGCACTGCAGATGCACGATTCCTCTTCCTGCCACCAACTCTGATCCTTTTTCTGTACTGTTTACCTTCGATCTGTGTTTAAGACGTTACACTGTATACTCTGTTCTCTCTGAAAAGTCCTTCAGACGTGGCTTGTGTGCAATGGAGCCATCCCTTAAAAACAACAGTGTTTGATGATGCCTTTGCAAAAGCTGTTGCATAAGTCAGACCTTTGTAGTTTTTCCCTTTGAAACAGGTTTCATTTCCTGATTTAAAGATAAAGGAAATAATTCTCATATGCTTGCCAAATTACAAAACGGGCACTGCCATGAGAAATACTAGACACCATTTTTTTTCCCATTAAAAAAAATGTAGAATAAAACTCTTATCTTGTTAAGCCCCTGGTGCTGGACACTTTGCGTGGAAGCTCTGAGAATGGCTAATGTCTGTGTCTTCTCACGCAGGCCAGTGAAAGGCGTGTTCACCTCGTCGTGTCCCGCCAGGCTCGTCTGCAGAGTCCTGACATCTTTCAGGAAGCTGGCTGGAACTGCAACGGCAGCCGGTCCCCAGGGCCAGGGGACAGGAGCAGCACTCCAAAGGTGAGCCCCAGCCAGGGTATGTCTACTTCTCTTGCAGGAAGCTATTTCTTGCGAAGGCTGCACACTTTAACATTTCTAAGTGTAACCTCTGGACTTCATCACTTGAACGCTGTTTGACTTGTCGTGTAAAACAAAAAGGCTGAAGTCCCATCCTCAGGACCTGGTGAGATAACAGGTGTCTCCCATCCAAGCAAGAGGGAAGAAGGTGCAGGAGAGTGTTGAAACTTGATCTTACAGACTTCATATGGGGACATAATTTCAAGTCAAAGCCAAATAGATGTCATGTTTTTCCAACAGTCATTTTGCTTAAGGACTGTTTTCATTCATTTTGAAATGAAATGGGATTAGCTTGGTTTTTGACTTTTGAGTTCCCAATCTGCCTGAAAATTATTTTATTAAAAATTAAATTATTATAATTATATATTATATACTATATTTAATATAAGTTTAAAATATTTCAATTAAAAACTAAAATAAATTCCTCTGCTAATTCTAGTATGTTTGTTTCGCAGAAGAACCCAGGAAAATAATATAAACACTTGAAGTTCATATAAAATTAGGGAGTCGTAGGGAATGGGGCAAATCAGAAAGCAGTTGCCCTGTCTTACAGCGTTTAAATTCAGAAATAATGTAAAATAATGTGGATTAAGCAGAATGCATCTATAGCCTGAAGGCATCCTTCAGGCCAGCAATTTGCAGCCTCTCTTTCAATGAGGTGACTTAGCCCAATTTGTACTTCTATTAGAGGCAATGCCATAATCTCTCCATTGGATGAGTATCTAAAACCACACAGATCTTGCTTAGTCCAAATTGAGTCCCAAAGCCTTGGCTTGGCATCCTGTTGGGATGGCAATGAGTTTGTAGCTGGTTCTCCTAAGATCTGATTTCATTAAATCACTTGTAACTAAAAAGAAATCTATAGGTAGCCCATTCATCTTGCAAAAGAGATTAAGGAATGCCTATCAGAGCAATCAGAACATATCAGGCTGTGTTTCAGTTTGGAATAACTCACAAGTTTGGGTTTTTGAGTAATGGATGCAGAAACAAGACTCAAAATTTTGATTTTGAGACATGATATTAATGACACAGCCTACAAGGCCACACCCCCACCCCTTTCCCCAGCCAGCTAGCCAGCCGTGTCCCATAAATCCATAAATTCCAGGCTTATTTACAGTAAGCAACCTAGACAGACAAGGTAACTCCTGCTAAAATATTTTATGGATAAGGACTCCCTGGTGTCTTTCACTAGTAAATACCACTAGTGTGTTTCAATTAAACTAATGGTATGTATTAATGGAAAACTAGTTTATTAGCTTAATCTAATTAATGTAATTAACACTTATAGTTGGATTAAGTAGGCCATATTGTATTCTAGCTCGTTAAGCCACTAAGCATGAGGCTTCCACCAGCACTGTGGGTCTATAGTCCCTTCTACCTAGCTACCGTGAATCATGGAAACAGCTGGGATGGGCTGTTCAAATTTTTGCTGCAATCTCTATCATGTATCTAATTCATGGAAAACATACAGAACAAACTGGCCTAGTGGGAAATTGTAATATTTTCATTTTAACTTACAGTTCTGTCTGCCTTCTGGGATGCCCTCACACACACACACACACACACACACACACACACACACGCACACGCACACATGGCCTATTTAAAATAAAACGAAGACATATATGGCTCTTTGATGATTTAGATTTTTATGATCCTACTAAGCTTTGTTTTGTCTAGGAAACAACACGGCTTTTTGAAAGTAGGAGCTTAAATGAGTCAGAGACATACCAAAGAAGGCAAACCAAGACTTGTGAGACAGAAAAGTTTGTAGCCAACTGAAAAGTTAAAGACTGATAGGCATCAAATGTAGACGTGCGGCTACCTGTGTGGGAGAGGAAAGGGAAAGTGACCAGAGAGAAGTCATAGGGGGACTTCACCTCTAGGGCACCTGTATTTCTGACGCTGGGTTGTAAGGTACATGGGTAGGTCATTATGTTCATCTTCATACTTTTTAAAAAATAAATCTAAAATGTTTTATTTTAAAAATCTCAATATTCTATAAAGTACGCATTTTTATAGCTGAGTGATAAGTAGACTGGTGCCCTGATGTTTTTGAATCAGCTTGAATTAGTTCATACAATATGTGTTTTTGAACATTAGGGAACACCCTGCGGTCTCTGAAGTAGGGAAGGGGTTTAGGAGAAAACATGGATGGAAAAGATCTGTGGTACTTAACTCTCTTTCTCCTCAACCAGAGTACCGCCACTCTGCACAGGAAGGGTTCATGGCGGTACTTGGGTTTCCCATTGCTAACATGGACCTTTCTCTGGTGGGGAAGGCAGACAGTTGTCAGAAACATAGGACAAAGGACACGTTTCCTATTTAGGGTAGCCCAGTGATTTGTGTCGAGCCCATAGGTGCTTGAAACTCCTCCTTGCTCAGCACAGCAAGGCTGTTGGGTAAGCTCTGAGTAAGTGCGGAGGAAGACTCCGCTTTCCAGGAACTTGTAGCTACAGGCATAAATAAGCGAGCTCTGCTGCCAGGAGAACATAGGTTTCAGTGTCCGAATCTTATTTGTCATGTATTTTATTCAGCATAATTGGGTTTGAGTTGAGTTCTTTAGTCAATGAGATAAACCATTCCTGGAAAAATTGGGTAACTGATTCTTTCACGTGCTTTTTCTGACAGTTCTCTGAAAATTGATAGGTTAATTTTTATCACGTGTTAAAACATGACCTGTGAGAGCAGAGTGGTGTGGTGGGGAGAGTCAGATATCTGGGGTTTCAGTTGCCAATCCTACCCCCACCCCCCGGCCAGCTGTGCTTCACTGATGAGATTCATTTTAATGTTGAGTCTCAGTTTTTCTGCCTGGACACATTTAAGTAAATAACAAATAATATTTGTTTCCCTTGCCTCAAAGAGTATCTGGCCAATGTGTACATTATTCAAGGAATATTTATTCACAACAAAATAATTAGGGCCTCACTAATTTCTATTAACTGGTCTGGCAGGTGAGAAGCCATTTGTGGAATATTTCATAAGCTATGCAATTTTGCTACTTTCAAATGAATTTAGTGACACATTTTTTAAAAGAAGTATTCTCAGATCAAAGGCGTTTCTTCAGTCACAGGTGTGCCCTACGTGGGCATTCTTCCCGACTTCATAAATGAGGTCAGGGGAGCTTTGATGACGGTATTACAAGATCTCAAATGATATTACTATTAGAAATCCAAATAACAATAAAATGTGTTTAAACTTACTACCTAGAAAGGCCATTACATTATTGGAATCTTCTTTTCCTCCAGGCAAATATTGTAAACATTGATAAACCCCAAGAATTGCGGGAAATCGGCACGTTCACAGTGTATTGGCGAGATTATAGGTGATCGAACTGTTTCATATGTATCAAAATGTAAAATGCCCAGGCTCTTTGATTAAGCAGTTGTACTTGTAGGACATTAGCCCCAAGAAATATTTACACAAGTGCACAAGATATGTGTCTAAGGGTGTTCACAGTGACTCTGTTTAATTTTGCAAGAGACTTATAAACCACCAAAATGGTCATCAGTGGGGGGATATGACATATCCACACAATGAAGTACTAGGCAGCTGCTCAAGAATGCAATAGAGTGTGCGTGTGTGTGTGTGCGCGCGCGTGTGTGTACACATGTATTTTTTAATGTGAAAAGATGTCCTTGTTTTCCCGAGCATTCCATACTGTGTTTTAGACATCACCTGGGAGATTGGTCGGCTACCCCTATAATATCCCTGGCTTCCATGTGGAAATAACGGAGGAAAACCCTTCTTTGGGAGGACCAGGAGTAAATGCTTTACGAATGTCCCCAGGAACGAGCTGAAGCAACGCAACAGCCAGCAGGAGTCTCTAGGTTTAGAACTTTGCCATGAGCTGGGGGCATTTTCAGAACTGCCTGCATCTCCAAGTAGGGCCCTTCTGAGAGATGTCTGTGACTCAAGTCAGAGACATGCTGCACTAACTGCTTTGTGGAAGAGGAAAGTCATGGACTAAGAATGATCTGGAGAGCACCTCCAGAACTACTTGGAGGGCTAGGACCACTGTGTTCATACTCTCACTTATTTGTCTTATTTTGAAACTTTGCCCTGAAGAAGATCCCATTTCTGTTTTATAACTCACTTCTGATAACTAGTATCTTCAAGTTTCCGGGGTTTATAGAGACCGAGACCTTACAAGTACTAATTGTAACATACACCTTGCCATAATCATTTGCAGTTCCTGATTTAGTATTCTGTTACTACCAAAACCAGTTTGTGGCAACTTGTAATTTAACCATTCATTTATTTGACAAACATAGTTACCATCTTTCATGTGCTAAATGCTATGTTCAGTGCTGGGGATATAGTAACAGGTTATTACTGGATACAATAAGCCTATTAAAACAGGCATGGGTAATTTTATACCATAGAAAATCATGAGATATAAATGCACAAAAAGCCTAGGCTTATCTTCATAATGAAGTGTTAAAATGGACTCTTGTGCATGCAAGCGATAGTTCCATATGATGTTAACCACCAACTTGACAGAAGTTTAATTATCATGCCTGATCTGTCCGGTTCCCACCTCCATGTCCATAAAGCCACTTTCTTGTTTTCAGAGTGTCTTCATGAAAATGCAAATATTAATACAAATTCTCCTCCCCCTTTTTAAACAAAAGACAGTATAATTACACTTTCTTTTGTACCCTGGTTTTTGTTTTTTTACCAGATGTATTTTTTAATTTTCTTTCTTTAGCTACAACTGTAAGCTCTGTTTTGAGCTATAGACTTCTCTGAGGTCTGATCAAGTATTATAAATATTTATTTGCAGTGCACACTCCCACTTATACCCCTAGGTCATTGCACAAGCAGGGAGAATACATTTTCAGAAAATTATATGTTGATATGTATTCATTTATAAACAGTGCCCTTGACTGTCTTATTCCTTCAGGATAACACTGCATGTAGCTTTGAATGCTTTTAGTATAGACTAGTTGCTGGACCAAAATCACAGCTCTCTTAATTTGCTTTTCAAAAGTTGGTCCTCAGTGTATTCTATACAATGTGTATACTATATTTTTACATAATAAAATTAAAGTAGAACTGCATATTATTTAGAAATGCTGAAGATGCTAATTGGAGAGAACCTAGTTAGTAGAGAGTTTTTAGAGTGGAATAGCTATGAAATCCATTATTTTTCCTTAAGGAGTTCTATAATTGAATCCCTACCTAAATTAAACGGAGACTATGTAATTAAAATATCGTTACTTTTTTTTTTTAACTTAGAAAAAGATTCCTGATACTCATGAATGAGAAGAGTTTTATGAAATACTATCAGGAATAAATGAGTCACTTGAAAAATTTTGGGTGCAGTTCACTTTGTGTGCTTACTGTTTCTCCAGTGGCTTCCAACCTGTTCCTCTTCCATTTTGTGCATTCCCATTGGAAATGTAAACTCTCTCTGAATCAGCCTGCAGAATCTGGGGTGATGCAGCTCTGCGGAGGGTGGGAGACAAAGCCAGCATTCTCTCTGCGCGTGTCTTTCTCTGTGAGACCAAGGACTACCGTCCTTTATCCAACTTGGGTAGTTTTCGTATGTAGGAAATGCGAACCCTCTTGCGAGCAGATGTGCTATATTTGTTTTTCTGTCTGTGCCTTTAGCCCCTGCATCCTGTGGTCACTTGCCATGAGAAGGTGGTAAGTGTCCGAAAAGACCCCAGCGAATCTCTCGGCATGACCGTTGCAGGCGGAGCGTCCCACAGGGAATGGGATTTGCCCGTCTACGTCATCAGTGTTGAGCCGGGAGGAGTCATAAGTAGAGATGGAAGAATAAAAACAGGTAAAAAGACACTTAAGGTACTGGGGCAGTGGGGTGTTACAAGGAGTTAGCAGCTTGCCGGGATAGGTCACTGCCTCCAGAATCAGAGAGTGAGATGCTGAGCTGCCCAGGACCTCTGTTCCCTATTGACCATGATTGGTTTGAGTAGAGCTGCTGGACTGGGTTCCACCTCTCTCGGTTTGTGTGGGTTGATGTGGGCCACATGGCTTGCAAATACCTGCAAAATATGCCAAGAAGTAATGGGGAACTTCTGCAGTAATGAGCAAGTGGCCTCAACTAAACAGCATAATTTGGTTCCATTCTTTCTAGGTGATTCTTTGCTGGGTTGATCCCATGATGAACCTATTCGTGAATTGTTCTATTTTATGGGTTGGGTGGGAGAAATACTTTCATAGATTTTGAGTCAATGAATATCAAGTGAAAGTACCATGCTAGGTTCTTTCCCACTGGTAAAAATGCTTCACTAATCTTACGTGTCCTGGGCTACGTTGAATGAGGGAAGGGGATGTCACCTATGTATCCTTAATACTGTCAATTTCCACAAAGGGGTAGCTCAGATGGTTGAGCAACTGTGTCATTGAAGGACTCAGATTCAGGAGTTAAATGTGAAGTTTCTGAAGTACAGTTGCTTGGCCTGAGCCACAGGGTGGTGGGATGGTAAGGGATTTCTTTGGCCAACCTAACAGTGCCTCTTTTGGGGTCAGGCAGGACTCCAAGCCTTTCCCATCTCTCTCTTCCTATCTTTTTACTCTTGCCACGGTTATTCTGTGTGAAAAGATGATATTCAAAGGAGGCAGAAGATGAGAGAGTTAAAGTATAGAAATTAGAGGTAGGAGAGCATATGTTTTGGTTTGTCTTGCCCTTCCTTTTCACCCAAGCACCTGCTTGGAGAACGATGAGGTTCACCAAGAAGTGACTTGTTCGCAAGAGAATGTGAGCAGGGTATTGTGTAATATTGCGTGTGGAAATGGCCTTGCACATGGTAGGTGCTTACCCAACAGTAAGTATATCACCTTTGCAGTGAACCACAATGGTAACTCCTTTTTCTCCTCGTCAAGAGCGTAGTTTCAACTCCTCTTTCTCAACTGCTATAGACTCCTCTGCCAGACCGTTTCAGGGTAGTCTCTGACGCACGCGAGCAATCCGTATTTATTGGGTGACTGCCACACGCCAGGCTCCCTGCAAGCACTTGGAGCTTTTGCCAAATGCCCTCCCTTTGTGCTAAAAACAAGAAACAAACGTGAAGAAGTAGGTTTCCTTTGATTAAATAGTAAACAAGGCTAATTTACCTAAACCTTTTTTTTTTTAAGGCAAGAGCCAAACACTAATGGGTATGCTTTAGAAACCCCCAAACGTAACTTACCAATGCCTTGAAACGTGCGCACACTAACCGTTTGCTGTTCAAGAGCTCCGCTTCATGTCAACGGAGGAGGCGAATGACATGCTCCCTCACCCTGCTCACTTCCCCGCATCCCTCTCAGTCCCTGCCTCTTGGCACTTCTACAGAAGTTCCTGTTTGCACTCTTACTAAGGACAGCTTCTGCTTCTCTGGCCATTAGGTGACATTTTGTTAAATGTGAATGGGATCGAACTAACAGAAGTCAGCCGGAGTGAAGCAGTTGCATTATTGAAAAGCACATCCTCCTTGGTGGTTCTTAAAGCTTTGGAAGTCAAAGAACGTGAGCCCCAGGAAGCCTGCAGCAGCCCAGCAGCCCTGGACTCCAACCACAACATGGCCCTGGCCGGAGACTGGTCCCCCTCCTGGGTCATGTGGCTGGAATTACCACGGTGAGTTCCAACGCGACATCCTTGGAGAGGTATGGGAGGAAAACAGTTACTCTCTCGGGCTGATCCGTGGCACTAACATCGTCATGAGCCCCAGTTTGATTGTAAGACTGCTTGAAATAATTCTGTCTGCTGTTACTGAAAATGCATGCAGTAAGCCCAGGGGAAAGCCTGGCGGTGGAAACATTGCTATACACTCATGTTGAGAATCTGGGAACTGCCTGTGTGGTTGTGTCGGTTGCTCGTTCAGCAGAGAGCTTGGGCGACAGGGAGAGAAGGCTAAACTCCAGCCTTCTAGAACCCACCCTGGAGTCGGGAAGGATTACCTGTCCCTAGCTTGATAGTGGCAATCCTCAGAACTTGCATGAAGGTAAAACCCTTCGTTGGCTTCACCTCTTTGGCGTGTATGGAGCCCTGGCTGAACATAAAGCAGAACATTTTGCCTGTACCCAGATGTTTGAGCATGTGCTGTTTGAGGGTATGTCTCAGACCCTCTCTCCTAGTTCCTCCTCTCGCGAAGTGCTTGTATAAAAGTTTAGGAAGCAGCTGGGTCGTCATTTTAGTGAGATGTAACTAGAGCTTTATGGTGAAGTCATTAAATTGTCTCAGACACTTCAGGAAAATTTTTAAGGGAAGACTTACTAAAAGGTTATATACAGAAATTAAATATTCAAAGGACAGATAAATGGGGTTTGCACACCTGCATCAGAGCATAAATTCTTGGCCTTCAAAGGATTGCCTTACAAATTCCAAATGCATGACTTCTTGTTAAATATTGGAGACACTGAAGATGAAGTGCCGTAGGATTAAATGAATGAAAGTAGGATGTTGGTTTTAGTGCATTTTTCTTGAGGGTGGAGATAGGATGGTCTGGTTTTTTTTGAACGAGGTTTTAAAAAACATCCCTGTCTCGAATACACTGACCTAGATTCCTTTTTGAGCCTTTCCTAGTTGATAAATTATTTTTAAAGTAAGTGTATTTTTAAACAGTTGAAAATTAAGCATTGAGGCTGTTTGAAAACCTTCAAGCATTTTAGAACCAAGACTGAGTGGAAGAAGAGTGCTACTTTAAAATTTTTTTAAAAAATCTTTCTGAAACTGGAATCTATGAAAGTAGGTCATATTTGTGTGCCTGTGTGTGTGTGTGCGCACATGTGCGTGTGCGCTTGAAAGCTATTCGTCATGTATTCAGAGTTCCTCACTGTGCATTCGTGTAAGACAGGACAAATATGAGATGCTTTTTACTCCAAATACAACCACGTGAATGGCTTTCTCTCCCTCCACTTTTTGTCACTTGGCCTTCGGCAGCAATTCTCTGCTCTGGCCAGAAGGATAGCCTGGACTGGGTTCATTTCCTCTGAAATCAGTAGACAGAAAGTGTGAAATGATGCCAGCGCAGACAACACTGGTCTTCAGTCACCCTGACAACACCAGTCTTCAGTTTCCTTCGGCCCCTCGTCTCCTCGCAGTAATATAATCCCAGTAGAATCCCGAGGCACCACCGGGGAGAGGGGTGCCCTCAGATCTATCCTCCCAGAACCACTCAACAGAGGCGAGCACTGTTACCAATTCCTCGTGCGTTTTTGCAGGGAAGGTCTGTGTCGGGGTGGCAAACTTTCTCTGTAAAGGGCCGGCGTTGAGGGTTTGAGGGTCACACTCTGTGTTGCAGAGACTCAGTTCTGCTGCCGTAGCATGAATGTAGCCATTGACAGTATGCACGTGAACAGACTTGGCTGTTGGGTCACCAAGACGGGCGATGGACTGGGCTGCAGTTTGCTGGCCCCTGGTCTAGGTATCTATGTACACAAACACACACAGTGGCAGCACGCACACTATTGTGTACCATGATTTTTTTTTTTTTAATCTTAAGAATATACTTTGGGTGTCATTTCGCACGAGTACATACCCAGCTGTGTCGTTCTCCTCCTTGGCTGCTAGAATTCTGTTGTACACAGGTAACCGTAATTACTGAACGAGTTCCTATGAGCAGCGAACACTTGTAGCCACTGCACTAGTGTGCTGTCCGCTCGCCACAGAGCGGGTTACAGAAACCACAGAGCGTCTGCCCGGCAGGGGACAGGCTGCCTGGATAGAAAATTATCGGATCACACTCTTCTGGACCGGGTAGACTTCGCATCACTGTTAGCGAGCACGGAGTGGTGGTGTGGGCAAGCGGGAGGCCCACCTCATCTCTTCTTCTGTGTGCGTGGCCTGTCCTTTCCACCTGATTTTCGAAATAACTGGTTTTTTTGGGTTCTTCTAGGGAGTCCAGATATGTATTTATCTTTTATGTTTCACATCTTGCATTTTCTTTTGAATCCTTTCAACTGTGTCCATTTCCTGGTGTTCCCTTTGCTTCTTATGCTCTGCCCGTCATATTCCTTCCTGTAGCTTATCCTTTCCAGCTTCTGCTTTCATTTCGGTGGTGGTTTTATTCTTCCCTTCCATGTCTTTCCTCTGTCAGCTCATTTCTTCTCTCGTCTCATGTCTTCCTGGAAATCTTATGTCTCTGCGTGGATCTCTTGTTTATAGAAGGATTGTTTCAGGAATATTTTAAATTCACAGTAATGTTGGTTACAAATTTCATTTTCTATAGTAGCGTTTCATTTCTGTGGCAGCATTTTTCGGGTGACTGGTTTCTGTGTTACTGTTTTTACCGTTACTTTCCCTCTTTTCTGTTGTCCTGTGTGTCTGCATGCTAGTGCTTTTGTAATCCTTGAGCTAGGTAAATTTTTCCTGGAGCCGCTATGGGCTGGAGGTTCATGAGGGGAAGGAACCAGGGCCACCTTCCAAGTGGTAGAAGAGCCTTTTGGTGACACCGGGCTGTGGTGCTTCACTTCTCAAACCAAGAGCAGCAGCCTGCGTCTCTCCCTTCCACCCAGGCTACTCCCTGGACGGTCGGGTTATCGGTCTGTTTTCTCAAGGCCTCCCGCGTGCCCTTCCTCTCTGTCAGTCTGGGCTCAGGGAAGCTCTGCGAGCAGCCAGCCTGCCTGTTCCTGGTGTTCCGCTGTGGAGGGGTGTTTTGCCCGTCAGAGTCGGCCCCAGCTGCGGGCACCCTCTCTTCGTCTTCCCCCTTTCACTGCCTTCGGCGGTTAGTTCTCCCTCGTCTGTAGTGACCCAGTTTTATTTCAGCTGGAGTTTGCATTTCCGTTTCCAAGTCTCCTAGCTGCCGTTATGGTAATGTTTAAAAGCAGAAGGGGAGGGTCGCCTGGGTGGCACAGCGGTTAAGCGTCTGCCTTCAGCTCAGGGCATGATCCCGGCCTTCTGGGATCGAGCCCCACATCAGGCTCTTCCGCTAGGAGCCTGCTTCTTCCTCTCCCACTCCCCCTGCTTGTGTTCCCTCTCTTGCTGGCTCTCTCTCTGTCAAGTAAGTAAATAAAATCTTAAAAAAAAAAAAAACACAGAAGGGGAAACATAATCTTCACTCTGACATTTAGAAACTAGAAGTCTGTCCATCCTGGCATTTTTCAGATGTCTTTAGTACTCCATTATATTCCTTTATCAGGCTCTCCGCTAGTTTCAGGATACGAGCCTCTAGTCATAACACTGCTACAATTTTTATGGATGGGGTATCTCTTCACATCTCTAATCTTGCCTGCAGAGAGCTTCAAAGACCCCAGCTTCTCCCCAACTGATGCAATACCATTGGCTTAAACGTCTCAAGTCATTTGCCATGATTGATGCCCTAAGAATTTCAGGCTATTTGTCAACCTCAGCAAGTTATTTGTCTGAACTGCTACAGACTCAAGCTGAAAATAGATATTTTTTAAAAAATTCACAAGGGCATTTCCCTCCAAGTTATACATTTACTCAAAACCATTTTCCCCTTACAATTTCACTGATTTTGAGGAAACCTATTTGCCCTCAGGTATGATCCAGACAGTTACCTAAGGTTCTCTACCAATGAAGAAAAATGATATGCCAGCAGGTCTAGAAACAGGCAAACCTTTTCTAGGACATTGTAATCATGCCCTCAGGTACAGTCCAACACACAGAATGAATAATCACAAAGAAGAGAATGTTCATACACTGACCCGGCAGTTGCCTGTTCCGAACCAGTGGGTGTCTGATATAAGCAATAGCAGAGAGAGTGAAAGCGGGTGATGCAGGACAATGCATATACATCGCACCCTTACCAGTGGTGCCTTGTGGGCCGGAGGGACCGGGGCAGCAGCTCCAGATGCTGTGTCTACGCTCTCCCAATGATCAGATTCAGCTGAAGGGGGATGCAGAAATCACTGAAGACCTTCTGCTTTATTTTCTGTTGACTTTCAGGCCCAAATTCCACATCTGGAAGTCTTTCAAAACATGCTGTCATCTGGACTAGTACAATAGAGGAGAAATGAGTTAAGATGTATTACTATTGTGCAGGCAGAGTGTGCTTTGGGAACCCAGAAAAGATGTTGGAGTGAATTAGAAGAGTGGCAACATTTTTTTTTTTTTTTTTTTTTTTTTTTTTTTTTTTTTTTTTACAAACCTCTTTAATGTTTGGCTTGAACAAAAGATAACTGGACTCTCACATCTACTTCTGCATTCAGTCAGATCACCTATCATGTGTCCTCTGAGCTTAAATGCTTATTAGAAAATGTTTTTTTTTTTAAAGGCAAATAGTCTCACTATTCTGATAAAAGTATTTTTTGGCCTTTAAACTCCCTGAAAGGCACATACTTCGAGAACCACACTTTGGTAGTATAGAGGCTCAGTGAAGTTTTGAGGTCCTCTGAGAAAAGGGGGATCCTTAAAGGAGACTGAGAAGACAACCAGTGAAACAAAAATATACAGCTTCTTGAGATCCCAAGACTTCACCGTAGTCCCTAACATGGAGTTGATTTTTTTGAAGTAACCATAATTTTCTCATTGGGAAAAATTACTAAACTCCTTGCTATTCTTTAAACAATGCCAACTCTTTTTCAATGAGGCCTAAATTTAGAGAATGAGTTCAGAATAGGAAAAAAGCTCATAGCATTTACAGTCACTTAATATTTCAACGGTAAATCCTCAACATCATTGATCAAGGCCAGGTTCCACATTTCCCAACGGGGAGTGAAGTAATTCAGCTTGAGAAACAAATGCCCAGTACTCATCGGTTCCAACTGACTTTGAAAGGGTTTAACATCCTGAGTTCTTGCTGCTACAATGAAGTTGAAATACTCCACACAGAGGAAGGAAAGTACTTAGTGAAAAGCCTACTAGTCACGCCGGCATCTGCTTGAATGCCTGGCACAGAGGACAGGGTTTTTGTCTGTTCTGTCCACTGATCTCCCAAGTGCCCAGAGTAGGGTACACTCAGTAAACGTCTGCTGAAAGATGATCCGAGTAGATGTTTTCTCTCCAATATCAAAACAAGAATCTAGGAAAATAGACACAATTTGTGACTTAATGTTACGTTGAAAACTTTATACTAGAGCATAAATTTTAGATGCTGAGGTTTACAGCTTGTCCACATGAAATAATAAGAATCAATGTAAGGTCCAAGGTGATAACTTAATGAAAAAAAACCCAGTGGTCAAAGGAGTAAGAATACTTGTTTCAAGTATTGCTCTATGTACCTGTTGAAATGTTTTAAGGAATCATAGCTGGGAAGTGTTAAGATAGCTATTTGCTCATGACCTTGGGTAAGAATCACCGGATTCTTCCTGTGCTTTCCCTCAAATTTTTGGCACAGGAAGGAATGTAATGCTCTGGTATTTGGAGAACTGCCAATTACCTGCTTTGCATATGAGCAGTGAATGAGCCATTACGTAAATGTGCTATCTGACCTACAACGGCTCCTACAGGAGGAACTCACTATTGACATCAAGTCTGTGAAATACAGATGATGAATGTTACAATCAAAATATAGTTGTTTTATTTAATGAAAATCATTTTTCAGCTGTGACAACAGATACAAAACGAACTGAATTTTACCCCTACATTCTAAAGTTACCCCCCAAACAAAGCCAAAGCTTGTTTCAAGTTGGAATCGGCAACACAACGAAAAGTCACATTACACAGATTAGCGAGTCTGGTAAGAAATGTAACAACCAGATTCATCACTTAACAAAACCTTTCACAAGAGACGTTTTATTGGTTTTTCAAAAAGCAGTTAATATTTTAAGGTACAGCTTATAAACAGAACAATCATTATTTTGATTTTTACCAATATGAAAAATGCTAATTTTCTTTCAAACCAGTTCCTGTACTGGGGGATTTTAGTCCAATCCAGTTCCTGACAACACTGTGACAACTGTAACACAGCTTACACTTGGCCTGCACCTTATGTTTCCTGCTCCAGCTGCCACTGAATATTAAGAATTTCTTCCATCTAATCTTCTATTTTAGGTGAGGATTCTACTCACTTACAGAAGACCTGTGGCCTCTCCTCCCATTCCTTCTGTATTTTCCTATTCAGTTTACTATTCTTTTTCTCCATTACGAATCATTCTCACAATCTTTAAATGTACCTCAGTTTCCATTCACTGTATTCCTGCATGCTTCTCTGTAACCTACCAAACATGTAGAACTACATTTAAAATGGTATTTTTCAAAAGTCTAAACTTTGGCAAATGTATTCATTATTAGGGTTAGGTTTCTTTTTCTTTTTTTTTTTTTTCCCCACTGAGATTACTCATTTAAAGGGTTTTTGCCTTCATTAAAATTATATTCACAACTAAATAAAAGTTGGATATTGCTAAGTATGCTTGAATTTGGTTCATCAGTAAGGATTTAGGTCTATCCAATCTGTTTAATATAAACGTAATATTTTTTAAAGGGTGTGTAGCAGTGGAAAACAATTCAACTAGAAAAAGCCGCTAATAGCCCAAAGGTCACTGGGCTGTGACAATTTTGAGTGAAACCCATCCAATGCTATTTAGCCTGAAAAAATGTCAATAAAGGGAATGGGAGATGAATCATAATAATTATTCATTAAGAGTTCAACCTAACTGTGCAGATTTACTGCTTACACATTCTATTTCAGGTATCTGTATAACTGTAAAGATGTTATATTACGAAGAAACACAGCTGGAAGTCTGGGCTTCTGCATTGTAGGAGGTTACGAAGAATATAATGGGAACAAACCTTTTTTTATTAAGTCCATTGTTGAAGGAACACCAGCATACAATGATGGAAGAATTAGGTAATAATGACTACTTATTACCAATATTGTTTTATATATGCAAAGGCTTGGCCCCATTAGAAATAATGCATGTACTATATTCCTTGTTTTATTGGCAAGAAAAATATTTACATAGCATTCAATTTCTAAGAATTCCTTGGTCCCGTACAGCGACTTCTTATGCTTTTAGCGTCCATTCTAACAGAAGCCGACTGGAGAGTTTGCAGAATTTAAGTGGGGGCAGGGGGAGCCTTAATATTAGGTATTCTTAATTAGAATTTTATGTAATTAAAATTGACAGATGAAGCAAAAACTAGGACCACCAAATACACTTGCATTGACTTCAGCTACGGGCCAAAATGTTAATCATGTGTTTGTTTTTTAGATGTGGTGATATTCTTCTGGCTGTCAATGGTAGAAGCACATCAGGAATGATACACGCTTGCTTGGCAAGGATGCTGAAAGAACTTAAAGGAAAGATAACTCTTACTATTGTTTCTTGGCCCGGCACTTTTTTATAGGATCAATGATGGGTCATAGGAAAACAGAAAACTATGTTGAAACAATGTATTTATCTTGTCAATTTTTTTATTTAAAGGATATACACTGTAAAAATGTAAACTGTCAGGAAAAGTATGATCTATTGAAAGCCAATTACACCTCAGAAAATGTAATTCTCAAAACATAAATCCTAATAGTTTTTATTCAGTGTGGAGGATTTCTCATTACTCCACAACTTTAAGTTTATATTTTTCTATTCATTAAAAAGCTCTCAAATGGCTGAGATCATTTGTATGCCCCACTTAATTCAAATCCTACAATTAAAAATTTGGTATATGCTGAGGTCTGTAAAGGGTATATTATGGGCATTTTAAAATCTGGCTGTAAATCGTTTTTTTAAAGTGCACGGCTGAAAAATGTTCATCAAATGAGAAATATTTTTCAAATTATAGTTGCCTTTTAGTATGTGATATTAAATTCATTTCTATTATCACTATTTAAAGGATCCTAGTAATTCTTTCAACACCGTGTTGTTACCAACAAATACATCCTAAGGCTTATCCCTAAAAATGCTCACAGAATTATAAATTTGTATTCTTAGATTTACCAGGAAATGACTAATCTAAAGCTCTTGTCTTTTCATTCACAATTAGCTAGTAACGGTATCAAAACTCCACATGCTGCTCAACCTATGAGCTTTGGAAAAAGCATCAAGAAAGCCAAACCGGTTAGCTTGACCCCCGCTCGCAGACAGCCATGAGGCCATTCAAATCCGTGTCACAGTGATGAGGGTTTGTCCGTGTGCCTGCTACAGAAACTACCCTCAGGGCAAGTAAGTTATTTCACAGACACCAGCCAAACGCCTTTAGATTTTACTTATTATTAGGATACAAAAGTTGCCTAGTTATGCCATGAACCCAAATTGAGAACGCTGAAATCCTATCAAAAAGTTGTGATAGCAAAACTGTTCTTTACTATGCTAAGCCAGAGTGCCACAGCAGTACTGTGACAAAAGACTACTTTTAATTTCAAGACTCAGAGGTGCCTTTTGCAGTGCAACCTCTTGAGACTGGTATTTGATTAACTCAAGAAAACTAGGGTCAAGGTGGAACCTTGACCTATATCAATCAGATACTATGTACATAGCTCTTTAAAATTCCCTGCTGAGTGACTCATCACATTACGTTCTTGGATATAAAGTCGTTGCTGTTTTTATTTTTTTAAATATTTTTTTTAAATATTACAAGACAAAGAGTTTTAACTTAACATGAAAAATTCACTCTTTTATTTGAGAAAAAAGTTAACTTTTCATACTAACAGAACAAGATTAAAGGTAAATTTCTTAAACATTATCCAGAAAAATAACAAGATTTATGGTACATTTCTGGCCCTAATACACACAAAAGGCCAGAGCCCTGCCTATTCGGCAGGTGCAGCTTCAGTGCTCTCCTGTTCAGGGGCAGGCTCACTGCCAGCTTCTTTTCCTTCTTTGCTTCTCTTAGATTTTTTGTGCTTGTGTCTCCTGTGACTGTCTCCTTCTTCACTTTCATGGCGACGTCTACTATTACTGAAGAAAAAAAAGTTTGTTCTTAATGTTTAAGTATACACGTAGTGACAAAAATCAACCCACTGTGTCTAGGTGAATTCTCAATATAATACTGGGTTAGAAGTAATCCATTCTTTTTCTCAAATAAACACATTTTGAGGAGTAACCAGTTTTTCATGTGACTTTTACACGGAGATAGTATCTACATTACAGTCTCACCTTCTTCACTGATATTATCCTAGCTTCTCAGAGCCCACAGACTTTATTCTGAAGAACTACAAATTAGAAACTGAAGCACTAGAAACAGAAAATACTTTCTAGGGTTGATTTTTAGGCAAACAAAAAATAGGCATACCATTTATTTGACTATGGGGCCCTGATTTTTCTTTAGCATATGAACCAGTAATACTAATATTTAAACAAACCCCTCTCCCAACAAGATAATGTAAGAAGTCTGAGTACTAAATGCAGTCTTGTTAGATTTAAAAATCTTTGTTGAGCCTATAAGGAACCAACTATTTCAACACATTATTCTTAATCTTCCAATTAGGAACACATACGCTCTACTAGTTATTTGGAAATGTTTTTACTTTGAGGTCAAATCAATTTATCTCAGCTTCAGAGGGATTCAGTATAAAAGAGCAAACCTTCGAGATGACTTGTGTCTGGTTTCCTCTTTCTCTCTGTGTCGTCTTTCTCTGTGTCGTTCTTCTTTCTCTCGACTTGCTCTGTGGCGCTCGTAGCCTCTTTCTGCATACTCCCTGTATCTGTAACGTTCTTCGTCACTGAAATTGGAATAAAACCTTTCATGACAACTGGACTGTTAATTCTGACGACTTCCAACTATGAGAGATGTGATCCGAGTCCAAACCAGAAGCCTCCATGTTGTTCTTATTGGCATCTTATACAGAATAGGTGCAAAATATTTGGAGAGGAAAACAATGCCATTCCCAAATTAGTACTACATCTAATATAAAACAATCTTTAAGGTCCAATTTTGTGCTTTCACAGTTGTGACTGAGTAGAAGTTTTATGTAACAATTTTTTTTCCTTCAAGAATTGGGAGCTGTAACAGATTTAAGTTTTAATCAGCTTCATTTTCTTTCGTTCCTTTGAAAATTAAAAGCATTTTTGTATATCTTAGATTTCCAACCAAAATTCTTTTAGAATCTTTGTGTGCCCAAGTTTTTATAAATAAAAATATTTGGTTCACAATGGCTATATAGTGGAAAGTAGATAAAGGTTCTTAAGTTTTCCAATTACATAAAGAGTACATGGCATGAAGAGGTGGCAACATTAACAGAGGGACATCAATGTCCACACAAAATGCAGGCAGAACACTACCTGTGGACATACTACAGTCTGACATCCCAATTACTTAATACTACAGGTACGTGTGTGCGGCTGGGGATGGGGGGATTCACACGGCTGACAGCAGCAAGTGCATACCTAGGCTGCACCTCCATTTCCTGATTTTGGAGAGGACTAGAGTTAGTTATTCTTTTTTTTCACCTCCCTAGACTTGTCCTTGTTTTGTGTCTCTTCACTTATATTCTCTCCATCTTTATCTCAATCCAAGCCTTTTTTGGTTCAGCACAGAAGTCAACACCTTCTATAACCTATTATCAGTAACTCCCTTAAAATAAATATCTTTTAGAGCACTATGTACTAAAGGGCTTTGGTTTCTAGAAATGTCTAATACACATCATTAATTTGCTTAACATCAAGCTGTTAAGGCATATGGGTGAAAGTATAAGCCATATAAAAGAAAAAGCTTAATTATGGTCTCCCACCAAAAGTAATGATTCAGCAGTGCTACACCTAACAATTATTGCTGACCAAGTTCTTATTGCCTGAAATATACATTCTACAAATTTTACAGTATGCCTACATATACATACACACACATACATGTGTGTGTTTAGCTGTGTATATACACATTTTTCTAACCATAAATACATACTTTTGCATTTGGACACTGGAAGCATATCACCTGAAATGCAGTGTGTTGGCAGGGCAGAGTAGACTGGGGATCACATCCTGATTCCGCTAGTGACTAAATGTGTGACCTGGGGTAAATTACTTAACCTTTCTGAACCTCCGCTTTCTCACCTGTAAACTAGCAACAATCATTTTCAAGGTTGTCGGAGAATTGGCAGTAACATTTATAAGGCACTTAGCACAACAGTGGGCCCTCAAAAAGTGGCAGCTAACATGCAGGCTCCTCATCTTCAGTCAACTGAAAGCTAAATTGTTTTTAGAAGCAGAACCTTTTTGTAAAGGTGACTGACTCTGTAATAATGTTTCTGAAGTAGAATTACCATGACAATATCCTGAATAGTATCCTTTAAGAAAAAGAGGCCCTCTTTGTAATGGATTTACAAGTTGGAATTACATAACAATAACTAAGGTTATTATCTCAATTTGTCATTTGTAACCCTCCTTCTCCTCTCACCCTAACACCAATTCTTGTTAGCTGTGAGTCCTCTAAGATTCTTTTAAGACAGCCATATGATGATAACCATACTAGAGAGGTGATGATAGAAGATTCGTTTGGCCTCATTCACAGAACATATGAAGACCCATCCTTCCATTGCCTTCTCTGATAGCAGCTGCAGCACAAAGGTTTCTCTGGGCCTGGGAATCATTACAGCTCATTTCAAACACCCTACAATGACCAGCCTTCTTTCTGGCCCACACTTAAGCGGCCTAAAAACCAGATGTTGATACAGGTCTATGATTTTCAAAACAATGACCCTGTAATTTGTAACACAACACGTACTATATGCCATATTGCAAAATGTCAGTCTTTAGGAAAAAATGGCCATTATAGTTCACTGGGATTTCCCAGAGGACACTATTCCTGGGGTAATTCAGAACAACAGAAAATTCCTCTACCTTTTGCCTACCAGGCCTTGCACTTTTAGATTTAGGTAAACATTGATTCCTGATGCCCTACAGCTTAGCAATCTGAAAATCAAATATGGTTTAATCACTAACACTTGTAGTTTCCATAAAAATTGAGTAGCACTTGTGTTTGCAGCTGAACAATCAGTATTCAGCCTCAAATATTCTACAAACGTTATATTATTTATGTGAAGAAAATTTATGAACCCTAGCAAAGCAATTCATTTTAGTCTTCTTTCCTATCAAGTTTACATTCAGCACCTTAACTTGTGAACACGTACATTCTAGAAATAGCAGTGCTATCTCAAATATATCCACTTGAACTACATTAGAAACAATTCAACTTTCTGAAAGTAATGCTCCTGAATTTAACAGGATCCTGCACTATGTGGCTGAAGTTATCAGCACATATCCTACCACACATAATATCCAAAATTAACAATACACATACACACTTATGTATCTATCATACCGTTACTTATTTATAGTCAATAAAATCTTATCAGGTGCCTACAATGTATAAGTCATTATTAGCAGCTATAGGAAGGAAAAACATTAATCCTATTGTTTCTTATGGTACTTTTTTTTTTTTAGGTAGTTTCAAACTACTACCACTCCTAGGCACCTTGATAATATTATATGCTTAAATCGGTAATAATTGCATATGAATATTTCTGTATCCTTAGCACACAACTCTGTACCCGGTACATAACAAGGATCAGAAAACGTCAGTTACATGAATGAACGAATTGCCTCCCCTCACCCATAAGAAATAAACTGCATAGAGTAATAAAGAAAATGAAAAGTAACAGAATTTTTAAACTACCTAATTTCAAGACTAGAAAGAAAAGATTTTAAGTAATATCTCAACTACATTTTCAGTAGACAGAATGGCTCTCTACTACCATCTTCATTTCTCTTCGTGTCCATTTTCTCATCTGCCAAGTCAAAATTTAGATTAGATAATCCCTAAAGACCTTTTTGGATTAAGAAGTCTATAATTGCAAGATCACATCTAACAAAACAAAAGCTGCCTGAATCAAGTATATGCTCATATCCTGAACTGATACATTATTCATCTCATCTAGCAAAATCAGAAAACTGTCTGTATGTGCCTTATAGCTCATCCATTAAAATAGCTGGTATAAAAAAAGATCTCTTTGATGCATTTCATTTTATATTGTGATGGTACCAAGACTGATATGTTAACGAGACGCCAAAATTATTGCTTTGACAGTCATAAAGGTTGATTTTTATTAATTTCAAAACCTGCCTAGCTAACAGTTTTATTCAATAACTTTCAAAACTGTTTCTTCTCTACTATATTCATCTTCCTCCCCTGCAATGTATAAGTAAGTCATCTTATTCACTGCATGCCAGGCATTACTGTACAAAGTGCTAAGAATACAGAACGGGACATGGTGGTCAATGCCCTTGCACAGGCTTGCTAAGAAACACATGCTTTAAAGATGATACAAGGGAGCATGTGAAGGAAATAATTCAACTTTCTTTTGGGTTCAGAAGAGCTCACAGCAGACAGACATGAGCTGGACCCTGAAGAATGAAGTCTGTGAAGCAGAGAGGAGAAGAACAATATGAACAAGGAAGTATGAAACGATAAGGAATTTTCAGAAGTGCAACCAGCTGAGCACAACTAAAACATGGGGCATACTGGCTTGAGAGAGAACTGGGGTTAACATGTAGGAAGGTGCAGGCTCGGCGTGGAGTCCGCTTGGGTTCTCTCTCCCTCTGTCCCTCCTGCTCATGCTCTCTCGCTCTAAAATAAATAAACCTTTAAAAAAAAAATGCAGGAGGGTGTAGTGACCTGGGACTTGTGGATCATAAGAACTCTGAATTATTGTCTAGGCCAGCGGTGTGTGCCAGTACCACAGCAGTGTATGAATTCTTTCCAGTGGCACAAAAAGTTTTAGGGAATTAACTTCCAGATCTACAACTTCCATATTTATTCTTTCTTAAATCTAAACTGCTTAATGATACACCAGCAGGTAAAACATCATGCCACTTCTCCAGCCAACCTCTTCTCTCATCATCAACTTCCTAGCCCTTTACACAAGGCATTCCTTCACCAAGTTTACTATGATTCATTGACTCAGGGTGTAAAAACCATCATGGTACTAAAAATGTCTAATTTAAAATATTAATGTCAGATCTAATTTATTCAAGGAACAATAAAGCTTCTATAAGGCTTTAGGTCTTCCTATCCTATACATTTTTCTCTCAGAGATAAACTATGGAGTAAGAAATGGAAGAATTCTGTACTCTGGGACGTTCTATCTTCAGACGTATTTTAAGTAGTGTAGTGGAAGTCCCAACAATTTCTTTGACCTAGTTAAAACAAACAAACAAAAAGAAAACAAAAAACCCCACACAAGTCCCTTTGAAGGAAAGCAAATCAAAGTGTTGAGGGGCAGCACCTTATCTTCATTTAAGCGAGCAGAATAATAAAGTCAGTCTTCTCTGATAAAAATGGAGTGTGATTTGGCTATCAGGCTTGACCAGGGCTGTCTTTTACCAACTAAGTTATATGGTAGCTATTTTCCATAAATGGAATGGGGGAAAAACTGCAACTCGTGAAAATAAAAACACATATAAAGACGTTTCATTTTTCTAAGGACTTTTTGCAAAGATGTACTAAAATTAACAATCCTTTTCGAGCGTATTCAGTTAAATAAGATGCATCTAAAAGAAACAGTAACAAGTTAGAAGTCTTTTGTTAAGTCTTGGTAAAGGCCTTCTGGTGTTCTTCCATGAAACAGAGAAAACTAGATTTTAATTCCTGAATGTACTGGGTTGAACTGTATCCCCCAACAAAAGACATGTTCAAGTCCTAACCCCTATACCTGTGAATGTAACTTTATTTTGGACACAGGGTCTTTGCAGCTGTAATTAAGGAGGAGATCATACTGGATTTGGCTGCACCCTAATGACTGACATCCTTATAGACAGAAAAATTTGGACAGACACAGAAGTGAAGACGCAATATGAAGACCAACACAGACAAGGGTGATGCATCTGTGAACCAAGGAACACCAAGGACTGCTAACAACCATGAGAAGCTACAAGAACGGCAGGGGACAGATTATCTGTCAGAGCCTATGAAAATGAACTAACTCTGCTGACACCCTGACATCAGACTTCTAGCCTGCAGAACTGCAGAGAGTAAACATCTGCTGCTCCAGGCTGCCAGTCTGTGGTACTTTGTTACGGCGGCCCTAGGAAGCAGTTATACCGAGTTAACAAATACTTTTACAGATCAGGAGGTTTCCAATTCTCTGCTTTCAAAAAAGTTGAGTCATGGCTGATAGGGCTCAACAGATCCTTAAAAATAATTCTGATGATAGTCAACTACGTAATTTTGGCATATCACTGAATCTAAAGGTGCTCAAATAATTAAATGACAGAGCCACACCAAAATTTCATCAATCCTCATTTAAGTATTTTATGTGAACAAGGTTTCTCAGTATTTACACTGCTATATATATTTTTTTTAGAAGAAATGTAATTAATGGTAAAGTCTGTTTTTTCCTAACAATAGTAATATTCACTCATGGATACATATATTAATTGGGGATAGACGGAAGGTTCTCTGTAACATTAAGGGATGTAGTTCACTAAATTATTTTCAGAAGTTGCATTATCTTTATATATAATTATAAGTAATAATTAAAATCAGGAAAAAATTTTTAAAAATAATCTTACGTTCACAAATTTTTTTTACACATTTAAACTTATATAGATACGCTCAGGAAAGATAGAATGACAACTAAAAAAAAACTTATTTAAGAATAAAAATATTTTACAGTAGAAAAACATTCTTTGGGGTAAATGGCTCAGAAATAAGAATTCAAGCACAGAGAAATGTACGATTTCTGACTGTTAAAAGAGAGCCTGTTATACGCATTTTAAAAAATGGATGATGTTGTTTAGCAAGTCACTATTATGTTCTTAACCCACTGGTATGTTTAAAAGAGTGATGATTTTATTTTAAAATGGTAATGTTTATAATACACGGGAAATTATATCTCTATTGCCAACTATTTAAACTTAAGACGAAAAACTTCAGATGGAAAGATAAAAATATTTTCAAATTCTTTTAAGGAAGAAGTAAACAAATTGAAGACTGCCGCTTTACAAAATGGAAAGCCTCTATGAATTAAATAAGCCATGACACTTTTAAAATGGTTACCTCCTGAGATTTTATTTAGGATGGCATTATCTCAGTAAAACTTTTTTAAAAATAAAAAAATAAAATGGTTATCTCCCAACTACTCTTAAAGTAATCCTTTCCCAGGTGAATTGTATTTTCCATCCTTGCACCAAATATACTCTGTGCATATGAAACACATGTGTACAAATTCCCGCACACTCAACAAACCTGTTAAAAACACTTGGTGTAGGACTGTGATCACGCTCCCGCTCTCTCTCTCTGGTGCGTTCTCTTTCTCTGTCCCGATCACGGTCTCGTTCCCGGTCTCTGTCTCTGTCTCTATCTCGATCTTTCTCTCTTCTTGAATAATAGTCCCACTGCTTGCTGGTATCCACAAGACTAGGCCACGAAGGAGCAGAACCAGGAAGGTGGGGAAAGGCAACTAAAGAAAACAATTAAAAACAAGTAAAGCACTTAAAAAAAAAACAAACACACAAAACAAAACAAACCTACTGAAAAGGACAAAACTCCCACCAAAAATGCTTCATTAGATTGTAACCGAAACATATTTTATAAATAGAAAAGAGAAATAACATACAGTGAATATCTACAGTTTGTGGTAATATCCAAAAGCAAATCTTAAAGACCTAATATATAAAGACTCTTCATTTGTGAAGATGAACAGAAACCAGAATTAGATACATCACAAACTTTTCAACCAAAAACATAAACCAGACATCTTGAAAGTATTGAGAGAAAGTAATGGCCAACCTAGAAATGTGTACTCAACAATATTAAATCTAAAGAATAAAAATAAAACAAAGGCATTCATAGATTAAAACATGAGCAAAAGTTTTAACAGACTTGACCAAAAGAACTTCTATGAGATATACATAATATATTCCAAGAGTAACCACTAAAATAATAGAAACAAAATGTTATCATTTCAAAACAATTTAAGGAAAAACAGAATTTAAAAAAATCACCTGAAAAACTCAGTCAGTTCAAAAAGACTTGGAAAAGATAGGGGTTAGAGGAGACAAGTTTCATTAGTTCAATCATCACAATAATTCAAGAGACTGAATTCGCCAGTTAAATGATAGAGTTTGTTGATTTGTACTTTTAAACTCTAAACAGCAACAACAAAAAACCCTCTAACTATATTCTGAATACAAGAGACATATAAACACACAGAATGACTGAAAGTAAAAGGAAGGGAGGAACAGGAAAATACCAATCCCACCAAGTCCACAGGAGAAGCTTGATTAATGACAAAGCAGACTCACACCAAAAGGTTACCTGGGACAGAAGGGATGAGGACAGGGAATGGAAGATGCAGCTCACCACGCAGACAGAACAAACCAAACTTCCAGGTGGCTAGCAACACAAGCTTTAACTTTTAGAGAGTAAAAACTAACATGAATATAGGTAGAAATAGAAAAAACCACCATGATAATGGAGGATTAACATACTCCCAATTATTGCCACTTGAACCACTGAACCTACCTGAACAGGGTTGACTTAATGGACATAACATAGAATACTGCCCATAACAGTTAATAATCATTCTTCTCAAGCACGTATGAAACACTTATAAAAATATATTATGTACTTTTATACAATAAGTATAACAGACACCATAATCTCCATATATTTCAAATTAAAGATACATTTCTGAAAAATCAGGGGTAAAAAAAAACCAATAAATTTTAAATCATTTAGGAATAAACATAAAAATATATCAAAAGTGTAGGGATGCTAACTGTTCTGGAGAGAAATTTAATCTTAAAAAACACTACATTAGAAAAGATGGAAAATTAATGAGCTAAAGTTTCCAAAACTTAAGAACTTAGACACAAACAGAATAATCCAACAGAAAGGAGATAATGAAGATAAAAGTGGAAGTAAACAGAAAAGAACCATAAAATTAAAAAAAGCTGAAAGGTGGTTTTTGAAGATCAGACAAATAAAACAATAATATTCTGCAAGATTAAGAAAGAAAGAGGCCACATAAACAATCAGAACCAAAAAGAAACCGTAACTACAGATGCTGCAGAGATGAAAGAATACAGAAAATACACTTTATACCAATGCATTTTAAAACTTAGCTGAAATGGACTAATTCCATATAATCAATCAATAACTTACCAAGAAGTGACTCAGAATGAAAAGAAATCTTGACTACTCCCCT
Source organism: Ursus maritimus (assembly GCF_017311325.1). NCBI lineage: Eukaryota > Metazoa > Chordata > Mammalia > Carnivora > Ursidae > Ursus > Ursus maritimus. Next base: position 41,575,960 of record NW_024426996.1, read on the forward strand.
AACTATGAAAGACACTCATCAGTAATTTAAAACCTTCCCAAGAGACTAGATGGTTTTTACAGGTGACTTTTTACTAATTTTAAAGTACAGACCATTCTAATTATTATAAAACCTTCAAAGAATAAAAAAAAAAAGATTATTCCCTAACTTATTCCATGTGGCTCATACAACTTGAATACCAAAACCAGTTAAAGACAGTACAAATAAAGAAAAAGCATAAGCTAATCTTACATATGAAGGTAGACGTCAAAATCCTAAATAAATCAGTGCTTATTTTTTTTTTTAAAAGATAATGAATCATGACCATGTTAGGTTTATCTCAGCAAATAAACAGGGGCTTAATGTTAGAAAAACTTAGAAGTTTGTCACATTCACAGATTAGAGAGGAAAAACAATATGACTATCTCAGAAAAGCATTTGATAAAACTCAATATCCATTCACGATTAAAAGCTCTTGGAAACTTTCTTTGATCTGATATAGGACTCCATCAAAAACCAAACAGCAAAAGCCTAGTAGTAAAATGTGAAGAAAAAAGTTTTTTTGATTAGCATATATACGTACAAATAAAACAAAAACCAATCCTACTTCCAAATACAAGTAAATACAAATAGAACAGGAAGTTCAAGTGAATATATCACTTAAAACAGCAACAAAAACATTAGATACCCATGATAAAATCTAACCAAAGATATGCAAGAAGTGCTTGGAGATAATTATAGCACTTAATAGAAATATATTAAAGAACATCTCCATAACTGAAGAGAGTCCTTGTTCATAGATGGACTCAATGCTGTAAGAGAGGATTTCCACACAAACTGATCTAAGCATCAATGTAATTCCAATATGATTTCATTAGCGCAAGGGCTCTGCAGCCAGGCTGCATGGTTTCAACTCCTCATTCTGCCACTTCCTGTGTGATACTGGGAAGACCACTGAATTGGGCTGTTCTTCAATTACCTCGTCCATAAATTGGGAATAGTAACAGTATGCCTACTTTATAAGGCTGTCAAGACCACATGAGTTAACAGTGTTTTGTCTAAAGTAAGCATAATATGAATGTTAGTTATTAATCAAAATCTCAAAACAGCTTTTCATGGAACTTCCAAAGTTGATTTTAGAATGGATATGTAAGAACAATGGCCCAAGAATACTTCTGAAGCCGACTAAGTAGACAGACTTTGCAGATATTAGATTTACTATAAAATTCATAATTAAAATCGTGTGGCATTAGCACAAGGAAAGTTCAACAAATGAACAGTCTAGGAAGCCAAGAGTCAGATTCAGGCATACTCGGAAACCTGTTCATGAACGGACAGGGCACTGTAGATCCCTCAGAAAGAACAGACTATTCAACAGATGACACTGTGACAATTACATCTTTACTTTACAACACAGGCAAAAATGAATTCCAGATGGCTTAACACATGAAAAACAAAATGTGAAAACATTTTTGGGGAAAAAAACTTGATAAGGTCATAGTCCAGATATGAACCCAATTAAAATGTAATATGACTTTACATGGTTGATGAAGTACAAGAAAAAAATAGTATTTTCAATTTATTTGCCATAGGAACCTTTTCCTTTCCAGGATTCGAGTACTAGAATTATCTCTATGGTATACAATATTTACATGGTCACAACAATGGAAATATAGCTTGTTGTTTAGCTTTTAGAATAAAAAATTTAACTGGGCACAGAGTTTTGGTTATAGGACAGAATATAAACGTTTCTTTTTTCTCTAGAAATTTATTTAATTACGAGAGAGAGAGAGTGAGTGGGGCGGGGGGGGAGGAGCAGAGGGAGAGAGACAAGTAGACTTGGAGCTGATTGCAGAGCCTGATGTGGGGATCGATCTCAGGACCCTGAGATCATGACCTAAGTCAAAACCAAGAGTCAGATGCTTAACCAACTGAGCCACCCAGGTGCCCCGAATATAAATGTTTCTAAGGAGAAGTATGGTTCACCGAAGCTGGAAGGCAGAGGGGTAAGAAGAGGTGAAGGCTTGGAAATTTGCACAGTAATAGATATAGTACATGAAACCAAGGGCATGTATATAAAAAAAGAACAAAAAAAGTGATATAATTTCACTGGTGGGGAAAAAAAAAAGGGGTAGTGAAGGTAAGTGAGAAAATACACATCTATTAGACGAGGAGGAGAACAGATGGTATCCACAGTCATATAAAGCAAGGAACAGGGTGATAAGCTTATGTATAAATGCCATGCAGACCATCGGAAGAACTAAAAACCATAAAGAAACGCTTGTCTCTGCAGTTCTTTGATATTTCTACAAAGACTACTTTTCAACTAGGTCTTACTTTATAAACACAATCTTAATATGCACATCAAGAAAAATCAGTGTTTCCATCTACAATTACTTCATAGTGTTTGAGGATAAATTACAAAGTTCTAAAATAAATTAACAAAGGTAAAACAGAATTACCAACAAAGAGGAAGATGTATTTATAACCTTTTTTTTCTTTAAAAAAAATTTTTTTTAAGATTTTCTTTACTTATTTGACAGAGAGAGCTCACTCGCACATGCACAAGCAGGGGAGTGGGAGCGGGAGGGAGAAGCAGGCTCTCCGCTGAGCAGGGAGCCCGATGTGGCACTTGATCCCAGGACCCTGGGATCACGACCTGAGCTGAAGGCAGATGCTTAACCTACTGAGCCACCCAGGCGCCCCCAAAATTTTTAAAAATTGAATTCAATTTTTTTAACTGAAATATATTTGACACATAATATTGTGGAAATTTAAGGCATGCAACATGTTCGTTATTTGTAAATTATAATTATTATTATAATACAATTGCCATTGTGGTGATAGTCATAGCATCTCTATCAAGTCACATAATTATTACTTCTCTTTTGTGGTGGGAATAATTAACTTTGATTATTCAAGAGATGTTAAAAAAAATCCCTATATAAGCAGATTCATGGTACTTAAAATATTCCTTATATATAGTAGAAATTGTGTTGACCTAATTCTTTTTTCAGCATAAAAGAACTATTTTTTATTTAAATTCAATTAATTAACATATAATGTATTATTGGTTTCAGAGGCAGAGGTGATTCATCAGTCTTATGTAGTACGCAGTGCTCATTATACCACGTGCCCTCCTTAACGTCCATCACCTTCATTCCAAGGTTTTGTTTGATTAGGATGAAGAAAATTCCTAACTTTCTTCTCATTAATTCTTGCAATATGCTTTATAATTGTTATTACTAAAGAATTCCTTCATTAAGAAAAATGCTCCTCTTTGAGACAGTTGGGGTTGGTAAAGAGTGAGCAAAAAACTCTTGCTTATTAAAAATTTGCATATATTACTTTGAGAAAAAACTAAATGCTTAGTCAATATTTAAAAAAATGAAATCTTCTACAAGGAAATTGTGTAGGTCATCTTAGGAATGAAGTCTTACTCTTTCTGATATGGGCTATTTGTTCATGTGTATTCAAACAAATACACAAGGAACCTTAGGCCATAGCAGAAAATGACAAGTGCAATAAAAAAGGTAAAAATAAAAATTTAAATAATTTAACAATTAATGCGTACTTACATATTACAGGCACTTACATATTACATTTCACTGTGCTAAGCACTTAAGGTTCAAACTTTATTTTGCAGAGAGGGAAAATGATTTCGGTTAACTTATCCCAAGTTACCAGGATAATACACACCCAGAATCTACCCCCAGGCTAACGGCAGGGCCTATGCTGTAACAATCATGCTACCCTACCTCAGAGCGCAGAAAAGGGAGAGAATTTGGAGCTTATTGGAGATGGTGGGGAAAATCATAAAAATAACAGCTAATATTTGAGTGTTTATTAAATAGCAGGACTACGGTATTTTAATGTAGTCTCACTGAACCCCAACCTTATGCAGAAGATTTATGCTATTTAATAGCTGAAGACCTATGAAAGTCACATAAATGATGAGAGGGAAAAGCAAGATTCCAACCCAAGGAGCAGGACTTCCTGGAAGCCCAGCAATGATGAATAACCAACCAGCCAAATATTAAAAGGCTGTATAATCACTGAAGGCAACAGATCACCTTTTGATGTGAATGAATGGCATATATCTAGTTGGAACAATGTGGGTCTGAAGAACAGTACCACACCCTGAGATAGATGCCTAGAAGGGAAATGGAAGCATACAACTGGTACTTGAGCTACCACCAAGATTTAGAACTTCTGGGGTGTAAATGCTTTTGGAGCCATTCAGTGTTCTCCATCCCCAGTGGTACTACCTGAATACAAAACACCATCATTTCTCCCCCTGGATTACTCCAACAGCTTCTTGTTCCCCAAATCGAGCATTTCTGTTAGTCCTATCTTTCTACCCACCCTATAAATCCATAATTTCCTCAAAGTAAGCAGCCAGAATGGACCTTTTCCAAATCAAGTCTAGCAATTTCACAGCTCAGCATAGAACGAAATGGCTCCTCAGAGCGTTCTGAATAAAGCTGAAAATCTAAATAGGACAGCTACAACACCCTGTATAATCTCCTTTCTCATCTTGAAACATTCATCATGCAAGCTCTACACTCCAGCCACACCACCTTTCAGTTCATAAAGCCTACCAGGTTCTCTCTCACCCGCATATCTCTGGACATGATCTGAACCTCAAATCACATCATCTACCTCTTTACCCCTTCCCCTTCTGGAGTGGGGGACCCCTCCACTATGCTCCCATGACACCTTCTTCTGTCACCTGGCTATTCCTCACTGGTCCATAAATTTGGTAATGGCAAACTTACGTTTAGTTTACTGTACCCCTAAACCTAGTACAATGCATAGCATTTTTAAAATGAATGATCAAGAGATCTAAGCAGAAAGTGGTATCAGAAGCCCTTAGAATGAATTATGTTGTCAAGAGTGAACAGGAAAGAGCACCTAGCCAAATGATCTGCAAGAAAAAACAGTGAGGGTAGAAGAGGAGAACAACGTTAGCTGGATGTCGTAAGTCAAGAAACAAAAAGATTACAACGAAGAAGACGGAGACAACTGGCTGACAAATCTTAAATCCTTTTAGGAAAAGGCAAGGTAAAAATAACCCTGCTGTACCACCATTTCTTAATTTTTAAAAGTACAGTTGATAAAAAATGAAAATGATTCTGTTAAGTAACCTGGAATGGAATGTAAGACCTAGTTATTCCGTTAGTTAATATTTTTAATTGCTCCATAAGACAGCATTTTAAACCATGGAAGTACGCTTTCATTGTTTTAAAAATATTTAAGTACTGATTCGAATTGAATCTGGGCAACTAAAAATAATACTTACCATTGCCATATGGAAAAGCACGTGCAGAACGACTATCATAACCAGAGGAATGTCCACTGTTGAAGAAAAATGTATTTTTATGTGTTGCAAGTAAGTTCTAAATTTTAATATTTTGGTACAAATGCAAAACATCAAGGTAGAATTAGGACTTTCATTTAACCATCATATAATGATAAATTTTAATTGTGTAATTTTATCTTTTAATAAAAAAAAACAGGCTTTTAACCTCAAAACATATTTTAAACCTAATACCCACTTATAAAGAAAAACCTAGCTTGCTAGTACTATTTAATGTGAATAATCCAATCAATTCAGCTTGACTCCCAAGATAACAGAAACTTTGAGGCTAACAGAGTACTTGAGATTTCACCAAAATACAGTACTAAAAAAACAGATTTTAATGATTCAGAAATTCAGCCCCAGTGACAGGATAAAGAAATAATACTTTTTGATCGAGAAAAATATATATTCAACAAGAACTTAATAATTAAATCGTTATACTCTCACAATTAAGACGGTTCTGAGCTTTATCATTTCCTGTTTGAAAATTTTGCATGGTTTGATTCTACTGATGTAATGTTCTCACAATTTTTCCATCTATTAATATAATTTGGATCACCTTCTCAGAAATACATTATTTTTATAGAGTTTACTTGCTACTTAAGAGGAAATAGTTTGGCTACCATTTTTTAGTGATCTCTATCTGCCAAGAATCGTGCTGATGTGTTATATTCACCAGCTGTTTTAATCTTCACAACTCTATCAACCCCATTTGGTAAAAGGAAACTGAGTCTCAAAGAGTAGTTATGAACCTTACCCAGCAACACAAAGCTAGGGAATTCTGAAGCAAAAATTTGAGTCAGATCTGTGCAATTGCCAAAGCCCTATGTTGTTAACCACCACGCTTCCTGACATCTATGAGGTAAATACTCTTTAGTACGGCATTCCAACTAACATAAACCAGAAACGCAGGGTATAAAAGAGAAGGCTGTTGCCATGTAGAATGGATCCTATCTTCCTTTGTGGAAGGTGAGTTTCAGCAGGCCATAAGGAGTAAGGCAGCTTTTCTTTACTTGGTTCCTGATAATAACTGTCCTTACTTAATCCTAAAACAGACATGCATTATTCATGATTAGCAGTCATCTGTTTGGATATCCCACAAAAATTACTATAGCCAAGTTTTTACCAATCTAGGGGTTTCTTTGATCAGTGTGTCATAAATCAAAGCAAGGTATTTCAAAATACCGTCATTTGGTTTTCTCCGTCCTGTTTTGTTACCAAACTATAGGTCCAACATCTTATATAAAAGTAACTAGCACAGATCTAGACTCATGAATTGAAAGGCAGGCACTACTTAATCTTTACAAAATTAAATCTTTGAAAATATTACCAAGATATGTATATGACTTTTCTGTCAAAAGTCTACCAATGATGAGAAGTTCTACCCTATCCATACTGATTTACCTTTCTATTGTTGGTATAAGAGATGGAGGTGGAGCGCCTGGTGGAGGAGGAAAACCTGAAACAGTCAATCATAAGATAAAAAATGTTAACAGAATGTACATTTAATGTCAAGTGTGAAATAAAGTTGCTGCGTATCACTAAATTTCTCTGGGGACATAACGTGCTTCTCTATGTTACCATGGACAGAAAAAAAAACGGAGCTTAAACTTATAAAAAGATTTTTTGAGCAATAAAACTTTAAATGAACAGTCTGGTCTAACACACAGAGCACAAACTGGGAGTCAGGACACCCGGTCTTATTTTCAGCACCACACACAGCCCATTTTGTGAGTATGAGAAAGTTAATCTCAATGCCTTACCTTATCCATATATAAAACAGTAGTATTGCCACCAGATATGTTATACTTGAAATACTTTTGAAGAAAAGCAAATAAAATAGCATTTACCTCTTTCAAAAAATATTTTAATGTATAGAAATTTCCTTAAAATATATAATTATAAATAAAATCTTACCAGTAAATATATAAATGTTTAAGGCTGAGAATATCCATCATAAAATACATCTTAAATACACAACCCTAAAAGAACTATTTTATAAAGAAGGGCATGTAACATAGTTTTTGGATTAGTTTGGAGAGAGAATAATTTGCACCTTTATATCATGAGGTCTGTATTCTCAATAATTCACAATACCTAAATGAAATACCACAGAGTATGGCTAAAAGGGACCTTAACAGTTTATCTACTCTGCACTTTCAAATTCAGATAGGCAGTAAAGCATCCCAACAAAAGACTTTAAAATTCAACTTAAATAACTTATGATACCAATTCCTTCCCCAGTTTTAACAAACTTTACTATTAGGAAATGAATTCAATTCTGTAATTTAAATTTCTCACACTACAATTCATATGCTATCCTGAATGAGAACAAGAAGCAATCCATTATCATATTCTCTATCACCCTCCGCATATTTGAAAACACTTCCACTAGCCTCCTTCTTTAGTATTCTATGTAAAAATGAATCCCAGTTCTCTTAACCCTTCTCGAAGTCCATTTAAATCAATTTTTGGCCCTGCTACAAGTTGTTTCAAATTCACCATGCTTATCTTCACTATACCCAATTTCAAGATTTGTAACTCCTCTACTAAACATCTCAGAACTGTGAAGTTTAGCAATGACCACAATCCTATCTTATACAGCTTTTCAACCACATTTCCTTTTAAACTAGACACACCAATGATTCCTTTATGACTTGTCCTGATAAGCCTTTTTCAGCCACAATGATACACATTCAGTGACTAACTATTCCACAACTAAATATGTATACTAACTCATGCTACCTAAACTCCGTTATTTCTCTTTATAGAGGTCATTTTGAATACAGACCCACCTTTCCAAGCATGGTCACCTTTCTTTCTCTTCATATTCCTTGGCTCTGAATACTGAACTCAGTAACAAACACACTTGCTACCATATTTGCATCACACTCTAAAAACATTTAAAAAACAAAACACTGAAAAAGTGTTAAAAACCACCCCTGGTCACATATAAGCTATTGATCACACCATTACAACAATCAACAACCACCACTCTAAGAACAACCATCTAACCAGTTGTCAATCTATCTAATAGTATGGTTCAGAATGTATTTTCTCACAATACTGAGTTTTGCCAGCAAGGTAAAAAAGAAAAATCAGAAACCATGATAAAGTCAAGATAAATGATCTTTTTCTTCTTTTGCAGTCGCTTTATCATATAAAAAATTCACTGGTCTGAAAAAACTTTTTTTCATAAAAATTTTATTTTATATTCCATACTGTTTTCTTCAACAAATTGATAACAGTGAGAATTTTCTCAGAATCGCTATTTCTACAAAAATGGGTAAGACAGGTATAAGAAAACTATGTATCTTAATCAAAACTGGAATGAAGCAAAGGCAGAGCTGAAAATAGGACCTTGAAATCCCAATAGCCTATTCTATAGTCTAACCACATCAACACTGTCCCTCCTGTAACTATAAGCTTGAAATTTCATGTTTATTAACAATGATGGAGAAAACATGAAAAAAGTTTTACCTGGAGGTGGTACAGTTATTGGAATACCTAAAAAACAAGTGATGAAATTTAATATAGTAATTGGATTTTATAACCTGTTATGTATTTATGCCATCACCAAAAAAAAAAAAAAAACCTTTGAAATAGAACCCCTTGCCTCATTTTCCTGGCTTATTCACTCAAAAGAAGCATTCTGTTTTCTTGCAGAAGACCAACAATTCCAGTATAACATCCAACCTCCTGATAAAAACCCAGTCTAACAACTTGGTAACAAATTTCCCCTACTAGGTGTAATCACAAACAAAGTTAGACATCAGTTAAAAAAGCACACTTGTGCTTTTGTGCATAAATATCAAACTCCATGAAATTAACACTAAGTTTGATAATCAACATCTGATCTTGTTATTTAATATTTTAATAGGGAAATTATCAATGGGCTTTTTAATACTGCAGGTAATACAAGGTAACTCTGAAGATGATGACTTCTCACTTTAGTAAAGCTTTGTGGGACGTTCAAATGTTGATTTGGATCGTTTTAATATTGTCAATAGCACTGGGGAAAGGCTATTATTTCCCCTGATTTGTGGGAGTAGAAAAGGGGGGTATAGCCAATTCATATATATATACTCCCCGGGCACATTAAGATAAATGTGGACAATTTATGTCTATAGGAGTCAGTAAATACTAATTTGAGTGACTCTCATTCATTTGCACACATTATAAACTTTTAAGAAATAAACTATGTATAAATAAACATTCTCAATTTACATTGGTCAAATGTGCCCTTAAATCCTAATGTAGAGGTTATGTGACAAATTCTACTTTTTGTTTAAAGAAAAATGACATTTCTAGGTAGGAAAATAGAAAAAAAAATGTTTTCATGAAAAATTTTATACCATAACTTCAACATAGAATGGTTTACTAAGTCCTATCTTAAAAACTGCATCAAAATTAGTCCAAAATAGGGGGCAAAAGTCAAATTCATTAATTAAATGCATGGGGAAAAAATAATGAAAACAATTAGTTTCAAATGTTTTTTGTCAATGGAAACATCTGCTAATAATTTGAAATTTTTCTGTGAATATTTTACCAGAATAAGAGGTTTATATAAAAAAATCTTAAGGCAGCCAGTGGCTTTAAAATGGAGAATGAAACACCTGATTTAACTACCCATACAATAAGAGGATATGCTAAACTTACAAAACCAACAAGACTGAAAAAGATAGTAAGAGACATGTAAGCCATTATTTTTAAAAAATCATTAGACCTCCAAATGTCTACTAACTAAATCTATACTTAATGGCAATTCTCATCCATCCTGAAGTTACCTTGCTGCATCCTAAATTACTAAACTAAAAGAATCCAGCAAACAATACAAGCTAGCAGAGTCCCAGACACTGTACTAAATGGGAAAAGTAAGAAAGGCAGAGCATGTTAATCATCCTTAATATCTACTATTACCTAATTTTCTTTAGAACAGTATAAAGCCTTATAGAGCACTGTTTAACTTAACTTCACCATGTGATCTAGTTTTTACATGTAAATACATGATTTTCTATTTATTTATTTTTTTAGGTGTATAGTAGTTCCTTCTTAGCCACGCTTTCCACAGTTTTAGTTATCCGCAGTCAACCACATTCTGGAAGCAGGTGATCCTCCTTCTTATGTATTGTCAGAAGGTCAACAGTAAGTAGCCTAATGCTATGTATGTCACAGGGCCTATGCCATTCACCTCACTTCATTTCAGGACATAGGCATTTTATCAACTTACACTGTCACAAGAAAGGTGAGCACAGTACATTTGAGATATTTTCAGAGACAGAGGGAACGATCACATTCAAATTACTTTTATTACAGTACATTGTTATAATTGTTCTATTTTATTATCGTTAATCCCTTACTGTGTTGAATTTATAAATTAAGCTTTATCATAGGTTATGTATGAATGGGAAAAACACACAGCATATGTAAGGTTTAATGCTATCTACCATTTCAGGTGCGCACTGGGGGTCCTGGAACATATCCCTTGCAGATAAAGGGTGGGGGGGGGGACTACTGTATAAGATAAAGAACTGTAGGAAATTCAGCAAACCACCCTGTAATCCTAATAAACTACTTAAATCAACACATGAGCAACATGTATCACTCTACCTAAAGTTAACTACAGCTTACTAAAATCTGAATTCACACAAAATAACTAAGAAATTACTAGTCAGCCCTCTCAAAATTCAGCCTTCAAAAACATCTAAGTTGTCACATTTTCAGAAAATATAAAAAGACTTATAAGCAAAGTATTAAATACGTTATGAAGGTTGTTAAAATTACAGCCTGCTTTTAATTTTAATTTCACTACAGGAGTATCATAGGACAGGTTTTTAAAAAATCAACTGGAAAGAATTAAGAACAAAAAGAAAACTCATGCTATACGTAAAGATGTCTTTCCAGTCACTATCTACTCATCACACAGCATGAGAACTAGAAAAGGCCCTTCTTGTGAGGCCTCTATTTCATCTAAGATATTTCAATATAAATCTTTATTGGTAAATGTTCACCGAATGAGAACCACAAAGTTGATGAAACACAATACAAATCAATTCTTTAGTATTATCAGATGTATTTTCAAAATGCAACTATGGAAGTTTAATATACTTGTACAAAAATCACGATTTAGTATTTGACTTTTGTTAACAAAAGAGAAACAGCATAAGAGAAAACTGGTCTCAAAAATTACTGTCCTCACCCACAACACTCCCACCTTCCTGACCAACACACGTGCTGCTTAACTAACAGACTGAAATTACACAAGTACTGTGTTTTACTGTTCCTTTATCTATAAAATGAGTAGGACAAAAATGTTTATTTCCCTGGAAAGCTTTGCCTAACAGTAAAAAGAGTTAAGATTTCTAGTACTATAGGCCAAAGCTTTTGGAAAAGTAATATTCAAGCTCTAATATTATAATATCTGGATATTAGTGGATAGATAGTGGTTTTGAAGCGTTAGTGAGCACCAGAATCACCCAGAGAGTTGGTTAAAACACAGATTGCTGGATCCCTCCCCTATAATTTCTGATTCAGTAGGTCGGGAACGGGGCCAGAGAATCTGCATTCCTAACAAGGAGATGATGTTGCTGAGCATCCATTCCAAATTTTTATGAACTAACGAAGCATGTGACACCTTGAAGTAAAACAACAGAGCTCTATGATAGCCTACGCTATCTATCTGGCATCCTCAAAGAAAGAGAACCAGATTTACTTTTTCCTGTAATGCACACTCTTCAGTGGAAAGCATGTGGGTGGGGAGGACCTGAAATCCTATTTGGGAACTGAAGGAACTGAAGCAAAGAAATAGAAAGGCAGCAGCCCTGTGAGACTTACTGAAAGGTATTTAACTATATTTTTTAAATTTGCACAAAATTAATAACGGCTCTGCAGTCAACAAAAAAACAATAAAAATTGTGTATGAACTCATTCTCAATATAGCCCATGATTGTTTTTCTAAGGCAGAAAAGAGTTCATATATGCTAGGTAGCCTCTGATATAGCCTCTAATGATCCCTGATTGCAAGGTATTTATGCCTTTTTATACCTTTGGTATTTATACCCTCCCCCTAGTATGGGCTGGATATAATGATTTATTTCTAACAAAATCCAGCAAAATGATGGGATGTCACTTCTGTGACTAGATTACAAAAGACAGTGACTTCTATTTTGCTGGTATCCTCTACAGTTTTCTTGGCATGCATGCTTTCCTGAAGCAAGCTGCCATGCAGGAGAGGAAGTGAATCTTGATCTTGAAAAAGAGTACTTTCTCAGTCAAGCCTTTGAGAGGACCATCCCAAAATCTGTGGCAGACTGAAGCAGAGGACCTAAATAAGCAGTCCCCACATTCTTAACCCAGAAAAACTGCTCAATAATAAATATATGTTGTTTTAAGTCACTATGTTCTAGAGTGATTTGTTACTCAGCTAACAAATACGTATAACAACTACCTATCATTTCTCTATTAAGTTCGAGTGAAAGAAAAAAGCATGGCAGAATAATGCAAATTATGCTTCCAAGTTCTTACTAGTAACTTCTAAATTTCATCAGCACTATTATGTTACAAATGGATAAGCTTGATCACTTTAATTCTCACTGATTTCTACTTCAAAGTCATCAAGCTTGTAAGTAAATTCTGCACAAAGAAATCGAGTAAAGTCAAGGTTTATAAAAATCTTTAAATATTACCTTCTACTACATGCTTTTCTGTGCATCAATATTTCTAAAATTATATACACACACATATTGTCTAACACCTACCCTTTAAAAATAGCGTCCTGTTTTGAGTTTACTGCAAATACTCATAGGCCACTTTTTTTTTTTAATATAAAAAAACAAAAGAGAAAATGAGAACAGTTCTCAAAAACTTCTAGGAATTATTTTTTAAAGGTACTTCTGGAAAATATATTTTTGGCAAAAAGCATCCACTAATAAGCAGATTTGCTGAACAAGAACAAAAATCTTACAGAACTATAAAAATTAGCTTAATAAATATTATATTCATAAAATAGCTTCTCAAAATTGTATTTTCTCAAGGGTGCGGATAATATTCATTCAGAATAGGCTAAGCTTTTGACAAAGCAGCAGTTCTTAAAGTGTTATGTGGAGATTCGAGGGGGTCTCTAATACCCTTTTAAGGAATCTGCAAGGTTAAAACTACTTTCATAAAAATACTAAGATGTTATTTGCCACTTTCATGTTCATTCTCTTACAAGTGTCCAAGAAAGTTTTCTAGAGGCTACACGACATGTGAAATCACAAAAGATTTAATGCAGGAACAAACAGGAGAATCCAGTTTTTTTTCTATTAAGCCACACAGTAAAAAAAAAAAAAAAAAAAAAAAAAAAAAAAAAATTGCAGAAGTGTAAAACAAGACCACACTAAACATTTTTTGTTCTTTTAGAAAAAGTTATTTTTCACACAAATATCTTAATGCTAATATGTAATGGGTTTATTATGAGTATCTTTTACGTAACATTTTAACTTCTCAGTTTTCATTTCTAATACAAAAAAAAAATAAGATATACCATGCATAAATAAAAGCTCTTTGGGAGATTGTAGTAATTTTTTTTTTTTTAGTGTATAAAGTGGTCTCTGACCAAAACGTTTAAGAGCCACTGTGCTGGAACCTGACTGCTAACAGAAAACTAATCCACAGACAATGTAGGCCTTAGAGGAAATGCAGAAAGACTCCAGATGTGAGCTGCCTTTCTCCCTAACCCCACGTGTCACTGCTACAACCCAAAATCATCAAGATATGTAAGGAATGAACACAACTTTTAAGTTCATCTAACTCATAGTACTACATGACTAATGAGACACTAATGTCCTTGATAATAGTCTTTAGGAATGACTTTAGGAATTCCTTCTAAAATGCAGAACCCTACACATTTTAAGCTCTATAAACAGCTAAACCCTATATCCAACTTTAAAAGCAGGGATCACTGTTCTCTGTGGTCTGAACTAACTGGACTATAGTATCTCAGTAAAGCAAAGACCCTTCCTCAACTTAACCGAATCCTGAGCTAGATTTTAATTGTTCTGAAGACTTACAGAACCATAGTCACATGAGCCTTAATTTTGATTAATATAACAAAAAATGAGCTAAAAATAAATCTGGCCTTCTCTCTTTCAATAAACTCTATTATAAAAAATGAAGATAAAATAGGATAACACTAAAGTAAATTAACATTTAAAAATCTAAATTAAAAGTCTATAATAAAATATTATATAGTTTGAACATAGTTTAAAAAAATAGTTCACAAACATTAAATTATTTAAAAAACAAGTAAGATAAGCCAGACACAGGACAAATAATGTAATGATTTCACTTATATGAAGTACCTACAATAGGCAAATTCATAAAGAAAGAATAGAGGCTACAGGAGCTGGGGGACAGGGTTAGGGTTACTGTTTAATGAGCAGAGTTTCATTATGGATAATAAAGTTTTAGGTATAGATCATAGTGATGGTTACACAACTTTGTCAATGTAGTTAATGCCAGTGAACTGTAGACTTACAGATGGTTAGAACAATAAATATTATGTATATTTTACCACAATAAAAAAGTACTATAAAATCAACTGCACTTTAACATGAATCTTCCAATTTTACAATTCTTCTTCCAATAAACATGTATATCACAACTGGTTTATTCAGTAAACAGACTTAACACAAATCAGGCAAACAGCAAATTCTCAGCTAACTGGATGTTTTTTAAAAAAAATCTGGTTCCTGCTCTTTATAAGCTCCAAAACTTCTCTACCCAGAAGTACATAGGCATACACTTCAACATGAGGGAAAGAGTTACAAAAAAACAACAACTTTTAAAAGACACGTTATTGGGGTGAATATACACATAATGCCATGACTCAATTCAACATAGTTAACAAAACAGGCTTTTGGACAAAACCGCCTGCTGGCTCTCCTATTTTCCAGCTATTGCTTAAACTCTTTTAAGTCCCAGTTTCTCTTCTGTAATTAGAATAATGTCTATTTCAGTTGTTGTCAAGGATCACATTGAGTTAATATATGGAATGTGCTCAGAACAGTGCCTTCAACAATAAGTAAGCATTCAATAAATATTAGCTATTATTAGCTAGTATAAGTGACCCTTGAACAACAGGGGTTTGAACTGCACAGGTCCACTTATATGTGGATTTTCTTATAGTACAGACCTATAAATGCATTTTCTCTTCTTTATATTAACATTTTCTTTTTTCTAGATTACTTTATTCTAAGAATATAGTATATAATACACATAACATAAAAAATATGTTAACTGTTTATGTTATTAGGCTTCCAGTCAACAATGCGCTATCAGTAGAAAGTTTCTGGAAGGTCAAGGCATGTGTAGATTTTTGACTGCTTGGGGGGTTGCTGCCCCTAGCCCTGGTGTTTTTCAAGGGTCAACTGAATTTCTACTATTACTCATCGAAAGCATGAAGCCGTACTAATGTATTTCTGAAAAACTTAACACAATAGAAACTACTGAGTGGTTCATTAGGCGATGAAAATACCAAATTTTCTGAAAATTAAGAAAGATGTTGAATAATCGGTGTTTTCAAGCTACTGTTAGTATGGTAACAGAAAACCACATTAAATACCTCTTCATTTAAAAAAGCTACTCCAAATGTCACAAAAATAAACTTAGGACCAGAGATCCTTTACGTGTTTGCTGTATTCTCCAACATAAAACCTTCTCCGCTCTTGATACAAATCAATCGTGGCAAATATTTTGTTCCATTACTAACAAATTTTATGTACATTTGTAGATGTGTGGTTGGGGGGGGTAGGAGGAAATACACCTCTCCTTGTCTGCTATTTGACAGTAAAAGTCCCTTGAATGCATGCAATCTCCATCCCCTCATCATGTTAAGGAGGTTATGGAGTAACTATCTACTTATGCAATGAGTCATACCTGGAAACCTCTAAGAGTTGACCATAAATTTTGTTCTCCAAGTCAAGGCATTTCTGAGAATGAATAATAATAGTTATGCTGGGATAGAAGGTATAAAGGAGGTTCCAGGC
The DNA here is from genome assembly GCF_017311325.1 of Ursus maritimus. NCBI lineage: Eukaryota > Metazoa > Chordata > Mammalia > Carnivora > Ursidae > Ursus > Ursus maritimus. Next base: position 41,592,328 of record NW_024426996.1, read on the forward strand.
AAATCTGGACATATGGTCCTATTGGTGAAACAATCCTATTTATGAAAAAATTAGCACCCCAAAACATGGGTGTAATACATCATTACTCTATTTATCTCATCATATACAGGCCTATAGTCTTGAAGTGTAGGCATTTGAAAGCAAATGTTAACAAAGACAGCATTAAATTCTTTTAGTATTTCTCAAGAAAGCAAAAAGAAAACCTAAGGTTTCTCTAAGAAAAATGGAATACTTTTTAAGGCAAACTTCTAAAAGACTCCTGAGCCACAGCTTTCTTTCATTAGCTGCTTATGATTCTTAAGGTGATCTAAATTACAGCGAACTCCATAGAACATACTGTAATCATGTGGTTCTGTGGTAAATGGTAACTGAAAACGTGGCTTTAATCAAGGCCTATATTCAGTGGGTAAGGATCTATGTAGCCATACTGTTACGGAAAAGCTGAGGACCACTCTGATTATAACTGTGTGGCTGTACCAGCTGTCAATCTGAAAGTCTCTCTGGTGTTATGGACACAGAAACATGTTAACTCAAGCAGCTATCTTATTTAGGGAATGTCAAGTATACAAAAGATCTTTGTGATTAGCATTGTTGGGAAACACTGATGGAAATACAGACTACCTTCTCTCCCAACAGCTCACAGTAAAAGTAAGGAGTAATTCAGATTGTCTCAATTTACAAATAGCTGGTTTTAGTATGAACTGGATCTCCCTGCCACCAGCCAATATACCACAGTTAGATACTGCTTAAACCAGAATCAGAATTCATCTGAATCAGTATCCTTAAATGCTGACAGGACAGCATGGAAATTCTAAGAACAGGCCATCAAAAGAGATTTGGATAGGTATTTAAAATATGAAAAGCAAGTAGTTAGTTCACAGTTGACAGTACAGGCCTACCTCATTTTATTGCGCCCACTTTACTGCGCTCCATAGTTACTGTGTTTTTGTTTTTTAACAAATTGAAGGTTTGTGGCAACACTACTTCAGCAAGTCCATTAGAGTCATTTCCCAAGTGTTTGTAATTTCATGTCTTTGTGTCACAATTAAGGTAAACTGTCACAGTATTTCAAACTTTTTCCCTATTTTATTTGTTACGGTGATTTGTGATCAGTGATCTTTTGGTGGTACTGTTGTAACTGGTTTGGGACACCACAAACTCTAATCATATATAAGACGGCAAACTTAATTGATATATGTTGTTTGTATTCTGATTGCTTGACTAACCGACCACTGCCCCGTCTCCTTCTCTGGAGACACAATAACGAAATTAGGTCAATTAATAACCCGGCACTGGCCTCTAAGTGTTCAAGTGAAAGGAAGAGTCACACATCTCTCACTTTAAATCAAAAACTAGAAATGACTAAGTTTAGTAAGGAAGGCATGCCAAAAGCCGACTGGCTGTAAGGTAGGCCTCTTGCAACAGTCAAATAGTGAATGCAAAGGAAAAGTTCTTGAAGGAAATTAAAAGTGCTACTCCAGTAAACACACAACTGTTAAGAAAGCAAAACAGCCTTACTGCAAATACAGAAAGTCTGAGTGGTCTGGAGAGAAGACCAAACCAGCCACAATATCCCCTTAAGCCAAAGGCTAATCCAGAGCAAGGCCCCTATAACCCTCTTCTATTCTGTGAAGGCTGACAGAGGTGAGGAAGCTGTAGAAAAAAAGTGTGAACCTATCAGAGGCCGGTTCATGAGGTTTAAGGAAAGAAGCCATCTCCGTAACATAAAGTGCGAGGTGAAGCAGCAAGTGCTGACAGAGAAGCTGCAAGTTCCCCAGGAGACCCAGCTAAGACCACTCATAAAGGTGGCCACACTAAACAACAGATCTTCATGTAGACAAAACCACCTCCTGTTGGAAGGAGATGCCATCGGGGACTTTCACAGCTGAAAAGAAGTCAAGGCCTGGCTTCAAAGTTTCAAAGGGCAGGCTGAATCTCTTCTGAGGGGCTAATGCAGCTGGTGACTTTAAGTTGAAGCTAATGCTCACCATCCTGAAAGTCCTAGGGCCCTTAAGAATTAGGCCAAATCCACTGTGCCTGTGCTCTATAAACGGAACAACAAAGCCGGGATGACAGCACATCTGTTTACAACATGGTTTACTGACTATTTTAAGCCCACTGCTGAGACTACTGCTCAGAAAAAAAGATTCCTTTCAAAATATTACTGCCCATCGACAATGCACCTGGTCACCTAAGAGCTCTCTCTCTGGTGGAGACATATAATGAGATTAATGTTTTCATGCCTCATAACAAAATATCCATCCTGCAGCCCATGGATCAAGGAGTCATTTTGACTTTCAAGTCTTATTATTGAAGAAATACATTTCATAAGACTACAGCTGCCACAGATAGTGACTCCTCTAATGGATCTGGGCAAAAAGCAAATTGAAAACCTTCTGGAAAGGCTTCATCACTCAAGATGTCATTAAGAATGTTCATGATTCATGGAGAAAGATCCAAATATCAACATTAACAGAAGTTTGGAAGAAGTGGATTCTAAACCTCGTGGAAGACTTTAAGGAGTTCAAGACTTCAGTGGAGGAAGTAACTACAGATGTGTTGGAAATAACAAGAGAACTAGAATGAGATTTGGAGCCTGAAGGCATGACTGAATTGTTGCAGGTTCATGATAAAACTAGGACAGATGAAGGGTTGCTTCCTATGGGTAAGCAAAGAAGGTGGTTTCTTGACATGGAACCTACTCCTGGTGAAGATGCTGGGAAGACTGTTGAAATGGCAAAAAAAGGATTTAGAATATTACCTAGACTTAGCTGATAAAGCAGCAGCAGAGTCTGAGAGGACTAACTTCAATTTGGAAGGAAGTTCGGTGGATAAGATGCTATCAAACAACATCACTGCTACAGAGAAATCAATTGTTCGTGAAAGGAAGAGTCAACCTATGTGGCAAAGTACACTGCTGTCTTATTACAAGAAACTGCCACAGCCACCCCAACCTTCAGCAACCACCACCCTGATCAGTCAGCAGCCACCAACATCAAGGCAAAACCCCAAGGTCAGCAAAAAGATTATGACTCACTTAAAGCTCAGATGATGGTAAGCATTTTTTAGCAACAAAGTACTTTTTAGTTAAGGTATTAAGGTATTATTTTTTAGACATAATGCTACTGCACACTCAATACACTGTGGGAGAGTATAAACATAACTTTTATATGCACTGAGAAACCAAAATTTCATTGGATTCTTTTTATTGCAGTAGTCTAGAACTGTAGTATCTCTGAGGTAAGCCCATAAATAATAACTTAAACAACAAAAAAATAAGGAGTGTTACTCTATGGTATAATGCCATGGATATATGAACATTATTAAAAGATATTATCCTTAAAAACAGAAGTTATGTGGCAAAGAAATGGCGTAGTCTTGTCACTTTGGAAAAAAGCATACTTCCAGATAATGCCAGTGCCTCTAAGCAATATCCTATAGAGCTTCTAAATATTCTTATATACCAAAAAGGTATTTATTTCTTCACCATTTTTCATACCCTCTCTCTCTCACTCACTCATACCACTTACTCTCTCACAACAGCTAGTGCTGATTATGTAAACTTTTAGCAATCTGGTGATATACTATGCTAGTAATAAAAAAAAATTATTTTAAATCACCTTTAATACCTAGTTAAGTTAAAATAAGATTACCAAGCAATCTAGCGTAAGACTATTATCACATACATTGATTATCTTTAGTGTCATTAAATTCGTTCAGAATTAACTACTTCTACAGTTTATCATGTTCAGTAGACAAAGGACTCATCTATGAATCAGTAAGTCTTCATTCCCTTCCCTTTTCCTTTGGTTAATTCTCACCATATGAAAGACCCAAGAGTCGTAGGTCCAATCACAACGGTTTATGCTCCAGAACAAGAAATTTGTCGAATTTTAGAAATAATGTTGTCTGTAGTAAGCACCTCCAACCTATCCAGTCTTCTCTTTCCTCTGTTTTTGAGACAATAGTTTCTAAAACCAGTTGTTTTTCATAATAATTCTTATCCTTTTTGAAGATAAAAGTGACAAATGGAAGGGAATCAAAGGTGTTGTGGCTACAGGGCCAATGCAACAGTTGACATTTAGAGACCAAGGATGAATACTAGAGGGAAAGACCACTCAGACCCTTTATTTGCCTAGGTACTCTGATCACAATTGGCATCTTAAAACAAGCACGGCTTTCTCAAAATGACTGAGTGAACATGGCCCTTTAGTATGAACTGATTTCATTAAAAGAAAGCAAATTTTAGCATATCACACACATGTAGTTATAATTAGGACCAGGAGCTAGTTTTTATCATTTATTATTGGCAGTCTCTGTAGGAAGAAAGTAATTATTATCTCAATCAATCTTGTTAGTTTCATTAAAAACTGATTAAGGGGAATAAATATTGGAAGCTTACTGCGAATAAAGTAACAAAGGCCACTGGGTGTAAGATTGAAAATATAAAATTTAGGGATTACTTGTAAATTTTTTCTATTGCCACCAATAAAATAATAAATAATCAAAAGTGGCTCAAAATATGATAGAAATTTAATTTTCTGTGTTGTTTAAAAGAAGTTTAAGTACCAGGTACCTGGCACCCAGAAGCAGTCTCCTAAAAGGAAACCAGTATGCAAAGATGACCAGACTGAGATTTTCACTTCACAGGTTCTATTTTTTTAAACCTACTCCAATTCTAAAAGTATCTCTAAAACATTTTTCAAACCAAGTTAACATGGTTTACAATTCAGTATGGATTTATATGTATACAATTAGCAACTTCAGTGATCACTATCATACTCTTAGATCACAATGTTAATATCTGTCCATTCTTCTCTATTTTAGTATATTCTCTTTGCTATGCTGAAATGTACATATAGTTGTTTCACTGTGAATCTACTGAAGATTTAACATAGTAAGTTTCCTACCTATTAATTTTAATGCAGTATAATCAATGCAGATTTTATTTTCAAATACGTATTTTAATTGTTATAATTAAAAATAAACTCACGATTATTTTTTTTCCAAAATCAAATGTCTTATTTACTATTTACCTGGTGGTGGAATCAGAGGTGGAGCAGTGCTGACAGTTGGAGGAGGTGGAAGAAATGGAGGAGGTGGAAGGTGAGTGGGAGGAGCTCCTGGGGGGAAAAATGGAGGTGGTTTGCTAAAATTGTTGTCTACTTCAGTAGCAGATCTTTCAGAAAGGACCTAAAATTAAAGCATAGTTAATTTTAAAAAATGAATAAATTAAAAGCTCAGTAAATTCATTTAAGAAATGAAATAAAAAGCTTTATTTGCATACACATATTTTGGGGCGGTAGAAGTAATTTTTTCCATGTGTGTGATATGTGTGTATATTTACAGATGTGAGTATATACTCATACACACTCTTTAAGATGTCCATATACAAAGCCTAGAAAAAATGACTGAATCATTACCCAAAAAAAGTAGTAAGAAATAATAAAAACATTCTAAACAAGAGTACTTCTAAACATAAATACAATATAATGAGTATTATCTTTGTTACCCAACCAAGTTACAGTACTCAAATTAAGGCAATGTAATCATTAGTCACAAATACCAGCATTAAGAAATTAACATGGCAGCAGAAACAGGCATCCACTGTACTAGGCCTTGTCATCATCAGGTTGCATGCATTAACAGGGTGCAAGTAAACAGGCAGCCAGATATATAAATAACTTTTTCATGTGAGTCTTGTAACTTTAACAAGGGTTTATACTTGAAAAGTAAATGTGTTTACAAATTCTGATCTGTGTAAACAGGTAAGGGGCAGGGAGCAAACCTACAGGAGTGACACATAGAAATCTGGATTTTTGTTAAGGCTCCCTCAGGGATTCTGATGTACAAACACATTTAGGAAACAGCAGAAACAGGCAACATAATGTTGTACATTTAATGTATACTTCTAAATTCTTCGCTGGTTAAATATGATTATATTTAAACATATAATCCCTGTTTTAATCAACTTTTCCTACATTTAAGTGATTTTTGTAATGCTTATGCTGATAAGCTATTTTTTAAAGTAGGGAACAGAATTATTTTAAGAAATTATGGCATTTTAATGCTGGGGGAAAGAAAAGAGGGCTACCTTCCAGTTTAGAAATGATTTACCCTTACACATGCTAAAAAGAAAAAAAGATTAATTTATTAAAAGTAATGAGAATCAAAACACTTTGACATTTTTTTAAGGTACTCAGGAAGAGGTAATAATAAAAAATAGTAATGATCAAGTTAAGAACTGAAAAGTCTCAGTTACTAAAGTTCTAACTTGAATCCAAGTTACTAATATCTCCTTCATTCTTTCACTTGAAAAAAAGCAAATCTACTTCCTCCAAAAATGACATGTTAAATTATGGTATATCCATATAATGAAACTATCATGAAGGAATTTTAAATATTTTTAAGAATATGGATAATGAAAATGATAATTTAAAAAAAAGATACACAAAAAATCATAAAGTATATTAATCTTGTTTGGTGACAAGGAAGAGATGTACCAGAGTGTTAAGAGTGGTTATCTTTAGATGTTAGTACTGGTGGTTTTATTTTCTTCTTTACACTTTTTTCATATTTTCCCTTTTTTTGGTCCAATTAACCTACATATTATGTTTACAGCAAAGGAAAAGAAATCTTACTAAAAAAGATCCAGAGATGATAAATTCTAATTGGAATAGCTTTTATAATAAAAGGGTGATTGATTCCATATTTTAAATCTCTTTGTAGCACCTAAAATACCAAGCATATAGCATAGCACTATAAATGCATATTGAATAAATTAAGTTAGAATATGGATGTAATCCTTTAGTTTAAAAATTAATAATTCTTAAAATACAAAACCTGTATGTTGCTGTTTTCATTTGCCCGTCGCCTTCCTTCAACTCGGCTAATTGTTATAGTCTGACCAATAACATCAATTGCCCCAGGTAATCTCCTGTAAATAGAAATTGAATCAATTCAGTTTCACCTAATTAGATGTTTGAAAAATAACACAAATATTAGGTGAGAAATGAAATCTAAGACCTTTTGCAATGTACTTTAAAATAAAACCAGATAACAACACACACTTAAAAAAAAAATTCACTAAGTTAGATCTCACTACTTTGTACAGTCATAAAAGCTAAGCTTTATTAGTGAGCTGGAACCAATGTATCCAATAATGATCATGTTAAATTTCAGTATTTTATAGGTTTTTCTTTTAAATTTACTATTTTTAATAGTCTCCAATTAAATTTATCTTTGTGGAACTGAATCAGGTAGCAAATGCTAAGCAAATGGAAATAAAAATTTTGGCAGCTATAATTACGAAACATATTAATTCTATTACAGAAACTTAAAAAATTCCCCCAAAAGACTTGAAAAGAAATAATGCTCATTTTGATACACACTGTATTTTACTTAGTGTTTTATTCCAAGCATTAGAAAGCATAAAATGGGATCCAGTTTTCCATTTCTGATAACTTGCCTTTAAATAGAAAATTTTAAATATTTAAAAGCCTGCCCCACTCCAATTGTATTTATAATCCATTAAAGTTTAATTATATGAGTAGACGGAAAAATAGTCTACCACAAAATGCTGCAAATTTAATTAGAGAAACTAGTAAGTTAAATTTTAAAAAATGTTAAAAGCCAGTTAGTAGTTAAGGATTTTATGAAAGTATATATGCTTAACGAGATAAAGAAGTCACCTGAAGGAAGAGGCAATGAAAAAATGGATGCAAATTAAATGTATTTCTCTTTATCTCTTAGTTCAGAACACTTCTGCCTTTAAAAACTTCAGAGAAATATTATACCTAAACCTCGTAAGAAGCCTTCACTTAACAAATTACTATATACTTGTTAGAGATGTTAAAGCTACGGCTCATAGTGATGTAACTGACATCGGTAATAATTAAATGGCAAAACTTTCAAATCCAAGTCTTTCCGATTCCAAAGCCTACAGAACCCTTCCCTCGAGCTACGCCGCCTCCTAACAAGATAACTTGCTTTTGAGACATTTAAGACTCTTAAAAATCAAGAACTAGTGAAAGTTTGCCTCAAGTGAACCTTGAGAAACCCCATAATTTTATGTTCACAAAAACAAAGACAGCCCTATAAAAGTACATAATAGCATTTGAAATGTCTTCAACTACATAGTCCATTCCTACTTATCACCTTGCCCACTTTAGACTTCTGTTCTATATAATTCTAATAGAATTTTTTAAAAAGTTCACGCTTTTCTAATTTTATCCCCAGGTCAGTGACTTCCCAGATTTTCTCATGATCTCAAAGAGAAAAGATGATTTTTAACTTAACTCGTGCCCTTCGATATAGATGGCAACTATCCTAACATTCACACATGAGAAAAATCCAAATACCTCAGACATAAAACAAATATTGCTCCAATTTTTCCCCTAAAACTTAAAACAATTACAAAGCTATGACCACTGTAACTTCATATCAAAGCAGATGCCATCGGTCCTCAGATATCTACACATATCTCAGATTCCAACATCCTGACAGCTAGCTATAGGTGTATATTCTGAGGCCACAATTTCCCCTCACCTTTTACTGCTACTTAGACTTCACTGTGAAAATCTTTACCTCTATTTCCTTTTCCACTCTTTTCTGTTCCTGACTGCTGCATTCTCCCCTCTCCATCTTTTAAAATTTATTCTCCTCAGGAACAAATTCTCGCAAATGTATTTGGATTTGTAATTTCTCCAAATTGTTAAAGTAGCAAAACTTAAATCTAGATCTAACACTCTAATGTCTGTGCCCAAACGAAAGATTTCTATATACCCTGGATTTCTAAAGACTTCTGCTTTCAAATATTCTGGGACACATGAGAGTACTCATTCCTTAAAGTTTATCTTAAATATGGTCAGAGAAGTCTAATTTTTCAACTTTAAATGGATTACTCACTGAAGATTCAAGTGGCAAATACTAAGCTTCTAAAAATATACACATGAAAAACCAGCCTTAACAAATGTGCATCAGTAGAGGGAATACAGAAAATGCAATTTCCACAATAACAACACCTCTTTGTCCAGGGATTTTCACCACACAAACTGATTTACCTTAATCAGAAATGTGAACTTTACCATTTTGTTCAGAAATATATGACAAGATACATAAGCATATACCAAAGTAACAAAAAGTACATAATAATTAAGAGATGAGTAATTAACAATCTGTTATTCTGATGCCACATTATGTAAAATGATGTTGAACCATATTATTCTGAAAATTTTTAACGAACCACTTTTTATTTCAATGCATAAAAAGATTTAATAGAGCTTCACTATAAGGATCTACTGTACCCTGAGTTTCCACATAGCACAAGTTTACCTGGACTTGCTTACACATTTGTTCAGTAAGGCAGATAGCTAATGTAGCTATCAAGATTCTCTTCTCTATACTGGACGGTAAAAAGCTGAAGAGACAGAAACTAACCACAATGGATATCTGAAGTCTCATTAATCTACAAGCTTAATACAGGCAGTGGATGTTCACAAGAGCCTCTACCTTTCATGAATATGAAAATATCTCTGAAATTATAACGTAATTAAATTAAAATGATATATTTTGGTGATTCTGATGTAAGCCGCTTACAAAGATACAACAAAACTTTAAAAGTGACAAAATTAGGACCAAGGGAAGAGAAAGAATTAGTTACTAATCTTTTGTCACAAATTTATTACTGAGCTTCTCATTTTTTAACAGCCAAAATAAAGGACACCATTAATAACAAAAGTCTTGATGTGTGTAAGATAAAAACAAAGCATTAGCTCTAAAGATGGCATTTCCTGGTAATAATAGCTAGTGTTTACTGAGCACCTACTATGTGCTAGGAAAGCACTATTCTAAGCACTTTATATGCATTTACTCTTCATAATAACCCTATTAGGTAGCAACTATTATTCCCATTTTCCAGATGAAAATAAAGAGAAAAAAATTTCTCCTGAGTCCATGTTAAGACAAAGTAGGATACAGTTTTCAAACACTTTTGACCTCAAAATACAGTTATTTAAGAAACACATTTTGCACAGCAATCCAGTAAACATATATAAACAACTGAAAGCTTCATGAAACAATACTTACACTTATTATAAAGGAAAGAGTAACGTTAAAATCAAACATGATTTATTAGTATTCAATATCACACACAAAAAAGCAAAATAAACAATACAAAACCATGAAATATGTGGTGGCTGAGACCATGAAATTAATTTCACACCCATCACTAAGGGACTGCAATCTCACGCTGAGAAAAACACTGAAATAGGGACAAAGTCTCCAATATTACTACAACGAAAGTGTAAGTGAATTTCACAGAGCTGTTTCTCAAAATGTTCCTCGATATTGGGTGAACTGTAACAATGCACAATTCAATAAAAGTAATTTAATCAAGCGAGCAAAACAACACTGAGTACATGCCCTCTTGATAAAGACTTGATCTCAAGATTTAACTTTTTTTTTAAAAAAGATTTTATTTATTTATTTTTGAGAGAGACAGAGAGAGCGAGCGGGCATGACTGGGGGAAGAGGGAGAGGGAAAATCAGACTCCTTGATGAGCAAGGAGCCCAACATGGGACTGGATCCCAGAACATGACGGGAGCTGAAGGCAGATGCTTAACTGACTGAGCCACCCAAGCTCCCGGGTTCAACTATACTTTTGAGCAAGAATCCTTAACTAGCATACATGGGATACTGAGGGGTCAGGAGGTTCCTCAACTTCAATATATGCATGTGTATACATGTATTTTTCAGGCATAAGAGACAATAGTTGGCAGCAAATTTTCAAAGGGGTTACTGCTTCAAAATTCTCAATCACTATTCTGAAAGAATGAATGAATCACATATCCTTGAAGAAATCTATGCATGTTTCTCACAAAAGAGCTCCTAATAAGAACTGCACAGCAACAGCAACAGTTCAAGGATTCAATCTCTAGGGAAAAATCTAGAGGTAACTATTAAATATTCCCAAGTTAAGACAGATGCACTAGGATCACTGTCTAACTCAGGTCATACAGCTAAGTAGATGCCTGTAACAATTCTGCCAAGGACATCGGTATAACATCTTTTAAGTTACTGTAGGAAAGAGATAAGCCTTGAAAGACATGTAGAATGGATTTAGCCATGTAGGACAGGGAGGGAGTACATTTTAAATGGAGGGAAGAACATGAGCAGAGAAAGTATGTAAGGAAAATAACATGTGCAGGATTCTAATTTCCAGTTTGGCAAATATACTAACCACCAATCTGTATGCAACAGAAACAGCATGATACACCTTTGATATTGGCTACCAACAAAAAGACTTTCAAAGAAGCAGAAAATATAAATTAAATGAGACTCACACAGAAGAAAAAGCTCTATAAGGTTATAAAATGCTATGCAAACATCAGTTCCATCCTACTAAATTTATCATTTTTACCTCATATTCCAAGGTGATCACTAAATATTTGATTAATAACCAATTGATAATCTTTATGCCAAGCCAGAATTCCACCTCTCAATCAGTGGTTCTCAAAGCTTCCTACACATCAGAATCATCTGAGAGCTTTTAAGAATCCCAATGCCCAGAGTATACACCAGATTATTTAATTCAGTGTCCAGGGCCTAAGTATCCGTAATTTTTTGAAGCTTCCCAGGTAATTCCAATACATAGCCAAAGTTGAGGACTACAACTAAAGGCACGCCCAAGGAAGACACTTATATTGTATTTTCTTCTAGAAGGAATTTGAAGTAGTTGATAAAAATTAATACTTAACTCCTTATTACTCAACAAATATAGTCATACCTACCAAGGCCTGATAACTAAGGTAATGTCATTCACTGCATATATATTTTTATACTGATAAATTCTGAGTTTTGTGGAGTCACACAGGACTGCCTCTAATACTTTTTCTTTTACCTTCACAAGCACAAGAATACTTTTTTCTATGATGAACAGTTTATAAAGACAACTTAATGTATTCTATTTTTCAAGTGAAGATCAATAAAAAATGCGGTCTTAAAAAATAATAAATGTCCAAAATAAAAATCACAGAATTTAAAACTGTTTTCAGAGCATGTAATTTATTGTCTATCAGTACTACTATTAAAGAGACTACGGTGGGAGCAGAGATCCAAAGGGAACTCTTACTGGGTACCCTGCAACAGGTGCTTTTGCAGCCATAGAAGCCATTTAATCCACAAGTACTTAGTGTAAGTCCAATTAGTTTCATTTTCACAGATATAGAAAAAGGCTCTTTTGTGACGTAAAGTGCCAGTACCAAGATTCAGGCTCAGGTATGACTATAAAGTTTACTTCTTTTACAAAGTGTTTTCCATGCTAATTCTCTGGGGCCTGAATTTTTTAAATGTTGTTACTTTTTAAAACTATCTTGAAGGCTTAAAGGTGAACTATGCTAAAATTTGACTCACTAGAGGACATAAATCTGTTCATTAGGGAAGCCAAATTTACTCACTTTTGTGCAGAGCTTGAGATAAAGGATAACCTGCCATACTTTTGTTTAATTTCATGTTTTAAATACAGGAAAAGATACCATTCTACAGGGAATCTTTTAAAATAAAGGCCTTCATATGTCCAATCACATAAAATCTTACATAATACAGCAACCCACATTCAGAGTGCTCGGTCAAATGCCATGAAGGTACAGGTACATCTTTTCAGTATATTACTTCATCAAGACATAATAATAAGTAGTGAAAGAACAAATGAAGAGGTCAATCTTAGATTGAATGTCCATTTAACATCCAATCTGTTATAAGAAATGCAAGCAGGTTTAAATATTTTAGCGATTCTACATTAAGCAATTTTCACTATTCGTCTTTCAAGAGTCTGGTTAAAAAGCATTAATACTAAAAAACAAGCTTAGTGGGACAACCTAGAATTTGAAACTAATTACCTGACAAAATTCAATCTTATAAAATGGAAACAAAACACACAAACTGGACATTAGGATAAGATTACAGCAATCATCCACACTGCCAACTTCAATTTTCTGTGTTCATTAAAACTGCTTTATTCTTCTACTAATTGGCTTAGTATCACAAATCTGAATTTATGAAACAAACTTGTATCAATAAAATGTCCTTGTTACACACATATAGTTAGCTTGAAGAGTACTATTTATCAAAAGTTGGAAGAACACTATATTATATAAATTAATAGGAACACACATGAGATAAGAAGTCTGAGTCTCCAAATAACTTACAATAAGGATTGCAACCACTGTTTAATTGCTCTTTACAAAGAGATTTAAGCCATCTTCCAAAAAAACCCCTACCTACATTTCTGTTAACTACAAAAGCTAGCATCTCATTTTTTATCCTGTAAGGGTATGTATGTATGTGACCACATATATACATGCACACATACACCATTCGAAAGGAGAACAATAGCTTTTATCTAGAGTTTTTTCTTTTGAATTTTCAAAAGCACAAAATATATACTGAAAATAGTGTCAAATTTCCTACTACTTACATTCCGAGACCAATCACAATGTCAGAATGGGAGCTTTCTGTGTTTCCGAAGCAAAATTTAGGAGGTGGGGGAGTAATAGTATAAACACTGAGACAGATCATTTTCAGTTATGAGAACTAATATGGTCTCTATAAGCTAATTATCCTATTTCGAGAAATAAACCATTATATCAAAAGCACAACTATTTTAAGTAAAAAAATTCTGTCAAATGATTGATATAAAAAGGAATTTCAGATATTGACATAGTAGCAAAAGAACCATATATAAAGTTTTAAATTGCATTAAAAATAAGTGATTCAAGTATTTCTGCGCCTTTGCTTATGAAAATCAATTTGCCTTAACTGCAGGTACTAACAGGCAGAGAATCTGGAATAAATGCCCTACTTTCTCAGATCTCCTTTTCCATGTAAACTAGGGACTAGCCAGAAAATAAAGACTCTCATGATTGAAAGGGCCTTCCTGATAACACAGTCCAGCCTGTCATGTTAAAAATGTACAGACGCCTAGAGATTTTAGGGAACTATCCTAAATTCACACAGGCACAAAACCAAACCTAGTGTTCAAATCTAGTACTTATGCCATGAAACTGCTGTAAGTTTAAAAAAGTAGTTATTCTTTATCTACAAAAATGGCTACTGATACATTTCAACAACAGAACAATGAAAATGAAAGTTCTTATCATCTGGCCCTTTTGGGATCAATAAACAGGCTGTCCAGATTGCTGGCCAGGTTAAATATAAATCTAAGAGTTTCTCTATGCACTGTATGCTATAATAACCAAGCTAATTATTATACAGAAATTACATTATTAGCACTCCTGTTAAACTTTAGGGTTTCACAGAAATATTAAACATGAAAAGATTCACAGACTCCATTCCGCACTTTCAGATCTAACTTTATTTAAAATAACTCTTGAAATTTCTACAGGTGCTTCAGGAATTGTAGTTTTAAAAACTAAGATCAATATCGTACAATATTATGAAAAACGTCAATGAGTACACTTTTAAAATAGTAAGATATGCAAATTTTCATTCTATACCCTGTTAAAGCAACACATGCAACTGAGACTATTCTAAGAATATAGATAATATATTTCTATCTGCATTAATTACTGTATTTCTAGTTTGGATATTCTTTAAAAAAGTCAAGATATTTTTGACTTTGAGATGAATAGCCACTTTTGAGAATGACTAAGCTTATTCTCTCCTAGTAAGAGATCCTATCAAAGCCAACTTGACTAGAAATCCTTACTATCCGTGGAGAATATATAATAAAGACCCCAAAGAAAAGGAAATTTAAGAAAATAAAATTTTGATAGTGTTTCCTTCCTTTGCCTTTCTCTTAGTTGTTATGATCAAAGATATCTGATAACTTACACATCTAAATGAAAATATTTAAAAGCACATAATTTAGCATCAACCTGCCCAGGAAGAAAGCTTAAAATGCTGTAACGAACGCAAACAAAATATCACCCCCATACCATCACTGTTTAAAACTTTAAATGGCAGATTAGGGAGGTACCTAAGTCTACATGTCCAAGTCAAGCAACCTGTTAATTGCTCAGACTGATTACTATTTGCAATGCACTATCCTATCTAATCTATCTGCTTCTCATTACATCCCTTGGGGTAGAAATTATTATTCCCATGTTACAGGCTCAGAGAGTATACAGTACCCACCCAAGGCTGCATGCTTTGTAACTCTAAGATTCAGAACACAAACCATAATTCTGCAGAGGTGAATCAGAAGTAAAAGCACAGTAACAACAAAGGAGATGGAACTTCCTAAGACAGCTGGTAGACTCAATGAAATGGCTGCTTTATGCACTGTACTTGAGATAAAACATTTGGAAAGATTCAGTGTAGTTCAATTTTATATAGGTTCTAAATACTAACTCAGAAGGCTAAATTTTATTCAACAAATAATGAGAAACACCCAGGGATTTAATAGGGTGTGATATGAGAAAAAAGAATTAAACCTGCAGCAGTAGGGAGGAAAAAACGTTTATCGAGGTCCCATTAGCATGGTTCCATGCAATTTATAATGTAGTATAAAAAGCCAGAGAAATGATAGGCAAGGTGTGAGGTGACAGGGCCTGACTCATGATTTTTAAAACCCTCATTTCTATAATGAAAAAGCATAATTGAGGGGGTAAAAATATGGTACAATCTAATCAAAATTTATTATCTTATTACTAGACAAAACAACACTGATGATCTAAACATCAGGGAGTAGCCAATGTTTAAAAACAGCCTTACCTTAGGTCGGGTGATTCGGCCCTCCCATACCGGTCCTGCCACTTCCCAACGCTGGAATTGGCTTTTCTGGAGGCAGTACTTGTCTGAGACTGAGAAGAGGTGCTGTTTCTGGTGAGATAAATTTTCTATGTTTTTTCTTACATATTGTTGTCTCTGACCCCCCTTGTTCTGTCTTTTTTTTCTTTTCTTTGACATACTTTGTCTAAAGTCCTTTAGCATGTTCCTATTATATCATTCTCTTCAAGTCTCTGTGGTACTAAAACTGCTAGTAGGTATTTAAATATAAATGTGTCATCAACATTTTATTAACTCCAGAATATTTTTAGAAATCTTTTTCAATATGATGTCAAAATGCACAATAAGAACCAAGGGCTTATCAGGTTATAATATATTATCAAGAAATAACTTTCTGTGCTTTTATGAGTAACATTAACTTTTGTGGTTTCACAAAACCTTATTCAAAACTTTGGTATTTCTCTCCTATATTCTTTCAATAACAGGTACAAACAGTGTACCAGCTAACAGTAACACTCTGATGTGTTTTGTAAAACCTACACTATATATATTTCATAAAAATTCCATTTCAAAATAACTCCTTCAAAATAAAATTCGAAAGAAAGTTAATTTTATTCATAGTGACATACTCCATAAAAAGTTCAGCTATTTACACTCTTGCCAGTCCTTTAAAGGACTAATAAGACACTTTTTCGATGGGAAAATTTTTCTATAGGAAAAATATATATGTTTATGTGTCTGCTTATTTATGTAAAAAAAAAAAACGATGGAAGAATAAGCTAGAAACTAGACAAAGAAATTGGGGGAAGAGTGACAAATCTGAGTATACTTGGAACTCTGTTAAATGTTTTATATGTGCAAAAAATAAATCAATAAACATGGAGGAAAAGAAAAGCTGAACACAAACAGAAACAATGGATCAAATTATACTTTTAATGATTAATATAACCACTCTGAAGGAAACTTCTGAATATGATGACTATATACCCTCAGCCTGGGGAAAAAAAGGAAAAGAAAAAAATAATTCCAAAGAAATCTTGAATTCTACTTAATAGGTTTGGTTTTCATAATGGCAGGTGAAGTCCTAATCTATTCTATGTGTATTTTTAGGATTAAACAAGTACATACACTGAAGTTGTTGGGAACTAGGTTCTCAATGCGGTAAAACGGTAAAAGATGCAAGATGGAAAAAGGAAATGTAAGTAGAAACCTGTGGTGTCAAATGTGAAATAAAAGAAACATGATGACTGCATGATTAAAATTATACATAAGACAATTTCATATTGAAATTGTTTTCTCCCAGCTGAAAAAGCCTAGAAACAGTGGCACTCCAACAGCAATGAGCTAACGGGTGCCAAGATCTTGGTTTCTAATCATCATTTCCCACTAAAAGGCATCAAGGTGCTTTCGAGAAACGGTTGCTTCCAGGGAGGGGCAGAGAAAGCACAAGATAAGCCAGGAACATCTGGTAAAGCTAGAAAGTAAAAAAAAAAAATCCTCAAAAACAACAACAACAAAAAAACACGATGGGGAAAAATTAAAAGGTCACAGGAGCCACTCTGAAGAGACTGCCACAGAGCAAGTCTGGAACACTCTGAGCATCGATATGAATTACAGTATATATAAGTAATGCAGATATAGCTTATATACTACATATACAAATAAACCATATTTATAAGCCATAATCCCACAAATAAAATAAAAACTAATGAGTCTAGCTGATAATAAATAAGTGGAGGAGGTGGAAAGCTCATTTTTAAAGGAGAATGCCAACTAATTAATATAAGAAAAATAACAGAGTTAGATAATCACTATTTTACAGCCATTATAGTAGTAACGGGAGAAAGCCAAAATCATCAATGGATACTAAAATTCTTGGGAAGTTTAAGAAGAAATAGGATAGATACAGTTTCCTCACAGATTACTTATTAAATACAAAGAGTAAAAATAGTAAACTCTGCAGTACAGAAACCCAAAGAACACCATCACAACTAAATGACTAAAGTTACCATCACTAATAATGGGGCAAAATGACATCATCTACCTTCAGGCTGATGCACTGAGGACACAACATCACTAATGTAGTCTCCTGCCTAAAAAGCAGAACCTGAATCCAACAAAGAGGAAACATCAGGCAAACTCCAACTGAGGGATGATTTACAAAACAAATGGACTGTACTCATCAAAATCCAATACAAAGACAATACAAAGAATGTCTGAGAAACTGTCTCAGATTAAAGAATAAAGAGATAAAAGAGTTAATTATAATGGATGATCCTGGACTGAATCCTAAATCAAGAAAAGAACTTCCATGAAAGACATTACTGAAATAATTAGCTATATTTATGGTTTGTGTATTAATGTACTGGCTCATTAGATTTTCTCACTTTGATAACTATGTCCTATGATTACATAACAGAATGTCCTTGTTCTTACTTGAAGTATTTAGAGGTTGAAGGGGCACGATGTTCACAATTAATAAATGGTTCAAAAAGGAAAATATTTTTGGGAAATTATAAAGCAAACATGGCCAAATGTTAACAACTGGAGAATTTGGATGAAATATACATAAGTGTTCAGCTTGTGAAAATGTATCAAGCTGTACATTCTTGACATAATACAAAAACTTTTAAAGATTAAGCAAAACATTCTGATATATTAAACATTAACATTTTACTCAAGTATGCCAATTTGCTTGGCAATAAAGAAAGTTAGAAACCTAGCATTTCTACTGATAAAGTACAAAGAACCAATAAAAAAAGTTCTGTGCAAAAATACCAACAGTCATCTACACATTAATAAGGCAATCTAAGATTTTTAAACAAAGGAAATACAGTGGTAAGGTCAGTAGTACAGCTCATTACTATTTGTTGTGTAGTTTCTATTATGTCTTAAGTGACATTCCTGTCTTTTCCCTAAAGTCAAAAAATTTTACTTTCAAACATGTCTCTCTAACCTCCATAAATACAAAGACTAAAACAGAAAAAACACAAATAATTATTTAGGGGAAATACTTCACAATGAACAAAAGTATGCTTTTGATCAAGATGAACCCAGAAGGGGCTCCTGGGTGGCACAGCGGTTAAGCGTCTGCCTTCGGCTCAGGGCGTGATCCCATCGTTGTGGGATCGAGCCCCACGTCAGGCTCCTCCGCTGTGAGCCTGCTTCTTCCTCTCCCACTCCCCCTGCTTGTGTTCCCTCTCTCGCTGGCTGTCTCTATCTCTGTCGAATAAATAAATAAAATCTTTAAAAAAAAAAAAAAGATGAACCCAGAAAACAAAGTTTCCTAATGAGCAATGGGTTATATTACTCTTTATATCAAAAAGTGACAATATTGACATGTTGGGTGTGTTTCTATAGATTATGGTGGCAATTAATCCACTTTTTTGGTAGTAGTGGTAGATCTGCTAACGTTTCTATCATTTCTTTACTTCCTTTTTACTGTCCCCTAGAAGCCAGTATTCTCCATCTCTTTCAATCCATGGTCATCCATCATTATAATCACTTCAAGGACCCTCTCACCTTTCTTGCTCCTTTGTCATATTTCCCTGGTATAACTGTAACCCCTGTTAAATCCAACTCTAGCTAATCTTCACAAACATATGAACACCTGACAAGGGCAGGAGAAACATACCCAAGCAAGGTGATTGGTCTCATTTTAAACCCATAGCCATTAACCTCCAAAACGTTGGAAATGTACCGTCTCTCTCCCTGTGTCAATATTTCACTCTACTAATTCATTCCCAACAACATAAAAATGCTGTAATTTCTCCCATTTTGAAAAACAGCCTTCTCTCGATGGCACGTTTCTCTCCCAGTGGTGCCTAGCCATCCTACTCCTTTCCCCCTATTTCATTCACACACCTCTAAATGAGTATTTCAGAATTTCTCTTCTCTTCTCAAACATTCAACACCCACTTCCACATATCCTCACATTCACCAATAAGTTGGCATCCTGTGTGCTGGGAAAAACTGAAGCTATCAGAAGAGAGCGGTCAGTTGCTCCTATCAATATTATCTTACCCACCACCCTTCACTGTGTCCTGCCTTCTCTCCTGTTACCATAAGTGAACTATCCATCTCCTTTTTAAGCCTAACCCCACCCCCCTTGCCTATTACATCCTGTCCCTCTGACTTTTAAGGACATTGCTCTCACAACTGTCCTTTCTTGCTTCTTGCATCATCAATATCCCCTCTAGTAACTCATACTCCTAAGTCTACAAACATGCTGTAATTTCTATCATTTTAGAAAAAACATTCTCCCGACCCCACATTTCCCTTCATATACTGTTCTATTTCTTTGCCCCTCAAAAGAAAAAAATCCTCAAAAAAGGTGTCTATATTTTCTCATTCTACTTCCTCTCCTTCCATTCTCTCTTGAATTCATTCCAAAACGTCTTTTTTTCAAACTTCACCTTAATACCACTAAAAATGATCCTGATCAGGAACAACAGCAACCTATATATTATAAAATTCAAAAGTCGGGGCACCTAGCTGGCTCAGTCAGTAGAACATATGACTACTGATCTTGGGGTTATGAGTTCAAGCCCCATCCTGGGTGTAGAAATTAAATAAAATCTTAAAAATAAATAAAATCTAAAAAGTAATTCTCAGTCCTCTTCTTCTTGGCCAATCAGTATTATTTGGTAGTTAATTGTTCCTCTACTTTGAAACACATCTTTTTCAAGACATACACTGGGTGTTCTTCCTATGTCAGTAGTCACTCTTCTCTATGGATCTCCTCCTCCTCCTTCATCCTTATTTTTCTGACCTGGAAGGAAGCACCCCAAGGCTCTGTCCCTCTTACCACTTCTCTAACAATACTTACTCCTTAACAATCTAATTCATTTTCACTACTTCATTTAAATACTACTTAAACACTGATTGCTCCCAAATTTCTATACCCAGCCCATACCTTTCCCCACAACTCCAGATCCATATATCCACTTCCTATGCAAAATTTCTACTTATAGGTCTAATAGACATCTCAATTTTATTATGTCCTGAACTGAACTCTTGGTCTTCTTCCCCCGAAAAGCATTCCTCCTGCAGTCTCTTTCATCTCAGACGTAAAAGATCCTGCACCACAACCACTTTGGTCCAAGTGATCTCTTGCCTAGATAACTGTTACAACCTCCTAACCGGCCTCCAGTTTCTGCCCGTAATCTCTCTGTGGTCTGATCTTAATAAAGCAATTAAGACTTAAAAAACCTATCACAGATTATTTCATTCCTCTGCACAAACTCTGACAGTGACACCTCTTTTATTTTACTTACAGAAAAAGCCAAATTCCTAATAGTGGTACAATGCCCTACATAATCTTCCCCAAGGTCGTTTAGTTTTGTTTTGTTTTAAAAAAAAAAAAAAGGAGGGGGCAGGCAAAATAACAGAAAACCTGCTACTGATTTTTAAATAGTTTAATTAGCAGACATCTATAGAGTATTACCTATGTATGTATTATTGTTCTAAAACATTTCACATAAATTATTTAATATACGTAACTACCTTGTGAGGGATGGATTATTATTACTACATTTTACAGATCAGGAAATGAAAGAATAAGGTCAGGGGATGTGCTCAAGGACACAGAGCTAGTAAGTTAAAGAGCCAGAATTCGAACCCTGAAGTCTAGCTCCAGAGTCAAAGCTCTTCACATCATTCTGTACTGCAGAACATGATAAACTCAATGAATGAGAGTGGCCTCCTTTAAAATATGAAAAAAACAAAAGAAGACTACATATGAAAAGGATCAGTATTCCTCCGCTATCGTAACTTCTTAGCCAAACATTTGATGAGATTTCATTTAGTTTAAATAATATTTGGACATGTCCATGACTAGTAATTGTTAGGATGAGAAGAGACAGTCAAAATCCAAGATGGCTTTGTGACATTTAATTTTGGGTGAAAGTTTCAGGAATCTTTATCTTAGGGCTAAACCACATGTTCCCATACTGTCTCTTCCTGCATTTGTATATTATGAAATATCTCTTATAGCAATTCAAAATTGCAGAATAATGAAACCAGAAAACTGCGTAAAACAAACTTAAGCAATACCACAAAAGGTAAAAGATCCAGCTGAGCACTAGTAACAGGTGGGTTACTGACTTATTTCAGGCCCAGAGAAATACCTGATAAATCATCTTTATCTAACTCAAAATTAAACTAACATCCAACTTCCCTAGTTTTAGCTTACCCTTTACCGTTTTCCTAGTAACAGGCTAACCACTTGCCAGCGCATCTGCCTCTTACAATTGGTACCTTGTGGAACTCAAAGTTAGGTATTATCAAAACAAACCAAAGGAAAAGAAAATGGTTTTAATCTGAAAGATTGTCCAGTCTGAAATCTCTACAGTCTCTTTTACTAAAATTAGTAAAACACATTTAGGTCAATAGATCTAGACTTAGAAAGTCCAATAATTCTTTATGTAAGAATAATAATAAGCACAGAAAACAGCAAGACCATTGTTATCACCACCTCTCCTAAATTTAAGATTGACTTTTTATATACGTGTGACTACATACCATGCTTCATTTATTGCTTACCTAGATTTTTTTTTTTTTTTTTAAATGGGAAGGTACCCAGAAGAGTTTTTCACAGAGAATTCATTTGGTACTGAAACAGCATAGAATGTTCCAGTTTTTCTGCCAAAACATTCAGCACTCTTATACTTTACAGTCCTAATACAAAATAAAGATACCAATGCCTTCAATATATGGAGCTATAATTGTCTAACTAACCTGCTTGGTGGGAGTCCAGTCTTGAACAAAGAAGGAGGAGAAGTAAACTCAGCTTTTGTAGATGGAAGTGCAGCTTCCTTCTCTGAATTTCCAGTTCTTCCCTGCTGTACCTTAAAAAAAAGGGTTATTAGCTTATTTAATAGAACACTCAAACATAATACACTAAACATGTTAAAATAAATTTATAACATTTGATTTGATTTTAAACATGAAGACTGTTTTGTTGCTGAATATTTAATAAAATTACCCTATTTTAGAACAGCATTAGGTGAAAGGCACCAAAGATGGATTAGGGGATCAAAATGTTCCCAACTATTAAAAAAGTTCACACTAATGTCACTGAAAAGTCCAATAAGCTATAACTCTTTAGTCCTTTCATAAATTCCCTTAAATTGCCACAAATAAGTCCAAGATACTTGGTTATGACTCCATGTTTCAGAGTTCAAGAAAGCCTTGAAGAATTTTCCCCTTCTATGTTTACTACCATTCAGAAAAAACCACTAGTGGCCATTTCAGCCATTCTGACCATTTTCTATTCAGACTGGGATATGCTCCAACATGAGTATTAATTACCTATTCCTGCACTTTCATACCATTTGTTTCTCCCTCATCATCAATAGTACCACTGTTCTGCCAGTTCAGTACACCTAGAAGCTTGAAGGTAGTTATTGGTCTCCTTAATAACTTCTTTTCCCTCTTTATATTCACTTTCAAACCAGTTATCTACTTACTCCATAATCTCCCTCAGATTTAGCCACCCTTTCTGCTCCTAGCAGAGCTTTTCAGTATGGTCCAGTCATACTCCTTTACACTGGTGAAATTCTTCTTTGTGCTCTTTTACTTTTACACTCACCTTCCTATCTTAAATCATTAATTTATTATATTTAAACTAAGTTGCCCTACACTTGAGTAACGCCACACCATATTTTATGTCCTACTTAAATTCTACTGTTCAATCTAAATTCAGCATCATTCTCTTTCCCTATGAGGCAAAGGCCAAGAAAATCTCAGACACCTTGACTCTGATACATTCAAACCACTGATTCAATTCCAGAAACCATCTACCTTCCACATAATCATTGTGTGAGAAAAAGAATATATTTAAGCCATTAAAGTCAGATCTCTTATTAGTACTGCTGAACACAATCCTTAATGGGTGTCTTCATATAATTAGGGCTTAACATTGACATTTTAGAGTTCCACTCCTTTAAAAAATCCATTTAAAAGGTCCAGATCCTAGTGAGGGATAATGGAGGATCAGCACTAAGAAAATGAGGATAGAAAGTAAGAAATGGATTTGATAGACACTTGAAAGGTAAACTGACAGAATGTGATGACGGGGGAAATAAACATGGTTCACTCATCAAACATGAAATAGCTATCATCTATTATCTAAAAATCTGTTACCAGACGCTGAGACTAGAGAGAGAAATACAACAAAATCTTGACCATGGGACAAGACACATGAACAATCAGAGCAATACAATAAATGCTATGAAAAAAAGTAACTGTGGGATAAAAGATGCTATGAGAACACAGAAAAAGAAATGCAATATTCTTCCTGCAAATGTCAGGAATATTGAGAGTTGACAGTATGGTCTCAACTGTTCCCCTGAGCTTCAGTAATTTATATCCAATGTCTAATGTATCTAATAAGCAACTCAAACTTACTGTGGTCAAAACAAAGCTACTGATTTTCCACTATCCCCCAATCTGATCCAAGACTTCCCCAAAAGTAAATAGCACCATCATCTACTGAGTTGCTTAAGGAAAAAAAAGAAATCCTAACAATTATCCAATAGATACGACCATCCTATGTCAACTTTACCTTTATGATAATACCAAATTCAACCATTGATTATGTCCACCCCAGCAGGTTAAACCTACTACCACTTCTTAACTCTTCTGCTAAAATTTTCTCTCTGCTTTAGTCTTACCTCTGGAAAACCCATTCTCTGTATATAGCCAAGCAATCTTATTAAAAGTGTAAATCAACTCATGTCTCCCCTTCTCAAAATTCTCCAATAGCTTCCCAATGCAAACAAAATAAAACCTAAATTTATCATGGCCTATAAGGATTTACACTGCATTTAGGTTTTATTCAAATCTATATCCCAAGTACCTAAAAACAGCGCCCCGCATGCAATAAGTGATATATTTTTTTTATTGATTTTGGGACTCAGCTTAAATGGCACATTAAAGTCTTTCATAAGACTTGGAGTTTATAACTATATAATTTTTGGCCCAGTTATCTAATTAATGACTACTTTTCCCATTAACTCAGAAAAACTCTAAATTATGAAGTCAAGGTCTATAATGCTCACTTCCCCTCCCTACTCAAGCCAGAGATGCTTCCTGGCACAGTCAACACTCAATTAAAAACTAGGAAGGGTTAGAGTTGGAGAAGCAGAAGAGGGGAAAGAGAAAGGGAGAGAAGAAAGCACAAATGAAAAATTATTTTAATAGGGGGAAAAGCAAGAAAAGGCATCAGGAAGACACAGTACATACTTAAAACATGTAAAAATTGCTTCTGTCCCCTCAGTTTTCTTTTCTCCTTTATTTCTTTGTAAAATACTCTAATTCTGAAAATCTTCTCCATTTTAGCAACTCTCCTAATCAACTTGCATCCACCTATTTGTCTTTAGATGTTGCACTCAGAATTACAGACTCAAACTTGTTAACCAGAATGAGACTATTTTTTTTAAACATAATATTTTGAGAAATGACTATAAGATACCATGACAGATTTCTTTCTTTCTTTCTTTCTTTCTCTTTTTTTTTTTAAGATTTTATTTATTTGTTAGAGAGCGCACAAGCAGGGGGAGCAGCAGTAGGCAGAGGGAGAGGGAGAAGCAGGCTCTCAGCTGAACAGGAGGCCAATGCGGGTCTCCGTCCCAGGATTCCGGGATTACGACCTGAGCCAAAGGCAGACACTTAACCGACTGAGCCACCCAGCCACCCCACCATGACAGATTTTCTAAAAACAAAGTCATGTGAGGTCTTACATATCCAAACAAAAGTTGAATGAAGTCTGTAACCTTGAGAAGTTAAATATTTACCCAAATTATGCCACCAGTGTACCAAAACTTTGTGAAATTTCCTTCAGCTGCCCTTCACAGCATTATTTATAAAAGGTTAACCTTACAAACAAAATAATATCTAAAAAGAAATTTGTTGAGTGTGGTACACCCAAGTAATACATTATGCAATTATTTAAAATGTTATTTATCAAAAAACTTAAACTAGGAAAACATTTGCCACATAATGTTAAGGTAAGAAAAGGAAAAGTAGCAAACCACATAAATTATAATTTTGTTTCAACCCACAAGAACAAAGAGACTGACAAAACAATAAAATTTGGGACTCTGAAAGCAAATTAAAAAATAGTAACTGAGCATACTACAGAAACCTGAATTATAAGTCTGCAAAAAGAAAACAAAGATGCTATGATTTTCATGGCAGGACGCCAAAAGGTTCAGGAATTGACAACTCTAGCTC
The DNA here is from genome assembly GCF_017311325.1 of Ursus maritimus. Lineage (NCBI taxonomy): Eukaryota > Metazoa > Chordata > Mammalia > Carnivora > Ursidae > Ursus > Ursus maritimus. Next base: position 41,618,312 of record NW_024426996.1, read on the forward strand.
CCAGAACATTTTAATCAGCCAAGTACGAACCCTCTAGGCAGGCCACTGGAATCTATTCCCTGAAAAATCAAATCGCCACAAAAAGAAAAAATAAAATAACCCAATGATACGGACATGTGGGACTGTTAAAAAAAAAAAAGCCCTACAGTAAAGACAACAGCAAATTTTACTTATATTCAGAGTTTCCAATCACCTTTTTAGAGGCCCATTCCCTTATGAGTGAATGGCCGAGGATCAATAAACATTTGATGAAAGTCAGTAAGAAGCCAAAAACAACAAACATACTGTGCAGGAAAATAAAACCTAAATGAAACGAACAACCTATCATTAATATAAATATCCTCTGAGATACAGATGAGAAGAAAATACTGTATTATTGCATGCATGAACAGGATGCTACCATTAAATACTGAAGAAAACTTGGATACTAACAATATAACCACAGAAATGAAAAAATGGATAGAAGAGTTGTAAGACTGAAGAAATCTCCCAGATAACAGAGGACAAAGAGGTAGAAAATATGAGAAAAGAAATTTAAGGACTAGCATAAGAGGTCCAATACCTGAATAGGAGGTCCAGAAGACATTAGAAAGCAGAGAAAAAGTAAAAACATAATAGAAGAAAATATCCCAGAAATGAAGGATATGTGCTTCCAGATTAAGAGGGTACAAATGAATGCTTGGTGCAACAGATGATAATAGACCAAGACATGCAGCTGTGAAATTTCAAAACATAGTGACAAAGCTTATACTCATCCATGGAGGAAAACAAAATCATCTTTGCATGTGTGTACACGTATAGATACAAAAATATTTTCAGAGAGGTTGTGGGTCAATTTTTTTCTTTCACATGTTACCCATTCCCACTAGTCACTCTTTCCTTGCCCCTCANCCAAATTATATAATTACACAATTGTTTTTGCACCCAAATAAGTGATTTTATTTTTTATACCTATTAAACTTCATCTCCTTTCAGTTCACTAAAAACGAAAATAAAACAAATCAAAAACCTTATTTATATTGAAGTATATAAAAGACTGTAAGAATGTCAAAATGTTGACAATCATTGAGGCATTATAGTGTAAACACATAGGGGTTCATTTGTACTATTTTATCTACTGCTTAGTATGTTTGAAAATTTACTTTAAAAAAAGTAAAAAAGTTATTTTAAAGAGGCTGGTAGGTGGCTTGTCTCTCGATTGAGGAGTTAAAGTATCTTTGCAGTAGACATAAAAAGAACTTAAATTATGATTCTTAAATCTGCTCCTTCTTCCATTCACTAGTTTAAGATGAGATCCTCATTCATTTCATCCCTACAGTCCTGCAACAGCTCCTTATCTGGTCTCTTACTTGCTTTTCTCTTCCTTATATTCTAAAGCCTACACTTCTAAAGAACACTTGTCAGTTCTTTTTCTAAACACCAAATTTGCTCATGCTATTCTCCTACTTGAGGACTTTCAAATGGCTTCCTGTGGCCTACGCAAATGTCTACAGGCTAGTTTAAGATTAAGGTCTTCTCCATCGTGGCCCCACATCTACCATTTCCAGGCTTCTCTCCTATAATATCTCTCATTCACCCCAACTCTCCTTTCATGCTATCTGGTTTTGCTCATACTGCTTTCTCTGCCTATTATGCTCTATACTCCCCTCTTTTCTACTAATGAAAACTCACTAATCTTTCAGTTATTATGTTTGAATGCTTCTAGACTCTGCACCTTAGGATAACCCACTCTATCCTCTGAATTCCCTACTGCACTTTGCTAATAGCACTAACCTAACATTTCTCACAATATATCATAGTTAGTTCATATATATACGTCACTCAGATCATGAGCTCCTTGAATACAGAGACCCTGGTCTTACTACAGTATCTAGTACAGTGCTATGCACATAAGTGGTGCTCAGATATAACAGGAAAATTGGGGAAGTCCTTTTCCTTCTATCTGTCTCAAAAATCCTAATAATCATAATTCAAACAACGGATTAGTAGATAAGAGCTTAGACTTTGTTTTTCCAACCACACCTTACACTGCTGCCAGAATTATATTACTTATAAGGCACTTTCAGAATTATGTTACTTACTGGGCACTTTCTTACTTTCTTGAAATAAATCCTCCAAATTGTCTAAGGCTTTCTAGTATTGAACGCTACAAAGCCACCTGTCTTCTACTCCTTTCCAAAGGAACTCCTCCAATAAGGCTATTTTAAAGATAGATTTATTTATTTATGAGAGAGCACGTGCGCATGCGAGCACAAGCAAGGGGAGCAGCAGGCAGAGGGAGAAGCAGGCTCCCTATTGAGCAAGGAGCCCCAATTCCAGGACACTGGGATCACGACCTGAGCCAAAGGCAGAAGCTTAACCCACTGAGCCACCCAGGTGTCCCCATAAGGCGAATTTCTTAAATAATACTCTCATCTACTATTTACTCAATTAAGCTGAGTTTCTTTCTTTGCCCAAGCCACTTCCTAATCTATAACACTTTTTCTTCTGTTCTCCACACTCAAATTTCTGATTAAAATGGCATATGCTTCTCTAATATTGTACCTTCAGACTTAAAAAAAAAAATACAGACATAGAAAGGAACTATATATAACACTGTTATTTCTAATCCCAGTGTAGTTTCTTTTTTTTTGCCTCTTTTAAATTTATTTTTTAAATTTAAATTCAATTAACTAACATATAATGTATTTCTTTCAGAGGTGGAGGTCAGTGATTCAGTCTTATATAACACCCCGTGCTCATTACATCACATGCCCTCCTTAACACCAGTCACCCAGTTACCCCACCCCCCCACTCCAGCAACCCTCACTTTTGTTTCCTAAAATTAAGTCTCTCATAGTTTGTCTTCCTCTGATTTTGCTTGTTTTATTTTTCCCTCCCTTCCCCTACGATCCTGTTTCTTAGATTCCACAAGTGAAATCATTGTAACGGTCTTTCTCTGACTTATTTTGCTTAGCATAACACCCTCTAGTTCCATCCGTGTTGTTGCAAATGGCAAGATTTCATTGTTTTGATGGCTGAGTAATATTCCATTGTGTGTGCGTGTGTGTATACATATATATGTATATGTATATGGTACCTATACATATATATGTATACACACACGCACACACGCACACACACACACACCACCTCTTCTTTATCCATTCATCTGTCAATGGATATCTGGGCTCTTCCCATAGTCTGGCTATTATGGGCATTGCTGGTACAAACATTGGAGTGCAGTTGCCCCTTTGGATCACTACATTTGTATCTTTGGGGTAAATACCCAGTAGTGCAATTGCTGGGTCATAGGGTAGCTCTGTTTTCAACTTCTTGAGGAACCTCCATACTGTTTCCCAGACTGGCTGCACCAGCTTGAATTCCCACCAACAGTGGAAGAGGGTTCCCCTTTCTCTGCATCCTCATCAACATCTGTCATTTCCTCACTTGTTAATTTTTAGCCATTCTGACTCGTGTGAGGTAGTATCTCATTGTGGTTTTCATTTGTATTTCTCCAGGGTAATTTCTCATCAACTCCCTTCTCCAATTTCTATAGCATTCCATCTAAAATAAACATTTTGGTACCTAATACTACCTAAGAAATTTAACTCTGCATATTTGGGGTACCCATTACATTCTTAAAATATTATTTGTATTCTCCAGAGTTGCAGGATAGATAATAAAAGACAATTCAGACTTTTTCAAAGAATAGTACTAGAGAAATTTGAACAAGGATATTTATTTATGGTGACAGAAACTGGTCTGAAATTTTATGTCAAACTGCAACCTGAAAATGCCCAACACTCCCATACAACCAGTAGTTGCAGATTTTGAGCAACATCAATAAAGCATATCCTACAGACCACAATATACATAAAAAGTTTGAGCCACACACATTATTAAAATACACACCCTAGAGGCACCTGGGTGGCTCAGTCAGTTAAGCATCCAGATTCGTGATTTTGGTTCAGCTCATGATCTCATCGGTCAAGAGCACCCCACCCACTCGCATCCCAGCTCAGCAGGGAATCTGCTTGAGATTCTCCCCCTCTGCCCCTCCCCCAACTCACATACACTCAAATAAATATTTAAAAAATAATAAAATAAAATACACACCCTGTTTCCAAATCAATAGTTGTACCAGAAGAGTAATATTTAATGTGCATTATCAAGGCAAGAAAAACCATTAGACTACATCCATCAAATTCAAATCCTTATTCATTCAGAACCAAATAAACCAGAATGGAACAATACCTCTTCTCATATAACCAAAAGAAACCAAAATAATTTTGATACACAGTATGCATATAAAAAAACTCATTTATGGTGACCATTTTCAACAAGAGACCAGCCCCTAAGAGTTTCTTTTTATTCTTTAGTTTCAGAAGTCTACTGCAAAAAGACAAAATACACAGAACCTGGCAGTTTACAAAGCACCTTGTTTTCATTTCTGTTAAAAGAAATAAGGACCACTGCAAACAAACTATTTCATCAAGACAACTTTTCTACCTATTCACTATAATCAGGTGTAACAATATATTCACTCCTTCCAAAAGATAGCACCAAAAAGCACCTGATGACCAGTTAAAATAGAACAGACATCATTATACACTTTCAAAAGATTGACAGAACAAGAACCAAATACTTACCCAAAGTAGGATGTAAATTAAAATTAAATTCTCTACCCAGAACCGTGTCCAGCAGAGCGGCTACATCCGCGGCTATAGCACACGTATTGCATAAGGCAGTATTGCGGTGGACAGGGCTGCAGTCCCAAAAGGGTCACAGGAAAGTGCCTGCCCGCAGAAGTTCCCTTAGTATATAACCCAATCTAAAAGCCACTCCCAGTCTTCATTCCAGTGTCCTTCATTACAAGAATTAAGAACTAAGAAGTAATAAGGTAAAGGAAAAAGAGTACACAATCAGGTTTCGAGAAAAGTTTGTAGGTTGTTGTGTATTGCAGAAGTATGAAAATATGACATAATTCTTTGGATTGGGTCTATGATTATATGGAATGGAGAAGCCAGAAGCCAAACTTGATTTCCAAGTGGGAATATCAATTTGCAAGTCCCTACCTAAGCCTAATCCTTTTAAGTTATTAATTTTAAAAATCAATGGTTTTATCCTATTTTGTTGAGTCTTTCTTAGAGACTCCTAAAAATGCATAAGCTTTTGGAGACATCTTAAACTCTAAGACACATTACACCAATGATTTTACTGTCATAGACAATATGCAGTATGCCATCTTCCTTACCATATTTTTAAAAGAAAATTGGGAAAAATAAGTCTCCAATTCTGATAAAGATTATAGCATGAGCTAAAATGAGAGCTTAGCCTATTGGCGTGAACTTTTATGTCCTACAAACAAACATATACTATAATTCAAAATAAAATCACAACATATAGCAAGAATAGTTTTACTTGGCATTTGTTAGTATAATAGGCTATAAATTCACATGCTTGCAAAAGTGGAGATAAAACAACAATCAGCAAATTTGTAAGTCACCAGGAAGCTGAAGGTTTGGAAAAAAGGTAGCTATTTCCACTTTAATCTCATCCCTTGAGTAGTGGTATGGGAGCAGACTCAAGAACAAAAAATGAGAGCAACCAAGGATAATTTACTAAAATTCACCTTAAAAAGATTGAATCTGCCATCTTGGATCTCTGCACCTGGTGTAACTTCCATAGTACAGTCTTCGGCCTAAGTTAAATAACATATTCCCCATTAAGATACCACATAATTTTTAATTGATAGGCCATATAATGACAAACTAGCTGTGGCCAGTCTGTGACTTGAAACTAAGAACATCAGATAATCATTAATATGAAACTGAAAGGGAAGGAAGGGAAAAAAACAAACATGGTAAAGAGAATGAAAATTTTAAGCTATCTTATAGCATTTAACCACCTTAATGGGAAAAGTGATTTATCTGGGGAGTAAAATTTGGGACTGTAAAAAAGGCTGGGGTATTCTGGAATATTTACTAATTACCGTAATTTTATTTGTAGTAGAGGTAACTGGTATAACTTCAAGTCCCATTCGTATCCTCTTTTGTTTTTCACAGTAAGCTTTCCAGGTATCTTCATTAAACCCATAATTAAAATAATCAGAAAGATCAGCACCTAAAGATAAAGCACAGGGTTAGTGTACAAGTATTTCAATCCTATTTTTATGCAGTATATAAAATAAATTAAAAAATATAAATTTAGTGTTCTATCAGTTTTATTACCCTTCTAATTTTCACAATTCCCTCAATTACTACCATAAAGCAACAGGACTATAAAAACTTTTGATCAAAAGTATTTCCTTTAAGCCAGAGTATTATGCTAAGCGAAATAAGTCAGAGAAAGACAAACACCATATGATTTCACTCATGTGGAATTTAAGAACCAAACCAAACAAACATAGGGGATAAAAAAGTATTTCCTTTAGAAATGGCATTATAATAAAACAATATGCAAGTCTACTTTGGTATAATGCAGTAAGATTTAATAATAGGCCATTCTTACACCTCATTTACTTAAGAAAAGTTATATTAAAAAAATAATATTCTAAATGGATGCTTTAAAAAAATACTTTTTAATGACTGTACTAAAAATCTTTTGAAACAGATACAATCCACAATAATCTTACCAGGTTTACGCCATGGTTTATCTTCAAAAGAATCCAAATCTACCTCCAAGAGTGGAACTCCATTAATGCTTCCAGGTGCATCAAGGTCCACCCCTTTGACTTTTGTTCCTATTGTATAAAATTACAAAATGGTGAAGGAGCTGTTATCAGCAAAAAGCTGAGAGATACCACAGGTAAACAGAAACCATTAATACCTTTTTACTACCTATAGCACTAAATACGCAAAGGTTCCAAACAAAGCATTAGAGTTATATTTACCATAAATAAAAGGTGAGATCAAACTTTATGGAGTAGCTGTAAAATAAACTGGACTAAGAGTTTAAGGACTTGTTACTTACAAGGAATTCCTGTACCAACAATAAGCTGCTAACTTCCGTGTTTTAAAATCACTTTTTTCAACAGCCCGTGAGCTAAGAAGAGTCTTTACCTTTTTAAAGGGTTGTAAAACAAACAAGAAAACCAACCATGTGACAGGAACCTTGTGACCCACACAGACTAAAATATTTATTATGCAGATCTTTACAGAAAAAGTTTGTCCAGGGGCACCTGGGTGGCTCAGTCAGTTAAGCATCCGCCCTCACCTCAGGTCATGATTCCAGGGTCCTGGGATTGAGCCTGACATCAGGCTCAGCAGGGGTCTGCTTCTCCCTCTCCCTTTGTGCGCTCACACATGCACGGTCTAATAAACAAAATCTTTAAAAAAAAAATTTTGCCCATCTCCATGATGTATGGTCAAAAACCACTCTTTTTAACTGAGCTGTACTAGTTCAACCTATTTATGACCTATTAATATTTACGCCTTATTTTCCTATTTATACAGCTGCAAATACAAGTTTTACCTGTAGTTCCATAAACTCTTCCCCCTGTTTTGATGTTAAGATTTACAGGTGCTGTACCATAACTCCTAAAAACAAAATAAAAATTATCCTGAGAAACTTAAAACAGCAATATATTCAACACGTACAAATAAATTACACACCCACATAGTAACTACATAAACAATGACTCAAACATTTTAGAAAATGTTCTAATTTTAAAAAAACAATTATTTTTTAAAAGTCTAACTTGTTTTCCATCTGAAAAACCTACCTGCTACTAAGTCAGTATCTCACTGTAACAACCTTCATAAGAAATCTGGCGAAGAGGAAATTAAGTCTACACACCTTGTCCTCATTTCCTCACCTCCTCGTTATTCAACATGCAGCAATCCTGCAAGAAATTTTTCCCCCTTGTTTCCAAGTCCAGCGACCTCCTTGTAATCCTTACTACATTGCTTACCGTTGATAAATCCTCTCTCAAATACCCATGGAGTATTTTTATCCATACAATGAATTCATTTATATTAAATTTAAAAATAAATCTAGGGTGAAAGCAGAACAGTGTCTGGTGGTAGTCCATGGTTAATGACTGAGGAAATAAGAGGGAAATTTCTAGAATGCTAGTAATGTCCCATATCTTGACCTGGGTGGTGGTTATATGAATGTATACATATGAAAAAATTACTGAGCTGTACTTTTTAAATGTAATATGATATACACATAACAAGGGGGGAAAATACAAAATCTGGAGTCAGACCCGGGTTCAAATACAAGTTTTGTCAATTACCAGTTGTGTAGCCTTGGCCAAGTCACTTAAGACCTCTGGAATTTATATAAATTTTCTGTAATTATGGGTTTACAGATAGTTCTCTTTTCTCCATATAATGCATTCTTGTGTATGAAGAGGAAAATCAAACATACTAACCAAAATAGACTAAAGCATAGTAAGACCTCAATGTTTTCAAGGATATATTTCGCACATTATATTCATGTTATGTAATTTGCTTCTTTACTCTCACAAGTTCAGGCAACTGGACTTGCGAAGATTCACTGTTTCTGATCTGGCTAATAATTTCCATTTTTTTTATCTACAATGTACTAAAATTATGAGATTTAGGTTATTTACGTTAGCACTATCATTTTTCAGTCTTCTGCTTAAAAAATTATATATAAAAAATGATAAATAAGGGGCGCCTGGGTGGCACAGCGGTTAAGCGTCTGCCTTCGGCTCAGGGCGTGATCCCGGCATTGTGGGATCGAGCCCACATCAGGCTCCTCCGCTATGAGCCTGCTTCTTCCTCTCCCACTCCCCCTGCTTGTGTTCCCTCTCTCGCTGGCTGTCTCTATCTCTGTCGAATAAATAAATAAAAAATCTTTAAAAAAAATTATAAATAAATAAAATATTCAAATAATTGTATAAAGCTCCACTGCTATAAATGCAGAAACTATGAAATAGTCCAAATTAAACTGTTACTGCCAGGTAGTACTATCATACAATCTTGAAGTGTTTAAATCATCTCAATGACATTAATTCATTAGTAAATGCTTAAACACCAACAATGCATCAGATATACTTTTAGGCTAAGGAACAAGAATGAGGAACTGAATAAACATGGTTCCTGCCCCATGATGCTTACATTTCAACAACCTAAATCCAGCATAGCAAAAGCACTTTTGGGTTATCTATATCTGATGTACAGAAAGTTCTAGCTGTTTAAAAGTCATATGTACAGGGGCACCTGGGTGGCTCAGTCAGTTAAGTGTCTGCCTTCGGCTCAGGTCATGATCTCTGGGTCCTGGGATCGAGCTCCAGGTAGGGCTCCCTGCTCAGAGGGGAGTCTGCTTCTCCCTCCCCTCTCCCTCCTCTTCCTGCTCACTCTCACTCTCTCTCAAATAATAAAATAAAAATTTTTTTAAAAAAAAGACAAATGTACAAAAATCAAGTAGTCTCTAAATGGTCCTCTTACAGAATTGCTAAAGGATAAAACAAAATAGTATTCACGAAAGGTTTAGCCATAAGTTCAATAAATGAACTTCTTTGCTCCCACCCAGCTACCTTCCCTTCCATGTTTTACCTTTAAAACACCACTTTTCCAGGCGCCTGCATGGCTCAGTCAGCTAAGTGTCCAACTCTTGATTTCAGCTCAGGTCATGATCTCAGAATCATGAGATCAAGCCCCGTGTCGGGCTCCATGCTCAGTGCAGAGTCTGCCTGGGATATTCTCTCTCTCTCTCTCTCTCTCTCTGTCTCCCCCCTCTCCTACCCCAACCCCTGCTCACTTGCTGTCTCTAAAAAATAAATAAAATCTAAAAAAACTAAAATTAAAATGCCATCACTTTTCTTTTTAAAACTACTAAGGCTTTGTATTCATTGTGTGTACAGAAGCTTATTAGCTGTTTGGAAAATCACACTGAAGCTAATCTGATACCTTCCATTAGACCCCCATGAGGTCTCAGGCTTCTCTGGGGGCCATATCTTACATACTTGGGTATTTAAGGAACTTCAAAATAAATGCATCCAAAAAAATGTTTTTTAACCTACTCCTCCTACATTACCCATACATGTTAATATACTGTTAGTCAATTAAGTGCTCTAGAAAGCTCTAAGTCATAGAGTCCTTTATCTCACTCTGCATCCACAACCAGTTACCCTATGTTATTTCTATTGATTATGCACTCGAATGCATCTTTTTCCATCCATCCCTTTACTGCTGCCACTGGCTTAGTCCGGATTATCATCTCATGTGGACAATTCAAATATATTAACTAATTTATATTTAGTACACCTCAACTACTGCTGCTAGTTATCTTTTCAAATAAACTAACCTGCTTAAAAACCTTTAAATGTACTAACTCCCTCAAGTGGTTTCAACCACCTTTTCCCATCTACCGTATTCTCCAGCCACGCAGTTCCTCTAAGCCATGCTTCTACTACATCTCAGTAGCGTCCTCTGCTAAATCATCAGGCCTCTTCCTTCTGACCCCAGAATTACTCAAACAAGTTCATGTATTACCTCCTCTAGGACCTTTTCTTCAACATGTATAGGCTTTTAGCAACTCTCCTCTCAAAGTTTTCAATTCACTTTATACATTTCTATTCTAGCACATAAACTGCACTGAAAGTATTTGCTCACGTCTGTCTTCCTCACTACTTCTAGTAAATAATGACTTTATTATTTTTCATTCTCATCATCAATTAACGTAGTGCCAATAAACATGGATGAATCTCAAAGGTAAGAAACCATTTCTCTGTACAAGCTAAATTATTCCTACTCTAAAATTTGCTTTTCTTCATCACCTTATAAATAAAATGAACATTGTAACAAAAGTGTGTTACCTAACAAAAACGCTATTTTGCACATTCTAACAGCTTACAAAAAACCCATCTAATACTGTTCCTTGAATACAATTTGCTTTTAAAATTTGCTTCTGAAAATTCTGTGCACAGTTAAGTATTCACCAAATTTAATTTTCTCATAGGCTCTTTCAGTTTTCAAGAGATGTATCTTGAAATATCAAGATTAAATAAGTTCTCTACCCTTCAGAAAGATCTATAAAAGTTACTTTGAAATGCCAAAAAAAACAAAAACAAAAAACCAAAACAAAACAAAAAACCCACCATAAACAGATCAATTGAAGGGTAGAAGCATGGACAGAGATACATACATTTACACATATATATGGTAAAGCAAACCTAGCAAAATGTAAATTGTATAATCTAGATGATGGGTAAATGGGTGTTGATACAGTTCTTTCAACTTTCTGGATAATTTGAAAATTTTCATATTGAAATATTGAGGAAAAAAGACTGAAAGACAAATGAGTTCTTAACATTCAGACTGTTTAGTCAGTACACATTTACTGAATATTTACTATATATCAAGCAATGTGAGGAATAGGGAAATTCATAAACTATGGTTTCTACTCAAAGAATTTAAAGTCTAAAGGTGATAAACATGAACAATATAACTACATTTCATGAAACTGGAAATAGCTATAAGAGATAAAGTTCAGGGCTACAGTGGCTGCAGAACTGACAAAAAGCTAGTACTAAAGTTCCTGTGGAAGTAAAGCAGAACTTCCTAAGAACATAACAGATGGAGAAGAGAAAACCTATGGTGGCTGTGAAGGCCCTGATGCCATGTATATGTCAAATTGGTATCTTTGTGGAGGGTCATGAATTTATTGTAAAAAGAGAACATGCACTAACATCCGGAACAATAAAAGCCATGTTGAGTGACCCAGGTCAGTTTGCTGAGAACGAAAGTAATGAACTCGATTTTCGAAAGATCCCTTCACATGTGCTATCAAAAGTATGCATGTATTTTACCTACAAGGTTCGCTACACTAACAGCTCCACAGAGATTCCTGAATTCCCAATTGCACCTGAAATTGCACTAGAACTGCTGATGGCTGTGAACTTCCTAGACTGTTAAACAAATTATAATAAACTATTAACATATTTGTTAAAAAAAAACAAAAAACAAGAGTTCAGAAAAAAGTACTATAGGAGTCTATGTACCTTTAATATCTGAATGCAAATCCTACCAAAAATTTGGTCATATTAATAAAAAAACCCAACATTTGCTTTAACTGTTGTATAAAATTGTTCTTGCAACCACAGAGGAGTATTTACTACATACACAAAGATTACAGTGTTCCTTTTGCATAATGCAGATGGCAAAGGCCTATTAGCATAAAGGTCTACTAGCATTATATGTAAGCTTTTTTAAGTGGAGAAGAGAACACCAAGAGTTATCTATTCACTTTGTACATCATGTCTCTTCTCACCCCTGATCCCTAGAATTTTAAAATTACACAGGCAGTCCTTATTATAATGCAAAATAGACCATGACAATAACTGAGTTACCTTTAAGCTCCTAAAATAGCTTCTGGAAAAAAATGGCTCTATTATAGAAATAAAACATTCAAAAATATTTATATATATATTGCTTGATTCCAGAAAAGGCTGCACAACGAATTATAGTGCTATCGATGAAAAGTTTATGTTCCCAATGCACAGTACCACATTATACACCTAATATGATAAAACACAGAAAAAATATTGACTCTTATTCTACCACCATAACAAAATGACATCCTGTACTTTAATATATTCCCTTCTAGACTTTCTGTAAGATTCTTTATGTGCTCAATGAACTAATGACAGTCGATTGACTCAATCCAGTTTTATAGACTATTAAACTTGAGATAACATATTGTCTTAAGCAACCGATAGGATAATCAACAACTTCAAAAATACACTATGAAGAGCGAAAAGAAATACTTTTGATACTGTTTTTATTGGACAAAAAATTAAAAATCTAAACTCAGTTTTGGATAATACAAAGGAAGAACAATGTAGACAAAATCTGTAATTTAAGGTTTTCCAACTCTAACTACAGAATTTGTAGTAGTGAATTTATAAAAACACCTTAATTTCATAAATCAAAAAGTTGCTTCCATGTCACTTTAATAAACTAACTTTATCTCTAAGAAAGAAGCATTTTCATGGTGAAATCCCTTTTTATCATGAGACAGAACTGACATAAAAATATTAATTTAAGGTGTACAACATAATGATTTGATATATCTATAAACTGAAAAATGATTACAGTTAGTTATCATCCATCACCACACAGTTCTGTATTTTTTCTTGTGATAAGAACTTTTAAGATCTACTCTTCCAGAAACTCGGGGTGAAATTTTAACAAAGTTCTTTCATATCATGGTAAGATGGAAAAATTTAAAAACACTGGAATCAACCACCACTGGTTTGATATACGCATGCTACCTTTGATTTAAGCACACGGTCGTTACTTAAAAATAACTTACCACCTGGGTGGCTCAGTCAGTTGAGTATCCAACTCTTGGTTTCAGTTCAGGTCATGATCTCAGGGTCATGAGATCAAGACCCACGTAAGCACTTCACACTCAGCAGGGAGGCTGCTTGAGACTGTCTCCCTCTCTCTCTGCCCCTCCCGCCTGCGTGTGCATGCTCTCTCTCAAATAAATAAATCTTAAAAAAAAAAAAAAAAACAACAAAACTTACCCATACTGTGGTGCTCCCGTTTTAATGTCTCCTATAGTGACATGAACATCATCCTCATCATCATCACTGTCACTATCACTATCATCTTCAGTCTCCGTCACTTTCTATACCAACATAAACAGTTATAAAATACATTTAATATTCATCTCAACATCTAGTATGAATAACTGAAAATCATTTTGTGTTTTTTTGAATCAGAGTTTTAGAGAAAAAATTACAATTTCATAGCACGGTTACCTCATTTATAACTTATGTTATACATGATAAGAAGGGATAAGAATGTAAAATAAAATCTTAGCATCATCTTTTTGTAAATAACACCTCATGTATTTTTTTCCTACGATTTTTAAGTGCTTCTCTGCAAAAAGAATCTAAGGCATTATACTAAGATATCTAAAACATAAATTATAAAAAATAAGTATTTGAGGAATTTTTGTCAAGAATATGACCACAATTAAGAGTCATGGTTAAAAAGCACCTAATAGTTAAGGGACAGTTCACTTATTCCTGTCATTCATTTACAGTTAGAAGAGTCCCTGGATGCAAATGATTGAGGGAATACCTTGTTTCTATGAGTATAAAGTGGGACCATTTTCAAAGGTTTTATTTTGGCTCTAAAAGGCAGTTTTATGGTTAGTTACATCACAGTAAACAAAGAAGGAGATCACCTAGGCAAAATATTTTTTTGTATATAAGTTCAAGCCTGTAGAATAATGATTTCCTTTTCACAGAATCAGAATGTTAAAATAGTCATAAAACCAATTATACATGTTCACCCCCAAAAATAACACTTTTAAGAGGTATGAATGAGGTTAGAGATTAACACATATTTATATAAAAATAAATTTTTCCAAAAATTATGATAATCAAACTTGGGCTATGGGACTTACTGTTTTCCTTGAAAATGAGGTTCACTATGATCTCTTTAGTTGAGCTACCATCATTCAATTCTTTGAAAGTAGTCAACTTCAAGCCTTTGCACACGCTCCATTTCATGGAAAGTCTCTTCCCACTACTGCTTCTCATCTCACTGTGCTTTAATGGCACTGGATGAGGCTGGGATACAACAGTGGACCAGATCATGCCAGACACTGAGTGTCATGTTAAATTTTTGGCTTTCTTCCTAAGTGAACGGGAAACTACTGATAAAGACTTTAAACAGGGAAGTAACTAAATTTCAAAGCCTTATGTTACCGGTTTAGGTACGCCGTTTTCAGCAGTTTCATCTTCAATTCCAGACGGAGGATTAGCACTACAAACAACAGAAATAAGTGCACAAGTCTGGTATTACTTTTCAGAAGTAGAGACAGAGTATACTAGTATTTTAAGCTATATATGATAGTTTCCTAAAATTATGGTCTCCAGTGGAAAAGTAAAAGGATGGCAAAAACTGTCTCTGTCATTCTGCTATTCCTACTGCCTTGCATAACACCTGTACTCAACATTCAAAGTAGAATAGAACTGCTTCCACAATTTGTTAATGATGTCAAATAATGGGGTGTAATTCAAGTTTTTTATTATTTTAAAAATATGCATCACACTTAATTGTACTTAGCTTAACTCTTCACTGAGCATCCACTATGTGCCAGGTACTACTGTAATTGCCAAAGGCTATATAACACACAGTCTTCTCTTTTCCTGATGCCCAAGAACTCAATATTTGTCATAAAATCACATTAACTCCTCTAGTCCTCAGTTAACATACATGCTTCTTCCTGGTTTTCTGTTTCACCTATCTTATTGGACATACGTTCTTTATTTCATAAAAGATACATTTTAAGATTAAAAAAAAAAGTTTATCTCCATGTTAAGACTGCCTTCCCATTTGATTCCGATAAGGAGCTCCAGGGTTGCCTGGGTGACGCAGTCGTTAAGCGTCTGCCTTCGGCTCAGGGCGTGATCCCGGCGTTATGGGATCGAGCCCCACATCAGGCTCCTCCGCTATGAGCCTGCTTCTTCCTCTCCCACTCCCCCTGCTTGTGTTCCCTCTCTCGCTGGCTGTCTATCTCTGTCAAATAACTAAATAAAATCTTTTAAAAAAAAAAAAAGGAGCTCCAGACCTAATTTTGATGCATTTAAAAATAAATTACTTTTTGAAGGCCAATTAATACCTGAATTTGCCCTATCAAAGCAAAACTGATATAAAACAATAAACCCTTCTTTTCTCATGATACTCAAGCATATGGTCATTAATCACCAAATAAAACTTGTAGTACTGTAGTGTAATTGGCTTCTTATATTTTAATAATTATGATTTTGATACTGGGAACTAACCATTAACCTCACTTCATAAGTAAAGGAATCCAAGTACAAAGCAACTAACTCACATTTAGTAGGAATTCTAAGAAAAACATCCAGATGTTCACACAGTTCAAACCTCTTTTCATTAGATTTCTGCTTATCTCATCTACACTTTACTTTCGGCCAAGCAGTTTTTATATACATCAGTTTAATCTCTAGAGTGGTATTTTACAATACAATCCTCATATAAAGCAAAATAAAGGATAAAAACTGAAAATTTAAGTGTTAAGTTTTCCTTGCGTTACTGCTTGACCCAAGAAAACAAATATACAACTATAATTCTTCAATATATTTAGCTCGTGCTTAATTTTTAGGTAGCCAGAAACAAGTTTGGTTTGCCACAAAAAAAGTATATTTAGCCAAAATTTGGACCAAAAAAATATGACAAAATTGGAGACAGCATAATGCAATGGTTAAGAAGTTTTAACAATGAACCAGTCACAAAGAAGCTGGGGAGAACACTAATAGCAAGGACTCTGCTCAGTTTTAGAGCAATGTGATGATGTACCATGCTGAATACTAGAACACAGGTTTGGTGAACATGCCTTCTCAATACTTATAAAAGTTTTAATTCTCTATCAAAATTAAAATGCTGGAAACATAAAACTATAAGCTTTCTCTAGAAAAATTAAGCTTTAAGGGCAGAAATTTTCCACAGGATGAAATAAACTTAATGCCTCTCCAAATAAAATTTTAAGAAAGAATATGAAGACATTTTGACAGTAACGCTCAGGGAAGGTAGACTTCCCTCCAATACATTTAGTCAAGCTGAGTATAAAAAAATTAAAATTACAGAACGCTCGATCAGAAAATAAGCTTTAAGAATTGTAACCAATGACTTATACCAACAAAATTAATGGAATAGATTGGCTCACAAAAAAAATTGTATTTAACTGTGAATCTGTAACATTACCCATTGATTCTTGACCAATTAAAAAACAGGGTATGAAACAATTGTAATTACTTTTATAACTATAAGCTACACAAATCACAACTTTTTGAGTAACTGAGATTAGGGTTACGAACTGGGTTGATATATGAATTTAAATGATAAAATTTCACGATATAGCAAAGAGTGGGAAAAAAATTCTTCCAATTTAGGGAATATTTTTAAGTGAGGAAAAATAATTTCAGCATCCCTTAAGTTACTTCTAATTCCATGTCTCACTTCTTTCCTCCATTTACTTTTTTAAAAATGCAGACATACCTCATGCTGTCATGCTTTGCTTTATTATACTTCCCAGCTAAGCTTTTTACAAATTGAAGGTGTGTGTTAACAGTGTATTACCTATCAGTGCCATTTTTTCAATAGCATTTGTTCACTTTGTGTGTCTGCCACATTTTGGTAATTCTTGCAATATTTCAAATTTTTTCATTTTGTATTCGTTATGGTGATCTCCTTTATGTTACCACTATAACTGTTCTGTGTATCTGAATTGCAACCACTTAAGATGGTGAACTTAGGGGCACCTGGGTGCCTCAGTCAGTTAATTGCCTGCCTTCGGCTCAGGTCATGATCGCAGGGTCCTGGGATTGAACCCCACATCAGGCTCCCTGATCAGTGGTGAGTCTGCTTCTCCCTCTGCCTCTCCCTGCCTGTCCCTCTATCAAATAAATAAAATCTTTAAAAAAAAAAGAAAAAAAAAAAGATGGTGAACTTAATCACTAAATATTGTGTGTGTTCTGACTGCTCCACTGACCAACCCCTCTTCTCAGGCTCCCTATTCCCTAAACACAATATTGAAATTAGGTCAATTTATAACCCTCTAATGCGTCTAAGTGTTCAAGTGAAAGAGTCCACATGTCTCTCACTTTAATTCAAAAGCTAGGAACGATTTAGTGGGGAAAGCATGTCGAAAGCTAGGCCTTTGGCACCAGTTGGCCAAGGAGTAAATACAGAAGAAAAGTTCCTGAAGATTAAAAGTGCTAAACTCTAGTGAACACATGAATGGCAAGAAAGTAAAAACACCTTACTGCTGATATGGAGAAAGCCTGAGTGGTCTGGAGAGAAGACCAAACCAGCCACAGTACTCCCTAAGCTGAAGGCTAATCCAGAGCAAGGCCCCTATAACCCTCTTCTATTCTGTGAAGGCTGACAGAGGTGAGGAAGCTGTAGAAAAAAAGTGTGAACCTATCAGAGGCCGGTTCATGAGGTTTAAGGAAAGAAGCCATCTCCATAACATAAAGTGTGAGGTGAAGCAGCAAGTGCTGAGAGAGAAGCTGCAAGTTCCCCAGGAGACCCAGCTAAGACCACTCATAAAGGTGGCCACACTAAACAACAGATCTTCATGTAGACAAAACAACCTCCTGTTGGAAGGAGATGCCATCGGGGACTTTCACAGCTGAAAAGAAGTCAAGGCCTGGCTTCAAAGTTTCAAAGGGCAGGCTGAATCTCTTCTGAGGAGCTAATGCAGCTGGTGACTTTAAGTTGAAGCTAATGCTCACCATCCTGAAAGTCCTAGGGCCCTTAAGAATTAGGCCAAATCCACTGTGCCTGTGCTCTATAAACAGAACAACAAAGCCGGGATGACAGCACATCTGTTTACAACATGGTTTACTGACGATTTTAAGCCCACTGCTGAGACTACTGCTCAGAAAAAAAGATTCCTTTCAAAATATTACTGCCCATCGACAATGCACCTGGTCACCTAAGAGCTCTCTCTCTGGTGGAGACATATAATGAGATTAATGTTTTCATGCCTCATAACAAAATATCCATCCTGCAGCCCATGGATCAAGGAGTCATTTTGACTTTCAAGTCTTATTATTGAAGAAATACATTTCATAAGACTATAGCTGCCACAGATAGTGACTCCTCTAATGGATCTGGGCAAAAAGCAAATTGAAAACCTTCTGGAAAGGCTTCATCACTCAAGATGCCATTAAGAACGTTCATGATTCATGCAGAAAGATCCAAATATCAACATTAACAGAAGTTTGGAAGAAGTGGATTCTAAACCTCGTGGAAGACTTTAAGGAGTTCAAGACTTCAGGGGAGGAAGTAACTACAGATGTGTTGGAAATAACAAGAGAACTAGAATGAGACGTGGAGCCTGAAGACATGACCAAAAGTGGTTTCTTGTCGTGGAACTTACTCCTGGTGAAGATGCTGTGAAGACTGTTGAAATGGCAAAAAAAGGATTTAGAATATTACCTAGACTTAGTTGATAAAGCAGCAGCAGGGTTTAAGAAGACTGACTTCAATTTGGAAGGAAGTTCCACTGTGAGTAAAATGCTATCAAACAGTATCACTGCTACAGAGAAATCATTCATGAAAGGAAAAGTCGATTCAATGTGGCAAGCTTCAGGGTTGTCTTATTTTAATAAGTGCCACAGCCACCCCAACCTTCAGCAACCACCACCCTGATCAGCAGCAGCATTCAATTTCGAAGCAAGACCCTGCAACCAGCAAAAACATTATGACTTGCTGAAAGCTCAGACGATGGTTAGGATTTTTTTTAGTGTGAAAGTACTTTTTAATTAAGGTATATACATTGTTTTTTAGACATAATACTATTGCACACTTAAGAGACTACAGTATAAACAAAACTTTTATATGCACCAGGAAACCAAAAAATTCATTTGACTCACTTTATTGGTGTGAAACTGAACGCACAGTATCTACGGTGTACCCCTGCGAGCTTTGAAATCATATACCACAAAAACCACCCATTTGAAGCGTACAACTGAATGGCTTTCACGTTTACAGGATAGTGCAACCATTACAACTACCCAATTTCAGGACATTTTCATCACCCTCAAAAAAGCCTTGTATAGATTAGTAATCACTCCCCATTTTCCCCTGAACTCAGTCCTGGCAACCACTCTGTCTCTATAAATTCACTTTTATTTTAATTGATTATACAATATGTAGTTCTTTGAGAGTGGCTTCTTTAACTTAGCATAATGTTTTCAAGGTTCATCCGTGTTGTAACAAATATCAATACTTCATTTCTTTTTACTGCCACTTAGTATTCCGCTATATGGATATACCATATTTTATCCATCCATTCACCATTTGATGGACTCTTACTCCCATTTTTTGGCTATTATAAACAACGCTACTATGAACATTCACGTACAAGTTTTTGTGTGGATATGTGTCATTTCTCTAAGACATATATGTAGAAGTGGAATTCCTGGATCATCTAGTAACCATGTTTAGCCTTTTGAGGAACTGCCTATTTTCTAAAGTAGCTTCACCTTTTTACAATCCCACCATCAATGTACTCGAGTTCCAATTTCTGCATATCTTCATCAACACGTTACTTTCTTTTTGATGGTAGCCATCCCAACCTAATGGGTGTAAAGTAGTACTTCCTCCACTTTGTAAACCCAAATATTCTTTAAAAGTTCTTTTTTTTAACCACCCCTTCCCCATTAGGGGACACTAAGGCATTGATACTAGATTTAATGAGTAATGTCAGCATATACATGTACTTGTCTGAGTTATTCTGAAATCAAGAAGTTTCAAGCTCCCTTTACTCTAACAAAGGGAATCAACCTTGTAACAGATTAATTCCACTTTGAATTTAAATACAAAACACTGAAACTATAACCCAAGCACACTATACCAAAGGTATTAATAAATTGAAAAAACAGTAATTTAAAGGATTCGTTTTTTAATCAAAAATTTTTTTTTAATTTTATTAGTCTAATGTACTAAGGTATACTCCACTACTAAGATCACTTAAGAGTACAAAGTTACTTAATAGTGAAGAATATTCAAACCCTTACTTCAAAAACTTTGTCCCCTAAGCTACTAGCAAATAAACAGAACTGATTAGGTCCTGAAATAGAAATAAACGCTAAAGGATTTGATGTCTTTGAACCTCCAGTCAATATGCTGTATCCAAGCCAATGATTAAAATAAAATAATTTTGACAACCATTGATAGAACCACTGTATCATACAATCTGTAGAAGTATCAACAACAAATTCCACTAACCTGGCATTTTCTTCTTCTGGCCTTTCAACTTCATTTTCATCTACCAAAAAAAATACATAAATAAATAAATAAAATTAACAAACCACTCTTAAAGAAACCAGTATTATGAAAATCTGAAGTGATCATCACAAGCACTAACCTAGGTCCTTTGCCAAATCACTGTGCACATGCACGTCCCATGGGCCTATAAGCACATCCAAAGTTAGATCACCTTATAATGACTTAACAAGATATGTCTTTTATGAAAAAAAAAATCAGACTTCTATAAAAGTAAGCTTAATTTGAGAGGCATTAAAGATTCTAGATCTTTATTAAGGAAACCCTACACATTTACATTTCAAAGAATATTACTAATGCTAAATCTTGCCACCAAAACTAATGAATTTTACAAGTTTGTCAAAATCAGTTTGTCAAAGTCACAGCGTCAAGGAGCTGCATGGTGCCCAAACGTGCACTTTTACCACACTAAAGAAGATAACATTTTAGGCAAGGAACACATATTAACTTTCAAATCTAGTTATCATTAACAGACAAGAGACTGTGACTTAATAAAAAGTTAAAAACCAGATGACAAATCCCTTTCAAGAGGGAAGTACAAAGTGCACTGCTTATTTTGGGAAAAAGATACATACGAAATAACTCTAAACTATAAGCCTAAGGGACATGAGATACTTCTAATGATGTGGGTTAAAGAGCACTCTCTTAAAAATGAAAAACTTCACCTTAATACAGGAGACATTCGGGGTTTTCTTTATGGGCCATAATGTATTCCATCTCTTTCTCTATTAATTATTTTTAAAGCACGACTTTCAGACAAGGAGGTACCCTTGCAGGTGCATTCCATACAAACTGACCATCAAGAAACAAGACGTTAGTTTTACAGCATCAACTTTATTTAGCTATTATTACAGAAAAACTGTTTCTGAAAGGGACAGGGAGGGCATCCTACAGCCAGGGGCAAGAAGAGACACCAACAGAGCTCAGAATGGAGATAAACGAGTAGGGGAAAGAGCGCGGAGACGAGGCGGCCGGGAAGCTCCGGCGGGGAGGAGGGCGAGGCTAGGGACCCGGCCCCGCACCGAACCCCCGGCCCAGCCTGGCGGCCCCGGGGTGGCTGCCTGGTGGGGGCGTGGGCTGCGCGGGGCAAGGGGGGAGGAGGCCAAGGGGGAGGCCGGGCAACGCGCACGCCTTGCTCGGCCTAACTCAGGCCGGTGGAGGCTCCATACGAGAGGCCTCAGCGGCAGCGAGAGGGACCCAGGAAGCCCGCCGTTTGCGGGCCGGGACGGGAGGCCTGAGAGAACCCGGGAGTGAGAGAAGGGACAGGAAGTTCCGTACCGCCATAGAGCCACTCTTCCTCCTCATCCCCTCCGGTCCCGCCGCTCAGCTCCGACACTAGGCGCTCGACCTCGCCGGCCGACATGGCCGCCCCGAGCACAACTTAAAGGCGGCGATCAACAGCCCCCTCCAACCCCTGCCCAGCCTCGCTGCCCGGGGGCGCGAGAGGGGCGCGAACCCGCCGGCAAGCGAACGAAGAAAGCGCGAGACTCAAATCCCAGAGAGGCGGCCGCGGCGTTGGAGGCTGCAAACAAGACGGCTCCGGCGGCGGTCCGCCTGCGCACGCGCAGCAGCAGCCGAACGGCGCGGCGTCTTTAGGAGGCTTCGCTTCCGCGGCGGCGTCCACCTGGGCCTGGTTGCGCATGCGCGCCGTGGTTGGCTCCGCCTCTGTGGAATCCCGCTTTGCTTTTTTAGCGTGGCTTTCTCTGGTGGCGTCTGGCGTTGGCAAGGGTTCCCCTCCCCCAGCCTTTCTTCTAATAACCCGTATTGCCTTTGCCGGCCAGTGCACCATTGTTCCCTTATCCCTTTGATGCTTTCTCTTCTCAACTGTTGTTCTGTTTTTTAACCTTATGAAAGGTCTTGTTTCGTTCTTCACGTGTTGTAACAGCCTAGATAGAGAATTGTTACTTTATCATTCCCGTTTCTCATTAGAAAAGAAAATATAATTAATGCCTACTTTATTGAAAATTGAATTTTAACAGCAAATGAAAGCCAAGCTAATAAATGAATGATGCAATCTCTTTGTTAAAATAAAACATTGCAGTTAAAGTCGAAGACCCCCTCATCCACTACCCTCCTTTGCAGAAGTATACCTTGTTTGCTGTTTGGTGTGAATCCTCAAATATTCTATATATTTACTTCACGTGTATCGTATTGTGTTGGTGGAAGAACCTGAGGTTAACGAGTCTTAAAGGGTACAATACTGTATTTCATTCTGCGGATTGCTTTTTCTTTTCTTTTTTTTTTTTTAATAACAGTGTCTTGGAGAGCCTTTCCATGTTAGTATACATAAAACTGTATTCATTTTTAAGTGCTTCCCAATATTCCATAGCATGGCTATCACAAAAGGAATAGGGTTATTTCCCTAGTGAAGCACATTTAGATTGCTTTCAACTTTTCACTTTAACCAAAAAAACAAAACACTACAATGAAGAGCCTTGTAAATTACTTCTTGCAGATTTGTACAAGTATTTCTCCAAGATCATAAAGTACGTGTAGTTTTATTTTAGTAGATAATGCCACATTTTCAGGCTACTTTGAACACATCTTTCAGGGAGAAAATGATAGATGGGTTAAAATTGGTGTTCTACTGCCTACTTGCATGACCTCAGGTAATTAACCTCTCTTTGCTTCAGTTTTTTCATCTATAAAATGGGAAAGCTGAATTTGATGATCTCTAAAGTTTCTTTTGGTCCAAAAGTTTTCAAACAGGACTTTCGCTTTTCAACAGAAATTCATTCTAGTTTACAAATGAATCAATGGGTTTACTTGCCATCTGGTCACTAAATACTGTTCTTTATTTAACGATTATTGAATATTTGCTGTTTAAGAACTTGGAAAACAAAGATTATGAGTAAAGCATAGTCCTTGCCCTTAAAGAGCTATCAATTTATTGAGAAAGTCAGAAGGGTCTTAATTAACTTCCCTACAAGAGAAGAAGGTGGATATGCTTTAATAGAAACACACAGAAAATGTTTACATCCTAACAGTGCCACACTATCTCCCATTTAAACAAATACTGTCGTTTTAATCCCCCCCTTACCTCTGAAGACTCAACTCTATTCCCAGTCTCACTTACCTGTTTAGGATAATCCCTTGAGTAGTTCTAAACTCCGTTCTGGTATAGCCAACATTGTGAAAACTTTCCTGAATTCCACTTTACCTCCTTCCATTTCTTTGTTCTATAAATATTTATGAAGGGTCTACCAAGTGCCAGGGGCTCTTCTAGGCTATGTAGATTTAGCAGTGAGTGAAATAAAGTCCTTACTTTTATGAAGCTTTCATTCTAATGAAGGAAGGCAGACAATAAACATATAAATATATAGCATGTCAAGCCGTGATAAGAATTATACGTAAGAGTAAGCAGGATAGGGGGACCTAGAACAGAGTGATAAATAGGGATTAGGTGCAATTTTATATCAAGAGGTCAGGGAAAGCTATTCTAATAAGGTGACATAAGAGTAGAGAGCTGAATGGAGAAAAGAAGTAAGCCATCATGGATTTCTGGGTGAAGTCCTATCAGAAAGAATAGGAAGTGCAAAGGCCCTGAGGCAGCAGCATACTGGGTACATTCAAGGAACCCAAAATGAGCAGGAGTGGAGGGAGTGAGAAAGAGGATATAGAAGAGATCAGAGTTTTTGGAGGGTCGGTAGGGCAGAGCTAATCATACCCTTTTAGACTCTGCTGCTTCTATGGCATGTGTCTATCACATCCTATAGTAATTATTTGACTACATTTCTGTTTTCCTAGGACTCTTCACTAGAAGAAGTCCTCCCACAAACAGGGCATCTTCTTACATGTCACTTATTCATGATATGATGCCTGACATTCAGTAGCTCTTGGCCTGTACCGACAGTAACGGAATGAAGATTTTACGTTCTGCTTAGGAGTATCATAAAGCAATCACTCATAGTTCTGTCTGTTATTCCATGAGTTTATAATGAACTTTGATGGTTCCATGGAAGAACCAACTGCCTTCTGCTGTGGATCATCTTTCTCCTTTCAGCTGCCTAAAATAAGCTTGTCTTTCAAGACTCTACTTAAACCGAAGAGTTGATGAATATTTACTGAGACATCAGAATCACCTTAATGGTGGAGGTAGCATTGCAGCTAAGCTTTGAAAATAATCTTCACAAGCAGAGAAGCCTATAAATCACTAATAACCACTCTGAAAAGGCCTCTTCCTTCCTTGCTTTTAAACTGAGTGCCTTGCCTGGATAAGCTTTCTTAAAGATGTCTTTTTCTCCTTACTCATCAGGCAAGGGTTTAAAGATAGATAGTTTGAAGATATTATATAAACTTATGAACTTATAGAACTATTATACTCCATATATTCTGTTTATATTTATTTGTTTTCCACTTTATCATTTTGCATGCGTGTGTGTGTGTGGTTTGTTGGTTCTTGGCAAAACAAACAAACAAAAGCGAAAACAAAAACAACAACAAAGCATCAGTTGTAATGTATCTATCTCTGGGAAGTACTGAAAGGGGTTGCTTAATAGATGACGATTAAATTGATGGCCAGAGGTAAAGATCAAATAAAAGTGCCTTGCTCATTGTCTAGTAGATAGTGAGTACTCATAAATGTGTGTTGCATGAATGTGGCATTTAGGCCCAACTGTGTTATTTACTACCAACTTTAGTTATGCCACTTAAATCTCAAGGTTCTTCAGTTTCTTCATCAGTAAATTGATATATTAAAATAACATATTGCACCTGCTTCCTGGAAGGATAACAAAGCAAAAATGAGGTTTCAAATGTCAAAGCATTTGACAAGTTAGAGGCAAAATGGTGGTATGCTATGTTTTAGGCCTTTTGTCCTTTGAACAACCTGAATAAGTGCACATATGTAAAGTTTTCCTTCCTTTCTAGATAATTCAGTGGGGGAATTAAACCCGAATTGTCCATCTTCCTCTGCATTCTGACATATTCTAATACAAAATTTTATATTGCTAGTTGTTTCTGGAAAATTGTGTCATGGCTTATTCACATCTATACTATTACATAAACTGCACACTCTTTAAGAGTGAAAACAAATTTATTTCTGTATTCACCAGATAAGTGCTTAGTAAATCCTTAAGCTAAATATTGATCATGCACTTGAAGGACTTAGAAATGAGGCGAAGGGAGATATGCTTGATTTTATGAGGAATAGGAAATAATTGCTAGTTATTTTGAGCAAAGAAGCACAAATCACATTGAAATAAGGTAAATCTGATGATCTTAAGCATGCACTTTGAGCAGGAAGCCATTTGACTCCACCATAATATCTGAGAGCAAGAAATGGGTTTTTCCTGGATTCTCTCCTCTTTTCTCTCTACCCTATCTCCCAGGGTCATTTCATCCAGTCCTACGATTTTTTTTAAAGCTTTATTTATTTATTTAAGAGAGAGAAGGAGCACATGAGCAGGGGGAGGGGTCCAGGGGGAGGGAGGGAATCTCAGGCAGACTCCCCACTGAGCATGGGGCCTGACACAGGCTCCTCATGGGGCTCGATCTTAAGACCTTGAGATCATGACTCTGAAATCACAACCTGAGCTGAAATCAAGAGCCAGATGCTTAACAGACTATGCCACCCAGGCACCCCTAGTACCATGACTTTTAATACTATCTATGTGGTATGTGTCATTGACAGCCAATGACTCCCAGCTTTCCATCTACAGTCTCAACTTTTCCTTGAGCTCACTCTGATGCTTCACTGATAGCTCCCTTGGATATTTAATGGACATGTGAAATTTATGCCCCAAACAGAACTTGTGAATTGCCCTCCCAAATCTGTCCTATCCACTCCCATAGTCCCTCTTAGTATCAATAACCATTATCCAACATTATTCCAGCCAAAACCCAAAGAATGACCCTTGATTCCTCTCTTTCCCTTATGAGTCCCTCTCACACCAAAGACAGTCCATTAGCAAGACTCATTAGTTCTTCTTGTAAAATATACCCCAAATCTGTCTAATTCCCTCCATCTCTACTGCCACACTGCATTTCAAGTAACACAAACCTTTCAGTGGCTTCCTGTTACACATAAAGTAAAATCCAAACTTCCTACCATGTGACCTATAAGTCCCTTCATAATCTGGTAGCCCTGAGGTTGCATGTGGCCATATAGGTCATACAGTACACAACTTTTTAGGGTCCTCCACATTTCCTCATTCTTAGTTACTCTTTGTCAACCCTTTTAGTGTCATTCTCTCACATTCTCTGTGCTTATTTCCAACCCCCTCCCCATTTCTTCAGGCCGGCATCCCAACTCTTCATTTACCTCTTGGTCCTTACCTTTGTTCCATACACGTCCAGTATTCTCAATATTTTAGCAGAAGGATGCCTTTACTCATTCACTGAAACTGAAATCTAACTTCCCTCCAGGGACAGCACTTCTCCTACTCTTCCTATACTGAATGCCCACCATTTCTCTTCACCCTATTGTACTATAAACCGGGAGGTAGCATTGCCATTTCCCTGGCTCTTGTGGGCCACCACTGGACCACTATGGTTCCACCTTCCTGTGAAAATCCTCCTCCTTGCCAATACTTAGCACCCTTGTTTACTACCTCTACCTTTCTCTCTTCATGTCCCCTCATTCACAGATATAGTGTTGGAGTCTGATCCACAATCTTCCTTTTCTCTACCACTTAGCATCATGAGTGACTTGCACATCCTGCTTGTCTCATATTTTTTGACCTCCTAGAATCTGATTACTTAGCAACTTCCATTTACTCCACTTCATCAGTCCACATTCAAGGCCATGCTCTGGATCTTATTACATCACAAAACGGTTCCTTCCTTGAATTTTAGGGGCCAAGCTATTTTCTTTGACCCCAATTTCATATTCTTTCCCCCCTTTTCACATTCCATCTCATTTTTCACTTTTCTGACACTTGCCACTTCGCTCACTCTGTCCGCTTTGAAACTTGTTTTCCCATAAGTCTCCTCACTGGTTTCACCTCTTCAGCAGACCTGGAAATGTCACTCAGAGATCCATCTGTCACTCTCATTGTCTTTCTTTTTCGTGCTCTCTTTAAGCAATCGCAAGCACACCTGTTTGCTGGTGAATCCCAAATTATCAGACTTCTCTTCTGCCATCTACAATTATACATCCAACTGCTTACTAGATGTTTCCACCTGGATGTCCTACAGTACCTTCAAAACAACGAATCCCCACATGAGTTAGGATGGCTAATATCAAAACAACAACAGAAAATAACAAATGCTGGTGAGAATGTAGAGAAAATAGAACCCCTATGCCCTGTTGGTGGGAATCTAAAATGGTACAGCAGCTATGGAAAAGAGGGTCCTCAAAAAAATTAAAAATAGAATTAGTATATGATTTAACAACGCTGCTTCTGGGTACATAATTAACAGAACTGAAATCAGGGTCTCAAAGAGTTATTTGTATACCCATGTAACTAGCAGCACTATTCACAATAGCCAAAATGTGAAAGCAATCCAAATGTCCATTGACAGATGAATGGATAAAGAAAATGTGGTATACACAATGATATATACAATGGAATATAATTCAGCCTTAGAAAGAAAGAAAATTCTGACACATATGTTAGATGAAAATTGATGATATTATGTTAAGTGAAAAAGCCAGCTAGTGGGAAGGGGAAACGGGGAGTTGTTGTTTAATGGATATAAAGTTTCAGTTTCACAAGATGAAAATTTTGGAGATTGGTTGTACAACATTGTGCAAATACTTTACTGAACTGTGCACTTAAAAATGGTTAAGATGGTAAATTTTATGTATTTTGCCATAATTAAAAACAAACAAACAAACAAACAAAAACATTTCCTAACTGAACTCAGTACATTTATTACTCAACCTGCTTCTCTTCTGGTTTTTCCAAACTTCAAGGACAGCTACTTACCAGTCATCTAGGCAGAAAACTGGGTATGAACCTGAAATTCTCCCTCTAGATTTGTCAATCCAGTCACCAGGCTTTTTGGCACCATTTTCTTAACATCTCTTTATATACCCCACACTGTCTAGGTCCTTTGTGGATATCCTTATCTGTTTTCACCCAGAGTTGCTGCTGTGACTGCTTTCTAAATACACTCCCTATCCTAAATCTTGCTTATTCAAGCCATTTTCCATTTAGAATACTTCCCCCCCCCAAACTCCAGATGTGAACAAATTGTATTCATTCCTAACAATACTTTAAATGTACTCCATAAGCTTCTACTGTTTAGAATAAAAAATAAGACTCCCTCTGATCTAGTCCTTTTTTTCTAGTGTGGAGCTCCTTTTTCAGTTTGGGCCTCTCTTTACACAACACTCTTCAGCCATACTAAACTCTTTGTAGTTCCAGAGAACGTACTGTATGCCTCTATACCTTTGCCCATGTTGCACTCTCTGTTTGAGCTTTCAGGAATGTTCCTCCCCATCCTGTCCACCTGGTGAACACCTGGTTTTCTTGGAAGACAACTCAAAACTCACGCCTTATATGAAACTTCTTCTGACCACTTCCCTTTTTCCTTCACTCAATCAGAATTTATTTTTCCTCCTTTGTAACTCTTATCCACTAAACAAATCATTGCTTCCGTAACATTATATTGCATTTGCTTTCTTTACATGTGTGGGTCCTATATTTCAGATCCTCTTGAAGGCAAGATTGTGCCTTATTTCTATTTATATTCTCAATGCCAAACACAGTGTCTGCAATATTGTACATGCACATTAAAAGTTGGTTGAATATATCACTTTTTATATGGATATAAATTGAAGATTTATTGATCACTTAGTCAACATTTATTGAATACTTGTGTATTTTCTAGTGTTGGGGAGACCAGGCCTCTAGTGCACAATCTTGTAGGAAAACAGGTATGCTAAAACTTACCTCATGATGTGGCAAGTACTTAGCAGAGGAGAAAACTCTTTATGGATCAGGGAATTTATTAACCATTGTGTCTTTGGAGCCTACGTCAGTGATTATACTTAGTAAGTGTTTAATAAATAGTGGTTGAGTTGAACTAAACCTGTGAAACATTCTGGGCTCAATCTGTTGACTTAATAGCGCAGGTATATAATGTTCTAGGCAGGGAGTAGATGGAGAGAAATTGAGAAATCATGAAGGATTTTGGTGCCATTGTAAGGAGTCTGGCTGTATCCTGCAGGCAACTGGGCCAAGAGAGGCTTTTAAGCAGGAAAATGGTAGGGCCACCTTAGTTCATTAGGAAGAAAACTGAATTGGTGGGAGAAGAGATGTAAGACTGGGAAATGGTAGGGGATCGTTGCTATTGTCCAGTTGAATGATGATGGTGGATTAAGCCACTGCGGGCAAGGACGGATAGGCCGAAGGGGCTGGATTCTAGGATTCTTGAAGTAGATCAAGATTTAGTGCCAATGAGATGAGGGAAGACGGAGAAAGTGAAGACGAGACCAGTAGGTTTTTCATGAGGCTTAGCGCTCTAGCGTATGAAACAGCCATCTATAAACGACAGAACATTATACATCACTTGGTTGTTTTTATCTTCTCCGGCATCTCTTAGTTTATTTTCTCTTAGCGTCTCTGGGGCTCTTGGCAGAGCGAATTTTAGAGATGTGTTCAGATCCAAGGAAAATGTCAAATTTCGGATTAGCATTTATTATTAACGAGATTTCTCAGATGCAAGGAAACGTAATCCGAGCACAGAGGGAAAGAAGCCAGTTCAGCTATTCACAGTCCCTTCCTCTCAGCCGGAAGCCACGGAGCCCCGCCCATCTCTTCACAGCCCCACCATCCTTCCGCGAGTTCCCCTCGCTAGCCAATCACGTTCCGTCTACGTCATCAATGTGCGCCGAGATTGGACAAGTCAGAGGCGGCACCACGTGTACTGTGTTGACTGTCAAAGCTTCAAGGAGCCCAATTCCCGGAAGCGTGAGTTCTAAAAGAAGTTCCTGTACTCCAGTGCCCCGACGCTGCGAACCCCCAATCATGAGCGCCCCGGGAGTGCTGTCCTTTACGCAGCAAGGCTGGGAGCAGGTGCTGGCCAAAGTCAAATGGGCTCTGGTCTATCTGGACGCCGCCTGCGCGGAGAGCTTGCACTGGGGCTGCGGATCCACGCGGCTCCTGGAGGCGGTGGGAGGTCCTGCGTGTCACCTGCGGGAGTTCGAGCCCGCAGCTGTCGGTGGTGGAGCCGAGCAGCCTAAGGCGGTGTTTGTGCTGAGCTGCCTGCTGAAAGGCCGGACCGTGGAGACCCTGCGGGATATCATCTGCCGCAGTCACTTCCAGTATTGTGTGGTGGTCACAGCCGTGAATCATGCTGTCCACCTCACCGCTAATCACGTGCCGGCGGCTGCAGCTGCTGAGCTGGAAGGGCAGCCAGTATTCGAGCAACTGGAGGAGAAACTGTGTGAGTGGATGGGCAATATGAACTACACCGCCGAGGTGCTGCACGTCCCGTTGTTGTTCGCACCTGTTGCTCCCCACCTTGCCTTGACTCCAGCCTTTGCTTCCCTTTTTCCACTGCTACCCCAGGATGTGCATCTTCTTAACAGTGCCCGACCAGACAAGAGGAGGCTAGGAAGCCTGAATGAGGTGGATGCCAGCGCCCTGCCCCCTGAGCTGCTTCTGCAGATCAGGTGCCTGGTGTCAGGCCTCAGTTCCCTGTGTGAGCATTTAGGGGTGCGTGAGGAGTGTTTTGCAGTAGGTTCCCTCAGTCGGATCATCGCTGCAGATCTGGCTAATTATGGCCCTGCCAAGAACAGGAGGAAGACTGCCACAGGCAGGGCATCAGTGGTTTTTGTGGACAGAACTCTGGATCTCACGGGTAAGTGGGATTGCTGTGGGTCTTCCTAACCACTCTCCAAGGTTCTGGGACTTTCACTGATTCAGCATATATTTTATTGACTTACTATATGTCAAGTTGAACTAGATGGACACAGTCTCTGATCTCACAGAGTTTGTCTTCTAGAGGGGAATACAGACAAGGAAATTAGCACTTACAGTCAATTTGTTAGATGCTGTAATGGGTAAATACATCTTCAACATGCGCTATCTTGTTAACTACGTCTAACCAAAGATATTGGAGAAATTATGCTGACATTGAAGAGAACTGTACACCTGGGAACTTTCTAGAAATATGCAGATGCCAGTATTTACAGTAATCCTTCATAAGAGGGCTTTAATTTGTTAGGTGTTGACAGATGAACTAGTGGGAGAAAAACTGTATGACAATACATGAAATTATCACAGACAGTTTAGTTTTAGGTTTTTTTAAATGAGTGTTAATAAATAAACTTGAAGTATTACCAGAAATTGAGAATAAATACAATTGTAGAAAATATTTTCAAATGTTTATTGATTTATTCTTAGCTGTCATTCTATTGAAGATTGGGTAGATCATCTCAAATTTTAATAATGTATCAATTATTTATATGCATAGAGAACAAATGTAACTCTTAAAATAGATGAAGAAAAAACACTTTCTGATAGTGACATGTGCATATTTTCAAAGGTCAACTTTATTGTTCTCTAATTAGGTAGATATAATGCTGCTGGTAGTATAGTCTGGCCACACCCCAATTCAGGGAGAGTCATCAGGAAACTGATATAGGTAAACATTCTCCTTAGTAGATCGGGAAAAAAGGTAGAATGAAGTTATAAAAACCACAATAGCTGTATTTGAGTTTTTGACCTTATATTTTCAGATCATAGAATAGAAAATAAACTAAGTGGTAATACTGAGATGTAAGCTTAATTATGTGACCGGCAAAACAGGTGTCTAGTCTGTCATTGTGATTTAAGTATGAGTAAAAATTGTGACATCTCAGAACTCTTAGAGGATTAAAATTGCCTGAGGGGTTTAGGCTTGATGAATTTTTGAGTGTGTGGTATATACTGGGCAGTGTCGCAGGAAAGTGATGTGTGAGGGGAGATCAGTGGGAGACGAGGTAGGAAAGCTACACACAGGCAGGTCCTGTATGGCCATGTGTCCCTCAACATGCCAAGTACGTCCCAGCCTCAGGGCCTTTGGAGATCGTCTGCAGCTCAGCTTGGAATGTTCTTCCTTCAGGTATCTACATGGCTTTCTTGTTCACTTCTTTTGAATCTCTCTTCAGATTTCTGCTTCTCAGACAAGCCTTCCCTGACTACCTTCCTTGGCTACTCTGTAACCCTAATTGGGATTAATTTGTTCCTGTGGTCCTAGTAACTTATAAATTAAAGTCTTTTTAACGGATACCTTTTGAATAATCACTCCAACTATCTTCCAGATGAACAGACTAATGATTCATTTGTGTCAAAGATGTTTCAACATAGTGTTATGATCCCATGTTGGTAATATTCAGGGCTGATTTTCAGTTGGTACATAGCTGTGTTGTAAAACCTGTTTTTTAAACATTAAAATTCTGTACTATGAGTAAAGAGAAATCCTCTAATTATTAGGACCCAAACCACCCAATACTGGTGGAAAAGAGCGATAGGGCCTAGGAGAGTGCTGGTGTGGACACAGCTGGTCCTCCAGAGCTGCTGAGGGTACTGAAGCACAGACGGTGGTCGTGATGGTTGTGGAGATGCAGCATTTGCCCTCTGCTCCATGGTGACCCTGAACTGAATGGGGTGGTAGGTAGGTGGTTTGGTGGCCTTATTGTTGTCATGGGTTCTCTCGGTCCTTAGTCCAGACTCTGGTATCCAGGAACATACCTGATCACCATGCTCAATTTTTTTTCTGATCTGTCTTGAATGTGACAAGCATAAGGAGCTGGGGAGTCATAACAATGAATTTAATGGAGAAGCTGTTACAAGAGTTTGGTGTGGATTCTTACATCAAACCGTGACTTAGATTAGTGCATTGTTTAGCCAGTGATAGATGCAGCATACAAAAGATTACACTAACAATTTCTAAAAATTGAAAGCTGATTTGGAAATTATTGGAATGACTCGAATGGTCTGAATTTCAATTTAAATTACTTGACAGCTGTTTTAATGTAGAGATCAAAAAGAAATACATTTTTAAGGTTTTGTTTTAGGTGTTAATTTCCATAGCCATATGTTAACTTTTATTATTAGCTGTTAAATATTTTGGATAACATCCTTGGTAATTTACCTCTAGAAGATTTACATGCTTATGTATCTTATTAGGTGTAAAATTAGCACTACCAAAAATAACCTCCAATAATTCACAAATATCCAACATTCTTAATATCCTGCTTACAGTACAGACAAGTTTCTTTCTCATTTTTTTTGTCATCATCTTTGCTGAAAGTAATATTAATTTGTCTAATATTTGGCTTATTTTTTTAGTAAACATTTATTGAAGGCCTGTTTGCCAAGTATTGTTCCAGGTCAAGGGAAACAATGATGAACAAGATGGACAATTTCCTTGCTCTCCTGAAGCAGTTGATAAGCTCTCGGCACTAAAAACATAGAAAGTTTGTTGTCATTATTTGAGAAGTAAAGGGTTGCTGATGTCTGTTTGCTATGACTTCGGCTTACTCTTACCATGTGCAGACCACCCAGAAGCTTGTGTCTCTGCAGAGTGCACCAGGCATATTTGCATAGGGGATTTAACTACAACATTCTATGGACTCTTCTGGCTTCTGATTTGTTTCAGGGGAGAATTAAAAAGGTAGATGTGATTTATGAATCTCTAAAAGGTTTGAGTCTGGTTTCCTTTCCATTCTTTTTTTGGCTCTTAGGGTTGACTAGCGTGCTTCAAGTCCAAAACCAAAAGATAGGAGGTGGCAGTAACTCTGGGAATTAAATTTCCTCTGGTTCAATTCTTCTGAATTTTAGTTTCATGTAAACTTTTCAGTTAAATCAATTCAATTCAAGATTAACTTCCAATACAAAGGGTGGTTCCTATTCCTGGGATTATGATACTCTGATGCATTTATATTTGCTTTAAGGTGTGTAGAGTATTTGTTAAAGTATTGAAACTTGAGACTATTAATAGTTAACATTTGAGAGCATATTACTTTTCTCAGCACTCTACATATCTAAGCACTTTTAATTTTCACAATAGTTCTTTGAGGTATTATAATTATCCCCATTTTACAGATGAGGAAACAGAGAAATTGAGGAGTTAAGTAACTTGCCCAAGACCACGCAGCTAGTAAGTGGCAGTCAGGATTTGAACCTTGGCAGTTTACTCCAGAGCCTACGCTCATAACCCATCTTATATATGTTACTATAGAGAAAAGTGTGAGAAGCCTTGTCCTAGATAGTACAGATGCTCCTGCTAGGGTGTCCAGAAGCTAGCAGCTTCAGAGACTAAACACAGTTGATGGGCCCTGGTGCTGCCATAGCATTCAGAAAAGTGACTTATTCTTCCCCAATCTGATTTTCCACAAAATACAAAATAATCAACTAATATCTTCATTTTAGAGTTCGGTGGATACTGTTTAAAATAAACATAAGTGTGAGACACGATTTAGAAGCCCTTTACAGCTCTGATTAGATGGCTGGTGTTAGATCCAGGCCAGGATAATAATTTCAAGTCCTGGCTTAGTAAGTTAGTTGTTGTTTGATCTTCATTGAGCCTTTTGAGGGTTTTCTCATTTGTGGACAGGGTAAAATAGTGACCTTAAAGTGCTGTTGGAAGGATATGAAATTATTCATTCATTCAATATATAGCTAATATAGTGGGTAAGATTAAAAAGTGATAGGGTTTCCATATTAGATAGCATAGTTGGGGAAGGCCTTTCTGAGGATGTGACATTTGAGCAGACGGAAAGAAGAGAGGAAGCAGGCCGTATAGCTGTCTTGGTATGGAACATAAAGACCCAGCAGCAGGTGCAAAGGATCTGAGGTGGGAATATGTTTGACATATTTGAGGAGGCCAGCATGGGTCCCTTCAGCTTGCCCCAGGAGGAGATGAAGTCAGACAGATAGGCAGAGGCAATGCACTGTAGGGCGAAATAAGGACTTATGTAAAAGCCAAAGTGTGATAGGAAACTTGGGGAGTTTTGAGCTGTGATATGACATGATCAGACTTATGTTATACGGGATCATACATGAAGTGAGTGGATTGAGGTAGATCCTCAGTGTATGGTAGCTGCCACGACTATCTAGGATGTGTAATAGGCATGAGTAGTTGGTTATGGTAATCTTAGCTCTGCCCCTTTCTAGTCACAAGTCCTTGGGCAAGTGCTTACCTTAAAGGTCTGTTTCCTGATCTGTAAAATCAAGATACCCATTCACAGAGTTGTTGAGATGGTAACATAAGTTAACATGTCTAGCTCCTAAAACAGTTCCTGGTATGTAATGGGCACTGGGAAATGTTTCTTACTTTTATTAATTAATGATATGCATTTAAAATTACTGAAGTTTTATTATTTCAACTGTATATTTTCTAAGTATAAGATGAAGAGCATAAATACAAAAATTATTTGCCATACATGTAACCCAGAAGAATTCTCTTACCTGACCTCTTACCTGCCACTAAAGGAAATGAGAGTTGGTTAGAATTAACCATTTGTCAGGAACTATGTTCTGTCATACCTAGAGGGGAAAAAAAAGAATAAGTGAAATTCCTCTTGTCTGATCCTGCAGGATCACTACAATGTTCGTTACTTAAGAAAGTGTGAAGAATGGTATGATGATACCTATTCATTTCATAAAGGTTTTTTGAGCAACTTTTAAGTGCAGTTTCTGTGCTAGATGATAGTGACATAAAACCTCACCACTCAGTACGTCCTGGGGACTGGAAGCCTTAGCTCAGCTGAAGCTAATTAAAAATGTGGCCCCTCAGGCCTCACCACAGACTTATGAATCAGAATTTGTATTTTAACATGTTTAGGTGATTTGAGGGTACAGTAAAGTTTGAGAGGTGCTGGTATAAACAGAGGAGTAGGGAGCAGTCAAGGCTCTTGTCCATGAGGAACTCAGAGTCAAATGAAGAAGCACAAAGCTCAGCAAATTAGATTATGAATGATATGTGCCTTACAGGGTTTAGGTACAAAATTCTCCTTTAAGGGGTGGCCATTTCTAGATCAGTTGTTCTCAACCTGGTTTCACCTTTGAACCACCCCAGAAAGTCTGAAAATGGGTCTGGTCAGAGGCTAGAATCAGAATTCTTTTAAGCTCCCCACATGTGCAAAGATGTAAGAAGGAGTATAGGTTGTTTGGGGATTTTTTTTAGATCATTTTTTTATTAGGGCTTAAGGTGCATGAGGGTTGGGATGCGTGAAGGAGTGGTAAGAGATGAGGAAGGCTGATGGGGATGATGAGGAAGGAGGTAGGGGCCATGTTCCAAAAGCCTTAAATTTCATGCTCGGTGAGGAGTCTTAACAAATTTTTAGGCAGGCAAAGTGCATGCACACATTTCCTATTGAATGAGTTCTCTGGTGGACAATGCGGTTGATACGTGTATTGATCCAAAGTGGGACCTGAGAGGTGAGACAGACTCTGGTGGGATGGTTTTTTTGTTGTTGTTTTGCTTGCTTTTGTTCCCTCTAGTCCAGTTTATTAAAGCATAATTTACATACAGTAATATTCATAATTTTAGTGCATAATTTTCTCAAACAACATACAGTTGTGAAACCAACACCCACAATCAGGACATTGTGGAAATTGATCGGAAGGCTACTGTAATATCTAGGTGGGAAATGATGTGAGTTTAAATTGAATCGATAGCAGAATGAAGGAAGGAGTAGTTGAGTATTTAGGTGAGAGAATTAACAGAGTGGTGACTGATATAATGGTAGAGGATTAAGGGAAGACATGCCAAGTTTTCTAGTTTGGGCCATTTGAGAATCCATGTACTGCGATGGGGAAAGTAGGAGTAGATTCACATTAGGTGCAATATAATGAATGTTATGTGATTCTCTTATCTAAAATCTTGGGTGGGGGAAGGTAATTATTGAGTAAACTTGTATATGTAGTGCCTTATGATTATCCTACCCCCAAACCCTCCCCCTGCAAAGTCCTACCTGGTAAATGGCATTCTTAAGCAGGATTTGACTGATATGCAGTATCTAATATACACCCTTTGTACTAGCTTTGACTGATATGAGGCAGCTGTAGGTGGTTTTAGAAATAGTAGTGTTAGTAGTACTAGTAAGAGTAGTATTAGAGATCTAATATCTAATGCTCCTTTCCCCATCCAGAGTCTGAATCAATTGAATATGAGATAAAAAAAAGTTGTCAGATGGAGGCCAGAATACTTGCTATATTATGGATATGGTGAACATTAAGGAATGTGGCTTATATATATGGACAAGTGAGTGTCCTAATACCGAATTCCAGAGTTGAAAGGTTTACCCACACAGCAGGAAGATTGAACCAGAGCGAGTCTTTTTCCCTTTTCCCAAGGGCAGAAGAGTCTATCCTAGGAAGAGTAAGTAGAGCAGAACCTGATAGTCCAGGGGAAAAGTGATTGATTGAAGGAGGTAAAGCAATTTCAGGAGTGTTATACTAATTGTTGTTCATCTACGTAGAAGGGAACATTAGGAATAATAAGTATCCTGTTCTTACAAGACAGAAATATAATCAAATACTGAAACATCTCAAGCTAATGAAAGACAGTCGCAGATACTTCAGAAGGAATAATGGGGAATCAGAAAGGAAGTGATTTTTTCGAATATACTAATTCCAGGAGTCCAGTAGCTCTATCTCAACACAGAGAGACAATATGCACAACCCAAAAACATTGTCTGTGAAATGCAGATAATGCTATTGTTGCATTTCTATCTTTTTAGCCATACTACAGTATGACTAAGTTCTTGTGAGGGCTCCTAAATTTTTTTTTCTTTACAAGTTTTTTTTTTAAAGATTTTATTTATTGATTGATTTGAGAGAGAGGGAGAGGGAGAGAGCACAACGGAGAAGCAGACTCCCCACTGAGCAGGGAGCCTGACACGGGACTCAATCCCAGGACCCTGGGATCATGACCTGAGGTGAAGGCAGTTGCTTAACTGACTGAGCCACCCAAGTGCCCCTCTTCTCAAGTTTTTATTTAAATTCTAGTTAGTTACCGTATATGGTAAAATTGGTTTCAGGTGTAGAATTTAGTGATTCATCACTTATATATAATTCCCAGTGCTCATCACAACAAGCGCCCTTAATCCCCATCATCCATTTACCCCATACCCTACCTCCTTCCCTCCTTCAACCGTCAGTTTATTCTCCATAGTTGAGTCTCTTATGGTTTGCTTCCCCCTCTCTCTCTTCTATTTTCCTTCCTGTAAATTCATCTGTTTGTTTCTTAAATTCTGCATATGAGTGAAATCATATGGTATTTGCCTTTCTCTGACTGACATGTTTTGCTTAGCATAAGACTCTTTAGCTCCATCCACATCATTGCAAATGGTGAGATTTCATTCTTTTTGTTGGCTGAGTAATATTCCGTTGTATATATACACCACATCTTCTTTATCCATTTATCTGTCGATGGACATCTGGGCTCTTTCCATAGTTTGGCTATTGTTGATAATGCTGCTATAAACATTGGGGTATTTGTGCCCCTTCATATCTGTATTTTTGTATCCTTTGGGTAAATACCTAGTAGTACAATTGCTGGGTCGTAGGGTCATTCTATTTTTACCTTTTGAGGAACCTCCATACTGTTTTCCAGAATGGCTGTATCAGCTTACATTCCTGCCAACAGTGTAAGATGGTTCCCCTTCCTCTACATCCTCACTGACACCTGTTGTTTCCTCTGTTGTTAATTCTACCCATTCTGACAGGTATGAGGTGGTATCTCACCATGGTTTTGATTTGTATTTCCTTGATGATGAATGATGTTGAGCATCTTTTCATGTGTCTGTTAGCCAACTGTAAGTCTTCTTTGGTAAAATGTCGGTTCATGTCCTCTGACCATTTCTTAACTGGATTATTTATTTTTTGGGTATTGAATTTTATAAGTTCTTTATATATTTTGGACACTAACCCTTTATCAGACATGTCATTTGCAAATATCTTCTCCCATTCTGTAGGTTGCCTTTTAGTTTTATTGATTGTTTCTTTTACTATGCTGAAGTTTTCTCTTGATGAAGTCCCAATAGTTCATTTTTGCTTTTTTTCCCCCTTGTCTCTGGTGACGTGTCTACAAAGAATTTGCTATGGCTGAGGTCAAAGATGTTGCTGCCTCTGTTCTCCTCTAGGATTTTTTTTTTAAGAGAGAGAGAGAGATCTTGCATATGCAAGCAATGGGGTGGGGCAGAGGGAGAGAAAGAGAGAGAGAGAGAGAGAATCTTAAGCAGGCTCCATGCTTAGCACGGAGCCCAACTCGGGACTCGATCTCAGGATCTGGAGATTATGACCTGAGTGGAAATCAGGAGTCAGATGCTTAATCGACTAAGCCACCCAGGTACCCCTCCTCTGGGATTTTGATGGTTTCCTATCTCACATTTAGGTCTCTCATCCATTTTGAATTTACTTTTGTGTATGGTGTAAGAAAGTGGTCCAGTTACATTCTTCTGCATGCTGCTGTCCAGTTTTCCCAACACCATTTGTTGAAGAGACTGTCCTTTTTCCATTGTGTATTCTTTTCTGCTTTGTTGAAGATCAGTTGACCATATAGTTGTGGGTCCATTTCTGGGTTTTCTGTTCTGTTCCATTGATCTATGTGTCTGTTTTTGTGTCAGTATCATATTGTCTTGATGACTACAGCTTGAAGTCTGGAATTGTGATGTCTTCAGCTTTGTTTTATGTCTTTGTAATACAGCTTGAAGTCTGGCATTGTGATGTCTCCAGCTTTGTTTTTCTTTTTCAACGTTACATCCCTGTCTTGTTCCTGACTGTGGAGAAAAAGCTCTCAGTTTTTCTCCATTGAGGATGATATTAGCTGTGGGTCTTTTGTATATGGCCTTTATGATGTTGAGGTATATTTCCTCTATCTCTATTTTGTTGAGGGTTTTTATCAAGAATGGATGCTGTATTTTGTTAAATGCTTTTTCTGCATCTGTTGAGAGGATCGTATGGTTCTTATCCTTTCTTTTATTAATGTGGTGTATCACATTGATTGATTTGTGAATATTAAACCACCCCTGCAACCCAGAAATAAATCCCCTTGATCGTGGTGAATAATTCTTTTAATGTACTGTTGGACTTGATTTGCTACTATGTTGTTGAGAATTTTTATATGTTCATTAGGGATATTGGCCCGTAATTGTCCTGTTTAGTGGCATCTTTGTCTGGTTTTGGAATCAAGGTAATGCTGACCTCATAGAATGAGTTTGGAAGTTTTCCTTCCATTTTTATTTTTTGGAACAGTTTGAGAAGAATAGGTATTAACTCTTCTTTAAATGTCTGGTAGAATTCCCATGGGAAGCCATCTGGCCCTAGACTTTCGTTTGTTGGGAGATTTTTGATTGATTCAATTTCTTTGCTAGTTCTAGGTCTGTTCAAACTTACTATTTTTTCCTGTTTCAGTTTTGGCAGTTTGTATGTTTCTAGGGATTTATCTATTTCTTCCAGATTGCCAAGATTATTTGTTGGCATATAATTTTTCATATATTCTCCTATAATTGTTTATATTTCTGTGGTGTTAGTTGTGGTCTCTCCTCTTTCATCCATGATTTTATTTATTTTGGTCCTTTCTCTTTTATTTTTGATAAGTCTGGCTAGGGGTTTATCATTTTATTAATTCTTCCAAAGAATCAGTTCTTAGTTTCATTTTCTGTTCTATTGTTGTTTTTTATTTGTTTGTTTCTATATCATTTATTTCTGCTCTCATTTTTATGATTTCTCTTCTGCTAGTTTTAGCCTTTATTTGTTGTTCCTTTTCTAGCTCCTCTAGGTGTAAGGTTAGGTTGTGTCCTGGAGACTTTTCTTGCTTCTTGAGGTAGGCCTGTATTGCTATATACTTCCCTCTTAGAAATGCCTTTGCTGCATCCCAAAGCTTTTAGGCTGTCATGTTTTCATTTTCATTTGCTTCCATGTATTTTTAAATTTCTTCTTTAATTTCCTGGTTAACCCATTCATTCTTTGGTAGGGTGTTCTTTAACTCCGTGTATTTGTGGTCTTTCCAAATTTTGTGTGTGTGTGTGATTGACTTCAAGTTTCATTGTATTGTGGTCTAAAAATGTGCATGGTATCTCATCTTTTTGTACTTGTTGAGGCCTGATTTGTCACCAAGTGTGTGACCTACTCTGGAGCATGTTTCATGTGCACTCGAAAAGAACGTGTATTCTGCTGCTTTAGGGTGAAATGTTCTGTAGTTATCTGTTAAGTCCATCTGGTCCTGTGCATCATTCAGAGCACTGGACCAGATGATTCCCTTTCGATCTTCTGCTTAGATGATCTGTCCATTGCTATAAGTGGGTGTTAAGGTTCCCTACTATTGAGGCGCCTGGGTAGCGCAGTCGTTAAGCGTCTGCCTTTGGCTCAGGGCGTGATCCCGGCGTTCTGGGATCGAGTCCCACATCGGGCTCCTTGGCTAGGAGCCTGCTTCTTCCTCTCCCACTCCCCTGCTGTGTTCCCTCTCTCGCTGGCTGTCTCTCTGTCACATAAATAAATAAAATCTTTAAAAAAAAAAAGTTCCCTACTATTATTATTACCAGTGAGTTTCTTTATGTTTGTTATTTATTGATTTATTTATTGATTTGTATATATGCCCCAACTTGGGGTATAAATATTTGTAATTGTTAGATCGTCTTGTTGGATAGAATGCTTAATTATGATATAGTGCCCTTTTTCATCTCTTATAACAGTCTTTGGCTTAAAAGCTAGTTTGTTTGATATAAGTATGGCTACCCTGGCTTTCTTTTGCTGTCCATTAGCGTGATAGATGGTTCTGTATCTTCTAACTTTCAATCTGCAGGTGTCTTTAGGTCTAAAACGAGCCTGTTGTGGGCAGCATATGGATGGATCTTATTTTTTCAAAGTCTGTTCTGATACCCTATGCCTTTTGATTGGAGCATTTTTTTAAATAATAATTTTTTCTTATGTTAGTCACCATAAAGTATATCCTTAGTTTTTGATGTAATGTTCCATGATTCATTATTTGCATATAGCACGCAGTGTGATTGGAGCATTTTGTCCATTTACATTCAGAGTGATTATTGATAGATATGAATTTAGTGCCTTTGTGTTACCTGTAAAGTTGATGTTTCTGGTGATGTTGTTACTTTTTCTAGTCTTTGTTGCTTTTGATCTTTCTTTCCCACTCAAAGGGAATATTTCTTGCAGGGCTGGTTTAGTAGTTACAGACTCCTTTAGTTTTTGTTTGTCTGGGAAACTCTTTATCTTTCCTTCTATTCTGAATGACAGCCTTGCTGGATAGAGTATTCTTGGATGCATGTTTTTCCCATTCAGCACATTGAATATATCATGTCACTTGCTTCTGGCCTGCCAAGTTTCTGTGGAGAGATCTGCTGTGAACCTGCTTCATAGTACCTTGTAGGTTAAGGACATTTTTCCCTTGCTGCTTTCAGGATTCTTTCCTTGTCTGTGTATTTTGTAAATTTTAATACATATGTCTTGGTGTTGGCTGGCTGTTGTTGATTTTTATGGGAGTTCTGTTTGCCTCTTGGACTTTGAAGTCTGTTTCCTTCTGCAGATTAGGGAAGTTTTCAGCTACAGTTTGCTCAAATTAACCTTCTGGCCCTTTTCTCTTTTTTCTCCTTCTGGAACTCTTATGATATGAATGTTATTATGCTTTATGTGGTCGTTGAGTTCCCAAAGTCTACGTTCATGATCCAATACTTTTTCTTTCCCTCTTCTTGTCAGCTTCATTATATTCCATAATTTTGTCTTCTGTATCACCGATTCATTCCTCTGCTTCATTCATCTTTGTTG
Organism: Ursus maritimus; assembly: GCF_017311325.1. Taxonomy (NCBI): domain Eukaryota; kingdom Metazoa; phylum Chordata; class Mammalia; order Carnivora; family Ursidae; genus Ursus; species Ursus maritimus. The sequence continues at coordinate 41,661,768 of NW_024426996.1, forward strand.
TCATTATATCTAGTTGGTTTTGCATCTTGGCTATGGCATTTTTTTATTTCGGCCTGACTAGTTTTTATTTCTTTTATCTCTGTGGGAGTCTCTAGTGTGTCTTCTGTGGTTTTCTCAAGGCCAGCCAGCATATTTATGATTGCTGTTTTAAAATCTGGTTCAGGCATATTACTTGTATATGTTTTGATTAGATTCCTGCCATTGCCTCTTCTCGTTATTTTTTTGGGGGGGTGAATTCCTCCATCTTATCATTTTTTCTAGGTCAGTGTTTGTGTGTGTGAGTGCATGTGTTAGGAAAGCCTGTTATAGTTCCTGCTTCTGAGAGTAATGGCTATATTAAGAGGAGGTCCTATACTGTCCAGGACCTGGTGCTTCAGGAAGTGTTTCAAATGTGCACTCTGCTGTTGTGTTTTGGCTGCTCTTTCCCTCAAGTCAGTCCTCTGCAGAGTTTCTCCTTGCCTGCAGTGGGGAGTGTTTGGACCTTGTCCAGTGTGTGGCATTTTAACTAGGTGTGCTTTGGTTTGCTTATTAAAATAAGCCTGGTCCTATTTCCACTAGAGCTGAAGCTTTGCAGCACTCTATGATCAGTGGACTTGGTGCGTGCGAGGGGTTTGTGCTGGCCTTCTGGGGAAGGGCATCCTGTTCTGGTTCTCAGGCTGACTTGCTCTAGTAAGGGTGCACCTGCAGAATGCAGGGGGGTGGGGCTTGGTGTGAGTGGCTCCAGCCTCCACGGGGGGCACCGTGTCTGTCAGTGTCAATGGGTGGGGGTGGGGGGGGAATGGCGATACACAGCTCTTTCATCCCCAGAGCAGGGAGTTCATGCCTGCCACTGTTCAGGAAACCCTCACAGAAGAGCAAACAGTCTCCCCTCTTGTGTCTCTGGCTTCTGTCAGAGCCCTGACTTCACCCTGCCTGTGTCTGAGCTGTCTCTCCGCCAGGCAGTGCAGTACTCCTGTGTTTTACTTCCGGCATGCGGCTGAGGTGTGGACCTGTACTGATCTTCTGTGGGAGGGTCTTGCTGTGCTGCAGCTGGTGCCAATTTGTCCCAGAAAAAGGAGCCACAGGATTGCACAGGGGCTCAGAGTTTATGATAACGTGCAGCAAAAAATCGGCACCAAGCTTTGCTGCCTTCAGTAGGTGTTTCTGTTCCTATGCTAATGAACAGTGCAGCATGTTGGCACCTGCCAGCTCTTTTGTCCCCTGAGAAGCCATGCCACCTCTCTCAAATGCATTCTGAGAAGGGGAACTGTATCTTCCAATGCGACCCAAGTGATCCTCAAACCACGATGTCCGCTTCTGGGCCTCTGCCCTCCTTCCCCACAGGAGCACTGTGATGCCCACCAGGGTTCACCTGGGCCCACCAGCGTCTACCTGACTTCTAAAACTTCAGACTTTGAGCTCCACTGGTTGTAAAAACTTGCAGTAATCAGCTGATCTAGTTTTCCCAGTCAGTGGTTTTAGGGAAGTGTTTCTTTTGTGCAATCCCCTGCACACTGCTTTCTATTTCTCTCTCTCTCTCTCCCTCCGAGATCAAGACTCCCTCTCCTCCACAGCATCCGTGATTCTTTTCTCCCCAGAATCACATAATGCAGCTCCTACCTTCTACCATATGGCTTCTGTTTTGCTTCTAGTTCTGCAATTTGTTATCTCAGCATTCCGATCTATTTCTTGGGTGTTTGGAATGATTTGATATTTATCTAGCTATGTTCTAGGGATGAGGCAATTATAGGGTCCCCTACTGCTCTGCCATCTCAACCCATATCCTTTTTTTCATATATATGTATATTTATTTTATTTTAATTTAATTTCAGTATAGTTAACATACAGTATTAATGAGGGCTCCTACATTCTTGCTTCTGACTTTATTCTATGTGAGTAGAGGCAAGTGAAGATGTTACTTGCCTTATGGTAATGGTACTAGCATATACATTCACATATGAGCCACAGAGTAAGGCAGGATTGGTACTTTTCACATGCTGTTAACTAAACAAGTTTAGCTCTTGAAGCAATTGACTTAGGATTTCAAATCTTAAGGTTCAAAGATGTGTAGGTGTCATTTGGACCAAGTCTGAGTTTTTAACTTGATAAAATAGCACCACATTTATGGAAGTTATCTTAGATCACACAAGGAACTAGTGGAGGATGGGACCACTAGGACCCATGTCTCCAATTTCTTTTTCCCATACCCACCTCGTAAAAGACGGCATTGGGAAATAAGCCATTCTCTTATCATACTAGATCACATTCCTGTTGGCCAAAATAACTGAGTTCTGGTTGATTTTCACTCTTAAGCTTTAAAATAATATTTTAAAATTTCTGTAATAAAGGAAAAATTAAGCTCTCTGAAAATTTAACTGATACAAATTTCAGCATTTTATTTATTTCATAAAAGATTCTGAAGTTATTGTGACATTGAGAGGCCCCAAATCTTAGTCTATTTTTGAGTCCTATAAATGGCACTAACTAGATTTAAAAAATGAAGATTGAACCCTCTAAAGCCAGAGATGGGAGAAACTGTTCAGAAGAGCAGGACATTTAGTTGAAAGCCCATATCTGCTTTATCTGTCATTATAAAACATGTTAGATATACATATCCTTTGACTAAATCTAAAACATTGAATAATTGTGTTCATATAAATTTGGCATAATTCTCTGATACAATATTAAAAACAGTTCCTGGGGCACCTGGGTGGCACAGTGGTTAAGCGTCTGCCTTCAGCTCAGGGTGTGATCCCGGCGTTATGGGATCGAGCCCCACATCAGGCTCTTCTGCTATGAGCCTGCTTCTTCCTCTCCCACTCCCCCTGCTTGTGTTCCCTCTCTCTCTGGCTGTCTCTATCTCTGTCAAATAAATAAATAAAAATCTTAAAAAAAATATTAGAAACAGTTCCTGATGGAATGTTAATTATTTTTCCAATTAGGTAGGTATCATGTATTCCTTCTAGAAAATATTGAGAAAAAAATGAAGTTTGTGTAGGGTTTATATCAACCAAAATATCCTACTATCCAAAGATAACCCTTGTTAAAATGTTGGGATATTTGTGTGTGTGTGTATAACATTTTTTATTCTTATTACAATAAGAATGTGTGTTCATCATAGCGTGTTTAGAGGATATAAATAATTAGAAGAAAATGAAGATCACAATTTGAGAACCACTTCAATAAATATACCATAATTAGAAAAAAAATTATTCCTCTACCTTTGAACACTTATGATATTAGTACATAATATTTTAAGCGTATGAATTATTCTTTGGTTCTGTAAAAATAACTATCAGGTTTAAACCATAAGAAAAAATAAGTACGCTATGTTTTGACTTCTCATATTGGGAGAGTTTCGGGAAGACTGGATTAGTCAACAATTTGCAGAGGGTTTAATGAACCGTAACTTAGGAAGGACCCCTGAGTTTTGCATAGCAGGAGAAGTGAGAAACAGCCAGACTATAGGGGCTACCGAAGTTAGGGAAGAATGGTAGCATGTATAGATCACTCGTGTGTACCATGTGCCAACAAACAGCAGTCGAAAACTAAAAAGAGTTTGGAGCAGGGTTCAGAATTTGGGCACCCAGTTCAAAGAAACATTATTTTAGTGATGAGTGGATATTTATGAAAATTTTTAGTGAGTGGTGAGGGAACTGGTAGAGAAATTCAGATACTATGAGGTAATCCCAGTATCTCCATTCTCGGCGTAGTTTAAAGATATAACTCACTGAGGGACTTCTGACCCTCATTTGGATCTCAGGGTGCTTCAGTCACTAGGCTTTCACTCAGCAAGTATTTAAAGAGCAGCTCATAAGTCTGAGTGCTGAGGAGACAACCATAAACCACACATAGCAGAAATAAAATGTGTGGTTCCTTCCAGGCCTAATAAATGAATACTCTACTGGTGGTACAAGAACTCTTTCATCTTTACCACTGAAGTCATCTTATTTTTTTTATAATAGTTTTTTATTATGTTATGTTAGTCACTATACAGTATATCCTTAGTTTTTGATGTAGTGTTCCATGATTCGTTATTTGCATATAACACCCAGTGTACCATGCAATATGTGCCCTCCTTAATACCCATCACCAGCCTATCCCAGTCCCCCACCCCCCTCCCCTCTGAAGCTCTCAGTTTGTTTCCCAGAGTCCATAGTCTCTCATAGTAGAAGTCATCTTAGATGCACTCGTGTTGGCTCTTTTTTAAAAAATTAATTAATTGATTTTTAAATATTTTATTTATTTTTGTGAGAGAGAGAGAGAACAAGCAGGAGCAGAGGGAGGGGCAAAGGGAGAGGGCAGAGAGAAGCTGTGGGACTCGATCCCAGGACCCCGGGATCACGACCTGAGCTGAAGGCAGATGCTTAACCGACTGAGCCACCCAGGTGCCCCTGTTGGCTCTGTCTTAAGTCACTTTTACCGGCTTGATTTTTGTTGTTGTTAACAGTGTGGTTTTGGCAATTTCTGCCTTTTGAGTTTGAATTCTTGCTCTGTAACTTACAAAGTTATGCCATCCTGAGGGAGTTAGTTAAATTGAATCTTCTACTCTATAAATGAGCTTAATTATACCCATCTATTAAAGTTGTTGTAAGAATTAAGTGGATAATAAATGTGCAATATGAAACTTAATACCTGGTTCATCACAAGCTTTCAATAAATATTAGCTATTGTGGTGAAGATGGTGGTGGCGGTGATAAGGATTCCTTGGATTCTGGATTTGGTGTTTTCTATTCAATTAATGTGGCATGGCAAAAACAGCAGATAGAGATAGAGAGACATCAGGAAACAAAAGGTTGATTGGTTTGGAGTGGGTGGGATCAAAACAAGATGTGCCATTGTCCCACCCATTGTTGGAAGGAGGTCTCCTGAGCAATGATGGCTTTTGGAAAGATAACTTGGTTTCATGGAAAAAATATCACACTGTGTCATTAGTTTTGAATTTCAGTTTGAGTTTCTAAGTCATTTGTTATTAAAAGAATTAATACATGTGAAGTACCTAGAACAGTGCCTGGTACACAGAAGGTACTCTGTAGATGTTTCTGTCATTACAAACTGTTATTCACTCATTTAGTTTTTCCGTAATCTAACAAATATTTAGTGAGAGCCGATTTGCTGCCAAGTTGCCTGCTAGACATGCCGGATGCAGGATGAACTAGATAAACAGTTGCCATTTTGAAGATAAGGTTCTAGCAGAGAGGACATCTGCTATTCTTGGTCAGGTCTCTAAGCCCTTCTGGGTCTTAATGTCTTCATCAGTAAATTAAAGTTTGGCTGTAAAATTTTACAATAGTATCGTCCAATGACACTATTTTCCTGGCTGAATATATGCTGATTGTTTATTTATATATTAAATTTTTATTGATACCTACCATATATAGGCACTGCTAGGTGCTAGGAATATAGTAGTAACCGGAGCAGACACAGCATCTGCCCTCACGGAACATTAAGTCCAAAGCACAAGGCACAGGTTGACTAGATAATTGTGAGCTTGATTAGTGTTACAGAGGGTAAAATGCTAGGCTTGTGTTATTGATTTATGTAACAGAAACAAAATATATATATATTACTCTTGATAGAAGGGCCATTATAAAACATTAATCCAGATTTTTTTCCTCCTATTTTGTGTTTATATTGTCTTGTCTGCTTAAACAGGAGCAGTTGGACATCACGGAGACAACTTGTTAGAGAAGATCATTTCAGTGCTTCCCCAGCTTCCAGGTCACACCAACGATGTGATGGTTAACATGGTGGAGCTTACAGCACTCCAGAATGAGGAGAAAAATCAGAGTATGGTTGCACCAGGCTGTCTTGCACAATCCAAGTAAGATATACAGGTTTTTTTCCTTCTCTCATCCTTCTCTCTCTTCCCTTTTCTTTTACTCTGAGGCCAGCTCTTTTTATAGGAAGGAAGCAATGAAGAGTTGGTCCGGTTGAAAAATTCAGTGGATAACATTTAGAAAAAAGCAATTTTTCTCCCTAACTTTGAGATAACCAGACCCATTAAACAACAATAAGCCAAAAAGTATGGAAGTGTCATTTATAGGGGTATTATTTAGATGTAATATAAGTTTGTTCTGAGAATCAGTTAAGTGAGTCAATTTATACATCTCCATTCCACAGATGGTTTCACATGGATTCGAGTCCAGGCTTACTCAATTTCTTTTCCCAGTGGGCTTTTTCACATGACTAAATAATCGCCCACAAAGCTATGAACCAGTGCCATCTTTCTGTGTGTAAACAATATGCTCTGGGACATCAATGAGAGAAGTTTTCATTTCTGTGTATATTTTTCACATGCTTAGAGAAGCCATAAAAAGAAGATGGTATACTTCGTGTTATGCAGAGTTTCAAAAATAGAAGAACATTTCTCCAGAAACATGATAATGAAAAGCTAACAATAATTACCTCCTCTACTTTGTCCATCATCAGTAATTCTTGTGAGGAAAAAAAGAAAGTATTAGAAGATGGAAAAGTATCTGAGTATCTGTTTCTCTTATCTCTCTGTTTTTAATTTTTAAACAAAACAGGATCTTTTGCATTATACTTTCAAATCTTAATAGTAACAGATACATTTGGAATTTCCTATCATATCTGGAATTAGTTTTCAGCTCTTGAATTTTTCATCTTTTTTGGGGGGGGGTAGTTCATAACATTTATTGGGTGCCCAGAGTGTATGGGCCAGTGTGGGATGAAAATGGACAGTTCCGTACCGTCTTTTTTGTATACTTATACACACAATAAAAGCATAGGCCATGTGCTCACTTTCATAGCACATATACTAAAACATAGGCCTATGGGTTTGCAGCTATACAAACCCAGAGGTAGTTGTGATTGGAGATAGTTTTAGCTGTTCAGAGGGCCATTCAAAAGTTACTTATCAAGGACTTACTATGAACCTTCTCTGGACTAAGTAATATGAAAGACATAAAATAATTGAAAGTATAATTTTTGCCTTCAGCGACTACTTTTCTTATTGGGGTAGTCCTTTTTACACACTGGTTCAATTAAAATACAATAGAAATTATGTGAACTCAAGACTCAGGTGTCTGTTACAGATTATAAATCCTACAAAGTGTCAGGTCCACAAGGTCTCTGTAGATCAATGTAGGCCTTCTGGAAGTGGTGATACTTGACTTAATTATGTCTTGAAGAATTTAGAAAAAGAAAAGGGCTAACATGAGTATAGGTATGGAAAAGAGAATGGTCAGGGCCTGATAGGATGGGGTGTGAGGAAGAAAGACCACCACACTAGACCCCCAGTGCCATCAGCAAAAAACTAATGTTTTTCAGGACTTACCACATGCCAAGGGCACTTCCGGGCATTTTACATTTGGGAAGTCATTTAAGTTTTATGATAACCTAGCGAGGTAGGTGTTGTTATTCCCCCATTTTACCAGTAAGGAAACTGAGGCAAAGAGACCATAAGTAACATAGTTAGTAGGAGGTGGACCTAGAATTTGAGCCCAGAGTGTTTGGCTTCAGAGCTGCGGTCTTAATTTCAGTGCTATCTGTGTAGGGGCCAGAGAGGAGCTAGGCTTATACATAAATTTAAAGAGACAGAGACAAAAATGAAGTTACTTGATGATTTAATTTCAAGAGTCCTATTCATTCAACATAGCAGTTACACTGGCAACACAGATCAATTTTGGCTAATTTGAGCAAAAAAAAGCGTTTATTAAAGAGATTGAACATTAACACGATCAAAGGAAGAACTCTTTTTTTTTTTCTCAAGGAAGAACTCTTAATCAGATTTTGGAAAGGACCACACAGTTCCAAGGGTCTAGAACTTAGGAAAAGCCTCTTCAAGGCCTTGACATCAGAGAGACTGAATTTTAACTGTTTTTGGTCATGAGTCATTCTGTTTAAGCTTTAGATTCTAAGGGAAAATGTGAGATTGGCCTCACTTGGGCCTTGTGCCAACCCTCTGCCCAGTGGGGATTGGGAGCAGTTCATACTGGTTGAGAATTGTGCCAAGACTGTATGCCCTGGTGGAGGGGTAGTCCTTCAAAAGAAAATGGAAACATTTATCAAAAGAAGGTCAAAGGGCTGCTGGGCAGGCAGAAGCAATAGATGCCCTTTAATAATTATAACACACACTTACATAGCACTTACTGTGTAACAGGCGTTGTTCTGATCACTTTCTATATAGTGACTTCTCTGTGAGGGGGTTCTATTACCATCCCCTTTTATAGAGAAGGAAGGAGATTGAGTGACATGCCTAAGGTGGCACAGACAGTTGGAAGGGGCGGGGCTTGTATTTGAACCCAGCAGTCTGGCTGTAAAGTCAGTGCTTACTGTTACTCTATGCTGACTCCTCAGAAGCCAAGGTACTTACAGAAAAACCAAGTGAGCCCCCCAGAGAAATTTGCAAGAAGAGAAAAGAGTTGAATCCAGCATTAATGAGCAGGGACGAAACAAATTCTGACAAGTGTAGCAGGACAAATGTAAAGAATCTCTTAGATCTACAAGTTATATTGTGATTATGACCAATTTATTTAACTTTGATTCCCCAGCACTCATTCTATCCCAAGTTTAGTCCAAAGCTTGAACCAAACCAGCCTTAGAATCCCATTTCCCTTGCCAGTGATGGTTTAGAAATGGGGAGGTGACGAGAGAGAAAGTCATCTTAGGGCTTCTTGATCAGGTTTCTTTGCTTCTGAAAAGAGACTCAAGAAAGAGACGTGCTTTCCCCTCTTCCTCCCCTCTTCCTCCAACTCCCAGGACTGATTAAGTCCTGAAAGTGCTGAGGCATTCTGCTTACAACCTGAAGTTGCAGCTGATACGTGGAAGGTGGCATGGCCACAGGTGCCCCAGGGGAGAGCAGTGATGGGATAATATGCCTGGATCCCATGTTATGTAGGAGAGTATACTTCCTCATTGTTCAAGCCAAATCGAGTCTCTTTTCTATTACTTGCAATCGAAGGCATCCTAACTGATATCTTTTCTGTACCTCATTATTTCATCTATAAAATAAGGGCATTGGCCTAAATGACTTCCTCCAAGGCTCTTGGTTTTTAAAATAAAAATTCTTCCTTTTTAAAAAAAATTTTAATTTTTTTTAAAGATTTTATTTATTTATTTGAGAGAGAGAGAGAGAGAGCAAGCACAAGCGGGGTAAGGGGCAGAGGGAGAAGGAGACTCCCCGCTGAGCAGGGAGACTGATGTGGGACTCGATCCTGGGATCCTGGGATCCTGGGATGATGACCTGACCCAAAGGCTGCCGATTAACCGACTGAGCCACCCAGGCGCCCAATAAAAGTTCTTCCTAACTGAGTCCTTGCTATAACTCAGCTCTGCTTCTGAGCACTTACAATCAAATTCATTTGTGTGTGTGTGTATTTTATATATATATATAACATTTATATTAATATATATAACATTTATACTAATATATATATATAATATTTATATTAATATATGTATATATTAACCCCCCAGTCTTTACTTTCATTGGATGCCTTTTCTTCTTATTTGTGAGTATTGTCATAGAATATGAGTTTTGAGAGCCATCGAAGTATGAGGGTGTGGTCATAAATGTCAAAGGTATTGATGAATTCTAGCAGGATCTGAATAAAGAAAACGTTCACGAGAGCAGGTTTGGTGACATAGGAGGACTAGGAGTCAGGTTGGAGAGATAGGTGGTGAGAAAGTGACAAGCAAATAAAGGTTTTATACGCAACTAATGAATCATCAAACTTTACATCAAAAACCAGGGATGTATCGTATGGTGACTAACATAATATAATTAAAAAATATGATTATAAAAAAATAAAGCAATAAAGAAAAAAATTAGGTAGTTTCTTTACAATTGCTTGGAATACTGAGAGAATTGTGCCAATCAATTTCTCTGCAAAAGGGGAATTGAAATAAATTACAACTTTTGTAGTATAAACTGTACTTCCATCAAGATAATAACAAACACTACTACCTCCTACAGCACCCCCCAAAACTTCTCAGGGAAAGGAATGTGAGGATAAAAAAATTAGTACTAAAATGAAAACAGATGAGTGCTTGGCAATAAACAATGTGCCTACAATGGGATAATCTTTAGAAAGCAAGCCTCTAACTATGATATAATCCTTGATAATCAAAATTTACTGCTAATATAATTTTTATAAAAGGCAGTGTATAATCCTAGCAATTAAAGTTACTGCCAATGCAATGAGAAATTGATAACTTTAAATGCATTATAACTTGGCTTTCCAGTCCTTGTCCATTGGTCCCTGGATTACGTGGAATCTTTTGTCCAAGAAGGAGACAGAATCTTTTCTGTTCTTATGTTTTCCTTCTGTTGAAATGGGTTTCTATTCTCGCCCAGGCTCCATTCTCTCTAGCTTATTACTCTTTCCGTTCCACGAGTACACTACACCTGATGCCCCAGCTGCATTTGCTATGTCTGGCTTGCTGCCCCTGACTCTGGCCTAACCCAGCACCCACATCACTGCTGGTTCTGCTCAGTCCAGTGCCCACTTCTCCCAAATCTCCCCATATGCCTTCAGGTCTTTCTCCCATCTTAGCACTTCCTATTTCCCTTCCCTGTTTTACTGATTTTCTCCTTTGCACTTTCTAATATATGTATTTATGTTGTATTTTTGTGTCTTCCTTTCCTAAAGGGCTATAAAGAAAACCCACTGCTAGAAAGTTCCCCCAGAGGAGGGATATTTGTCTGTTTTATTCACTGTGATGTCCCCAGTGCCTAGAACGATACCTGGCACTCAAGGGATATTTGTTGAAGTGATAAGGGCAGGATCCGTGTATGGAATGAGGCTGCTGAATTAAGAGAGGGTGAAGCCAAATCCGAGCATAGGAGAGATTAGTTTGCAGATGTCTAGATTCTAATTATTGAATATATGAAATGCTCTCATTGTTTTGGCAAAACATAGCAAAATTGGCCAGGCAATTCTACTTGTAGGACTTCTTTCATGGATGTATTCTGCACACATGTAGAATGATATATTACATTCATTCATCACTAATTTGTAATTGCAAATGGAAATGATTGCACTGTCAGTTCAGTAAATTGTGTTACACATGTGATGGAATTTCAAATATCTGTTGAAATAGAATGAAGAACGAAGTTGTTTATATACTGATAAGCAGTGAGCTTGATGACATATTTCAAATGAAAAAACTTGAGGCATAACATGCCTATTTGTACAAAAGGGTGAAATATACACATGTATAGGGAACTGATGATGCTGGCTATCTCTGTAGACTGATGCTGTGGTCTGGGGGCACACCGAGGAGTTAGAGAAATGAATAAAGACCGAGGAAGGAGGGACATATCCTACTCTGTATACCAGTTTGTGTGCTTTGAATTTTCAATCCTGTGAATGTATTTCCTATTAAAAATAAATAGAAACTAGATGTAAATAAAATCACTATTTTCTTCTTAAGCTAATTTAAGATGGGATTCTGTGCTCCTAGGGAGGAAAGTAGCTGTCTCTTATTTTGGAACCTCTGCGATGCTTTTCTCCTTCTACGTTGTCTTCCCTCCTCAACAAACCATCCTTTCCTTTAAAACTTCTTATTAAAATGCCAAAACCCGGGGAGCCTGGGTGGCTCAGTCGGTTAAGTGTCTGCCTTCAGCTCAGGTCATGATCCCAGGGTCCCGAGATCAAGTCTTGCATGGGGTTCCCTGCTCAGCAGGGAAACTGCTTTTCTCTCTCCCTCTGTCTGACACTCCCCCTGCTTGTGTTCTTTATTTCTATCAAATAAATAAATAAAATCTTTAAAAAAATTCCAAAACCCTGCACTGTAATTATTTGTTACATGTTCTGTCTCCCCTAGTAGATTGTAAATTCCTTGAAGGTAGTAACTGTGCTGGAACTCTTAAGAGGTATTAGTAAATTGAATAAAAAATGAATAAATGAATGTCTTTTTTTTTTTTTTTTAAGTATTGTGAGAGAGAGGGAGAGAGTACACACAGGCAGAGGCAAAGGGAGAAGCAGACTCCCTGCTGAGCAGGGAGCCTGACATGGGACTCGATCCCAGGACCTGGAGATCATGACCTGAGCCAAAGGCAGACTCCTAACTGACTGAGCCACCCAGGCACCCTATGAATAAGTCTTAATAATAGGTTGAGACCAAGTTTAAAAATGATTATGTCAATCCATGAAAAGCCTTATCTACTTAACTTTAGCACTTAAGCCACTGTCTAGCATTGTTGATTGATATCTATCTAATCTATTTTATTTCTTCCTTTTAGTTTCTTCTTTGTACTTTACTCCAAATTTACCTCATTGTCTAGGTCACTGAGAAGGAAGGAGGGTAACACTGAGGGCATGAATTTTGTTAGGCATTATGCTAGGTATTTTAAAATGTGTTATTTCACTTAATTCTGTTAAATAGCAAAACTTCAATAAGTAAATTTTAAAGAACTATTTTTTAAGGCACGAGGGGCAGAGGGAGAGGGTGTGAGAGAGAATCTTAAGCAGGCTCCACACCCAGCTTGGAGCCTGATGCGGGGCTTGATCTCACAACTCTGTGATCAGGAGATCATGATGTGAGCTGAAATTAAGAGTTGGACTCTTAACCGATTAAGCCACCGAGGCACCCTTTAAAGAACTATTGATTTTATTATGGATTCATGAATTGGGCAACATCCTGTCTAGCAAGTGGAGGGGAGCTCCAAAGGGCTATAGAAAAGGAAAGATTTTAAAAGGTAGAGAGGGAGTAGGAAAAGGAAATTATTAGCAAAGAATCCATTGATTTAGGTGAGGTCACCCTCCTAAGGGGAAAAGAAGAGGTCTGTCAGTATTTCCTAGTGCTCACTAGGAAATTTCCATGTTGACTGATTAAAGGTTATATTTCTGAGGGGTTGGAACTGCAGTTAAGTTTGGTATTAAGTCTTGATTTACCGACTTAAGACATTAACCTAAGTGATGCCATTTTGGGCCTGTAGTTTTTCTTTTAACAATTCTGAAAGCAGCTCTACAAGGTGGATATTATTATTATTTTTTATTTCAATAGAAGTTTTAAGAAAGAGACTTAAGTAACTTGCCCTAAGCCCAAGTTTCCCTAAGTGATTGAATTAGGTCATTTAACAAAATTATTTTTTAATTCCAGGGCATATTTCTTTTCCAATGTATTGTGACTCTGATACATGCTTACTTGAATGGATGTATAAATAAACCATAAATTTGGAAATAGTTGGTATTCTAGTTTATAAAAAGCAATATTTTAAGTCCCGTTTTCTTGTTAGTTTTTATTTTGGAGGTAGGGATTTTTTTCCCTAGACTATACAACAATGAAAAAAATGGAGTAGATTTTATGGAATAAGAGACAAATGACACAGTGGTTTCAGCCTAAGCAATGATGAGCCAATTCGTTGTTAACTTTTGCAATGTCAAATAACGTGATAATGATGTATATCAAATTCACTAGGCCCTTTAAGTCAAAAATTGTTAAATCACCTCTTAATAGCCATACGTTTATCTCCTCTTTCCTTGGTTTGCAAGTACCAATTAAATATTACTATTAGAGACCACATTTTCAGAGGGAGTAAAGGTAATTTTTCTTAGAGCAGAGGCAGCGGTACTAGTCTGATTTTAAGTTTACCTTCAGATAGAATGACTGAACTTGTATGTGAATATTATGTAAAGTATATTTAGTGTCGAGGTTGAGGTGGAGAGCCAGCACACAAGAGGTTGTGTTACCACATAGCAGTGTTGTGAATGACCTAGGCACTGGGACAGACTATGGGCATCTCCTTAGCCTGTACCAAAAAATAAATGTTACGAAAAAACACTATTCAGGGTGCCTGGCTGGCTCAGTTGGTAGAGCATCTGACTCTTGATCTCAGTGTCGTGAATTCAAGCCCCACATTGGGCATGGAGCCTACTTTTAAAACAAAGACAAACACTCCCCCCCCCCAAACACAATAAACTGTTCAAGTAAACATTGCAGATTGACTAGGAGAAAGACCTACCTCTTCTTAGCATACAACTTGCTATATTTAACTTCTTTTGGGGAATTCTAAAGATCATCTGGTCTTAGTTACAGGTTTAGAAAAAAGAATTAATGAAAAATTTGTAGATAGTGGGGTGAAATAAAGCACGGTTCTTTTCTGAAAATGAGAGGATAAATGTATCTCCTAAGAAATAGTTAAATAATTTAATATACCAGAGACATTTAAGTTATATTTCTTGATAAAGAATTATGTTTAGTAGTTATGTTTTTGAGAATTCTTCTGTTTTAATGTGTATTTTAAAAAAAGAATTTTTGAAGGTAGAAATTATTTTTCTATAATTGCTGACATATTGCAACTCTGTCATGGTATCTGTTAGTTAAGGAATGTGCAGGCAATCCCCAGAATCTTTTTCATATTGAAAAATTTAAAGTGGCTTTGTGGTCTCTGTGTTGTGAGAACACTGAACTCTGGGTCATTGTGGTCTTGCAATCCATAATTTAAATGGAAACTATGTCTCCTTTAGAAAAAGCTAAGAATTCTCTGAAGTCAGTTAAAACAGAGAAGGAGGAATGGAAAGACTGATTACATTTGAATGACAAATTCCTGATTAGGTTGATGTTTACTGCCAAGCAAAAGTCGACAAGTCAAAACACCTAACTCCTCATGAGTTAACCAATCACAGCCATTATTGGGGTGCTTCTAAATCTTAGGTTGTATAGACTAGAGTGTATTCAGTAGCATGGCAGAACTTTCCTACACTTCTGGCTACAGCTTCTCTACTCTGTTGCCGGCTGGTATTCTTGCCTGAGGGTACCTTTCTTTTCTTTTACTTTTGCCTTCTAATGACCATGTCACACAGGGATAGTGACTGGTGGTAGGGTGGCTGGGATCAACAGGGTAGGGGTAGTTGCCCTTCTTCTAGGAAGAAGAAAATAAGAATGAGATGGTTTTAGCATAAAGAAGGCATTTTGGGGTCCAAGGCAGGAGAGGTCTGAAATCGAGGAAGCTCATTTGGGTAAAAATTGAGGAAGTTCATCATAGATGAAAATAGGAAAGTGAATTGTCTAAGCATGTAAATGTGTGTTGTAGTTTATTTACAATGTTTATTAATTGATTACTGTGTGATAGGCACTTATGAAGACAAGATCTCTGTTGTCATGGAATTTTTTCTAAGAGGGGGGAGACAACAAATGGATAAACAAGTGGATATATGGTGTCAGCCAGGGATAAGTGCTATGAAGCAAATAAAGCAAGGCAAGGGGATCAAGAGCGACTAAGGATTTGGGGTGGTGAGGAAGTGTATGGAGGACATAGAAAAGGTCTTTCTGAGATGTCTTTCAAACAGAGACTTCAGGGAAATAAATTATAAGCCTTGTAGGTATATAGATCTAGAACATTCCATTCTAAGGAAAGGATTAGTTGTTCAAAGATAACTTGTGATGTTAATTTGTTTTCCCCTCGTGACTAATGATGTTGAACATCTTTTCCTGTACTTCTGTTCCGTCTGCATATTCTCTATTTTTTTGACAAGTAATCAAAGTACTGTATTTTTCTCTCTATATTTCTATCATATTACATATAATAGTATAATTAATAAAAAGATATAGGTTTTTCTTCTTTCCAAGTTTTTATTTAAATTCCAGTTATTTGGAATGCCTGGGTGGCTCAGTTGGTTAAGCATCTGCGTTTGGCTCAGGTCACAGTCCCTGGGTCCTGGTATCGAGTCCCACATTGGGCTCCTTGCTTAGCAGGTAGCCTGCTTCTTTCTCCCTCTGCCTGCCGCTCCCCCTGCTTGTGCTTGTTCTCTCTCTCTCCCCCTCTCTGAGAAATAAATGAAAATCTTAAAAAAAATAAATTCCAATTAGTTAACATACAGTATATTAGTTTCAGGTGTAGAATTTAGTGATTCATCACTTATATAAACCACCCAGAGCTCATCACAATAACTGCCCTCCTTACTACCCATCAGCTATTTATCCCCAAACCTCCCCTCCAGCAATCCTCAGTTTGTTCTGTATAGTTGAGAGTCTGTTTCTTGGTTTGTGTTTCTTTCCCTTTTTTCCCCTTATGTTAATTTGTTTTGTTTCTTAAATTCCACAGATGAGTGAAATCATATGGTATTTGTCTTTCTCTGACTGACTTATTTATTAGCTTAGCATAATACTCTTTAGCTCCATCCACATCATTGCAAATGGTAAGATTTCATTCTTTTTGATGGCTGAGTAATATTTCATGTGTGTGACCATATATGTATAAATATATACACACCACATCCTCTTTATCCATTCATCAGTTGATGGACATTTGGGTTCTTACCATAATTTTGGCTACTGCTGATAATGCTGCTATAAATATCAGGGAGCATGTATCCCTTTGAATTAGTATTTTTGTGTCCGTTGGGTAAATACCTAGTGGTGCAATTGCTGGATTGTAGGGTAGTTCTACTTTTAACTTTTTGAGGAACCTCCATACTGTTTTCCAGAGTGGCTGCACCAGTTTGCATTCCTACAGTGCAAGAGGGTTCCCCTTCACATCCTTTCCAACACGTGTTGTTTCTTGTGTTGTTAATTTTAGCCATTATGACTGGTGCGAGGTGGTAGTTCACTATAGTTTTGATTTGTATTTCCATGATGATGAGTGATGTTGAGCATCTTTTCATGTGTCTGTTAGCCAACTATAAGTCTTCTTTGGAAAAATGTCTATTCATGTCTTTTGCCCATTTTTAAACTGGATTATTTGTTTTTTGGGTGTTGAATATTGTAAGTTCTTTATATATTTTGGATACTAACCATTTATCAGATATATCACTTGCAAATATCTTCTCTCGTTCTGTAGGTTGCCTTTTAGTTTTATTGATTGTTTCTTTTACTGTGCTGAAGTTTTTCTCTTGGTGAAGTCCCAGTAGTTCATTTTTGGTTTTGTTTTCCTTGTCTCAGGAAACATATCTAGCAAGAACTTAATATGGCCGACATCAAAGAGGTTGCTGCCTGTGTTCTTCTCTAGGATTTTAATGGTTTCCTGTCTCACATTTAGGTCTTTAAATCCATTTTGAATTTATTTTTGTGTATGGTGTAAGAAAGTGGTCCAGTTTCATTCTTCTGCATGTCGCTGTCCAATTTTCCCAACACCATTTGGTGAAGAGGCTGTCTTTTTTCCATTGGATATTCTTTCCTGCTTTGTTGAAGATTGTTGAAGATTAGTTGTGGGTCCATTTCTGGGTTCTCTGTTCTGTTCCAGTGACCTATGTGCCTGTTTTTGAGCCAGTAACATATTGTCTTGATCACTACAACTTTGTAATATAACTTGAAGTCTGGAATTATGATGCCTCCAGCTTTTTCTTTTTTCAGGATTGCTTTGGCTATTCAGGGTCTTTTCTGGTTCCGTGCAAATTTTAGGATTATTTGTTTTAGCTCTGTGAAAAATGCTGATGGTGTTTTGAGAGGGATTACATTAAATGTGTAGATTGCTTTGGGCAGTATAGACATCTTAACAATATTTGTTCTTCCAATCTATGAGCATGGAATGTTTTTCCATTTCTTTGTATCATCTTCAATTTCTTTCATGAGCGTTTTATAGTTTTCAAAATACAGATCTTTTATCTCTTTGGTTAGGTTTATTCCTAGGTATCTTATGGTTTCTGGTGCGTTTGTAAATAGGATTGATTCCTTGTTTTCTCTTTCTGCTTCTTTATTACTGGTGTGAAGAAATGCAACAGATTTCTCTATGTTGGTTTTGTATTCTGTGACTTTGCTGAATTCATGTATCAGTTCTAACAATTTTTTTGGTGGACTGTTTTGGGTTTTCTACATAGAGTGTCATATCATCTGCAAATAGTGGAAGTTTGAATTCTTCCTTGCTGATTTGGATGCCTTTTATTTCTTTATTGTTTAATTGGTGAGGCTAGGACTTCCAGTACTACTTTAAATAGCAGTGATGAGAGTGGGCATCCCTATCTTTTTCCTACCCATAGAGGAAAAGCTCTGTTTTTCCTCATTGAGAATGATATTAGCTGTGGGTTTTTCACATATGGCCTTTATTATTTTGAGGTATGTTTCCTCTATCCATACTTTCTTGAGGACTTTTTTCATGAATGGATGTTGTATTTTGTCAAATGCTTTTTCTGCATCTATTGGAAGGATTATAGAGTTCTTATCCTTTCTTTTATTAATCTGGTGTATCATGCTGATTGATTTGCAAATATCAAACCACCCTTGCAGCCCAGGAATAAATCCCACTTGATTGTGGTGAATGATTTTTTAAATGTATTTTCGGATTTGTTTTTTTAGTATTCTGTTGAGTTTCTGCATCCATGTTCATCAGGGATATTGGCCTGTAATTCTCTTTTTTAGTGGAATCTTTGTCTGGTTTTACAATCAGGGTAATGCTAGCCTCATAGAATGAGTTTGGAAAATTTCATTTCTATTTTTTGGAACAGTTTGAGAACAATAAGTGTTAACTTTTCTTTAAATGTTTGGTAGAATTCATCTGTGAACCCATCCGGCCCTCGACTTCTGTTTGTTGGGAGATTTTTGATTACTGATTCAATTTCTTTGCTGGTTATTAGTCTGTTCAAGTTTTTTATTTCTTCTGTTTCAGTTTCGGTGGTTCCTGTTTCTAGGAATTTATCCATTTCTTCCAGTCGTCCAATTTGTTGGTATATCGCTTTTCATAATATTCACTTTTAATTGTTTGTATTATTACGGTGTTGGTTGTTACTTCTCCTCTCTCATTTGTGACTTAATTGTTTGGGCCCTTTCTTCTTTTTTTTAAGTATGGGGAAGTGTTTATCAATTTTATTATTTTTTTTTCAAAAAATAAACCAACTCCTGGTTTCATGGATCTGTTCTATTGTTTTTTAGTTTCTATATCATTTATTTCTGCTCTAAGAAAGAAGTTAGCTGCTTCTGCTGGCTTTAGCCTTTGTTTGTTTTTCTTTTTCTAGCTCCTTTGGGTGTAAGGTTGGGTTGTTTGAGATTTTTCTTGTTTCTTAAGGTAGGCCTGTATTGCTGTTTACTTAGGACTGCTTTTGCTGCATCCCAAACATTTTGGTCTGTTGTGTGTTCATTTTCATATGCTTCTATGTATGTTTTAATTTCTTCCTTGATTTCCTGGTTGATCCATTCATTCTTTAGTTGCGTGTTGTTTAACCTACCTGTATTTGTGGTCTTTCTAATTTTTATTTATTTATTTATTTTTTTGTGGTTGACTTCTAGTTTCATAGCATTGTGAATAGAAAGTATGTTTGGTATGATCTCAATCTTTTTGTACTTGTTGAGGCCTAAGCCAGTACGTGATCTATTCTAGAGAATGTCCCATGTGCACTTGAAAAGAATGTGTATTCTGCTGCTTTAGGATGAAATGTTCGGCATATATCTATTGACTCCATCTGGTACAGTGTGTCATTCAAAGCTTTTGTTTCCTTGTTGATCTTCTGCTTAGATGATCTGTCCATTGCTGTAAGTAGGATGTTAAAGTCCCCGACTATTATTGTATTATCATCAATGAGATTCTTTATGGTTTTATTAATTGTTTTTTGTATTTTGGTGGTCCCATGGTTGGAGTGTAAATATTACAATTGTTAGATATTCTTGTTGGAGAGTCCCCTTTATTATGATACAGTATCTTTTTTAAAAATCTCTTGTTACAGTCTTTAGTTTAAAATCTAGTTTGTCTGATGTAAGTATTACTACTCTGGCTTTCTTTTGACGTCCATTTGCCTGATAAATGTTTCTTCATCCCCTCACTTTCAATATGCAGGTGTTTTTAGGTCTAAAATGAGTCTCTTGTAGGCAGCATATAGATGGGTCTTGTTTTTTGTATCCATTTTGACATCCTATATCTTTTGATTGGTGTGTTTAGTCCATTTACATTCAGAGTAATTATTGATAGATATGTATTTAGTGCCATTTTATTACATGTTTTATTACTGTTTCTGGAGATTTTTTTTTTTTTTCTGTTCCTTTCTAGCCTTTCTTGCTTTTGGTCTTTCTTTCCTACTTAAAGAGTGCCATTTAGGCACTGGAGGAGATAATGCTAAGTGAAATAAGTCAAGCAGAGAAAGACAACTATCATATGATTTCTCTCATCTATGGAACATAAGAACTAGAATGATCAGTAGGGGAAGAAAGGGATAAAGAAAGGGGGGGGTAATCAGAAGGGGGAATGAAACATGAGAGACTATGGACTCTGAGAAACAAACTGAGGGCTACAGAGGGGAGGGGGGTGGGGGAATGGGATAGACTGGTGATGGGTAGTAAGGAGGGCACGTATTGCATGGTGCACTGGGTGTTATACACAACTAATGAATCATTGAGCCTTATATCGGAAACCGGGGATGGACCGTATGGTGACTAACATAATATAATAAAAAATAATTATAAAGAGTGCCATTTAATATTTCGTGCAGGGCTGGTTTAGTTGTCACGAACTTCTCTAGTTTTTGTTTGTCTGGAACATTCCTTATCTGTCTTCCTATTCGAAATGACAGCCTTACTGGTTAGAGTATTCTTGGCTGCACATTTCCCCCATTTCACTCTCTTCAGGCTTGCTAAGTTTCTGTGGAGAGATCTGCAGCTGGCCTTATGGGTCTTCCCTTGTAAGTCAGAGACTTCTTGCTGCTTTTAGGATTTTTTCTTTATCACCATATTTTGCAAATTTCATTACAATGTGTCTTGGTGTTGGCCTGCTTTTGTTGATTTTGATGGGTGTTCTCTGTGTCTTCCAGATCTGGATGTTGGTTTCCTTCCCTGAAGTAGGGAAGTTTTCAACGATGTATTTCCTCAATTTTCTGCCCCCTTTTCTCTCTCTTCATCTGGTACTCCTATGATATGAATGTTATTACATTTGATGGAGTCATTGAGTTCCCTAAGTCTATCTTGTGTTCTGTAATTCTTTCTCTTTGTTCAGCTTCATTATTTTCCACAATTCTCTCTTCAATATCACTTATTCTTTCCTTTGCTTCTTCCATTTTGTTGTCTTTACATCCAGTCTATTTTGAATCTCTATTATTGCATTTTTTCATTTCTAACTGATTGTTTTATAACTCTTTTATCTCTGCAGTAAGGGCCTCCCTGAAATCTTCCATGTTTTTCTCTAGTCCAGCAAGTATCCTTATGATTGTTGCTTTAAATTCTCCAGCAGGCATATTTCTTATATCTGTTTCAATTAGATCTCTAGCTGTGACCTTATCTTATTCTTTCATTTTAGATGAATTCCTCTGTCTTGGTATTTTGTTTTCCTCTCTGTCTTAGAAAATCCTGTTATGTTTCCTGCTCCTAAGTGTAATGACCTTATGAAGAAGAGGTCTTCTTCTTATGAAGAGTGTCCAGGGTCTGGCACTTCAGGGAGTGTCTCTGGTGTGTGCTGAGTGTGCTCTCCTGTTATATTTTGGCTGTTCTATCTTTCAAGACAGTCATGTGTAGAGGCTCTCCTTGCATGCAGTGGGCAGTGTTTGGACGTTGGCCAGAATGTGGCGAGTTTTAACTATGTGTGCTCTGCTCTGCTTGTTAAATGGGACCTGATTCTACTTCCACTAGAACTGAAGCCTTGCAGAAATCTCTAGTCATAATATGTGGTTTGGTGGGGGTTTCTGCTGGTCTTCTAGGGAAGGGGACAGCTGTGCTGGTTCTTAGGCACAGTTGCCCAAGAAAAGCAGTACCAGCAGAGCATGGGGGTGGAGTTGGGTGGGACTTAGTGTAAGCAAGTTAGGCAGCCAGTGTTGGCACTGTGCTGTTTACTGAAGTTGGTTTATGCTGAGGGGTAGGGGAGGGCAGTGGTGCCAGCCAGCTTCTTTTTCCCCAGAGAAGGGTCTCTGTGCTTGTTCCTCTCAGAGAAGCACTCCCAGAAGAGTGAACAATCTCCCCCACTGTGCATCCCAGGCATTTTTCAGATCGCCATTTTCACACTGTCTGTCTCTAGGTTGTTTGCCTGCCTTCTCTCCAGGAGCAGCTCAGTGCCCTCCAGACTCTGTCTCAGCCAAGCCTGCTGACTTTCAAAACTCCAAACTCTAGGGACCTGGTGTGGCAGGGAGCTTCATTGGACTTCTGGTGGAGGGTCCCACTGTACTGGGACTGATACAGGTTTGACCGAGAAGGACAGTTATGCCAGAGTGCAGGGTGTGGAACTTGGAGCAAGCAGGTTAGGCAGCCAGTGTTGGGGCCGAGATGCCCTCAGCAGGTGTCTCTGTGCCTATGCTTGAGGGGCAGGGAGGGAAATGGTGCCCACCAGCTCTTTTGTCCCTGAGGAGGCATCTCTGTGAATCCCACCTCTCACAGATGCATTCCAAGAAGAGCAAACAGTCTCTTCCTATGCACTTTAGGTAATCCTCAGATGGTGCTGTCTGTCCCTGGGTTGCTCGAGTGCCTTCTCTCCAGGTGTAGAGCAGTACACTCAGGGCTCTAGTTGTGTTCCAGGGGCAAGACTTGCCTAAGGTCCTCCTACTATGCCACTATCTTAGCTCCCCTCCCATCTGCATATACTCTTAAAGAAAATGTATGAAGTTCAGTTTATCAGGTTTTCTTGTTATGGATTGTGCTTTTGGTGTCACGTTTAAGAACTCTGCCTAACCTTAGATTCTGAAGATTATCTATAATTTTTTTTTCTAAAAGTTTTATAGTTTATGTTTTACATTTAAGTCTATGATTACTTTTTTGGACATTCTTTATTCAAGTATAATTAACATACAGTGTTAAATTAGTTTCAGATGTACAATATAATGATTCCAACAATTCTGTATGTTAATTGGTGCTCATTATGATAAGTGTATTCTTAATTCCCTTCACTGGCTTTGCCCATCCCTCCACCTACTCCCCTTTGGTTACCACCAGTTTGTTCTCTATATTTGAGTCCATTTTTTAAAAATGTCTCTCTCTCTCTCTCTGTTTTTGTTCATTGGTTTTGTTTTTTAAATTCCACATATGAGTGAAATCATGTAGTATTTGTCTTTCTCTTACTGACTTATTTCACTTAGCATTATAGTTTGTACATCCATCTATGTTGTTGCAAAGGGCAAGATTTATTCTTTCTTATGGCTGAGTAGTATTCTTTTTAAAAATTTTTAAAAATATTTTTTTCTTTCCAAATTTTAATTTAAATTCCAGTTAGATAATATACAATGTATGTATTAGTTTCCGGTGTAGAATTTAGTGATTCATACTTACATACAATACTCAGTGCTCATCACAAGTGCCCTCCTTAATCCCCATCATCTATTTAACCCATCTCCCTACCCACCTCCCGACCAGGGACCCTCAGTTTGTTCTCTGTAGTTAAGAGTCTGTTTCATGGTTTGCCTCTCTTTTTTCCCCCCGATGTACATTTGTTTTAATTCTACACATGAGTGAAGTCATATGGTATTTGTTTTTCTCTGACTTATTTCTCTTTGCAGAATGCTCTCTAGCTCCATCCACATCATTGCAAAAAGATTTCATTCTTTTCAATGGCTGAGTAATATTCCATTGTGTATATATATATATATATATATATATATATATATATACACCATGTCTTTATCCATTCATTGGTCAATGGGCATTGGGCTCTTTCCATAACTTGGGTATTGTTGATAGTGCTGCTATAAACACTGGAGACAGGTTTTAAACAAATAATTGTCCTCTCTTAATAAAAAATATTTTGCAAAACGTTCTTTAATTGATGTCATTTGAGTATCCCCATGCAGTTATAATATTTATCATTCACAAGTCATCCAGAAGTGAATGTCATACATGAGTGTAATTTCTTAGTCATTCCCAAAATTCTGACCACAAATGGAGGTCAGACTCTGATCCTGGCAAATACCAGGAGGAAAAAGACCTGGCTGAGTAGTCTTCTGTTGTACATATATACCACCTTTTCTTATCTATTTACCTGTTGATGGATGCTTGGGTTGCTTCCATAACTTGATTATTATATTAATGCAGCAAAAAACATAGGAGCACATGTGTGTTTTTGAATTAGTGTTTTTATTTTATTTGGATAATTACCCAGTAGCAGAATTACTGGATCATATGGCAATTCTATTTTTAAATTTTGGAGGAATGTCCATACTGTTTTCCATAGTGGCTTTACCACTTGGCATTCCCACCAACAGTGCACGAAGATTCCTGTTTCTCCACATCCTTGCCAATAGTTATTATTTTTTTATGGTTTTGATTTTAGCCATTCTGACAGGTGCGAGGTAGTATCTCATTGTGGTTTTCGATTTGCATTTCTCTGATGATTAGTGATAAAGAGCATCTTTTCATGTGTCTGTTGGCCATCTGTATATCTTCTTTGGAAAAATGTCTATTCATGTCCTGTGCCCATATTTTAATTGGATTGTTTCTATGATGTTTAGTTGTATAAGTTCTTTATATATTTTGGATATTAATCCCTGATTGAATATGTCATTTGCAAGTATCTTATCCTATTTAGTAGATTGACTTTTCATTTTGTTGATTGCTTCCTTCATTATGCAAAAGCTTTTTATTTTGTTGTAGTCCCAATAGTTTAATTTTGCTTTTGTTTCCCTTGCCAAAGGAGACATATCTAGAAAAATGTTCCTTTGGCTGACGTCAAAGAGATTATTGCCTATGTTTTCTTCCAGGAATTTTATTGTTTCAGGTCTCATATTTAGATCTTTAATCCATTTAGAGTTTATTTTTGTATATGGTATAAGAAAGTGGTCCAGTTTTTTTCTTTTGCATGTAGCTGTCCAGTTTTCCCAATACCATTTGTTGAAGAGACTTTTTCCCATTGTATATTCTTGCCTCATTTGTTGTAGATTAATTGACCACAAGACTGTGGGTTTATTTCTGGGTTCTCTGTTCTGTTCTATTGATGTATGTGTCTATTTTTATGCGAGCACCATGCTGTTTTGATTATTACAGCTTTGTAGTATATCTTGAAATCTGGGATTGGAGCAGGGTCTTTTGTGTTTCCATACGCATTTTAGGATTATTTATTCTAGCTGTGTGAAAATGCTGTTGTTATTTTGATAGGGATTGCATTATATCTGTAGATTGCTTTGGGTAGTATGGACATTTTAACAATATTGATTCTCCCAAATCATGAACATAGAATATGTTTCCATTTGTTTGTGTTTTCAATTTCTTTCATCAGTGTTTTTTCTTTAAACAAATTTATTAACTAAGAATAATATTATTATTTTAAGTAAGTTCTGTGCCCAATATGGGGCATGAACTCATGACCCTGAGATCAAGAGTTGCATCCTCCACTGACTGAGCCAGCCAGGTACCCTTCATCAGTGTTTTATAGTTTTTGGAGTACAGGTCTTTCACTTACTTGGTTAAGTTTATTCCCAGGTATTTTATTTTGGTGCAGTTGGCAATGGGATTGTTTTCTAATATCTTTCTACTGCTTTATTATTAGTGTATAGAAAGGCACCTAATTTCTGTGTATTAATTTTATATCCATGACTTTACTGAATTCTTTCATTAGTTCTAGTAGTTTTTTGGTGGAGTCTTTAGGGTTTTACATATAGAGTATCATGTCATCTGCAAATAGTGACAGTTTTACTTTCCTTATCGATTTAGATGCCTTTTCTTTTCATTGTCTAATTGCAGTGGCTAGAACTATCAGTACCATGTTGAATAAAAGTGCTGAACATAGACATCTATATCTTGTTCCTAATCGTAGGGGAAAAGCTCAGTTTTTCACCAATGAATATGGTATTAGCTGTTGGTTTTTTGTATATGGCCTTTCTTATTTTGTTGAGGGTTTTTATTATGAATGGATGTTATACTTTGTCAGATACTTTTTCTGCATCTATTGAAATCATCATATGGTTTTTATCCTTTCCTTTGTTAATATGATGTATCACATTGATTTGTGATTATTGAACCACCCTTGCATCTCTGGTATCCATCCCACTTGATCATGGTGAATGATTTTTTTTTAACACATTGTTGGATTCAGTTTGCTAATATTTGGTTGGGGATGTTTGCATCTGGGTTCATCAGAGATATTGGCTTGTAGTTTTCTTTTTTTTTTTTTTTTTTGTAGTGTCTTTGTCTGGTTTTGGAATCAGGGTAAGTGATTAATCTACTACTTTTATTATGTTTGTATGGACCTGTGAATTTTTTTCCTTTGTTAATTTTCTTACTCCTGATTATGGCCTTTCTACTCCAAGAATTCTCTTTAATGTTTTTTATAAGGCTAGTTTAGTGGCGATGAATTCCTTTAGCTTTTGTTTGTCTGGGAAACTCTGTCTGTCCTTCTATTTTGAATGATAGCCTTGATGGATGGAGTATTCTTTGTTGTAAATTTTTTTCTTTTCAGCACTTTGAATATATCATGCCACTTTCTTCCGGCTTGTAAAGTTTCTGTTGAAAAATCAGCCTACAGCCTTATGGCGTTTTCTTTGTATGTAACTATTTTATTTTCTCTTGCTGGTTTTAAAATTCTCTCTTTGAAAAAAAATTAGAAAAAATAAAATCTTTTTATCACTACTCTTTCCATTTTAATTATGTGTCTTGGTGAGTTGATTTTGTTGGGATCTTTCTATGCCTGTTGGAATTGGATGTCTATTTCTTCTGATTTGGGAAATTTTCAGCTATTATTTCTTCAAGCCAGTGTTCTGCCCCCTTTTCTTTATCTTCTTTTTCCGTGATCCTTATAATGCAAATGTTATTATGCTTGGTAATGTCATTGAGTTCCCGTACCTGTTTTCATTTTGTCTTCTTTTTTTCTTTTTGTTCTTCTGCTTTTTTGCTTTCCATTGCTTTGTCTTATAGCTTGCTGATCAATGCCTCTGCTTCCTTTAGTGTACTATTTATTCTCTCTAGTGTATTTTTAATTTTAGTTATGAGTTTCTCAACTCTGATTGGTTCTTTTTTGTATTTTATATTGCTTTGTTGACAATCTCACTGTGATCCCCCACTTTTTCTCAAGTCCAGCAAGTATGTTTGTGACTATTTCTTTGAATTCCCTATCAGGCATATTATTCATCTTGTTTCATTTAGCTCTTTTCCTGTGATTTTGTCCTCTTCTTTCATTTGGGATATATTCCTCTATTTCCTAATTTTGTCTAACTCTCTGTGTCTGTTCCTATGTGCTAGGAAAGTCAACAGCATCTCCTGATCTTGAAAGTAGTGTCTGTTGTGCAATGTCTCCTGTTCTCCAGAACATGGTACTTCAGAGATGTCTCCTATCTGTGTTGGTATGTTGTATCCACCCTACTGTTGTGGTTGAGCCATGTTTGCTTTCAATCCAGTTAGCTGCAATGGCCCTCTTTGCCCATTATGGGCAGGGTTTGGTCTCTGTTCTGTTAAGGGGACAGTCTGGGGTTGCCTTGAGCTTGTATTGGGTCAGACCTGATGCCTGCCCTCAGCCTATTTGCCAGAACTACAGTTACACTAAACTGCAGGATTTTCTCCCTGCATTGTCCCTTGCCAGCAGTCAGACAAAAGTCTGCTTCCAGTCTGTTAGGGTTGCAGTGAGCCCAAACTACATGGTCTTCCCTTTGTGCTACACCCTGTGAGGTTTCTGTTGGTGGGTAGGTCCAGCTGTCAGATCAGATGTCTGTCCCCAATCCACTGTTGGAGCTGCAGTTGAACTGGTGTGTGTGGTTTTCTTCCCCTCTTTCCAGGGCAAGAGTCACATTAGAGTGGTGCTGGCCACTGTTGGGACTGCTTGCAGAATGAGACGCTTCAGGAGCTACTTTGGAGGGACTCCTGCAGAGTGGGTTGTATTGGATGGAGCAGATCCACAGGAGAATGCCAGGGCAAAGTGTACAATGTTAGTAAGCTAGGTGTTGAATGTTTACACTGGTTCCTGGAGGTGTCTAAGTATCTAGGCTGGGGGTCGGGGGGAGAAATTTTGCCTGCCACCTCTTTTGTTCTTGAAGTCCCCCCAGAGGTCCCTGTCCTTCCTGCACACATTCTGAGATTATTAGATAAATCTTCCCAAATACCCCAGTCACTTTTCAAATTTCTGCTTCTATGCTGTATCTCAGTGGGGTGTTTCTTATGCTGTCTTTTTAAGGGTTGTGACCCAGTTTCTTATAGCCTTCTGGCTCTCCCAAAGCCAAGCCCACTGATTTTTAAACTTCCCAGTGTTATAAAAACTCATGAAGTTAAGCCCCTCTGATTTTCAAAATGTTATAGGGACTCATCTTCCAAGTGCAGGTCCCTGGATATGGAGTGATAGGTTTGGTGTCTGTTCCTTTCCTTTCCGTTCTGTTCCTTTCCTTTCTGTCTTTTTTCTTTTTTAAAATTTTTTATTATGTTATGTTATTCACCATACAGTACATCATTAGTTTTTGATGTAGTGTTCCATGATTCATTGTTTGCGTATAACACCCAGTGCTCTATGCAATACGTGCCCTCCTGTTTCTCTCCTTTCTTTTTTTTTTTTTAATGATTTTTTATTATATTATGTTAGTCACCATACAGTACATTCTCGGTTTCCGATATAAAGTTCAAGGATTCATTAGTTGCGTATAACACCCAGTGCACTGTGCAATACGTACCCTCCTTA
This sequence comes from Ursus maritimus, assembly GCF_017311325.1. Classification (NCBI taxonomy): domain Eukaryota; kingdom Metazoa; phylum Chordata; class Mammalia; order Carnivora; family Ursidae; genus Ursus; species Ursus maritimus. The sequence continues at coordinate 41,690,137 of NW_024426996.1, forward strand.
CTACCCATCACCAGTCTATCCCATTCCCCCACCCCCCTCCCCTCTGAGGCCCTCAGTTTGTTTTTCATAGTCCATAGTCTCTCATGTTTCATTCCCCCTTCTGATTACCCCCCCTTCTTTATCCCTTTCTTCCCCTACCGATCATCCTAGTTCTTATGTTCCATAGATGAGAGAAATCATATGATATTTGTCTTTCTCTGCTTGACTTATTTCACTTAGCATTATCTCCTCCAGTGCCGTCCATGTTGCAGCAAATGTTGAGAATTCGTTCTTTCTGATAGCTGAGTAATATTCCATTGTATATATGGACCACAACTTCTTAATCCAGTCATCTGTTGAAGGGCATCTCGGCTCCTTCCACGATTTAGCTATTGTGGACATTGCTGCTATGAACATTGGTGTGCATATGGCCCTTCTCTTCACTACGTCTGTATCTTTGGGGTAAACACCCAGTAGTGCAATGGCTGGGTCATAGGGTAGCTCAATTTTTAACTTTTTAAGGGACCTCCACACTGTTTTCCAGAGTGGCTGTACCAACTTCCATTCCCAGCAACAATGTAGGAGGGATCCCCTTTCTCCACATCCTCTCCAACAATTGTTGTTTCTTGCCTTGTCTATTTTTCCCATTCTAAGTGGCATAAGGTGGTATCTCAGTGTGGTTTTGATTTGAATTTCCCTGATGGCTAATGATTTTGAACATTTTTTCATGTGTCTGTTAGTCATTTGTATGTCTTCATTGGAAAAGTGTCTGTTCATATCTTTTGCCCGTTGTTTCTCTCCTTTCTTTGTGCTTGTTTTGTCCCTCCCATTTGTGGTAAGTCTGGCTGGTTAGTTTGGTTCCCAACTACAACTCTGCTTTTTTTTTTTTTTTAACCATTTTTTTGTTGTGGCCTTCTCTCTATGTTTAACTGAGAAGAGGCTGTTCTGCCAGTCTTTGGTTTGTTTTCTGGTTAGTTACACTGACATGACTGTTTTCTAGGTGTATTCATGGAATGAAGTGAGCTTAGGAATCTCCTACACCATCTTCCTCCAGTCAAGTCTGTGATTAGTTTTGAGTTAAGTTTTTTATAAGGTATAAGACAGATCGAGTTTCTTTCTTTCTTTTGTTTTATTTTCTTTTTGTTTTTGGCCTATACATGTCCAATTGTTGCAAAACCATTTATTTTCCTTCTATTGAATCACTTTTAGCACCTTTGACAAAAATCAGTTGAGCACATTTACCTGGACCTATTTCGTTCCATTGATCTGTAAGTCTGTCCCTTTACCAGTACCACACAGTCTTGATAAATATAGCTATACAATAAGTCTCAAAGTCAGGTGGACTGATTCATCTCATTTTAACTTCTTTTTCAAAATTGTTTTTGCTCTTTTAGTTCCTTTGCCTTTCTGTATAAAATTTAGAATAATCTCATCTGTATTTATAAAAAATATTGCTTGGATTTTTATAGAAATTACATTAAACTGATAACAATTTGGGGAGAATTGACATCCTTGCGACACTGAGTCTTGCACCAATGAACTCAGTATGTCTCTCCATTTATTTAGATTGTCTTTGATTATTTTTCATCAGTCTTTTATACTTTTTTAAAATTTTATTATTTTTTAATAATATTTATTTTGTTATATTAGTCACCATACAGTACATCCCCAGTTTTTGATGCAATGTTCCATGATTCATTACTTGCATATAACACTCACAGCATGAAAGTCTTCTACGTGTTTTGTTAGATTTACATATTAAATATTTCCTTTTTTGAGTGATTATAATGATATTGTGATTTTATATCTATGTCCACGTTTTTGATATATATAGAAATACAGTGATGTTTGTATGTGTATCTTAAATCTTTAAACTTTGCTGAATTTATTCATTGGTTCTAGGCATTTTTCTGTTCGATTCCTTTGAATTTTCTGTGTAGATAATCATGTCATCTGCAAATAGGGATAGTTTTATTTATTCATTCATGACCCTTTTATTTCCTTTTGCCCCTTTTTGCCCCGGCTAGTACTTCCAGATTTATTTGGAATAAGAATAGTGAAAACATACATCCTAGCCTTGTTCCCAGTCTTAGGGGGAAGACATTCAGTCTTTTACTCTCTCACACAAGTATAATGCTCTCTGTAGATTTTATTTGATGATGCTCTTTATCCACTAAGGAGGTGTCTCTCTATATCTATTTCTCCGAGAGTTTTTTAATTTAAATCATGAATGGGTATTGAACTTTTTCAAAGTTTTTTTTCTGTGTCAATGTGATATAACTATGTAATTTTTTAACCTGTCAATGTGCTGGATCACATTGATGGATTTTTTTTAAGTTTCTTTTTTTTTAAGTTTTTATTTAAATTCCAGTTAGTTAACATATAGTGTAATATTAGTTTCGGGTATAGAATTTAGTTATTCAGCACTCACACACAACGCCCTGAGCTCATTACAAGTGCACTTCTTAATCCCCATCACATATTTAACCAATCTGCTCACCCACCTCCCCTCTGCTAACCATATGTTCTTTATAGTTAAGAGTCTGTTTCTTAGTTTGCCTCTCTCTCTCTTCTTTTCCCTATGTTTGTTTTGTTTCTTAAATTCCACAGGTGAGTGAAATCATATGGCATTTGTCTTTCTTTGACTTATTTTGCTTAGCATATTACTCTCTAGGTCCACCCACATCATTGCAAATGGCAAGATCTCATTCTTTTTTATGGCTTAGTAATATTCCATTGTATACATATACCACATCTTCTTTATCCATTCATAGGTAAGTGGACTTTTGGCTCTTTTCATAATTTGGGTATTGTTCATAACATTTTCATAAACATCAGGGTGCATGTATTCCATCAAATTAGTATTTTTGTATTCCTTGGGTAAATATCTAGTAGTACAATGCTGGATTTTAGGGGAGTTCTATTTTTAACTTTTTGAGGAAACTCCATGCTGTTTTTATGTTAATGGGTTTTTAAATATTTAAACCAGCCTCACATCCCTGGAATAAACTCCACTTGGTCATGGTGTATAAGTCTTTTTACTTATTGTTGAATTCTGTTTTCTAATATTTTATGTATAGTGTTCTAATATTCCTAATATTTTGTTAGAGATTTTTGCATCTGTATTTATGAGGGATATTGGTCAATATTTTTTTTGTACTTACTTTTGTATCAGGGTAATACTAGCCTCATAAAATTATTTGAGAAGTGTTCCCTCCTCTTTTAGTTTCTAGATGAAATTTGTGTATAAATGTTATTAATTCTTAAATCTTTGATAGAGTTCTCTAGTGGAACAGTCTGGGACTGGAGGTTTTTATTTTGGTGGTTTTAAATTACAAGTTTAACTTTTTCAATAGTTATAAGACTATTCACATTATCTATTTCATATTGGATGAATTGTAATAATCTTTTTGAGGAATTGGTCTATTCATCTAAAATATCAAATTTATATATGTAGAATTATTCCTAGTGTTCCCTTATTTTCCTTTAGATGTGTTAGATTCTATACTTATATTTTGTTTCATTCCTGACATTAGTAATTTATGTGTTCTCTTTTTTTCTTTTGTTAATCTTGCTAGAAATTTGTCAATTTATTGATATTTTTCAAGGAAACAGTTGTTTCAGTGATTTTATGTATTGTGTTTTTATTTCAATTTCATTGATTTATGCTCTTTATTATTTCCTTTTTTCTGCTTGTTTTGAGTTTATTTTGCCCCTCTTTTGCTAGGTTATTGAGGTGGAAGCTTAGATTGTTGGCTTGAGATTTTTCTAAATACTAAATATTTCTAAACACTAAAGGTATGCATGCTTAGTGTTATAAAATCTCCTCTCAGTACTGCTTTAGTTGTGTTCCACAAATTTTGACATATTTTGGGGTTTTTTTTGTATTCAATCTATTTTATGATATATCTTGAGACTCTCTGTTTGATTGATGGATTATTTAGAAGTATGTTTTTTAAAATTTCCAAATCTTTGGAGATTTTCCTATTATATTGTTGTCGTTGATTTTTGAGTTTTTTTTTTTTTTTCCATTGTGGGTTTCAACTACTTTAATTTGTTGGGGTTTGTTTTATGGCTCAGATATTGTCTGTCTTTATATGGGTTTCATGGGCACTTGGAAATAAAGTATATAATGCTATTGTTGGGTGGAGTGTTCTATAAATGTTGATTATATCCTCTTGGTTGGTGATGTTGAATTCTTATGTTTTTTTCTGATTTTGTCTAGTTTTTCTATCAGTTGTTCAGAGATGGATGATGAAATATACTTAACAATTTTAAATTTTTCTATTTTTCCTTTCAGTTCTATCAGGTTTGCTTCTCATATTTCTCAGCTCTGTTATTTAGTGCATACATTTTAGGACTGCTCTGTCTTTGTGCATTTATCCTTTTTTCATAATATGATGTTCTTCTCTCTCTCAGGTAATATTCTTTGCTCTGTAGTATACTTTATCTGATATTAATGTAGCTACTCCTGCTTTCCTTTGATTAATGTTTGCATGATGTATCATTTTACTTCTTTTTACTTTCAACTTGCATTATCATTCTATTTGAAGTTAATTTGTTATAGAAAGCATATGGCTGAGTCATGTTTTTTAAATCTACTCTGTGAACTTCTGTCTTTAATTGGTATTTTTCGACTGTTTCCATTTGATGGAATTATTGATATGTTGGAGCTTGAGTTTACCAATTTCATTTTTGTTTTCTGTTTGTTATCTCTATTTTTCATTTCCCTATTTCTTTTATTCAGCCTTCCTGTCATTTATTTGAACATTTTTTTTCAGAATTTCATGTGATTTATCTGCATTGTTTTTGATTGTATCTTTTTGTATGGTTTTTTTCAGTGGTTGCACTAATTACTGCATTTTATATGTACATAGTTTATTACAATACACTGGTGGTGTTATTTTACCTGTTTTAAGTGAAGTATGGAAAGCTTGCCTCCCATTACTTCCCTTTACCTTTCCATACTTATAATCATCTTTTTTTTTTAAAGATTTTATTTACTTATTTGACAGAGACATAGAGCACAAGCAGGAAGAGTGGCAGAGGAACAGGGAGAAGCAGGCTCTCTGCTGAGCAGGGAGCCTGACGTGGGGCTTGATCCCAGGACCGTGGACCAAAAACAGATGCTGAACTGACTGAGCCACCCAAGTGCCCCCCCCACACTTATAAAATCATCTTAAACATTACCTCTATATACATTTATAACCACATCAGACACATAATTTTTGTTTCTACCATCAAACATAGTGTAGAAAACTCAAGACAGGAAGGAATGTTTACTGTATTTACCTGTATTTTTGCTTACTGTGTTCATTCTTCCTTCCTGATGTTTCAAGATTTTTTTTTCTTTTAAGAGAATCTCCTTTTGCCATTCTTTTAGAATACTAGGTTTGCTGGTGAATAAAATCTCTTTGTTGTCACTTGTCTGAGAATATTTTTATTTCCCCTCACAGTTGAAAGATATTTTTACTGGATATAGTAGTCTGTTCTTTTCTTTCAATATTTGAAAAAGGTGCTACTTTCTTCTGGCCTCCCTGGTTCCTGATGAGAAATCCACTGTCATTTGAATTGTTTTCCTCTGAAGCTAAGAAATCATTTCTCTCTTACCACTTTCAAGTTGTTCCCTTTGTTTTTAGTCTTTAGAACTTTAATTACATTGTGTTCTGGTGTGTATTTCTTTGAGATTATCTTGTTTGGGTTCACTCAGCTTATTTATCTGTAGGTTTATGTCTTTTGCTATTTGGGAATTTTTCATTCATCATTTCTTCTAGTACCTTTTCAGCCCTATCCACTTTCTTCTCTTCTGGGATGCCAGTGATAGGTGCATGAGTTTTGTATTGCTGCTGTAGGAAATTACCATAAACTTAGTGGTTTAAAAACAACACGGATTTATTCTCTAGTGTTCTGGAGGTTGGAAGTCTAGAATCAGTCTAGAATCCCTAAAATCAAGGTCTTGGCAGGGCTGGTTCATTCTGGAGACCACAGGGTAGTTTCTGTTTCTTGCCTCTTCCTGCTTCTGATGATGTGCCTTTAGCTGCATCATTCTAATCTTAACTTCCATTCTCACATTGCCTTTTCTTCTGACCCTGACTCCTCTTGTGTCCTCTTATAATGGTAATTATGATTACATTGGGTCCACCTGGATGGATTTGGGAGGAAAATTTCTGAAATTTTGAAATGCACAAATAGAATCATATAGTACATACTCTTGTGTCAGGCTTCATTCATTAAGTGTAATGATTTTAATTTTCTTCACATTATTTTATCCCTTTTTAATGCTGAATAGTAATACCCCATTGCATAAATATATCACATTTTGTTCAGCTGTTTTCCTGTTAATAGAAACCTGGTCTGTTTCCAGTTTTTTACTATTATGAATAAAATTACTGTGAACATCATCGAACAAGTGTTTTGGGGGAGATATACTGTCATTTCTTTTTCCTTTCAGTGGAATTTTTGGGTTATTCTTTCATTTCAGTAGAATTGCTATGTCATAGGGTTGGTATATATTTAGTTTAAAAAAAACCTACTAGATGGTTTTCTAAAGTGGTTGCACTATTTTACTCTTTCACCAACAATGTATATACATTCTGGTTGACCCACATTCTTGCTGATATTTGGTGTTATCCATTGTTATGGACTGAATTGTGTCCTCATCCCAAATTCATGTGTTTCTGTTCAAAAATGTGACTTTATTTGGAGATAAGGCCTTTACATAGGTAATTAAGTTACAATGAGTCCCTTAGGATAGGCATTAATCCAATAAAAAGATTAATCTTACAAAAGGAAAAGATTAGGACTTACCAAGAGACACCAGACAGAGAAAAGGCCTTGTGGAGACACAGTTAGAAGGTAGCCATCTGCAAGCCAAAGAGAGAGGCCTCAGGAGAAACCAGACCTCCTGATTTGTTGATCTTGGACTTTCAGCCTCCAAAGCTGTGAAAAACTTAATTTCTGTTGTTTAAGCCAATAGACTATGGACTCTGAGAAACAAACTGAGGGCTTCAGAGGGGAGGGGGGTGGGGGAATGGGATAGGCTGGTGATGGGTAGTAAGAAGGGCACGTATTGCATGATGCACTGGGTGTTATACACAACTAATGAATCATCGAACTTTACATCAAAAAAAATGTGTATCTAAGTCCTTCTGTGTGTGTATTTATGTGTGTGTATGTATGTATGTATACATACACATATGTATAAATAATTTATGATATGTATAAATAATTTATGATATGTATAACATTCGAAGAGAAATAGAGTCATCCTCCACACACACACACAAAAAGCCAATAGTCTGTGGTATTTTCTTATGGCAGTCTGAGCAGACTAATATATCATTTTAATTTCAGTCATTCTTGGGGGTGTGAAGTGGTGTCTCATTGTTCTTTGAATTTGCATTTCCCTGATGACTGATGATATTGAGCACTTTTTTGTGTACTTATTGTGTGGAGAAATTGGAACCCCGATACATTGCTGGTAGGAATATAAAATCGTGCGGCAACTGTGAAAAACAGTTTTGGAGTTCCTCAAAAAGTTAAACATAGACTAATACATGATTTAGCAATTCCATCCCTAGATAACCAATGACCCTTAAACAAGGTGGGAGTTAGGAGCATTGACCTGTTCAGTTGGAAATCTGTGTATAACTTTCGACTCCCCCAAAACTTAACTACTAATAGCCTACTGTTGACCAGAAACCTAACTTTTAACATACACAGTAGATTAACAATATTTTGTATATGTATTATATACTATAGTCTTACAATAAAGTAAGCTAGAGAAAGGAAAGTGTTATTAAGAAAATCATAACGAAAAAAATATTTACAGTACTATGTAAATTTATTGAAAAAAAATCCATGTATAAGTGGTTGAATGTTAAGAGTTAAGTGTTAAGAGACAGTACATCTCTTTTGTCTTTGCCTTAATAGCTGGCAATGTTAAGCCTGGATCCTGGGGGTGGAGATGAGGCAGAGCTTAGTAAACCTGAAACATGAGTGGTAAATACATCTTTGTTGTGGTAAAGCACTGAGATTTTTGGAGTCATTTATTACCACAATATAACCTAGCCTATCTTGATTAATATATATATCAGGTGACAAAATCCCAGGATGGTAGAATTTCAGGTGACTTTTTATTTCCTTTTATTTTTATTCATATTCTTTAAAAATAACACATATACTTTATACATTCAGAAAAAAATTATTTTCATTGTGAAAAAATATTTTAAAAGGTGCAAAATAATTAGGGGCAATATTTATTGCTAGTAATCTTCCATAACGTGTTAATGATGTTCTTACTTATAACAATGAACTCACAGAGAGTAGAAATATTATTTTATGGATTAAATGTATTACCCTCACCACTCCTAAGTTTTTAATTATGACTATCTCTATTTATAATTCCAAATTCTTTTTTCATAATAATATCACTTTAGAATATTTAGGGTTTTTTTAAAGTTTGTTTGTTTGTTTTAAGTAACCTCTAACACCCAACATGGGACTTGAACTCACAACTCCAAGATCAAGAGTCGCACACTCTTTCAACTGAGCCATCCAGGTGCCCCTAGAACATTTAGTTTTCTTAATGACTCAGTTTATCAAGTATTTTCCAGAACTTTGATATAGCTGGGCAAGACCTTCTCTAACATTTTGCCCATTTTTGTAGCCGATTATTAAATTATACTCTTTGGAAAAAACACTGACCCCCAAATTTAGATCTCTGTAGTTTTTCACAACTTAAATATTTTGCTCTTCTGTGGAAGAGCAAAGAATACTTTATAAGGGTTTAGTATGCATTAGGGATTGGCTACTTTATTTATGCACTTAATATAATCACCCAAACAATCCTTAAAGTAAGTATCATTATTTTTATGTTAGGAAGGAAAAAACTGAGGCTCAAAGAAGTTAGTTACCTTTTTGAAGGTTATAGAACCAGTAAGGGTACTCTGTATCTTGAGCCCAGGTTCTCCTTACACAACTCATCCTTTTTTCTTTTACATTAAAGGCTGTCTCTGTATTTGTACTTTATTTACAGAAGGCTGCCACTTTCTATGTAGAATAATACCACTTTCTTTTTCTGCCAGGATTATGCTTTTCTTCCCCCTGGGATTTTATCATTGAGTACTGTTGTATAACTATTTCAATTATAACTTTTCCAATATTAGAATTAAATTTGGATAATTGCTTTATGAACCATATTAATAATGGCATGAGAAAAAGGATTTTCAGAATGCAACCAAAATCTATTCACATCCAGCACTAGTCTGTGACTAAATTTCTCCTTTGCTCTGAGGAGCACAATGTAGTCTCTGAGGGCTTTCACAATCCAGAGTTTGGCTTTGCTTATAATTTAGGATTTTCTTTGTTTTAAGGATTCCCATGCTTTAAAAAATGTTAGGCGTCACATGGAAGAAGCCACAGGTCCTCAGAGCCTACATTTGATACAAAGATTACTCTGAGCGTTTTGAATTTAAATTGTTCCAGCAGCTCCAAGCATAATTTTTAACTTAGGAGAAGGGTTGTGAGCATTTAGGTGCTTGGTATTACTGAGTTTTCTCCTTGCATTTACTTAGAACAGTGTTTCCAAACTTTGTTAATTGGAGAGCACCATATTAATATACTGAATTTTTTAAGCTGCTTGACATCTTTCTTTGAATTGATTCAGACCTTCTTAAATTTTTTTTCAAATAATTTCAAGCATCCAAAAAGTGGCAAGAATAGTACAAGAAACATTTTCCCTCCTTGAACCAGTTAAGAATAATTTGCCTATGTCCATCACTTCCAAATATTTTAGCATCTGTATCTTTCAAAGGGATATTCTCCAATATATCACAATCATGAAATTAACACTGGTACACTACTACTATCTGATACACAAGGTTTTGCCACCTATCTCCATATCCTTTATAAAAACAAAGGGATATTGGTTAGAATCACACATTGCATTTATTTGCTATGTCTCTTGCGTCTCTTTTAATCTATGACAGTTCCTCCATCTTTCCTTAACATTCATGACCTTAATACTTTTGAAGGGTACAGGCCAGTTATCTTGTAGAATGCCCCTCAGTTTAGACCTGCCTCATGTTTCCTCATGATTAGATTGAGATTATACATTTTTGGCAAGAATATCAAACCAGTGATGATGTGTTCTCTTCATTGCATCCTGTCAGGTGACACACAATTTAACCTTGTCCACTCATGGTGATAACTTTGATCACTTGATTAAAGGAGACATTTTGAGATTATGTAAATATGCTTTTCTTCATCAAACATTAACCCAACGGCTTTAGCATCTATTAGTATTTCTTGGCTGAATTATTTCCATGATGGCTGTTCCTTTTGGGGTGTGTTTCAGACACCTATACTCTTAATCCCTTCATTCTGAAGAGATTCCTGAATTCCTACCTCCTTTTCTAACAGGGTAATTTTGGCTGCCAATTCTAGAAGAAAACCTGAAGATTCCTTTTTACTCTGTTCCTTAGGTATGAAGCTTTGTGAAGTGGTTCCCCAATTTTTGGATTTCATGGAACAGAGAAATTAAACAACATAGAGCTTCTACTCTTTATTAGTCAAGTGAGGTCCTCTAGTTTTGCCATACAGCACACGCACACACAAGATTATTTATCCTACAATATTGAAAACACTTTAGGTCAAATAATTTAGCTTTATGAGAAACTACCACATCCTTATAAGTAAAAATAATGTGCTTGCTGTGCAAATGCAACTTTAAAATAAGTCCTCTTTTCAACCCCAAAACAGATGGCAGCCACTAAACCCCTTCAATGAAAAGAACTAGTATATGTCCTGCTCTCCTCAGAGTTGCATCCCTATTAACGCTTCAGCACTGTTCTGTATTTCTAAGGTGTCAAGGGAGATGGGAATTACATGGGAGTTAAAATGGTAAATAATACAAGCTACATAAATTCACATTCCACCTGAGCCACAACTCAAAACCAGTGAAGAATAAAATATGACTATAATAATATTAACAAATCAAGTTTTCCCAATTTAGTGTCTTTGAAACTTCACACCTATGTATGTATAGATTAAATGGTGTTGCTCATGGTGAAGAGTAATAAATTCCAGAATCACTGTATAATAATAGAATAAAAGGTTATGCTGATTTTGAAATGACCCTTCTTCATGGAGTGGAGTAAAGTGACCAGATGAGTTTGCTTCTAAGAGCGTCTATAAAACTGTCACTAACTCTAATTATCTTAGAGTTTCTTGCCACATGAACTAATCTTTAGCTTTCCAAGTTTGAATTCAAGCCGGACAGACAAATGTGGTCCAGCCCAAGGTAGGTTCCCCCGTGGAGCCAAGTGCTGGCCTGTAGAATGTGTCAAGGAAGTAACCTACAGGAACTTGAAGTATATCCTCAGAGTCAGAAAAATGTGCATAGAGGGGATGTGTGTTTGGTTGTTAAGTAATCTAATTGTGTTAGGAATTTAAAATCCTCATAGTGAGGGGTGCCTGGGTGGCTCAGTTGGTAAAGCATCCGACTTTTTAATTTCAGCTCAGGTCATGATCTCAGGATGGTGGCATCAAACCCTGCATGGGGCTCCGCACTCAGTGCAGAGTCTGCTTGAGATTCTCTCTCCCTCTCCCTTTGCCCTTCTCCCTGCTTGCTCTCTTTCTCTCACACTCTCTCTCTCCCTTAAAGCAATCAATCGAATCTTTAAAAAATGATTAAAAAAAATAAAAATAAATAAATAAAATCCTCATGTTGAGGTAAACTGTTTATGTATTAGGAATCCATTTGAAAAAGTCTTTCCTGTGCTTTCTTGTTCGCTATGAAGAAATTTTGAATAAGTTTGTGTTAATTATGGTATTATCATCAGTGAGCTGATATAGATATTAATAAAAAATGTTTATCTGCATTGAGATGAAGTTCAATTACCCCCACATATTTTATATGATGGTTAAACAGTTTATATGTTCTGGTCCATTCCTCCCCTTGCCCACTTCTGTTATGACCTTTACTTACGTATTTATTTTAAATATTTTATTTATTTTTTTATTTATTTGAGAGAGAGAGAGAGGAGAAGAGTGAGAGAGAACGAGCATGGGGAGGGGCAGAGGGAGAGAGAGAAGCAGGCTCCCTGAGGAGCACGGAGCCTGATGTGGGACTCGATCCCAGGACCCTGGGATCATGACCTTAGCCAAAGGCAGACGCTTAACCAGTTGAGCCACCTAGGTGCCCCTATTTATTTATTTTTGACATTGATGTTTAAATACTGTTTTCCAGGGCGCCTGGGTGGCTCAGCAGGTAGTCTGCTTCTCTCTCTCTGTCTCTCTGTCTCTCCCCACCTTCTATCCCTCCCCAGTGCTTGTTCTCTCTCTCTCTTAAATAAATAAAATCTTTTAAAAAAAATACCCAGTTTTTAAAAAATACTGTTTTCCAATTTTGCGGGGTTTTTAAAAAATTTTTATTTTAATCACCTGGTGCTCATCATGACAAGTGCGCTTTTTAGTCCTCATCAGTTCTGGTCCATTTTTCAAGAGGTTTCATATGTGCCTATTGAAGTGCTGAATGACAGCATCACAATGAAGGACAAAATGATGAACTAGAGTATTCCTTGGAAAGAGATGAAACTTTGATTATGTATCAGTTGGAGATTGTTCTTTTATTATTCTGAACATTATAAAGCTTGTGTGCAATTGTTCATCATGGAATTAAAGAACATTTTATCCTGGATTTTATTTAGTTTCCTAAACACGTGGTTGTGATAACATTGTTAAAAATTTTCCAGTACATTCATAGTCTGGAAACAAACACACAGATAGATTTTCTGTTAGCTGTGGATTGATACAGAAGGAGCTTGCATTTTTTTAGGATATTTGTTGTTTTTGAATACCAAACCAAAAGTATATAAGTCACAACAAGATTATTATGTTAATGAAAAGTTTATAAGAGACAATACTTTTATTCATGCTTTTAAAATGACAGCTTTTTCTTCAGAACAATAAAAACCAAATTTGTATGGTACTTTAATTCTTGTTGAGCAAATAATGAAAATCAGTTTTCTGTAGTATAAGAACATGGTATCAGTGAGACTTGAGGGGTAAATACCAGGGACTTGCTCCAAGTGCGAGCTGCATCAGGGTTCATGTTCTTTCCATTCTATTCTGCTTCTTCCCCCAAATGTACTCCAAGGTGAGATTTGAGTTAAACATTTTTGAAGTAATCTTATCTTTTTCAATAATGTGTTTGGTAGTTATGAGAATATTATTTAACAAATGTAACAGCAGATACAAAGATTCATTAAAATGAACTCCTCCTTTCAGTTGTTAAACCACAAGAAACTCTTTCTGTTGATGGGATTTTTTTTTTTTTTTTTGGTGTCCTTGAGCACCTTCTGTGCAGTTTTTATTTTCTAGTCACTATTGTGGCATAGCTGCTTTTCCACCAAAACCTCCTGACCTTGAACAAGGTACTTAATGTCTCACAGTCACAGTTTCCTTCTCTGTAAAAGTGAAGCATACTGGGTGATTTCTAAGAAACCTTTGATTCGAATTCCTTTTCCTTTATGATTTCCATGTGCTGTGTTCAGAAAATAAAGTCCAGAACAGGAATTACATGAGGACAGTGGCTTTATGTCTGTTTTGTTCACTGCTCTATCCTGTTACACAAGAATAGGGCTTGTGCATAGTAGGAACTCACACTTGTTAAAAAAAAAAAGAATGAAACCCAATGTAAGAACCTCTAATAAGAAGAAATGGAAGAATTATATTTCCATTAAAATTGTATTTTATCATCACACTCTGAAAGCCTTATGGTTTAGAGTCAAGTGGGGGATTGTTTTTATGACTGGCACCATATGTATGTTCTTATTCAGCCATGTAAGTAATAGTACATCTGCTTCTAACCCTCCCCTGGTAAAAATTCTTGAATGGCTCTCCATTGCCCTTTGGGTAAAGATTACCGCTTTTCATTTGTTTTAGAAAGCCTTCTTAGATCTGCTCCCTGCGAATTTTTCAGCCTTCATCTTTTCTATCTTTTCCTGTTCCTTCCTTCCCTTCCCTTCCTATATGCTCACACTCTTGGCTGCAGCTACACTAGACTTCTTTCAGATCTTCAGACTAATGCTGGCCCACCTTTTGGTTATTCCACATGTTGCTCTTTCTTTTACCCACCCTCATTTTTATCTTTGCTTCCAACGATAGTACTTTTATTTCCTATATCAGCTCATAGTGTATTATCTTAAAATTACTAGTTTAATGTCTACTTCTCCAGTCAGACTTAGGAAGCTTGCTAAGAGAAGGTCTGTGCCTGACTTGTTCACCCTTGCACACTATTGCACCTCTAGTGCCTGGCACAGTCTATGGCCCGTGAGGTGTTGGTGGTCTGAGTGCACTGCCACCCATGGGCCCAGGATGCTGACATTCTGATAAAGCCAGAATGCTTTTGTTCTTAATACCCTGTGACCTCTTCCAATTCATGAAAACAAATTCTCTTTAATAACACATAATTGAGTTGGTGACAACTGTTATAAATAAAATAAATGGGGGCAAGTGGGATTTGGAATAAGAAGTGCCACATTAGCAGGGTACCTGGCTGGGTCAGTCGGTGGAGCAGGCAACTCTTGATCTTGGAGTTGTGAGTTTGAGCCCCATGTTGGGTGTGGAGATTACTTAAAAATAAAATCTTAAAAAAAAAAGTGGTACATTAGCCAGAGTGGTCAAGAAGAGGACGCTTGAGTGGTACCTAGAACAGAACTAGCATTTGGTAGGTGTTTAATAAATGTCTGTTTTTAATGAATGAGACCTTATTAGTAAGCATCTGGAAGAAGAAGGTTGTAGGCAAAGGAATAGCAAATACAAAGGCCTGAGTTGGGAATACATTTTGACCCATTCAAGGGGCTGAAATCAGGCCAGTGTGACTAAAGCCTCATGGGTGAAGCTGAGACAGTAAGAGATGAAGTTGTACATAAATAAGGAACTTGGATTTTAGTGTAATGGTGGTGGGAAGCGTGGAAAAGGTTTTGAGAAGGGGAATGATATGATCTGATAGTTCTAGGAAATCCCTCTAGTTCAAGCCATCCTCAGTTCTTGCTTGAACTGTGTAATAGCCTCTCATCCAAAACTCAGATCCATTCTCTACAGTGAGTGATCTTTTTAATGCAGATATGATCAGGTCAGTCTGTTGCTGAGTTCCCTTCAGTTGCCCTTGGAAGAAAGTCTACAATCCAAATGTGGGCTACCAGGCCTTGGGTAAGATTTGACATAAGCAGAGGACAGTGGCAGATTAGATCTTTATGCTCCATTCATATGTCTCATGTCCTTGAAAAGTTCTCAAATTCTCTTCTTAGGACTCCTGACCATACTGTTGCTCCTTCTGGGACTGCTCTGGCTCCAGTCTTTAACCCCTACTCCTCTTTTGGGGTTCGCTATCACATCCTCAGCCACCCTCTGACTGCCACCTCCACATCCAGACCAGGTTAGGTGCTGTACTCTCCCAGAGCTCCTGTTCTCTACTTTGTCACCCCTGCAGGAGCATGCTCAGATCCAGCTAGAATGTTAGCTCCAGAAGGGCAGGGCCCTGGAGGCCCGCTTGCAGCTGAGGTTGGCCCACAGGAAGGGCTTCTATTCTGAAAGAAAGAATGGGTGAAGGACTGCTTTCTGGTGCCAAGGGTCTACCTCATACATCTTTCTGTGTTTTACTGTTTTTTCTCCTGTTGAGATGAATGTTAACAGATAATTTTGTTAAATGTGAGGTAATTGTTTAAAAAAGTAGTCAAGAGGAAAGATGACTGTTGAAAGCTCTGGGAATAATTTAATGAACAAACCTACCTTCAGAGCTCATTAAGCTCACCACTGATGGAAGCCATTATTCCCTGCTGTGGAGAACTATGACTCAGATTGCTCTATGTTTAAATTTAGTTGATAATGCTTTGTGGTTGTTGTAGCTGTTATCATTGTATTTCTGTTGGAATACTGTGACTATCACTGCAAATCCTGCGAGTGAACATAACTTCCATGCATGCCACGAAGAAGCCATTTCTCTGAGTTTAGTCACAAGATAATGGTGTACATTCACATTTCACCGTTAGTCTCCTAATTGCACGCCTTCCCCTTGATTGAAGTAGCACCATGATTCAACATTCAGCCATCTCTTAAAAATTAATGCTGTCCTCTTTATATTTTATCTGGTGATGAATATTTCCTGTTAGGTTCTAGCAGACTGCATTTGACATTTTATACATGCCAAACCAAGGCAGCTTCTAAGATTTCATTTACAGTTGAGTAATTCTGGTGAATAAAGAGCCAGGAATTAACTGAAAGGAACATATCTTCATGTACAGAAGTCTCCTGACACTTAGAAAAGGTAATTCTAGCAGGTTATTATTATGTGTATATTGTTGGCTTGTAGTCTTCTTCAAACTTGACAAATAGTTCAATATTTAAGATAATAGAAGATACAAGATAATCAGTTTATCAAAAAAGAGCATACATTTTGAATGTATTTGACATTTTATGTAGTTACTGACAATATTGAAACTAAATTTCATGATAATAAAGTGGATCTTTTCATAGGACAAATGTCTTCCCTTATATTGTATATTTCAAGGAATCTATTGAAATTGTTTTCTAGTAGCTACAATGAAATAAAATTATCTCATTGGAAAACTTGACTTTAAAAATAGAGAAAAGGGTAGAGATTGTTTAATAAATTCTACAAGCTGTTGGGAATGTTCTTTTGTTAACTTTTTATTACTATCACTGGATTTGGGAGAAAGAAAAGGGTTTTAAGAAAAGAAATAACAGCATGGGACATTCACCTATCTTTTATTGAGTGTCACAAAGTTAATCAAATTGATACTAGTGGGGGTGCTTGGGTGGCTTAGTCAGTTAAATAGACAATGCTGGATTTTGTCTCAGGTCACAATCTCAGGGTCCTGGGATAGAGCCCCAAATGGGGCTCCACACTCAGTGGGGAGTCTGCTTGAGGATTCTCTCTCTTTCTGCCCCTTCCCCTGCTCACTCTCTCTCTCTCTCTCAATCTCTCTCAAATAAATAAATAAAACTTTAAACAAATTGGTATCTGTGAACTTGGAGCCCCAGGGCATAATGGAAACCATATAAATATTAGCTTGTTAGAAATCCAAGGAATCTTAGAAATTAGCATTCTAGTTCAAGCCTTTTATTTTACAGAACGGTGTATAAAAATCGTGCATGGTTAGTAAATGGATTTTGAAGTTCATAGGGACCTGGGTTCAAATCTTCACTTATTGACTATGTGATTTGGGCAAGTTATTTCATCTCTAAGAATCAGCTTTCTTACTTACGAAATGAGGCAATGATACTTATCCTGGAGAGTTGTTATTCAATGAGATAATATAGTCATATTGCCTATGACATAGTGAGTTCTCAACAAATGAAAATAATAAGAAAGATTAATTGAATCACCCAAGGTCACAGAAGCAACCCATAGCCTTTTGAGTAGTGGCTGTAAGCTCTAAACCTTGCCTCCTTTCTTATTAACAATGGATGTTAGGCAAGTGGCTACCTTTTGTCTCAGTTTTTATCAGTGGTCAAATAGCTAGAGGCCATTTCTCCTTCTTTCTTTCTCAAAGATTTAATGAACAGCAGATAAGAGCTAGATAACAGTAATACCTCAGCGCAATTTAGACTTTGGTTTTTTGCCTTTTCAGTTATATAAATGATATTTATGCAGAATGATTTAAAATTCAACAAAGTCACGGAGGGAAACGTTTAAAGAAAGCTGAATAAAATTGGAAAATCACTGCAATTGTGTAGCAAAGTGACTCTCAATCGCTATAGGTGACCTGCAAGGGGAATAATAGGATATTGTTTTTTTTTTTCAATTTTTAAAATTTAAATTGAGTTAATTAACATATAGTGTATTATTAGTTTCAGAGGTAGAGTTCAGTGATTCATCAGTCTTTTTTTAAAATTTATTTCTTTTTATTTAACTTCAATTAGCATATAATGTATAACCAGTTTCAGAAGTAGAGGTGTGATTCATCAGTCTTATATAACACCCTGTGCTCATTACATCACATGCTCTCCTTAATGCCCATCACCCAGTTACCCCATCTCCCCACCCCTCTCCCCTCCAGCAACTCTCAGTTTGTTTCCCATGCTCAAGAGTCTCTTCTGGTTTGTCTCCCTCTCAGATTTCATCTTGTTTTATTTTTTTCTTTCTTCCCCTATGATCCTTTGTTCTGTTTCTTAAAGCACACACATCAGCATCCTTGTCTTTCTCTAATTGACTTATTTTGCTTAGCATAACACCCTCTAGTTCCATTCACGTCGTTGCAAATGGCAATATTTCATTTTTTAAAAAAGATTTTATGAATTTATTTAAGACAGAAAGAGAGAGCACGAGCAGGGGGAGAGGCAGAAGCAGCCTCTCCTCTGAGCAGGGAGCTGCATGCGGGGCTCGCTCCTAGGACCTTGGGATCATGACCTGAGCTGAAGGCAGCTACTTAACCGACTGAGCCACCCAGGCACCTCCAAGATTTCATTTTCTTTGGTGGCTGAGTAGTATTCCATCGTCTATATATACCACATCTTCTTTATCCATTCATCTGTTGAAGGACAGCTGGGCTCTTCCCATATTTTGGCTATTGTGGACATTCCTGCTATGAACATTGGGGTGCATGTGCCCCTTTGAATCACTACATTTGTATCTTTGGGGTAAATACCCAGTAGTACAATTGCTGGATGATAGGGTAGTTGTATTTTCAACCTTTTGAGGAACCTCCATACTGTTTTCCAGAGTGGCGGCATCTGTTTGCATTCCTACCAACAGTGTAAGAGGGTTCCCCTTTCTCCACATCCTCAACAGCATCTGTCGTTTCCTGAGTGGTCAGTTTTAGCCATTCTGACCAGTGTGAGGTGTACTCTCATTGTGGTTTTAATTTGTATTTCCCTAATGCTGAGTGACATTGAGCATTTTTTCATGTGTCTGTTGGCCATTTGTATATCTTCTTTGGAGAAATATCTGTTCATGTCTTCTGCCCATTTCTTGATTGGATTATTTGTTCTTTGGGTATTGAGTTTAATAAATTCATTATAGATTTTGGATACTAGCCCTTTATCTAATATGTCATTTGCAAATATCTTCTCTCATTCTATTGGTTGTCTTTTGGTTTTATTGACTGTTTCCATTGCTGTGCAAAAACTTTTTATCTTGATGAAGTCCTAATAGTTCATTTTTGCCTTTGTTCTCCTTGCCTGTAGAGATATGTCTGGCAAGAAGTTGCTGTGGCCAATGTCGAAGAGGTTGCTGTCTGCCTTTTCCTCTAGGATTTTGATAGCTTCCTGTCTCACATTTAGGTCTTTCATTCATTTTGAATCTACTTTTGTGTATGGTGTAAGGAAATGGCCTAGTTTCATTCTTTTCATGCGGCTGTCCAATTTCGCCAACACCATTTGTTGAAGAGACTGTCTTTTTTCCATTGGATATTCTTTCCTACTTTGTCGAAGATTAGTTGACCATAGAGTTGAGAGTCCATTTCTGGGTTCTCTATTCTGTTCTATTGATCTATGTGTCTGTTTTTGTGCCAATACCATACTGTCTTGATGATTACAGCTTTGTAATAGAGCTTGAAATCTGCAATTGTGATGCCACCTGCTTTGGTTTTCTTTTTCAACGGTCCTTTGGCTATTCAGGGTCTTTTCTGGTTCCATACAAATTTTAGGATTATTTGTTCCAGCTCTCTAAAAAAAGTTGATGGTATTTTGATAGAGATTGCATTGACTGTATAGATTGCTCTAGGTAGCACAGACATTTTAACAATGTTTGTTCTTCCAATTCATGAGCATAGAATGTTTTCCATTTCTTTGTGTCTTCCTCAGTTTTTTTCATGAGTGTTCTATAGTTTTCAGAGGAGAGATCCTTTACTTCTTTGGTTAGGTATATTCCTAGGTATATTATGGTTTTTGGTGCATTTGTAAATGGCATCAACTCCTTAATTTCTCTTTCTTCTGTCTCACTGTTAGTGTATAAAATGCAACTGATTTCTGTGCATTGATTGTATATCCTGCCACTTTGCTGAATTCCTGTATGAGTTCTAGCAATTTTGGGGTGGGGTCTTTTGGGTTTTCTACATAGAGTATCATGTCATCTACAGAGAGTGAGAGTTTGACTTCTCCTTTGCTGATTCAGATGCCTTTTATTTCTTTTTTGTTGTCTGATTGCTGAGGCTAGGACTTCCTATGTTGAACAGCCCTGGTGATAGTGGATGTCCGTGCCATGTTCCTGACCTTCAGGGAAAAGCTCTCAGTTTCTCCCCATTGACATTGATATTCACTTTGGGCTTTTCATATATGGCTTTTATGATATTGGGGTATGTTCCCTCCATCCCTACACTGTAAAGAGTTTTTGGTTTTTTTTTAAGATTTTATTTATTTATTCGACAGAGATAGAGACAGCCAGCAAGAGAGGGAACACAAGCAGGGGGAGTGGGAGAGGAAGAAGCAGGCTCCTAGTGGAAGAGCCTGATGTGGGGCTTGATCCCACAATGCTGGGATCACGCCCTGAGCCGAAGGCAGACGCTTAACCGCTGTGCCACCCAGGCGCCCCTGTAAAGAGTTTTAATCAAGAAAGGATGCTGTACTTTTCAGATGCTTTTTCTATATCTATTGAGAGGATCATATGGTTCTTGTCCTTTCTTTTAATAATGTGGTGTATCATGTTTATTGATTTGTGAATGTTGAACCACCCTTGCAGCCCAGGAATAAATCCCACTTGGTTGTGGTGAATAATCCTTTAATGTACTGTTGGATCCTATTGGCTAGTATCTTGGTGAGAATTTTGGCATCCATGTTCATCATGGATATTGGTCTATAATTCTCCTTTTTGGTGGGGTCTTTGTCTGGTTTTGAGACCAAGGTAATGGTGGCCTCATAGGAAGAGTTGGAAAGTTTTCCTTCCATTTCTATTTTTTGAAACAGCTTCAGAGGACTAGGTATCAGTTCTTTAAATGTTTGGTAGAATTCCCCTGGGAAGCCATCTGCCTTGGACTCTTCTTTGTTGAGAGATTTTTGATTAGTGCTTTAATGTCCTTGCTGGTTATGGGTCTGTTCAGGTTTTGTTTCTTCCTGTTTTAGTTTTAGTAGCTTTTACATTTCTAGGAATGCACCCATTTCTTAATGATTGCCTAATTTCTTGGCATGTAGTTGCTCATAATATGTTCTTATAATTGTGTTTCTCTGGTGTTGGTTGTGATCTCTCCTCTTTCATTCATGATTTTATTTATTTGGGTCCTTTCTCTTTTCTTTTTGATATGTCTGACCTGGGGTTTATGGATCTTATTATTAATTCTTTCAAAGAGCCAGCTCCTAGTTTCATTGATCTGTTGTGTTCTTTTGGTTTCTATTTCATTGATTTCTGCTCTAATCTTTACTAATACTCTTTTCTGCTGCAATTAGGCTTTATTGGCTGTTCTTTCTCCAGCTCCTTAAGGTGTAAAGTTAGGTTGTGTATTTGAAACCTTTCTTGTTTCTTGAAAAAGACTTGTATTGCTATATACTTCCTTCTTAGGACCACCTTTGCTGCCTCCCAAAGGGTTTGAACAGTTGTGTTTTCATTTTCATTTGTTTCCATGAATTTTTTTAATTCTTCTTTTATTTCCTGGTTGACCCATTCATTCTTTAGTAGGAAGCTCTTTAACCTCCAGGGAAGGTTCTTTACAAATTTCCTCTTGTGATTGAGTTCAAGTTGTGAGTTCTTTCCAAATTTCCTCTTGTGATTGAGTTCAAGTTTCAAAGCACTGTGGTCTGAAAATATGTAGCGAGTGATCCTAATCTTTTGGTACTGGTTGAGACCTGATTTCTGACCCAGTATGTGATTTGTTCTGGAGAATGTTCCATGTGCATTTGAGAAGAATGTGTGTTCTGTTGCTTTAAGATGGAATGCTCTGAATATATCTGTAAAGTCCATCTGGTCAGTGTGTCATTCAAAGCCCTTGTTTCTTTGTGATCTTCTACTTAGATGATCTGTCCATTGCTGTGAGTGGGGTGTGAAAGTCCCCTATTATTTTTGTGTTGTTATCAATATGTTTTTTAGTTTTGTTATTAATTAGTTTATATAATCAGCTGATTACATGTCAAGGGCATACATATTTACAATTGTTAAATCTTCTTGTTGGATAGAACCTTTAATTATGATATAGTGTCCTCCCTCATCTCTTATCACAGTTTTTTGTTTAAAATCTAATGTATCTAATATAAGGATTGCTACCCCAGCTTTCTTTTGATGTCCATTAGCATGATAAATGGTTTTCCACCCCCTCCCTTTCAATCTGGAGGTGTCTTTGGGTCTAAAATGAATCTCTTGCTGACAGCATATTGATGGGTCTTGCTTTTTTATCCAATCTGATACTCTGTGTCTTTTGATTGGGGCATTTATCCCATTTACATTCAGAGTAACTATTGAAAGATATGAATTTAGTATCATTAGTCACTGTTTTTGTATATTGTCTCTGTTCCTTTCTGGTCTGTGTTACCTTTGGGCTCTCTCTTCGCTTAAAGCATCCCCTTTAATATTTCTTGCAGGGCTGCTTTAGTGAGCAAAATTCTTGTAGTTTCCATTTGTCCTGGAAGGTCATTATATCTCCTTCTATCCTGAATGACAGCCTTCTTGGGTAAAGTATTCTTGGCTGCATATTTTTCTCATTTAGCACCCTGAATGTATCATGCAGGTCTTTTCTGGCCTGCTAGGTCTCTGTGGATAGGTGTGCTGCCAGTCTTATGTTTCTACCCTTGTAGGTTAAGGACCTCTTGTCCTGAGCTGCTTTCAGGATTTGCTCTTTGTCTGTGAAATTTGCAAACTCCACTATTATATGTAGAAGTGTTCGACCTATTTTTATTGATTTTTTAAATTTTTATTGATTTTGAGGGGCGTTCTCTGTGCCCCCTAGACTTTAATGCCTGTTTCCTTCCCCCAGATTAAGCAAGTTGTTAGCTATAATTTGCTCCAATATACCCCCCCCCAACTCACTCTTTCCTCTTCTTCTGGGACCTCAATTACTCTAATATTGTTTCACTTTATGGTATCACTTATCTCTCAAATTCTACCCTTGTGATCCACTAGTTATCTCTCTTTTTCTCAGCTTCTTTATTCTCCATCATTTTGTCTTCTATATCACTAATTCTCTCTTCTGCCTCATTTACCCTGCAGTTAGAGCCTCCATTTTTATTGCATCTCATTAATAGCTTTTTTGATTTTGACCTGATTAGATTTTAGTTCTTTTATTTCTCAAGAAAGGGATTCTGTAGTATCTTCTATGCTTTTTCAAACCCAACTAGTATATTTATAATCATTAATCTGAACTCTAGTTCCATCATCTTATATTCATACTGATTAGGTGTCTGCCAGTCAGTACTTCCTCTTGTTCTCTTTTTTGAGGGGAGTTTTTCCATCTTATCGTTCTGTCCAGGGAAGAATAGATGAACGAGAGAAGAAAATACTAAAATAGCAACAATGACCCCACAGAATTATGCCCTAAACAAATCAGAAGAGACCAGAAACCGAGGAGAAAAAAAAAAAAAAAAAAAAAAAAAGAGAATATGATCTGACAGGTGCACAGAACAAAGCAATATACTAGATCTGGGGTGTATTTTGGTCTGTTTGTTAGAAAATTAGATCCCAAAATTGTAAAGAAAGAAAAACTTATGTATGTATATGTAAGTGTGTATATATATATATATATATATATATATATATATATATATGTGTGTATATATATACACACATATATATACACATATATACATACACACTTATGTATGTATACATATGTATACTTATGTATGTATACATATATATACATATATATAAGTATATGAGTATATATATATAAGAGCAATACAAACTTATATATATACATACATATATATTATATATATATATATATATAAGCAATACACTTGATTCTGGGTGTATTTTGTCCTATTTGTTAGAGGAAACTACATCCCAAAATTATAAAGAAAGAAAAGCTTATGCCTATACAAAAATAAAGTTAAATACAATGAAAGAATAGAATGTAATTTTAAAAATGAAAGAGTTAAAAAAAGGTTGGTAAAATAAGAAATTTGTTGAAAAGGAAAAAGAAAAAAATTGAAAAACTAATGAATCATAAAAAAAAAAACCCAAATTCTATATTCTATTTTCCCCTAGTGCTGGAGTTTTGTGTTCTCATTGATCGGTAAACTTGGTCTTAGCCAGATGTTCCAGCTGTTCTTCTGGGGCAGGGGCCTGTTGTGCTGAATCTCAGGTTTCTTTGCCCCAGGCAGAATTGCACAGCCCTTGCCAGGGGGTCAGGCTAAGTAAGCAGCTCCAGATTGCTCTATGTGGCTTTTGTTCCCTGAAGGCTTTCTATGCTGCTTTAGAGGATAAAAATAAAAATGGCTGCATCCCCAATCTCCAGCCCCAGAGCTGAAAGATCACGGCCCCAATCCTCAGTGTACCTTTAGGGAAAAGCAGTCAGTCACTCCTGTTTCCCTGGTTTCCCTCTGCACTGTGTTCACCCAGCCAGTGACCAGGCGTTTTTATCTCAGGCACCTAACCCTGTTTGCAGTCTGCAAACTTTGCAGCCTCCTGCGCTGGCATACACCCATGCCACTCCTCCCGGGGGCTAGGAAGGAAGGTCTCACCTCGGTTCTGCTGCTTGCTGGGCCCCTGCTTGGAGAGTGGTAGCCGGCCTGTTTATGGCAACACCGAGCTGAGAGTCCACTCCTGGGCTCGCTGATTGCAGCCAGCTTCCCTGCTCTGGTGCCTGCGAACTCTGCTGTACTCAGGCAATCCTGTTCTTTCTGTAACCCCGGGGATCCTGAGACTACACTGTCCCACCTAGAATTCTGCCCCCCTTCACCACCTGAGTGTCTTTCAGGCAGGGACGTCCCTCACCAGAGCAGATTTCTGGGAGTTCTGATTTTGCGCTCCGCTGTTATATCACTTTGGGTAGCCGCTTAGGAAGGCTTCTTCCTGCCCTGGTTTACCTTCTGAAATATCACCTTGGGTTCACTTCTCCACACCTCCTACCTTGCCAAAAGGGGTCGCTTTTCTATTTGTAGAATTGCAGAAGTTCTTTTCTTAGATCTGTGGTTGAGTTCACAGGTATTCAGAATGATTTGATAGCTCTCTATCAGAATTCAGGGACCAGACGAAACTAGGGTCCCCTACTCCTCCTCCGTCTTCCTCTTCCTCCTAGGATACTGCTTAAAACAAAAAGTGCCAAATCCCGAGAGCAAGCTTTTCGTGCTTCATGAGGTAATATGGATCTACTTCACTCTTCACTCTATTCCATTCTATCTTATGTGAGGCCCATACATAAACTTAAAAGGAGAATAGAGGATATATTAAGGATTAATAAAGAAAACCAACATGAAGACTTTAAAATTACTGACATTCTATGCAATCGATTCTCTTTGATATTTTGCATAATATGGACATGGAAAGGTTTAGTAGAAAGATGACAGGCTCAGAAGCCAGTTGTCTGGGGGTGAGTCCTGGTTTTGCCACTTACAGGTTGAGTGTACTTAAGTAGGTCACTTGGCTTCTCTGAAGCTCTTTAAATTGGGGCAGTGATCATGGCTTAGCTCATGACGTGAGGATCAAATGAGACCTAAGAAGTTGTTTTGTAGATTCCTAAATGCCTCCAAAGAAGAAGATAGTGGTGGTGTTTCAAAGTATTTTTAAATATTAAATTTTATTTACCTTTCAAAAATCTGTTTTAAGTTAGTCATGAAATAAACAAGCTGTTTCGGGGTGGGTCTGATTATTAAAACGATGTTGCCCAGCTGTTCCTGACTTTAAGACAAAAGACTAAGCAAGATGAGGTAGGTTTATAGTCGAGAACAAAGGGTTTAGATTAGGTAGGACTAGGATCTAATAGCAGTTTGATTTGTTTGAAGCTGTAGTGTTTTTCTCAGGCATATTATTATTACTTTTTAAATTTTTTTATTTATTTTTTTTTCCTGGGCAATCACACATTTATTTCATCTTTCCATTTACATAGATTCTTTTTTTTAAAATTTAATTTAATTTTATTTTTTTGATGTAAAGTTCGATGATTCATTAGTTGCGTATAACACCCAGTGCACCATGCAATACGTGCCCTCCTTACTACCCATCACCAGCCTATCCCATTTCCCCACCTCCCCTCCCCTCTGAAGTCCTCAGTTTGTTTCTCAGAGTCCATAGTCTCTCATGCTTCATTCCCCCTTGTGATTACCCCCCTTTCTTCTCCTACCGATCTTCCTACTTCTTATGTTCCATAGATGGGAGAGACCATATGATAATTGTCTTTCTCTGCTTGACTTATTTCACTTAGCATTATCTCCTCCAGTGCCGTCCACATTGCAGCAAATGTTGAGAAATTGTTCTTTTTGATAGCTGAGTAATATTCCATTGTATATATGGACCACATCTTCTTAATCCAGTCATCTGTGAAGGGCATCTTGGCTCTTTCCACGATTTAGCTATTGTGGACAATGCTGCTATAAAATGTTCTTTAGGTGCCTTCAAAAACTAAAAATAGATTTTCATGTGTTTGTGTTAGGTGAGTTAGTTTCCTGCTGAAGATGTAAAGATGATTAATTTACTACCACCTCTAATGTTCACTTCTACCCCAAAAGTCATACATCCACTTTGTAAGTCATTCTGGAAATATTTATGGAATCTGAACTCCTCATAAAAGTAACAATTCTAGTTTTAAAATATCCTGTTATGTGCAGTTTGCAGAATTTCAATATAATTAATGAGGCAAGAAGCTGGCACAGAAGTCATTGCTTAAAAACCCTCCTTAATTTTAGCCGTTCTGACAGGTATAAGGTGGTATCTCATCATAGTTTTGATTTGTATTTCCCTGATGATGAGTGATGTTGGTCCTCTTTTCACGTGTCCGTTGGCTATCCATATATCTTCTTGGGAAAAACATCTATTCCTGTTTCCACCTATTTTTTAACTGGATTATTTGTTTTAAAAATTTTTCCTTCCTATAGCTGTAAGTCTTGAGGTAATCTATAAAAAAGTTTCTTATTTTATTCCTGAAAATGAAAATTCTTTACACTAGCATGTCATATGCAGGAGGTTTGCTTGAGTTGGAGTTTTCAGTATTTCAGTGTGTATCATGAGTTCTGTATTATCTGTTATTGACCTTTTCATATTAGAAAATGAAGCTACTGGCAGTGTTTATCCATACATGTTCGCAAATAGATGGAAAAGACTAATGTACTTCTAAAACAGGCTTTACTCTGTATCTTATGAGAAAATTCTGACCTTTGATTCTTTCTTATTACTACCACTGCTGCTGCTACTGTTATTTCAATTGAATACTTAGTATGTGCCAGCCATTTTTCTAGGTGCTCTAGATATATTAACACCTTCAATTCTCATAATAATCTGCTGACTAGGTAGTATTACCATCCCCAAGTTAACAGAGGAGGAAACGTGTACAGAGAGGTTAAATAACTCTCCTGGGCTAAGTAGCAGAACCAGACCCTTTAATGTTTGGTTCCAGAACACATGCTTCTGCAGTAGTGCCTACCACTAGTCTATTACACTGTCCCTGTTGTGATAGCACTCTGTGTATTGCTTATTCCATCATTAGGAAAATAGAGTATTTTCATAGTTGGAAAGGATAAGGAATTGCACAAAATACACTTATGATTATAGTGTGGATTTTAATGAACTTCTCTTGACTTATAAAATTTGACATCAGGAATTGATTTCATATGAAACTTCAATCGTGTGAAATGACTATGGGGTCAATTTTTATGAGCATATTAGAGAAAGGCGGTGATTAATTCCCACACTCAACCCAGATGCTGATACAGGATTAAGTGTGTAAACTACCACCCAGTGGTAATAGAGTGACTTGGAGAAGAAGTGGGTGCAGGACACAGCAGAGCTGCCAGTAAGTACAGTTTGCTCTTCTTTAGTGCCAGTCATTCAGAGAGCCAGAATTAGCTCATGCATGTTAACTTGGTAAACTTAAAATGACCGTGTATGATGTGGGGGTCAGTTTGGTGTGTTTAGGAAACTGTTTTGTTCAGGAAGAAACATTAGAAACTGTCATACATGTCTAGACAATCAGAATTGTTTATATCAGCAAAACAGTTTTCAAGGAAACATGATCTGACTCTGCATTGGTGTAGAGACCCTGGAAACCTTATGTATTTCTTGTAAAATGTTTCAATAGAAAGGAGCCAGAGAGTACAAGCCCCAGGTGACTTATTACAGATGAACAAATCAGGATCGTATGAAAAAAATAGTGTCATTAAGTGAAGTACCTGAATATATTATAAACCCTTGAACACATTGACGATATCATAGCAGTAGTCACAACCATCACGACAAATGCATCTACTTACATTTATTGTGAATCAGGAAAGTGCTTTCTGTGTGTCATCATATCTCACCCTCTCGCAGATGAGAAAATGGAGGAAAGCAGAGTTAGTTACATGTGCAAGGTTATACAACTAGCAAGCATTATTCATTCACTTACTCAGTATTTATTGAGTATACCTACCTTGGGGCCTGGCACTGTTCTAGGGAGTGGGGACTTAGCAATGAGTAAAACAAAACCCCTACTTTCCTAGAAGGACTTTACCTTCTAGGAGGGAGATAGAAAACAAGCAGATAAACGTGGAAGCATACTCAGTCAGGTGGTAATAAAGATTATGTAGAACAATAAGAGCCAGGAAGGGGGAGGAGTGCCAGGGTAAGGTAGACTGTTGTTGCTTCTTTATATGGGATAGTAGGGGAGACCTCTCTGATAAGGCGACCTTTCAGCAAACACTGGAAGAGAGAGAGGGATATTTGTAGAGAAAAAGCATTCCTGGCAGAGGAGGAGAAGATGTCCCTGTGCTTGGAGTGCCTGAGGAAGATCAGAGAGACTGTATAGTTGTTAGGGGTGAAGGGGAGAATGGTCAGTCAGAGTTTGAACCCAGATTTTATCGGACCCCAAAGCCCACATTTTAACCACTACACTAATCTGATGGGGCACAGTATTACATAACCTACTGTGATTTTGGAGACCCTTTGTATTAGCAAAATGCATACTGTCATAGAAAAGAGGAGGACAACGAAGTTCTACTCTAGAAGTTGTGTGTCGAGTTGAGAATATGTGATAAATCCATTCAGTTTCGGGAGAGGTGCTTCGGAGAACAAAAGGTAGGGAACAATCGTGGACCATAAATTGGGGACCCTGGGAGTATAGTACATACCTCCCCTGCTCAGAATACTTTAGTGGTTCTCTACGGCCTTCAGAGTTTGGGAGACATTATGTAGCTTTCCCACAGCCTCATAGGACATAGACCTAGTTTTGAATGATGAAAAAGACCATTTTCATTACTGCTAAGCTATGCTGCTCTTTTCAGAATGTGAAATCCATTGCATACTCCTTGGCTTCCTGTAACCTACAGAATGAAAAGCCTTGGCAGGGAGCACAGGGCCCTACGTAGAGGAGCTCCTTCCTCCCGCGTTACCCTTACGTCTGCTGCCCCTCCCTTGCATCCCAGCATGGAACAAAACAGTACTCTTCAGTGCCATGTACATGGGACTTTGTACTGAAACGAAATGTCTGAAATGTCCTTCTCCCTCTTGTTTTCTTGTTTTGTGATGAAGATTTTATATCCTCCTTGAAGACTTTACCACTTTCTTTCCCAGACTGAGTTACAACTTCTTGCTGGGGCTGCTTTCAGAGCTTACATATCTCTGTACTTGCTCATCATTTCCAGTGGAAATCATTCTTTGAGTCCCTGTCCTCCTAGCCAGGATTAGAGCCCTTGCTCTGTGCTACCGGAAAAATCTATGCAACATGGATCTGCCTCTTATCACGTTTTTGGGGGGGTAATTTTTCAGCCTCTTCTTTCAGACTCTAAGCCATTGAGAGCTGGTGCCTCGCTTTGATCTGTGTTGCAGCCACTGAGAGGAGCACTCGGCGTAGTTTATCAGCTCATTTAAATTAAACTTAGGATATTGGATGCTGAGTTATAATGATGACACGTTTGATCAGAGCAAAACAAGTAGAATTGGTTGAGCAGTGATATTAATTCACTCAGAAAAAATAGATGGTAATAAAAACAGTGCTATTTAATGAAAGATTATTGTGTGCCAGATATTAAACTTAGTGCTGAAACACATCATTCCATTATTCTAAATGAAATTCAAACTTGAAAGATACACCTTATTAGGTATCACTTTAAAGTTAAATTGTCATATTAGATATAACTTTTAAAACTAAACTGTAAAAAATGCATTCATTTTCAAACTATTGCTCACTGGATAGTGGGAGGTGTTAGTGGGGCTTTAAGTGGAAGGGAAATGTCCTTAGAAAGGGACAGACGTCATCTTTGTTTTTTTATACTCAGTTTTTAAAGCGTTACTACAAATGTGTATACTTGGCTACATGCAGAGCTCTTCCGGAAAGAACACTGTTCTCATTTATAATTTGGACATGGCATGGTGGGTGAGACAGAGGGCTGTTGGAAAAGTGAGCCCAGATGAGACCCTGAATAATGCAGTGCTTCGTGCTGGATCAACGGTTAATTGTAAAGGCTTCAGAAGTGCTATCCTTAAACCGAGGGGCAAAGTAGGCTACTTAACGCCATGGTCACTTAGCCTAATTCCTGACTTTCATTCAGTACAAAACCCATTCATTGGGAAGTCTATTGAGTAGCTTTTGAACAGGAATTCTCATTCCTGATTGCTTTGTGTTTCCCTGACAAGAATGCTATCTCAAACAGATAACGCTTATAATCACTGATAAATCATTTTTAGACATGTTTTTAATTTTGGCTTATAACCATTTATATGTTACTCTAGCAATGTTGAATTATACTCTGAAATATCATTGAATGCAAATCTCAAAACAATTTATCATGCAATTTTTCACACTTCTCATAGCACGATGTAGCTCTTCTTCCTGCCCTCTCCCTCCCCAAAAAAGGGGGGGTTGATTTTATCATCTCTTTAATTTCTCAATATTTTGTGCTGAGTAAAGTGGATTAGATATTCTTAATATTTAAAGCCTATCAGTAGGAGAGGCTATATTAGTGCTCAGAAAGGATATTTAAGACATTATTCTGCTTTCGACTCTTTTCTTTATCCAGTTGACAGTTATTCTAAAGTTCTTTGGTGGTTTTATTGCAGTGACCCAGCTGCCAGAGCTCTGTGGGAAGCCTTACTGAGCACCAAGCACAAAGAGGCAGTGATGGAAGTCCGGAGACATCTAGTGGAAGCAGCAAGCAGAGAAAACCTGCCAATCAAGATGAGTATGGGTAAGCACGTCTGCTGCTAGGACAGTGACCATAGGCTATGAGGAAGTTGATTTGAGTCTCTCTGAACCGTGGGACAATCCAACCAACAAGGCATCTCAGTGAAAGTATGGACTCTGAGAAACAAACTGAGGGCCTCAGAGGGGAGGGGGGTGGGGGAATGGGATAGACTGGTGATGGGTAGTAAGGAGGGCACGTATTGCATGGTGCACTGGGTGTTATACGCAACTAATGAATCATCGAACTTTACATCAGAAACCAGGGATGTATTGTATGGTGACTGACATAATATAATAAAAAAAAAAGACATTTGTAAACTGTTGAAACAGTAGGCAGGGAATAGGGACGCACTGCCCTCAGGGTTCAGAAATGACCTCCCTTTTTAGACTCAACTTTAGGAACTAACTAACTTCCTCCCTCCCTCCCTCCCTCCTTCCTTCCCATCCATTTTCTCTTTCCCTCTTTCTCTTTCTTTCCACAGTTCTAGATACACATTAATAACAAGTGTGCTTACTGTATGGAGTTCCTTATCCATAAGCATGGTGAAACAAGGACAGATTCATATTGTGAATCAAGAAAAGTAGGATTGCACAAAGATTTGGTTGATAAGGTTAATTTATATTGCAGTTCAATGACGTACCCTTATGATGCTATCACAGAACAGAAATCAATTTTTATTGCTCAGTATGGGACTCTTGAAAGATCAACACACTCTACTTTTCTAAAGGACTGTATCTTTTTAAAAATATCAAAGCCAGAAATAAATTGTTAAGAAAGACAGGCAACCCCATGTGTTCAAGTTAAATCTTTGAGTTTTCTGTTGACCAAAGGAGGAAAAAAAAAGCCTCAGATGAAATGATCTGCATTCTCCCCAAACTCCAGACATGGGGAGAGAAAAAAGAAGGAAAGATACAGACAATTGTTAGCAAACTTTGTTTATAAGAAGGACTGAAAACATTGGCCCAAATCACACTTTAGCCATGTGCCAACTATAATTTGGTAAAAGCTTAACAGTGCAGCTCCCCGTTTCTGCTTCGTATCACTAGTCAGAATTTCTGGTGTGTCTCATTTTCATATACCAACAAATATATCACCATGAACAGTAAGGGAAAGATCTGGTGCTTAAACATAATAAAACATTGGTATTTGAAAATTCCTTATCACATAGCTTATCATAAAAAAATTCATGCTGTGGTCTCTTAGATGGCTGGAATGCTTTTTCTAGCACCATTTAAAACTATGAAATATGCTTTAAACTGTGTGCTATTCTCCCAACCCCTACTGTAAATTCTACTGAGGTATAAATTTTTCTGTGATAGAGGTTTCTAATAATTTTGAGACATTAAAGAGAAATTTTAATTTCGAGATTGAGGATTCTCTTGTATTTAAATTGACTGAGAGGGATCCCATGATTCTAACCTCAGATCTTAAATATAACATTTCTCAGTACAGGGTAAAGTCATATTAAAACATTACGAACACCAATAGAAGGAAACATCATTCTGTGAAAGGAAAAACGTTTAATTGCTAAAACAAAGAATAAAATTCATTTTATCATTTCACATATAAACACATGCCGTCTTTCTAAGAGCTTGTTATTAAATTGTCAGTTAGCTAAATAAATGTATTCCAGAGAAGTGATTTTTAAAACATTGTAAACCGAATTGAATTTTTCCCACTGGCTTTCAAGATGAAAAATGTATCCTGAAAGTACAAAAGAAATAGACTCTGAGAAACCCATTTGTTTGGATCCAAAATGTGCACTTACAGAAGAAATGAGTAGAAGATGCCTGTCTCAGTTTCTACATTTTACGCAGCCTCTGTCTCCCTGGAGTCCTTATGCGGTTGGAGGATCTTCACCGATTTGTCCTCTTGCTCTCTGCAGAATGGACATACTTCCCAGTGTTTAATGGGTGGCTGGAAGATCCTATAGGAGCTGAAGGAAAACAGATCTCTATGACATCGTTCTTTCTTTTGCAGCCAGATCTCTTGGCAAGAATATTCTCTTGATTCCTCTGTTGCTTCATTATTTTCTTGCTTATTAATCTAGTGCAGTCTGGCTTCTGACACTTTTTTTACTGAAAAGTCTCCCAGACCACTAAATATAAGTTCGTTTTTCTCAGTCCTCATCCTTCTTGACCTCTTTGCAGCATTCACTTCTAGACTTGCTGCTGCCTTGTGCACGTGATTGTGATGGGATGCAAAACCAGCTATGTCTGGTTCTGTCACCGAAGAGCCAGACTTCAACTTCTCTGTCCATAAAAATAGGGAAAATATCTATTTCCTGCAATATTGAAGGAGAAAGAAAGCTCAGAGCAGAATGAAGTTTCTAACTGAAGCAGACTGGGATTGATGTATTGTGGGCCTAGAAGCAGAAGTCTGGGAGAAGGAATCTACATGGGAAACCAGATTATGAGAAGGTTGTTTGACAAGAGGGAAATCAAAGCAAACAAACCGAGTTCAGTGATTTTCCCCTTTCTGGGAAATATGCTTACTCACTTTTTCCCATTCACTTGTCCTTTTCTAATCTTTATGCTGAGTATCTCCCTTTTGATAATGCGTTCTTTCTTTATGCAGAATTCTAAATGGTTTTCCCATTTTCAGCTTAGTTATGATTACTTTCGGTCGCTTTGTTCCTGAGTCTGTTAATCCCCCAAATTACCTTGCTTGTATTTGGAATTTACAAGCTTTTGTGGTCAGTTTTGTAGAAAAATCTCTTGAGCTAATTTCCAGATAATAATCTGATCTATTACATTGAGATATGTCTTACTTTACTCTCCAAGTTGTGGGCACTGTAGTGTCTGCTTCATATACTCACTGTTACATGGAGTGAGTTCTTTCAACCATTTGTGAAAAGACGAGCCTTTCCCACCTTTACCATCGCAACTGCCTCTAGTTTGGAGCCACAGACAGAGCCCTAGTTTGTTAATGTCCCTCCAAAAGTGTGATGTCCAGAGCTGAAGAATGATGTCTTGGTCTTCACCTCTTTTTAGGTACTCTACTTCTAATGAAGCTCCGAATGAGATTAGTGAGTTTTGCTTCCCACCAGTGCCACACTCACTATCTTTTCCTCCTTTACCACTTCCTACTACTGGCTTTAAAAAGCAGCAATAAATCAAAGCACTCTACAATTTTACTCAATCTATACTTTTTCCAACAGCATTGAGGATACTGTGTTTACTATATTGGTATTTGAGTTCTTCCAGTTCTGACTGGATAACAACTACGTTTCGATCACATTTATATCTTTTGCCTTCATTTTGGAGAATTTTACCTGGGATTAAGGGGAGTATGTGTGCATACATATCCATGTGTTTGTGTCTGTGTCCATGTCTGTGTGTGAAATGAGTGGGGAAATTGTCAAACAGCAAAAGGGATAGCTTAAAACCCAATAAGACCCACATACCATGTGATATACGGTAATTTACAAAAGATGAAAAAATCTGGCTGCCTTGTAGGACACATACACTGATTATTAACTCTCACACTTCCTTGTCTTCATATAGAAGCTGTTACCACAATTTGAGGATTGGGGAAGGGAATTGATTTTTACTTTAATGGAGTTTTACACGATTTGTTTCTTGCAAGCCTTTCAATAATCTTATGAATTTGGTACTTTTTTGTTACTCCCATTTCGCAGACAAGGAAAACTGAGACCCAAAAAGGTGATGTTTCTTTTCCAGGATTCTGTGCCAGTTGTGGGTTATTGTCTCTCAGATCTCACTTCGCCCTTCCACTCTGTAGCGCTGGGACTCTGCAGACCACACTTCTGCTCTTCCAGCTGGCTCTCTGCTAGAGGGAGAGGGCGAGGCTGGTAAGGAAGGAGCCATGTGCCCCTTCCTCTCTGCTTCCTGCGACCTTTCCTTCTGCTTGGCAGGTTCAGGCCGGCACTACTGCACCCCAGCAGCGCCAGGGCACCTGGTGGTAGCGGCTGAATTCTTTCTGCAGTTTGTGGGCCCGCCCCCTCAGGGGTGCCCATGCAGCCGACCAGCGCCCCTTTTTAGACATCTGAGATTCAGTCACAGGTTCTTACGTTTCTCAGTTTTAATAAGTCCAACCTCTTCCCTTTGTTTCCTCCATCCAGGAGTGGTCTCTGCTTCCAACAGTTGCCTCGGCCACGATACCTTGGAGTTCTCTTTTTACCCTTTCAGCGATGCAGTTAACAGTTTTGCATGTTACATTTTCTCTCTTCAGATAACTGCTGTGTTTTGTGCCTGTCTGGGCCCAGACTGATAGCCTTGCAGCAAGTGAGCCAGGATACAAACCTGGGTCTGCTGACTTCTGTATCAGGCCTTTTTCTAGAGAGAGGAATCAAACTACTGGAACACAGAGATGATTGTGCCATCCTGGAACTTAAAACCCTTGGGTGGGTCCCCACTGCCTCAAGAGAGTGTCCAACCTCCTCAGCCGGCTGATTATAAAATTCCTCTGCCTTCTGGCTGGGTGCTTCCCCGATCCTTTCCCACTGCCTTCGCTTCTCCCCATACTCCGGCAGGAGCTGCTGCAGAGCTGGATCTTTCTTGTCTTCGCCTGGAATATTCGCATTTGATTGTCCCTGCAGATCCATTGCCCCCTGCTCTACCTGTGCTTCTGGAGACTAACGTTTTGGACTACTTCAACAGGCTTCCCTGTCCTTGACCTCTCAGGTAGATTCGGCCAATGGGAGGCGTGGTAGGGGTTTTAGAGGGTGAGGCGAGAGTGTCCTTAGGGTGTTGTTTACCTGGCTTCTTCCTTGCCGGGATGCGATTGGTTGCATCCCTCTACTCAACCCTTGTTGATTTCCTTAGCCTGCATTCTTATAAAAAGTCCCATCATTAAGCTTACCTTATTTTCCTTGTTTGAGTGTGCCATCTCTTTCTTGCCAGGCCCTTGACTAATATAACCACTCACTTTCCAGTGCACACGGTGTGCAAGCATACACACACACACACACACACATCTTTCTTGTCCAAGCTCATCTCACTTTTCAGGATCTAATGTAGAAGTCACTTTCTCTGTGAAACCGTATCTAATCTCCTTCTACTCATCTTCCTCCACCCTTCCTCAGCAGGCTGAATTGATTGCTCTGGCTTCTGAGCACCCACAGCTGTTTTTCTTGTTGCACTTACCACAGTGCATTGTAGTTAAATGTGTGTGGATCTGAAACCTTGCTAGGTAGTTTCCATATCATATTCTTCCCTGGCTGTTTAGCTTGGTACATAGTGAATGGCTTAGTACTTGGGACTGAATTGCTTGATGAGTGTGGTTGAGTAATAGAGGGATAATGATTATTTCCACTTTCTCTTACATACATTAATATTTTTATTTACAAATTTCGGATATTTCTTGTTCTTCTTGATGTCTGTGTAACATCCAATCATGTATTCTCCCTTGGGTTCTTTTGTTTTTTTCTCTTTTTTAAGATTTTATTTATTTACTGGAGAGAGAGAGTATGTGTGTGTGCATGAGTGGGGGGAAGGACAGAGGAAGACGGACAAGCAGACTCCCCACTGAGCAGGGATCCTGATGCAGGACTTGATCCCAAGACCCTGAGATCATGACCCTAGCTGAACTCAGACACTTAATTGACTGAGCCGCCCAGGTGCCCTCCTTGGGTTCTTTTCCCTTGGTCTTCATGTCACTCTGCTCTTCTGATTATCTTCCTCTTTTTTTTTCCCCCAGTTAGTTTCGGAGGTAGGATTTAGTGATTCATCAGTTACATATAACATCAGTGCTCATTACATTAAGTGCCCTCCTTAATACCCATCATCCAGATACCTCATCCCTCTATCTACCTCCCCTCCAGCAACCCTCAGTTTGTTTCCTACAGTTAAGAGTCTTTTATCATTTTTCTCCTTCTCTGATTTCATCTTATTTTATTTTTCTCTCCATTCCCCTGTGATCCTGTTTTGTTTCTTATATTCCACATATGAGTGAAATCATATGATAATTGTTCTTCTCTGATTTTGCATAGCATACTACCCTTTAGTTTCATCCACGTCATTGTAAATAGTTAGATTTCATTTTTTTTTTGATGGCTAAGTAATATTCCGTTGTGTGTGTATTATGTATATATATATGTATATATATATGTGTATTATATATATATATGTATATATATATGTGTATTATATATATATATATACACACCACATCTTCTTTATCCATTCATCTGTCTATAGACATCTGGGCTCTTTCCATAGTTTGGCTATTGTAGACATTGCTGGTATAAACATAGGAGTGCAGGTGCCCCTTTGGATCACTATGTTGTTTGTATCCTTTGGGTAAATACCAGCAATTGCATGACTAGGTATTTATCATTGTGGTTTTGATTTGTATTTCCCTGATGCCAAGTGACGTTGAGCCTTTTTTCATGTGTCTGTTGGCCATTTGTATGTCTTCTTTGGAGAAATGTCTGTTCATGTCTTCTGCCCATTCTTGATTGGATTATTTGTTCTTTAGGTGTTGAGTTTGATAAGTTCTTTATAGATTTTGGATACTAGCCCTTTATCTGGTAAGACATTTGCCGATATCTTCTCCCATTCCATAGGTTGCCTTTTAGCTTTGTTGGCTGTTTCCTTTGCTGGCAAAAGCTTTTTATCTTGCTGAAGTCCCAATAGTTCATTTTTGCTTTTGTTTCTCTTGACTTTGGAGACATGTTTAGCAAGAAGTTGCTGTGACCAAGGTCAAAGAGATTGCTGCCTACCTTCTCCTCTAGGATTTTGATGGATTCCTATCTCTCATTCCTTTCATCCATTTTGAGTCTGTTTTTGTGTATGGTATAAGAAAGTGGTCCAGTTTCATTCTTCTGTATGTGGCTGTCCAATTTTCCCAACACCATTTGTTGAGGAGACTGTCTTTTTTCCATTGGATATTCTTTCTTACTTTGTCGATTAGTTGACCATAGAGTTGAGGGTCCATTTCTGGGTTCTCTATTCTGTTCCATTGATCTTTGTGTCTTTTTTTATGCCAATACCATTCTGTCTTGATGATTACAACTTTGTAATAGAGCTTGAAGTCCAAAATTGTGATACCACCAGTTTTGTTTTTCTTTTTCAACAGTCCTTTGGCTATTCAGGGTCTCTTCTGGTTCCATACAAATTTTAGGATTATTCGTTCTAGTTCTCTGAAAAAAAGTTAATGGTATTTTGATAGGGATTGCACTGAATGTGTAGATTGCTTTAACAATATTTTTTCTTCCAATCCATGAACATGGAATGTTTTTCTGTTTCTTTTTCCTCAATTTCTTTCATGAGTGTTCTATAGTCTTCAGAGAAGGGATCCTTTGCCTTTTTGGTTAGGTTTATTTCTAGGTATCTTATGGCTTTTGGTACAATTGTAAATGGGATCGATTCCTTGATTTCTCTTTCTTCTGCCTCATTGTTTGTGTATAGAAATACACCTGACTTTTGTGCATTGATTTTGTATCTTGTGACTTTGCTGAATTCTATATTAGTTCTAGCAATTTTTTAGTGAAGTCTTTTGGGTTTTCTACATAGAGTGTCATGTCATCTGCAAAGAGTGAAAGCTGACCTCTTCCTTGCTGATTTGGATGCCTTTTATTTCTTTTTGCTGTCTGATTGGTGAGACTAGGACTTCCAGTACTATATTGAACAACAGTGGTGAGAGTAGACATCTCTGTTGTGTTCCTGACCTTCGGGGAAAAGATCTGTTTTTCCCCGTTAAGGATGATATTTGCTGTGAGATATATATATATATACAGCATATATATATATATGGCTTTTATGATATTGAGGTATGTTCCTTCTATCCCTATACTGCAGAGAGTTTTATCATGAAAAGTTGCTATATTTTATCAAATGCTTTTTCTGCATCTATTGAGAGCATCATATGGTTCTTGTCCTTTCTTTTAATAATGTGGTGTATCACATTGATTGATTTGCGGATGCTAAACCACTCTTGCAACCCAGGAATAAATCCCACTTGGTTGTGGTGAATAATCCTTTTAATGTACTGTTGGATCCTATTAGCTAGTATCTTGGTGAGAATTTTTGCATCTTGTTCATCATGGATATTAGTCTGTAATTCTCCTTTTTGGTGGGGTCTTTGTCTGGTTTTGGGATCAAAGTAATGCTGGCATCATAGAGTGAGTTTGGAAGTTTTCCTTCCATTTCAATTTTTGGAAAGAGTTTCAGAAGAATAGGTATTATTGCTTCTTTAAATATTGGTAGAATTCTGCTGGGAGGCCATCCCTGATTATCTTCCTTTTTCTGGTAATTGTTTTACGCCTTCTGTTCCTTACTTCTAGTTTCCTAGAAGACTGTAGATATTTTTGTATCCCCTGTTGTGCCTTGTACATAGATACTCAGTTAATGATTGCTACTATTCTTTTAAATTTTTTTTTAATTTTTAAATTTATTTTTTATAATGTACAGTTAGCCAGCACATAGTATATCATTAGTTTTTGATATAATGTTCAGCTACTAATCGTAAAGCCTACTTCTATCCCTCCCTCCCCCTCCAAAAAACTGAAATACCCTTTCAGTCTCTTGGCTTCATCTTATCTAACACTTTCTCCAGTTTATCTCTTGTCCCCTCCCATCCTCTTTAATAGACAGCATCTTATATTCCTGTTGGTACTGCTTGTGTTCATATTGCTATCTATTGCAGCAGTTACTAGCAGACGCTGAGTAGCTGGGACTCAGAACTCTTGCCTGTGCTTCTTAGTATTCCCCACACCTAACACAAGACCTTGAACTTATTCTATACCAATAAATGTTTATGAAATTAATAAGTACATTTTGAATTAATACTATCAGTTGGTATTTGTTATATACTTGTTTAATGGATTGCTTTTTCTATCACTCTCTTACGGAATCCAAGGGTGACGTTGATTTAGAACACTAGTTCTCAAACTTCTTGGTCTTAGAACCCCTTTACATTCTTAAAATTGTTGAGGACCCCACAAGCTTTGTTTATGTGGATTATATCTATTGACTCTTTGATAGGTAGACAATATTATATTAGAAATTCAGGACTTCCGGTTAAGATGGCGGAGGAGTAGGAGACACCGTTTTCAGCCGGTCCTCCGAGTCGAGCTGGATAGGTACCAGACCAGCCTAAACAACCATGGAACCAGCCTGACACGCAGGAAGATGCATCTGGATCTCTACAAATGAACATCTCCAGCACTGAGTATTGAGGTACGAAGCGGGGAGCCATGAAACTGTGCACAGATATCCGAAGATAAACAGAAGGGGGAGGGAGCCGCCGCGTTCGGGCGCCGGGAAGCGGTAGCCACTTGCATGGGAGAGCGGGCGGGGCTCGAGGTCGGCACCCGCAAAACAGCAGACTGAGACCGTGAGCCGGGTGCGCGCGCCACCAGGCATCTCGCGGAACACCGGAATCCCGGTGCGCTCACTGGATCCAGACTGAGACCGGGAGATCCGGGAGCGCGCGGGGCGGCTGGCGGCTGGCGGCATTAGAAACACAAAGGACAGAGACGCGCCGGCCCTGGAAGTGAGGGCTGGGACGCCGGGTGTGGGGCGCACATCCCGGGACGCTGCAGGGTTGAGCAGCACCAACAGTAACAGAGTTAAAGTGGCCAGAACATTAGTAGAGAACGGGCCGCAATCC
>NW_024426996.1:41730985-41829929 GCF_017311325.1 Ursus maritimus
CTCTGACTCTCAGAAGAGGCACAGCAAACCGCCAGGGAAAGCCGCCAGAGAACAAAAGCCTGGAAA
The DNA here is from genome assembly GCF_017311325.1 of Ursus maritimus. Classification (NCBI taxonomy): domain Eukaryota; kingdom Metazoa; phylum Chordata; class Mammalia; order Carnivora; family Ursidae; genus Ursus; species Ursus maritimus. The sequence continues at coordinate 41,731,052 of NW_024426996.1, forward strand.
TACCGGCTCAGAGAGTGCCCATCCCCATCCTCCCTCGCAGGGGACACGGAGACTCTACCCAAACAGGGTTGCCTGAGTATCGGCGCGGCAGGCCCCTCCCCCAGAACACAGAAGGCAGGCTGAGAAATCAAGAAGCCCACAACCCGGGCGCCTGGGTGGCGCAGTCATTGAGCGCCTGCCTTCGGCTTAGGGCGTGATCCCGGCGTTCCGGAAAGGAGTCCCTCATCGGGCTCCTCCGCTGGGAGCCTGCTTCTTCCTCTCCCACTCCCCTGCTTCTGTTCCCTCTCTCGCTGGTTGGCTGCCACATAAATAAATAAATAAAATCTTTAAAGAAGAAGCCCACATCCCTAAGATCCCTATAAAACAAGGGGCACGGCCTGGGACCCAGTCAATAATTTGGGCTCTGGAAACCCCGCAACCTCTCTTCATCAGAATGACAAGAAGGAGAAGCCCCCCCCAGCAAAGAAAAGACAGTGATTCTGTGGCCTCTGCCACAGAAATAATGGATATGGATGTAACCAAATTATCAGAAATGGAATTCAGAGTAACGATGGTCAAAATGATGAGTAGAATTGAAAAAACTATTAACGAAAAGGTTACTGAGAATATAGAATCCCTAAGGACAGAAATGAGAGCGAATCTGACAGAAATTAAAAATTCTATGAGCCAAATGCAGGCAAAACTAGAGGCTCTGACGGCCAGGGTCGCAGAAGCAGAGGAACGGGTTAGTGAATTGGAGGATGGGTTAATAGAGGAAAAAATGAAAATAGAAGATGGTCTTAAAAAAATCCACGCCCACGAATGTAGGTTACGGGAGATTACTGACTCAATGAAACGATCCAATGTTAGAATCATCGGCATCCCCGAGGGGGTGGAGAAAAACAGAGGTCTAGAAGAGATATTTGAACAAATTGTAGCTGAAAACTTCCCTAATCTAGCAAGGGAAACAAACATTCGTGTCCAAGAGGCAGAGAGGACCCCTCCCAAGCTCAACCACGACAAACCTACGCCACGTCACGTCATAGTGCAATTCGCAAATATTAGATGCAAGGATACAGTATTGAAAGCGGCCAGGGCAAAGAAATTTCTCACGTACCAAGGCAAAAGCATCAGAATTACGTCAGACCTGTCTACACAGACCTGGAATGAGAGAAAGGGTTGGGGGAGCATATTTAAAGCTCTTTCAGAGAAAAACATGCAGCCAAGGATCCTTTATCCAGCAAGGCTGTCATTCAGAATTGATGGAGAAATAAAGACATTTCAGAATCGCCAGTCACTAACCAATTTTGTAACCACGAAACCAGCCCTACAGGAGATATTACGGGGGGTTCTATAAAAGTAAAAAGGCCCCAAGAGTGATACAGAACAGAAAGTCACAGCCAATACAAACAAAGACTTTACTGGCAACATGGCAACATTAAAATCATATCTCTCAGTAATCAGTCTTAATGTAAATGGTTTGAACCATCCCATAAAACGCCACAGGGTTGCAGATTGGATAAAAAGAAATGACCCATCCATTTGCTGTCTACAAGAGACTCATTTCGAACCCAAAGATGCATTCAGACTGAGAGTAAGGGGATGGAGTACCATCTTTCACGCAAATGGACCTCAAAAGAAAGCTGGGGTAGCAATTCTCATATCAGATAAATTGGATTTTAAACTACAGACTATAGTTAGAGATGCAGAAGGGCACTATATTATTCTTAAGGGAAGTATTCAACAAGTGGATATGACAATTATAAATATATATGCCCCCAACAGGGGAGCAGCAAGATACACAAGCCAACTCTTAACCAGAATAAAGAGACATATAAATAAAAATACATTAATAGTAGGGGACCTCAACACTCCACTCTCAGAAATAGACAGAACACCCTGGCAAAAACTAAGCAAAGAATCAAAGGCTTTGAATGCCATACTCGACGAGTTGGACCTCATAGATATATATAGAACACTACACCCCAGAACCAAAGAATACTCATTCTATTCTAATGCCCATGGAACATTCTCAAGAATAGACCATGTTCTGGGACACAAAACAGGTCTCAACCGATACCAAAAGATTGAAATTATCCCCTGCATATTCTCAGACCACAACGCTCTGAAATTGGAACTCAACCACAAGGAAAAATTTGGAAGAAACTCAAACACTTGGAGACTAAGAACCATCCTGCTCAGGAATGACTCGATAAACCAGGAAATCAAAAATCAAATTAAACAATTTATGGAGACCAATGAGAATGAAAATACAACAGTCCAAAACCTATGGGATACTGCAAAGGCAGTCCTAAGGGGGAAATACATAGCCATCCAAGCCTCACTCAAAAGAATAGAAAAATCTAAAATGCAGTTTTTATATTCTCACCTCAAGAAGCTGGAACAGCAACAGAGGGACAGGCCTAATCCACGCACGAGGAAGCAGTTGACCAAAATTAGAGCTGAAATCAATCAAGCAGAAACCAGAAGTACAGTAGAGCAGATCAACAGGACTAGAAGCTGGTTCTTTGAGAGAATCAATAAAATTGACAGACCACTGGCAAGACTTATCCAAAAGAAAAGAGAAAGGACCCAGATTATTAAAATTATGAATGAAAAAGGAGAGGTCACGACGAACACCATTGAAATTGGAAGGATTATTAGAAATTTTTATCAACAGCTATATGCCAATAAACTAAGCAATCTGGAAGAGATGGAATCCTTCCTGGAAACCTATAAACTACCAAGATTGAAACCGGAAGAAATTGATTCCTTAAACAGGCCAATTAATTATGAAGAAATTGAGTCAGTGATAAACAACCTTCCAAATAACAAAACTCCAGGCCCGGACGGTTTTCCTGGGGAATTCTACCAAACATTCAAAGAAGAAATAATACCTATTCTCCTAAAGCTATTTCAAAAAATAGAAACAGAAGGAAAGCTACCAAACTCATTCTATGAGGCCAATATTACCTTGATCCCCAAACCAGGCAAAGACCCCCTCAAAAAGGAGAATTACAGACCGATTTCCCTAATGAATATGGACGCCAAAATCCTCAACAAGATACTTGCTAATAGAATCCAACAGTACATTAAAAGGATTATCCATCACGATCAAGTGGGATTCATACCTGGGATGCAAGCGTGGTTCAATATTCGCAAATCAATCAGCGTGATACATCATATCAACAAGAAAAGACTCAGGAACCATATGATCCTCTCAATCGATGCCGAAAAAGCATTTGACAAAATACAGCATCCTTTCCTGATTAAAACCCTTCAGAGTGTAGGAATAGAAGGTACATTTCTCAATCTCATAAAAGCCATCTATGAAAAGCCTACTGCAAATATTATTCTCAATGGGGAAAAGCTGGAAGCCTTTCCCTTAAGATCAGGAACACGACAAGGATGCCCACTCTCGCCACTATTATTCAACATAGTACTAGAAGTCCTTGCAACAGCAATCAGACGACAAAAAGGGATCAAAGGTATTCAAATTGGCAAAGAAGAAGTCAAAATGTCTCTCTTTGCAGATGACATGATACTCTATATGGAAAACCCAAAAGAAGCCACTCCCAAACTATTAGAAGTTATAGAGCAATTCAGTAACGTGGCAGGATACAAAATAAATGCTCAGAAATCAGTTGCATTTCTATACACGAATAACGAGACCGAAGAAAGAGAAATTAGGGAATCCATCCCATTTACAATAGCACCAAAAACCATACGTTACCTTGGAATTAACTTAACCAGAGACGTAAAGGACCTATATTCTAGAAACTATAAATCACTCTTGAAAGACATTGAGGAAGACATAAAAAGATGGAAAGATATTCCATGCTCATGGATCGGAAGAATTAACATAGTTAAAATGTCCATGCTACCCAGAGCAATCTACACTTTCAATGCTATCCCGATCAAAATACCAAGGACATTTTTCAAAGAACTGGAACAAACAGTCCTTAAATTTGTATGGAACCAGAAAAGGCCCCGAATCTCCAAGGAACTGTTGAAAAGGAAAAACAAAGCTGGGGGCATCACAATGCCGGATTTCGAGCTGTACTACAAAGCTGTGATCACAAAGACAGCATGGTACTGGCACAAAAACAGACACATAGACCAATGGAACAGAATAGAGAGCCCAGAAATGGACCCTCGGCTCTTTGGGCAACTAATATTTGATAAAGCAGGAAAAAACATCCGGTGGGAAAAAGACAGTCTCTTCAAAAAATGGTGCTGGGAAAACTGGACAGCTACATGTAAAAGAATGAAACTTGACCACTGTCTCACACCATACACAAAAATAAACTCCAAATGGATGACAGACCTCGATGTGAGACAGGAATCCATCAAAATCCTAGAGGAGAACGTAGGCAGCAACCTCTACGACATCGGCCAAAGCAACCTTTTTCATGACACATCCCCAAAGGCAAGAGAAACAAAAGATAAAATGAATTTATGGGACTTCATCAAGATTAAAAGTTTCTGCACAGCCAAGGAAACAGTCAGAAAAACTAAGAGGAAGACCACGGAATGGGAGAATATATTTGCAAATGACACTACAGATAAAGGACTGGTATCCAAGATCTACAAAGAACTTCTCAAACTCAATACATGAGAAACAAATAAACAAATCAAAAAATGGGCAGAAGATATGAACAGACACTTTTCCAATGAAGACATACAAATGGCTAACAGACACATGAAAAAATGTTCAAAATCATTAGCCATCAGGGAAATTCAAATCAAAACCACACTGAGATACCACCTTACGCCAGTTAGAATGGCAAAAATAGACAAGGCAAGAAACAACAATTGTTGGAGAGGATGTGGAGAAAGGGGATCCCTCCTACATTGTTGGTGGGAATGCAAGTTGGTACAGCCACTCTGGAAAACAGTGTGGAGGTCCCTTAAAAAGTTAAATACTGAGCTACCCTATGATCCAGCCATTGCACTACTGGGTGTTTACCCCAAAGATACAGATTTAGTGAAGAGAAGGGCCAGATGCACCCCAATGTTCATAGCAGCAATGTCCACAATAGTTAAATCGTGGAAGGAGCCGAGATGCCCTTCAACAGGTGACTGGATTAAGAAGTTGTGGTCCATATATACAATGGAATAGTACTCAGCTATCAGAAAGAATGAGTTCTCAACATTTGCTACAACATGGACGGCACTGGAGGAGATAATGCTAAGTGAAATAAGTCAAGCAGAGAAAGACAACTATCATATGATTTCTCTCATCTATGGAACATAAGAACTAGGATGATCGGTAGGGGAAGAAAGGGATAAAGAAAGGGATAAAGAAAGGTAATCAGAAGGGGGAATGAAACATGAGAGACTATGGACTATGAGAAACAAACTGAGGGCCTCAGAGGGGAGGGGGGTGGGGGAATTGGATAGGCTGGTGATGGGTATTAAGGAGGGCACGTATTGCATGGTGCACTGGGTGTTATACACAACTAATGAATCATCGAGCCTTACATCGGAAACCAGGGATGTACTGTATGGTGACTAACAATATAATTTAAAAAAATATATTATATTAGAAATTCAAGCAGGGACAATTTTTAAAAATATTTATTAATTAATATAAAAATATGGTAAACCTATTACATGTGAACATGAGTAATGTTTTTATGAAAAATAACGGTTTTCTAAAACAAAATAATGTACAGTAGCACTGTTTTGCATTTTTGTGCACCTCTAATGTCTGGTTTAATAGAAGGCAGCTGTGTTCTCATGTTTGCTTCTTCATTTAATCTGTTATGATGTAGTATTTTGGATGAAGTGTATAAAAATAAGTGGCCTTAGAAAGATATATAGTTGGAAAAAGGAGGACTATTTTAATACCTTTTCAGAAAATTGAAGATATTCTTCTTTGATACTACACCATCTTTACAAGAGGCAATTTCTTACATTTAATTACATTGTGGAATATGAAACTGTATCATTGGATTTTCCATACTGTGTTACATTAAAAGCCATTGATCTCTCTTGTGCTTTAAGTGGATCTTTTAAACACACATTATTTATACCATGTGTATTAGTCACTTGAAAAATATTGGTTCTCTAAATTATGCAGATCTTCCGGATGTTGACTCATATTATATGAAAAAAACATATATGTTGATATCCAATTAGATCATTAGAAAATGTTTACTTATTTGGAATGTAAAGATAGAGGGGCAGCTACAAGTTTTCCAAAATTATAATTTTCACATGGAAACTTGACTTTTGCTCTTGGCAATACAAACCACCATTGTCCTTGGAGTGACAGGCCCATTTCATTCATTTTTTTGAAAAAAATATATAAAGAACCAGAGTTTTTCATTTGTCTTTAGCAGTAAAAATTGTGTGCCATGAAAACAGGGGCTAGTTCAGTTCACAACTCAAGTAATCACGTTGTGCTTTTCCTCAAGCCAATCATTGTACTTCAGTTTGTACCAGAAATGCTTTTTGTATATTTCCCATTTCTTTACACAGGATATTGATTTTTTTCTCAAGGGTTGAGATTTGATAAAATTAACAACGTTTACAGTTTCATCATGACCATTCTGAAGTGAAACTGACTACTTGTGTAATTCAGCACCACTGCCTGTGTTGGTGTGATGGCCCTAGCACTTTTACCCACCAGTGTTTCTGTACCATGTGTAAACACAGCACAGTAACAAAATCCAGTAATATCTTAGTATTATGAAAATAACTTTGACTTTTTTGAGTACCCAGTAGTGTCTCAGGAACCCAGAGGTCTGTGGAGTGTCTTTGAGAACCATCATTTAAAAGAGTTCCACATTCCCTGGGGTATAAGATTGGCACAATTTCCTAGAGATCATTGGAATAATAGTTGGGTGTCAAAATAGAAGGGGGAAAAGCCCACTGAAATTTTTTTCTAGATATTATCCAGATCTATAGGTAATAGACAATCATTTTTATTCATTTAAAAGATACTTATTATCTGCACATATTATATATTAAGGTCTTATAGGGGATAAGAAATGTATAAAATATTATTTTGTCTTCAAATGAATAAGTCATTTAACTTTTCTGAGCCTGTTTCTCCATCTGCAAAATGGGGGGTTAACAAATTGTCTGGTAATCTGATAATTAGATGAGGTAATTTACATGAAACATAGTGTTTGTAAAATTCAAGGTATTCTGTATAAGCAGGGTATAGTATGATGGAATTCTTTATTGTCTCCTGGGCAGGTAAGACACATTATAGACATAATGACCAGTGGTCATACAACTGCCACATGTGGGGATGGAATTATTCTGTGTAAAGGATTTGTTGCCTGATGATCTCAGTTGGAAAATGTGTGGCTAGAGTAATGGTTTCCAGAAGTGAAAGTAGAGAGTTGGGATTTAGTTACCTAGTGATTATGTTGAAACTGAAGTAGTAAATTTCTGAAGGAAATATAAGGTTGATCAATTAGAGAGAGAAGGTGTAGTGGTTGAGAAGAAAGGCTGAGGACAGAGCCCTAAAGAACACCTCTACTTAGGGGTATGAAGATAGAGAATCTAGAGAAACAGAAAGAGTTTTCATTGAATTAATAATGCCTGAAATCTTTAAGGTCACTAAACAAATGCTTCCCTTTTACACTCCATCACCTAAAACAGAAGTCAAGTTGCCTCTGTTTCTCTGTTTTCCTCATCTGCAAAATGGGAATCTGAATTTCTAACATCCCTTCTTCAAGCATCTACCCTTCAAGCCCTATATATTTTTTTATCTTCATGGTTTTTTTTTTATTATATTATGTTAGTCACCATACAGTACATCCCTGGTTTCTGATGTAAAGTTCGATGATTCATTAGTTGCGTATAACAAGCCCTATCTTTTTAACTTAAATTGGTGCATCTTTTTTCTCTTCTTTTTTCCTCATCCACCTCTTCCTCCTCCTCTTCTTCTTCCTCTTCTTCCCCATTTTTATGTTTCCTCAACATAAGGAATCTTCAATATGAGAATATGGGCTAGGAGTTTAAAAACCAAAGAGAATAATATGGTGAGAGGCCTGTGGCTACAGGGTGGGAGTTTCTTTACCTAGAGGCTTCCCTAAGAGTAGAAATTCCTTTCCAAGTCAGAGTGGACCCACCGAGGAAATGCTCCCTCCCCGGCAGCCTCAGATAATGCCTTCTAGATAACAGGGTAATCTATATGTTCCTTTCCATGCTCTCTCCTGAGTTTATAAATGTTGATGCAGTGTTTAAGTTAGCCTCAGGAAGGCTGCATTTCCAAGGAAAACCAAACCATAAATGTTTCTGGTGGTTTTATATTTCAGTGTTTTGTATAACTTTCAGGGAGAGCTGTTTATTTTTTGTTGTGACCCCTGGTCCCTCGGCAGTTATACTTTATCCCATGCTATCCTGAAAATACATTTTACAATAAACTTCTAAATTTTGGAACCATTTGAATTGATTTGTATAATTAAAATGCTCTTTTCACATTAGTTTCTTATTCTATCTTTGTAAAGCCATAGAGCTCAAAATTTGTGTAATGGGAAACATACACAATTTAAAGGATATTCCAGGAAACCTTTAGTATATATGGCGTCATAAAAATGGACATCAATTCCCAGCTGTACTTTATCCAGGTTTCACTGTACAGATGGCTGTATATACTGCCCTTCAGATCCCTACGGGAGAAGGTTTATAACGTCTTCCTTCTTCCTCCTTTAATAACTTGTTTCAGCATCTAATAGTCATCGCAATCATGAAATTTGTTTCTCATTTCTGACTTAAATCTCTCTACCTGCATGTTAAATGTATTTCTTTGCCCTTTGACCTCAAAAGAGGTGGGAAGCAGGCAGTTATTATTACTCTTCTAACTCTTTAATCTGTTGAAAGACAATGCTTCATCCACTGTACATATCTGTTTATTCTGCCTGAGACAGACATGGTTTTATTTCAGAATCAAGAGACTATTTAAAAAGTAATACTAGCACATGCTTCTAGAAAATTCAAATCATAATGTACATGAAATAAAAAAGTGAAGGCATATCGTCCCTCCCCACCATCTTGCTCTTCAACATAATCTTTGTTCCTAAATTAGTATCTTGCTTTCCAGGCCTTTTTCTATGTAACTAGGTAAGTAAGTAAGTAAGTAAATAAATATATAAAAATATTATGAGAACAAGAAAATAAAGATGCATACTAATCATATGTCAATGTGATTTCCATTGTGATTCTTTTCGGCCATTCTTAGTAATGTTTTATTTATTTTTTTATAATAATATTTTTTTTATTATATTATGTTAGTCACCATACAGTACATCCCTAGTTTTTGATGTAAAGTTCCATGATTCATTACTTGCGTATAACACCCAGTGCACCATGCAATACGTGCCCTCCTTACTACCCATCACCAGCCTATCCCATTCCCCCACCCCCCTCCCCTCTGAAGCCCTCAGTTTGTTTCCCAGAGTCCATAGTCTCTCATGCTTCATTCCCCCTCTGTTTACCCCTCCTTTCTTCTTCCCTTTCTTCTCCTACCGATCTTCCTACTTCTTATGTTCCATAAATGAGTGAAACCCTATGATAATTGTCTTTCTCTGCTTGACTTATTTCAGTTAGCATTATCTCCTCCAGTCCCGTCCATGTTGCTGCAAATGTTGAGAAATCGTTCTTTCTCATGGCTGAGTAATATTCCATTGTATATATGGACCACATCTTAATCCATTTGTCTGTTGAAGGACGTCTCAGCTCCTTCCGCAATTTAGCTATTGTGGACAATGCTGCTATGAACATTGGGGTGCATATGGCCCTTCTCTTCACTATGTCTGTATCTTTGGGGTAAATACCCAATAGTGCAATTGCTGGGTCATAGGGTAGCTCAGTATTTAACTTTTTAAGGGACCTCCACACTGTTTTCCAGAGTGGCTGTACCAACTTCCATTCCCACCAACAATGTAGGAGGGATCCCCTTTCTCCACATCCTAACAATTGTTGTTTCGTGCCTTGTCCGTTTTTGCCATTCTAACCGGCATAAGGTGGTATCTCAGTGTGTTTTTGATTTGAATTTCCCTGATGGCTAATGATTTTGAACATTTTTTCATGTATCTGTTAGCCATTTGTATGTCTTCACTGGAAAAGTGTCTGTTCATATCTTCTGACCGTTTTTTGATTTATTTGTTTCTTGTCTATTGAGTTTGAGAAGTTCTTTGTAGATCTTGGATACCAGTCTTTTATCTGTAGTGTCATTTGCAAATATCTTCTCCCATTCTGTGGGCCGCCTCTTCATTTTTTTGACTGTTTCCTTGGCTGTGCAGGAGCTTTTTATCTTGATGAAGTCCCACAAGTTCATTTTTTCTTTTGTTTCTCTTGCCTTTGGAGATGTATCATGAAAAAAGTTGCTGTGGCCGATGTCAAAGAGGTTGCAGCCTATGTTCTCCTTTAGTATTTTGATGGATTCCTGTCTCACATCAAGGTCTTTCATCCATTTGGAGTTTTATCTTTGTGTACAGTGTGAGAGAGTGGTCAAGTTTCATTCTTTTGCATGTAGCTGTTCAATTTTCCCAGCACCATTTATTGAAGAGACTGTCTTTTTCCCACTGGATGTTTTTTCCTGTTTTGTCAAAGATTAGTTGCCCAAAGAGCCAAGGGTCCATTTCTGGGTTCTCTCTTCTGTTCCATTGGTCTATGTGTCTGTTTTTGTGCCAGTACCATGCTGTCTTTGTGTGTTTTAGCTATACAACATAGTATACCAGAAGGAAACTTAGTGATACAGTAGTGCTTTATTTTAAACATTACATGTATACTTTTAAAATTATGTTGAATTGTTAAATTTAATCAAATTTAAAATGTATGAAGATATTGATACTACCATGGAAAACTGTTTGACAGTATCAACTAAAGCGAAATGTACAGCCACCCAGCAAACATGTGGACATAGAACCAGTAGAAATGAGTGCTTATGCCCACCAAAATACATGTAATAGAATGTTCATAGCATCATTATTTATAATGGCCCCAAACTGTAAAACCTGTGTCCTTCAAATCAGAATAGATGAAGAAACTGGTATAGTAATACAGAGCAATAAAGCATGGTTAAAAAGTAAAAAAGATTGAGATTCTGGATAATGTTGAACAAAAGCTAGAAACAAAAGACTTCATTTATATGTTGTTCAAAAACAGATAAAAGATGATATGTGGTGGTAGAGATAGAAGTAATAGTCTACCTTTGTGGGATTATTGACTGGATAAGTATAAGTATATGGAGGACTCTTCTAGAGTATTGGATATATTCTGTAGGTTGATCTGGATGGTGGTTACATGGGTAAATACATATGTAAAAATTAATTGAACTGTGTACTTAATATTCGTGTACTTTTCTTTATGTTATACTCCTCACTTTCCACCTCCGTCATACCTGAGGCTCCTGAGTCTGCAGTTGCTGGTACCTTCTGGGGAGGTGGCTCCCTCTGCTGTACTACCTTTTCATGTATTCTAGGCAAAGCCTTTTTGGGTGGCCGAGGGCAGGAGGTTTATTTTTATTGTTTGTTTTGCTCCATTATTTAGTTCTCTTCCATTCCTCTTTCATCTTCCAGGCATTTATACTTTAAATTTCTTTTTAAAAATGATAAAAATGACAATAGTATTATTATATTTAAAAAGTTAGGGTTCACTTATAATTACTTGAATATTCTCATTTCTGCTTTTCTCAGTTGTAACTAGGTATGACTAAGCATTGTTGCGTCTCCCAATGGAAAATTTCATTCAGGTTATATTCCTATAAATGTGGATTTATAGCAGTATATCTTTTTCATAACTGAAGAAATTTGGGTATGGGCTCTTTCTTGGCTTGATGAAAATGTCTTAAGTTGTATGGTGGTGATAATTATACAACTCTGTAAATATACTAAAAACCTCTCAATTGTACACTTTAAGGGTAAATCTTATGGTATGTAACAAAACAAAATTCAGCCAAAGTTTAAACATAAATTGAGAAACTCTCCTAAAATGTAGAAAGAACAGGACACTGAAAAGATGAAAGAAAAAATAAAAGCGAGAAAAAATCCATAATATCCCAGAACTATATTAGAAGTTTCAGAAAGAAGGAGAAAGCAGAAAATAAGAAATTAGCAAAAGAAGAATGTGAGACTTTCCCAGATGTGAAGAAAGACATAGTCAAATTGAATAGGCTTACTGAGAAGAAATTGGAAAGAATCAAAAGACCTCTAAAGTAGTCATAATCACTGTGAGTCCTTAGAGTACAAGAGAATAAGATCCTAAAGGCTCCCAGATGGAAAAAAGAAGCTCATCTACAAAGGAACAGGAATGAGACTAGCACACATTCTTTATCAGCAACCCTGAAAACCAGAAGATAATGTATAATGCATTAGTGGCCACCTGGAATTCCAGACCTCAATAAACTATCATGAAACTTTGAGGACAAGAAAGCACCTTTTCAGGGATACGAAAACTCTGCTTTCTTCAGAATTCCTTTTCTTTTTTTTTTTTTTTTTTTTAAAGATTATTTATTTATTTATTTGACAGAGATAGAGACAGCCAGCGAGAGAGGGAACACAAGCAGGGGGAGTGGGAGAGGAAGAAGCAGGCTCACAGAGGAGGAGCCTGACGTGGGGCTCGAACCCGGAACGCCGGGATCACGCCCTGAGCCGAAGGCAGACGCTTTAACCGCTGTGCCACCCAGGCGCCCCCAGAATTCCTTTTCTGAGGTTACTTAAGGATGTCCAGCAAGAAAAGGCAGTATACCAAGAAAGAAAAGTTAGAGATTTAATGAAACCATTCCAACAGAGGAGAGCAATAAAAGGAGTTCCAGGTTGCTGGCTATGCAGAAAGGCCTAGAAAACAATCTGCCCAGGTTGGCATTGGAGAGTTAAAGGTTTGACAGTATTCAGGGAGGGAAAAACCTACAGACTTCAAAGATAGGATACTGTATTTGAGGTTAGAATACTTTAAAGCTTTGGTTAAGGCAGATAATGCAAAGGATGGAAGGAAAGGAGGGAGGGAGGGAGGAAGGAAATATGCCACGAAGCATTCTAGGAACAAAGTGTATTATATGCATAAGGAAATGTAATCATAGCACATAATTTGACTCTCATTAATAGTTATGTAGTTTATAACTATTGATTGCTTTTGAACTTTTTTAAATGTTTTTTTATTATATTATGTTAGTCACCATACAGTATATCTCTGGTTTCTGATGTAAAGTTCGATGATTCATTAGTTGCGTATAACACCCAGTGCACCATGTGATACATGCCCGCCTTACTACCCATCACCAGCCTATCCCATTCCCCCACCCTCCTCCCCTCTGAAGCCCTCAGTTTGTTTCTCAGAGTCCATAGTCTCTCACGCTTCATTCCCCCTTCTGATTACCCCCCCTTTCTTTATCCCTTTCTTCCCCTACCGATCTTCCTAGTTCTTATGTTCCATAGATGAGAGAAATCATATGATAATTGTCTTTCTCTGCTTGACTTATTTCACTGGAGGAGATAATGAACTTTTTTAATGAAACCATAAAAAAAAGTGCATAAGACTAAATTATGGTTACAGAACAACATATAAATGCCAGTCGTCATGACAAGGTAAAAATAAAAGTACAAATGATTTGCAAGATGAAAGGGGGAAATAAAAAGTACGGGGGAAGTGTAAGGGGGGCTATTATTCTCTTCTTAGAAAATGAAAAGCTGAAGGATACCATCTGTATTTGACAGAACAAAAAAGAAAGTTTTAGTATATAATGTAGGTTACAAAGATAACCAACAGATGGGGCAAAATGTTTGAAATCTTTTGTCTGCTTATAGACTATCTCACAATCTCTTTGTTGTGTGTTCGTAGCCCTTTTTATTTTTTTCTGTCATTCTGCTGGAGTAAGGAGAGGATATATATACTCGGTCTACTCTCTGAGCCTTTTGTATGTTTTGTTTGTTTTAAAGATTTTATTTATTCATTTTAGAGAGAGAGAGAGCACAGAGGGAGAGGGAGAAGCAGACTCCCCACTGAGCAGAGAGCCCAATGTGGGGCTCGATCCCAGGACCCTGAGATCATGACCTGAGCCGAAGGCAGACACTTAACCGACTGAGCCACCCAGGCACCTCTGAGCCTTTTGTATGCTGTTCACAAAACTCCTAAACCATCTTTCATGCACAAGATTCTGGCTCTCTTATGTCAACTCTTGCATTAACATTTGGAATTTTCTCTGATGGTGCTCCCTACCAATCAAAAGTTTAATTTTAGTAGAGTTGCCACCTTTGATATATATATCATTGTGGGTGTTTTTGCTATGATGTGTATACATTCCTTGAAAAGTGGTTTTGCAAAATCACATACTAGGAATCAGGGTTCATGATAAAAAAAGTACCATTAGCAGAGGCCCATTCAAAAATCTTTGCAAATTAATAATCGGAGCACTGACCAAACCAGGAAGAATCTTGATAAAATACCAGCATAGTTAAAAAGATATGCTCAATTTCTAGAAATAAAGAGATGTTACAGCTTATACAGGACTTTATGTGAACAAAAGAGTTGAAGGCAGCTCACTGGAAGGGGATGTGAAGAGGACTAAAGCTATTTAGTTGCACTGAAGATCAGGGAGACTCAAACAGGAAGCACTTCCAAGGTGGCACGTGGCCAGGCAGAGCCAGGAGAAAGAGCTCGAGCTGCATGGGCACTGCATACAGTGCTCAGCTCTTCTCGCGGCTTGCAGTGTTCAGCTGTGTTTGTTTACTTTGTGTTCAGCTGCTGTTATTAGGTGGCACAAAATGTTGAAATAATGAGGGGAAAAAATGAACAGATGTGACTTTTGTGTAATATTGAAACTATTCTGTTTGCCAATTGTGTATGAACAAATAAACCAGAGTTTTAGCAGGACATCTTAGATTTAAATATTTTAATCTATTGCACCTTTATTATATTGGAAAAATGATTGAAAAGGAGACAAATGAAATGCTGATTTCTGGGAATGCAAGACTTAAAATACCTAAGTTTGTTTATTCAAATTTCATACACTGGCTTTTCATGAAAATGATGAATAAAAAACTTGCAATGACAGTATTATCATTTCTCATGCCAAGAGCTTTTAAAAAAATGTAGTAGCTAAATATGCTATTTTAGACAAAATTTCTGATGGTGGTTACTTTCTACCATAAGACACGGTTTTATGATTAAATCAAACCCAGCACTGACAGAATATTCTTTATTTTAAGCATATCAACAAAGAATCATATATGTGTATGTATGTGTAGATATTTTAATTATATTTTAACAAGCCACAAAGCAGGTTGAGAAAATTATAATTTATCAAGTGTGTGTAGTAAATGGAAAAATAGGCTCCACGATGCATTTGAATTCAGTTGAATTCAATATTGTAAGGATTGCAAACAATATCAAAATGTTAAATCCTTTTATTTTCCAAATCTGTCCACTTTCCCTTGAGATAATTATATTTTAATAAGGATTTAAAAATATAGAGTGACTTGATGGTTGATGTTTTTCTCTTAGCTAAATCTAAGTAAGAAGCCTATTTCTCTTTCTTAAAAACTCTTAAAAAAAAAAGCCCAATAGCTTTTCTTACTTGAAAACTATTTTTTAGATTTCAAATCATCATCTTTCAAAAAGTTGCTATATATTATGCAGTCTTGATTTCAAATAACCTTTGTTTTTATGACTTCAAAAAGTATGTTGCAAGGCCCTCTGAATGGACATTTTAAAATCACCATGTAAGTCTGCATGACAAGCTTTTGTTGTTGTTGTTTTGTGGTGTGAGACATGAAGACATGTCCTGCTACTACTTTTTTAGCACCTGCCTCTGGTTGCTTGCTGTTTTAGTCGGTGTGAACTGAGCAGCTTTCTTGAGTCATCAGTCTCACTGTAGCATTTTTGGTAGTCGATTAGTTGATGTCCATTGTTTTATGTAAGGTTGTGATTAAATTTAAAATTTTGAAAATCTCACTAGCCTATTTTTTAAGGCTACGTCATCTGTGTGACGTACTTTTTTACTGAATTCCAAGTAGCGTGTTATGGAGTTAAAAGAAATCTGCTATCAAGATGTACTTAATGAAGTGTTACTGGCATTTGTATGTAAGAAAAAGCTATTATAGAGGGGAACAGAATAGGCATCAAAGGCAAATAATTACTAAATTCACAATGTAGTGTTTTGTTGCATTTCCAATTACCTAATTCTCTATACTCATTTGTTTCTTTGGCTCACACGCCTTATGTGGGCAGACAGTGTTACGTAAATATGATGACTAGAAGCTGAGCTAGGAAGTGCTGACTGGATAAAAAGTTCAACTGTGTTTTTGAATGAAAAAAACCTCTTCTCTTTAAATTGAACATATGGTTATTACAACAGAAATCTAAACAGACCTTCTGATGACTTTCTCCGATGATTTCCATTTCTTGTGGTCTCTCTAAAAGACAGTGAAATTACAAATGGGTTGTATGTATTTTGAGCTTAATTCCTCCTCCTTAGTTAAGGAGATAGGGTTGGACAGTTCGGCAGTTTTGAGTCTTAAAAGGCCTTTCACGCTTTCAAGACATTTTGTATTTTTCCTTAGCAGTTTTACTGCAATCATGATTAAGTAATTATTTGTATAATTGTTCAATGAATATCTCTCTTGGTTGACTAAGCCCTATGTGTCCAAGAACCAAGTTGCCATCACCAGCAGTACAATGTGTAAACAAATACATGGAGGTCATGGCAATTGTGGATTGAACCCATTTCACTTGAACATTTTTTTCACGTATTTAGTGTTAATATTTAATTGGCATTAGAAGATGTCATTGTGTAAATAAACATGTTATCATTTGCACAAAAGGCCTCCATCCTTAAATGAAAATGATATGTTATAGACTGAATTAATTAGGAGGGCATCAAGGAACTATTTGTCTTCTATATTTGTTCACTGTGAGGAAAAAGAGTTTTGTCTGATTTGTTCATAGGTTTATTTCTGGCAGCAAGAAGAGTGTTTGTTACAGAAATATGTATTGAATCAATGACTTAGTTAAAGTAATGGCACAATTTAATAATAAGAAAGTAAACAACCTAATAAAAAATGGGCAAAAGATTTGAACAGACACTTCACCAAAAAACATATAGGATGGCACATAAGCACGTAAAAAGATGATCAACATTACTCAACATTAGAAAAAAACAAATTAAAACCACAGTGAGGTGTTTCTACACACATATTAGAATGACTAACATAAAAATAACTGGCAGAAGGGGCGCCTGGGTGGCACAGCGGTTAAGCATCTGCCTTTGGCTCAGGGCGTGATCCTGGCATTATGGGATCGAGCCCCACATCAGGCTCTTCCGCTAGGAGCCTGCTTCTTCCTCTCCCACTCCCCCTGCTTGTGTTCCCTCTCTCGCTGGCTGTCTCTATCTCTGTTGAATAAATAAATAAAATCTTAAAAAAAAAAAAATAACTGGCAGTAACCGGTGCTGGTGAGGATGTGAGGTACTAGAACTCTCATAGGTTGCTGGCAGGACAGGATGCTTTGGAAATCAGTTTGTCAGTTTCTTATAAAGTTAACCAAACATACATTTAGCATATGACCTGGCAACCTCAGGCCTAGAAATTTACCCAAGAAAAATGAAACCATATATCCATATACCCATACTTACATGAAAACCTGAACACGGATGTTTGTGAAGGCTTTATTCATAATTTCTAAAAATTGGAAATAGTTCAAACGATCGCTAAATGGTGAATGGATAAATAAATGGCTAAATAAACTGTGACATATTCATACAATGGAATATTATTCAGCAAGAAAAGGGGAGCATACTATTAATACAAGCAACAATATGGATGCATATCAAATGCATTATGCTAAAGTGAAAGAAGCCAGAATCAAACGGCTCCATACTGTATAATTCCATTTATATAACATCTGGAAAAGCTAAACTGCGGGACAGAGATCAGATAAACACAGCAAAGTGCTTAGCAAGGGCTGGGGTGGAGAAGGAAAATTGACTACCAAGAGGGGGAACTCTTTGGAATGATGGAAATGTTCTCTATCTTGACTGTGATAGTGCTTACCCAACTGTATGCATTTGTCACAATTCATAGAGCTGTACAATAGAAGGGTGAATTTTACTGTATGTAAATTATACCTTAATAAACCTGACTCAAAAACCAGACAAAGAAGGAGTTGATGAGGGGCGCCTGGGTGGCACAACGGTTGAGCGTCTGTCTTCAGCTCAGGGCGTGATCCCGGCGTTAAGGGATCGAGCCCCACATCAGGCTCCTCTGCTATGAGCCTGCTTCTTCCTCTCCCACTCCCCCTGCTTGTGTTCCCTCTCTCGCTGGCTGTCTCTATCTCTGTCGAATAAATAAATAAAATCTTTAAAAAAAAAAGAAGGAGTTGATGAGGCTCTTCTCTGTAAGTAGTTAAGCAAGTAGATCATTAGCTTGCTGCCCTGAGAATCAGGAAGGAACTCAGACTTTACCAAGGAACCAAAGAAATAAGTGAGACTTGCTTCGTTACTTATCATCGCACTCTTCTTATTCTTCTTGTCGCAGGCTTATAAGTTTCTCATGGCAAGGTCTTTAGTTTTTGTGTATTGTGATAAAAAAAACATTTATTATGTGATACCTGATATTTAGCATTGTGTAAGACACCCAACTCCCAGTGCTTCAGGTGGGTCTGATAGATCCAGCACATGCCTTGTTTGCCACCCTAAGAGTTGCTATGAGAATCAAAGGTGGCATGCTTGCACTGTGTATACTGTAAGGTGCTAAATAAATATAGGTGATCTCATTGCCAAATATTAAACCAAGATATAATAAACAAACTTGGATTTCAGGCATTGGAGAGCAACCCACAAACATGGTATGGATAGGATTGTAGGGAAGATTCATCTGACTTGCATCTGTGTTTGGCCCCATTGCTGCCTCCTTGTCCAATGGAGAGAATCTGGCATTCAGGAGTTTTGTCCATAGCACCCATGAATGGCAGGAATGCAGTTTGACACATTGCACAATGTGAAGGACTCAGTCAAAGGACTGCAACAGGCAAATGTTGGAGTTAGAGGCTCTGAAGGAGTGAATCTTCAACAGACATTTTGTTTTTCTGTACTATCTCTAGTTTTTTGTGAGATGGGCTCTTTTTTTAGTCTAGGTGACCATTTCAGTCAATGTGCTGTATCACTCATGCCCAGTGTTTTCTTCTGACGCCTCATCTTCCAGTGTTTTTGCCACCCCAGTTCTCCATAGATTTTTATTTCATGTAACAGCCAGCTTTGATCCTCATGAATGTTGTCATGAACCCACTGATAATCAGTGATGAGATTTTAGCCACGGTTGTAACAGATTTCTCTTCTTACTTTCTATACATACACACACCACTAGAAATTTTGCCTTTTTGCTTCTTAGATCGCTATGTACTCTGCTTGGAGAGGCACTCTATGTTGAGCTCAACAAATTCTTATTTATATGACTTTGGGAACTTATTTGTGGGGCATTACAGAATTATAAAATTAGTTCTACGAGTAATATGGCCTTGGCCAGATCACTTAATATCTGTTTCTTTACTTAATATCTCTATGTGTTTTTTTTAATCTTTTAATTTTTATTTATTTACGTTTTAAAGATTTATTCATTTATTTTTAGAGAGAGAGCATGAGTGGGAGGGGCAGAGGGAGAGAGAATCTCAAGCATACTCCTTGCTGAGTGTGGAGCCTAATGCGGGGCTTGATCTCATGACCCTGAGATCACGACCTGAAGCAAAACCAAGAGTCAGACACTTAACCAACTATGCTACCCAAGTGCCCCAGTTTTGTTTTGTTTTTTTTTAAGTGGGCTCCATGCCCAGTGTGGAGCCCAATGCAGGGCTTGAACTCATGACCCTGAGATCAAGACCCGAGCTGAGATCAAGAGTTGGATGCTTAACCAGCTGAGCCACTCAAGTGGCCCCTGTTTCTTTACTTGTAAAAAGCAGGTAATAGTTTCAAATTTGCTACTGTCACCACATTGCTGTAAGAATCATAATAGCTTAGGAAAGCTTGCAGCCAACTCTGAAGTTCTGTGCCAATATGAAGCAGTACAATACTATTATTAACGGCATTCTTTTCATGATTTTACTACTGATAAATTATTATGTTTCTCCAGGGAGAGTCACTCCGGGGCAGCTCATGTCCTATATTCAGCTCTTCAAGAACAACCTCAAAGCTTTAGTGAATCACTGTGGGCTCCTACAGCTTGGGCTGGCCACAGTTCAAACTCTGAAACACCCGCAGACTGCCAAGTGGGACAACTTCCTGGCTTTTGAAAGACTCCTTCTCCAGGTATGTTGCTATGGGAGTTTCTTGGGATATTGATAATTAAAATGCTCGCTTCTGGGAAAAAACTTTGATGTTTATTGTAGTCTTAGTAATAAGTCATAGTCTTGACATATGCTCTATATCATATTCTCTAAGAGTCTCCAAATTAAAATTATAGTAGAAATTTTCCATACCTATTTTTTGTTTGTTTTTCGTTTTGTTTATATTTGTTTTTTTGACAGTGACATCTTTGGCTTCTCCCTCAATACCAAGAATGTTTTTTGAGCATTTGATTAACCTCTTTTCAATTTTATGGCGTTTGACTTCTCTTGATCTTCGTGATATCTTCATTCAATCCTTGCTACTTTCCTTGCAGAATATTACTACTATTTACATTTCTTCTGACATTAAGTAGTCTGTAATCCTCAAACAACATATAGCATGTTGCTTAAAATGGTGCTTAGTAAAAGATGAAGGAAGGCAAACTACATTTGTGAATGTAGTGAATTTGAAGTGATTGATATGGGGTTAGGACCTTTTCATGATTGATGAAATATTTTCATGGAAAACTTAAAAAATTATAAAGCATTTCAAATGGAAATAAAATAATATGACATGTCTATATGTACTCTCTACAGATTCAATATAATTTACCAATTTTTATTTTTATTTTATTTTTTTATTTTTTATTTTTTTGGGCTTTAAGTTCTGGGTAATATACCAATTTTTAATATATATTTTATATCCTTTTTCATTAAAGAAATAAAACTAGAAATAAAGTTGAAACGTTCTGATACTTGTACCCTTCCTTGCTATGATTCTCCTTTTTCCTTTCCCAGAGGTAATCACAAACTCGATTCCTTGTTTTTGTGTTTTAGTTACTTATTTATCCGTAAATAATACGGAGTATTGTGCTCTGGGTTTTGCTTTTTATGTAGGTAATATTGTACTATAAATATTCCTAAACAACTTGTGTTTCCCTCTCAACATTGTATTTTTAAGATAATTCGAGTTGACGTATATAGATCTTGTTCGTTTATTTAAACTATACCATACTATTTGATTATATGAATATACAACACTTTATTTGTCCAGTTCATATTGGTTTATAATTAGGCCATTCCATATTCATGTGTGTGTGTGGAAGGGTAGGTGTGTGGGTGGAGAGGGAGAGAGAGAGAAGAAAGAAGAAATAATGTGGTGAATATCCTAGACCATGTGTTTTGATGTACATGTGAAAGAGTTTCTCTAGAATATGTATTTTGGAAAGGATGTTAGATTGTTGGAGCATGCATATTGTTGAATTTACTAAATATCAACAAAGTGATCACCAAAGAGGTTGACCTAGTTGACCCTTCTGCTAGGCATAGATGACATATTTTTTCCCTACATAGTGTCCAGTACTCAGTATTTTCAAATTAGAACATTTAAAAAATAGTAGATCAGTGCTATTTCTTTATATAAGTTTGTAGTTCTCTGACTACTGATGAGGTTGAACATCTTTTACAGTATTTATTGACTCCTCAGTTTTCCTCTTCTGCCAATTGCTCATTCTTATAGTGCCCATTTTTATCTATTGGGTAACAGAAAAACTGTCTTATATCACGCAAATATGTCTCTGAAGCTATGGTTTGTCTTTTAACTTTAATATTGTGACGGAATATACATAATGAAGAAAGCTATCCTTTTTCTGCTTCTTGACGTATGTTGACGACATGAGCATTTTGTGATAATGAAGAGAAGTCACTGAGATCCTAAGGAAGACAGACAGAACCTGGATCTTTAATGACTTTGAACCTTAGCTCAAATATCTTGTTTTGTGAGATAATAATTCTTCTCACTGTTCGAGCCACTTAAAAAAATGTTGGTTTTCTCGGGGTGCCTGCTTGGCGCAGTGGGTTAAGAGTCTGCCTTTGGCTCAGGTCATGATCCCAGGGCCCTGGGATTGAGCCCCACCTTGGGCTCCCTGCTCAGTGGGGAGCCTGCTTCTCCTTCTTGCTTGTGCTCTCTCTCTCTCTCAAATAAATAAAATCTTTAAAAAAATGTTGGTTTTCTCTTATTTGGAGCCAAAAGATATTCATCTTTTTCCTACTGATACGTAATATGCTAAAATCCCATATAATAGTGGGTTTATTTCTCAGTTTCCAGTCTGTTCCAGTGGCCAGTTTATCTATCACAGAATTAATACCACAGTGTTTTAAAATCAACATGTCCAGTTTTATGCTTTTCTTTGTAAGAGGGAATTACTAGATTTATTTATGTGTATTTTAAAGATTTTAATACCATTGTGAATTGAATTTTTTAAGATTCAATTTTCTGACTGTCCATTGCTGACATACAGGGATACTCTTCACTTTTGCCTGGTAATCACATGTCCATCAACTTTGCATTTGCATTTGTATTTGTATTTGTTTCTTCCTTTCTACACTTTCTTGATACCACTTTCTTTTTTAGTGCTCTAACCAGATACTAGGACACTGTTCAATAGAGGCAGTGAAAAGAGTCATCTTCATCTTATTCCTGACTTTAAAGAAAATGTTCTAAAATTTTACCATTAAATATTATGTTTGCTGGGTTTTTTTTTTTTTAAATCAGGCTAAGAAAGTTCCTTCCTAAACCTAGTTTACTGAGTCGTTGTTTTGTTGTTGTTGTTGTTTTATCTTGCATGAGTGTTGAGTTTCATTTCTAAATTCATTATGAATTTTTTTAAATGACTGTTAGGGTTTTTTCTCCTTTAATTGTTAGTGTGGTGAATTGTATTTATAATTTGTTAATGTTCAATAATCATTATTGCATTCCTGGATAAGTTCAGCTTGGTCCTACACACACACACACACACACACACACACACACACACACACACAGCTGGACTTAATTTGCTAATACTTAGCTATTTGCATTTATGCTCATAGGTGACATTAGCATATAATTTTTTGTGCTGCTGTTGTCTGGTTTTGAAACAAAGGTTATGGTAGTTTTTTAAAATCAGGGTGGGTTTCATTTTTGTATTTTCTGGAGCTGTTTGTATAAGAAAGGAATCACAGTTGCTCAACAGTGAAATATCTCTAAGGAATCATCTCAACATATCTTTGTTGTTAGATTTAGATTTTTATTTCCAATTTATTTAAATGTTTCTAGATCTATTTAATTTTTGTTTCTTCTTCTTTATTTAATTATGTTCAGTTAGACAACATACAGACAGCATTAGTTTTTGATGTAGTGATCAATGATTTATCAGTTGCGTATAACACCCAGTGCTCATCTTCTGTTTCTTCTTGAGATTATTTTGGTAGTTTATATTAGCTTAAGTCAGCTATTCATTTTTATTTTTCAAATTTATTGGCATAAGTTTATTCATAGAATTCTCTTAAGAATTTAAATCTCCTTTGAATACATAGTTATATTCCATTTTTAAACACGTAATATTTTTATTGTGCTCACTTTGGTCTTATTTTGGTCAGTATTAGCGGAATTTTATGAATCACTCTAAAAATTCAGCTATCTCTGCATTTGTTGATCTCATCTATACCTGTGTCTATACCTATCTATTGAAGGCCAGGAGTTCATACGAATGCCACAATTCTAATAGAATACCACAAGGTTATTGTAGCGTTCTCCCTTCCCATATGTGTAACTTCCCTCTCTGACAGCGAAGAACCTGTCTCCCATTACCCTCAACATATTTAAAGAGGTGATAAATTCCCCCCATACGTAGCCAGTCTTCCATAAGAGGTGCTGCCCCTCTCACACCCTCCACACCTCACCTGGGTTCTGTCTTCCTGCTGCAGGCCATGGCCAAGTCCACATAGATAGTCTCTTTCACCTCACACTGAGGCGGCCCTGCTGAAACCCCCACACGGATGCCCTTCTCACGTCACTTGAGCTCTGACATCTTGCGCCGTGCTCCCCCGCCTCACCCTCATGCATGGGTGCCCTCCTCACTCCTCTCAGGCTCCAGGACCCCCCCCCCCCCAGCAGGCCCCACTGCTGCTCACAGAAACCTCCTCCCTCTGCAGGCTCTGGCTCCTGGCCACTCCCCCATTTAGATGCTCTCACCTCCCTGCTCAGGCTCTGACAAGGTCTTGGGATATGACACTCCTCCAACCTCCAATGAATGCTTTTCTCACCTCCTTGCTGCTTCAGTCCCTCCCACAGCCCGTGCCCCCCCCCCCCACCATGCCCTCCTCACTCCACGGGGGCCTTGATAGATTTTTGTACCTCCCCACCCTCCCCCACTCCCACCCCACCTTGCTCAGGTTCCGATACCCTGCACTGGGCCCTCACTGCCTCCAGCTTCCACGTGGATGTCCTCTCTATTCTCTTGGGGTTCCAACAGTGCTGGATTCTGCCACCCACCATGTAAAGAAGCCCTCCTCCCCCTCCTTTGATGGTGACAGCCTGCACTGTCACTTTCCCCTCCATGGATACCCTTTTCATTCCTTTGGGCTCTGATAACCTGCTCTAGGCCTCTTCTCCAAGTCCTGCCCTCCTCACTGCCCTGCCACACAGACAATGCCCTCACCCTCTGCCCTCACCCTCGCCCACAGCTCCAAAATCAAACACAAGTGTTTCAAAACAAGGGAGAACCGTTTTCTCTCAGGAATGATAATCTTTCAACTCACTAGAGGTTTCCGAAGAAACTGGACACAGTATTAATAATTCTCAGCCAGCCAATATTTGTAATTAATTTTTAGAATCCTGTTCCCTATTAGACTGCCTCAGATGTGACCACAGCACTTGGTGTGGTTCTTTCAGCAAGGGGAAAGGAACAAAAACACTGGGAAAAAGAAGTAAGCATTTAAAATGCCAAAACCCTACTTTTATCATAATTGCACATTATGCAGGCTAGCACTGTGCTCTCAGTCATTTCTGGGTCCTTGCAAATCAGTGCTTAGCATAAGCTAACTCGTACACTGGCCATCCTAACTGCTCTTTGTTTATGGACATGCTTACTTTAGACAGTATACACTTAGCCATTAGTGTAACGAGTCCTCGTATATGGTGAGCTGTCCCTTTTACAGACTTTGGTTTGAAAGTAGAGCATCTAAGTTTATTTTGAAGATGAGGGTGACTCCTAGCTGTTCCCAAAGAGCTTGAGAACCACCTAGATGCAAATCTCGGCCAGCATTGAGAGTTGTTTATTTCCTCGGAGACTCGTTTCCACCACTCTCTACCAGGCCTCTGCACCGGGACCTCAGTGTTGACTTTGTAACTAACATTATAGACAATCTTGGTTAAGGAAAAGACATTGATCCTGGAAATCTGTAATGAAACACAGGTTACTGCATTTCCTCTACACTACCATCCCTCAGTTCGGTGGCTTTGGCAATTTTATGACAGGTCAGCAACAGATCTGAGTACAATTCATAAGACTTTTGTTTGCCTCAGGCTTCTGAAGATGACAGAAAGATAATGTTATAGGCTCAAAAGGGAAACTATTTTGAGTGTTGTTGGGAAAAATCTAATGTTTATCAGCAGTGACTATGCTTTTAAAAACCGAAGGAGATAAAATATCTTCTCAACTCCTTTTCCTCTCCCTTATCTCCAAGGTCCAAAATCACAGTCTGTTTTAGGCGTTTGGTACATGTGTGCTCATTAAGAGACAGTTGTTTCTGTTTCAAGTTTAAAATGTAGAAAAGAGCACATTTAACCTGAACATGGATACATTTATGATTCTATTAGTGAATGTATTCACTTGTAAGAGTAGCTTTGCTTTTTTTTTTTTTTAATCATAGTATGGATTTACTTAATTTGGGTGGTAGCCTACAAAGAATTCTCTTTCTATAGTATAGCAAGGAAGTTTGATTTAGTCACCTCCTCTAATTAGGATTAGAAGGCCTGCCTCCTAGTGTTTGGTATTGTTAGGACTGAATAGCATTATGTATGTGCATCAGTAAGTACAGGGTTGGCAAGAAGTAAGTGCTCAGTAAATAGTAGTTATTTATTCTTTCAGTGGAACCAGAAATATTACAAATGTCAATTTATGTTCTGTGAGCAATGCCTTTAACATACTCTCACCTAGACTTTGTTTTTCTAACTTAAAATTTGTTAAGGAAAAATGAGTTACTTAGAAAGTTGTTGTTCCCTTTTTGTACTTACCGTTTGGTAATGTTTCACAGCATTTTTCTTTATAAATCTAGATGTAAATCCCATTGTTTCTACAATGCATATCTTTATTTCTTTTTTTTTTATTAAGTTCAATTAGCCAACATAGAGTACATCATTAGTTTTTGATGTAGTCTTCAATAATTCATTAGTTGCGTATAACACCCAGTGTCTACAATGCAAATCTGATGTTTTTATGCCTATTGTCACAAAGAAAAACTTTATCGACCATAATTTATCATGGCTATGAAACAGTAGCAAATTCTGTGTAGAAGAGGGAGTTGGGTTTATACTATCTAAAAACCAGCCTTGTACATATGTGTTCTCTATCTCCAGTTATTTCTTTAGGCAGAATTTATTTTTCTAAATTTAAAAATCCAACTTGGAAAGTGATTTTTAAATAAAATACAAATGAGTTATCAAGCTATTCAAGATAACCCAGGTACGTGTTGCTTTAGTTTTAAATTCCACCTGTCTTTGCAATGAAAAGTAGGCATCCCATTTTCTATTGTCAAAGAAGTTTTTAATGGGTGGAGTGAGTTCCCTTTATAATATACTAAATTTCAGATTATCGCTTCTATAACAAATCAGATTTCCCTGAGCTAAGTAAGTGTGTCTGCCTGTGCTGGAACAAATTAGGGGTTTACCTTCCCGGTCCTCTAGAGCTTCTGTGAGGTCCCCAGCCTTGTGGCACGGCTTGGAAGCGTCATGCCTCATTTCAGTTCCATGCCTGACCTCACCGACACCCTGGGAGGTCCTGTTTTGTTATGATTTGTCACTTGCAAAAGTACTAGTGACATCATTTGGGTAAAGAGTGAGGTAAGAGGCAGAAAAAGATGATCCCCAAAGTCAGACCTGAGTGTCGTTTATAGATGAAGCCGATTTTTCATAGGGTTTTTCCTGAGAAGGAAAATTATGAAGCATGTTTAAAAGAAAACCTCTTATTTCTTTTATACACTACTCTCAACAGTTCTGACACCAAACATGTAGGGCTTTTCCTACACCAACCAGTTCTCCAATTCTAGACTCCAGCTGGGTGTCCTACATTTCAGTCATGACAGTAACTACATGGGGCTAGTGCAGACTCCCCCCACCCCCGGTTGTAGCTCAGTCCCCACAAGACTGCCCCCCTCCACTTCAAATACCAGTTGCAGGTCTGGGCCTCTCATACATCTGACCAACCGGTTATATATTGGGTGTTCTGTGACCCCCTCCTTGGGTTTGATAATTTGCTGTAGTGGCTCACGAAACCGAGGGATGCATTTATTTAAGTTTACCGGTTTATTATAAAGGATATTACAAAGGATAAAGATGAAGACTCAGATTAAGAGGTACATAGGGTGGGGTCTGGAAGGGTCGTTAGTGCAGGAGCTTCTGTCCCCATGCAGTTGGGATGTGCCTCCCTCCCTGCACATGGATGTGTTTACCAACCCAAAAGCTGTACACTTTAGGGATTTTTATGAGGCTTCATCACATCAACATGATTGATTGACTCACTCAGTCTCTAACCCCTCCCGCCCGGAGGATGGGGGGGTGAGGCTGAAAGTTCCAAGCTTCTACTCATGGCTTGGTCTTTCTGGTGACCAGTCCCCAGGAGCTATCTAGGAATCCACCAAGAGTTACCTCATTAGAACAAAAGATGCTCCTATTACCCAGGAAATTCCAAGGGATTTAGGATTTCTATGTACCAGGAACCAGGGTCAAAGACCAAATATTAGAACAAATGATGCTTCTAGCACCCCTATCGCTCAGAAAAATACAAGGGTTTTGGAAGCTGTATGCCAGGAACTGGGGGCAGAGACTAAAAATATATTTCTTATCATGTCACTGTGTTTTTCACAGTATTACATCAAAATGACTACAAAGGCAAGTATTAGAGAGCAACAGGTTTCCCCCATTCCTGAGGCAAGTATTAGAGAGCAACAAGTCTCCCCCATTCCTGAGGCAAGTATTAGAGAGCAGCAAGTCTCCCCCATTCCTGATTAACATGGGGACGGGCTAGCCCGGTGAGGGGTAGTAAGGACGGCACCTACTGCATGGAGCACTGGGTGTTACACGCAAACAATGAATCATGGATCACTACATCAAAAACTAAGGATGTACTGTATGGTGACTAACATCACATAATAAAAAATAAAGCAATACTAATTTACTAATACAAAGTTTAATTATTGGATTTGCTTATTTTTTACCTGTTTTGCATGTAACTCATTTTGATTAAAAACACGTGAGACATTTTATTCACAAGTGCTGATTACTCGTTTTGAACTAAAATTTAGTTAGAACAACAGACCTGAAATTAGCTAACTTTAAGAACTATAAACACCAAGAAGCACTATTTAGAACAAGGGAAAAAAGTAACTTCTGAATACAAAGGTTGTATGGTCTCTCAACTCTCCTAACCATTTGCTTTGTTTTGCTCCACATCGTTCCTGGCTCTTAAGTGTTAACTTCAGTATTGAGTCATAGGTACATCTCTTCCCAGGCACATCCTCTCACACACGTGACCACGTGCACGTGTACACACACGCACGTGCACACACATTTTTCCTCTTCCATGCATAATAGGCTTAAATAAAGAAAACCAGAGCTGAAGCAACTTTGATTCTCGTAAATAGGGAACCTTGAGGCTTTCAAATGTTAAGGCTGTTTTCCCCAGCTTTTGTCATGGCTGACCCAGATCAAAACTTAAATGCCATCTCCTCAGGGAAGCCAAGCCTTCCCTGAGTAGCTTTGTGCGTCACTTTATTTTAATTTTGCTTCTCCTTCACTGACATTTTTTGGTTAGACATCCACTGTCTCCCTTGCTAAACTATATGACAAGTGAGGATAGGGACTCTATTGACCTTGTCTGCGAGTATGTCCCAGAATGAACACGCCTCATTTTCATGCTTGTGATAGCAGGCTTAACTGCCTGCCTGTGGGAATTTGAGAAATTTGTTATAAACATGGAGTTTACTTGCCACAAATTAGCACCTGCACATGAACAAATACTTAAGAGGTTTACTAGCGTCAAGAATGATGCCTTATATGGACATAGGACAGAGCCTTCTTTATGTTAACACCTGTTCTGACTTCTTATGGAGCACATGGCCACCCAAAATAATAACTGTGCTTCCCAGGCACCTTTGCAGCTAAGTTCTAGTGAATGAGACACAGGCAGAAGTGATATGAGCCACTTTCAGGCTGTGCATGGAAAGGGTAGGTACACACCTTTTACCCTTTTCTCCCGCATGCGGAAATGCAACCAGGATGGCAGGAGCAGGGGTGGCCATCTTGGGTCATGAGAGGAAGCTGTGTGTTGGAGATGTTTGAACGAATGATGGAAGGTAAATATCGTACCAGCCCTGGGCCACCTACCAGGACTTTACGTAACTGAGAAATACATTGCTATCTTGCCTAAGCCACTATAATTTTGGGTCTTTGTGACACTCACTAAGCTACATTCTGGTTAACACGGACATCTTTTGCTGCCGTTTTCATCACAGCAGTTTGTTCTGTGAGCCTTGGCATTCTGATCATTTTATGACCTCATGAGAAAGTAGTCAAAATAACGAGTTGTCTCGATGCCTGTCCTCTTAAATATCGTGACTCTGGAGTATTTGGAAATAGTGTATGAGACTTAGCTCATTTTAATGCAACAATAAATTGTTAGAGTTTAAAAAATCTCCAAACAAATTTGGTGAAAAAGTCCCAGATGAAAAACCTTTGGAGTTAAAAGAGATCTGAATAGACTAACATGTCGGTCCCTCAGGGGCTCACATGATTAGACTCTTTTATTAATTGACAAGACTTCTACCCCTCTTTCCCCCCACAATTCAGAACACCTGGTGAGACACTGTAACTAGAAGAAGCTTTTGTGCATCTCAGAAATATAAACCATCTCTTCATCACTCTCTGTCTTCTCCCAGGGAAGCCCCTGCCTTCTAGTTCTCTGCCGAGAGAGGTTTCACTTCTGAGTGGTGGAGGGAAAATCATCCGAAAAGGCTTTTTCATAAGAAAATACTCTTTTCATTCCATGTAATAGCAATCTTTGAGCCTGTGCTGTCTGCTGGATGCAACCGAGCCATTTATGGCTTCTTGGATGTGCATACAGTTTATATTGTACTGTGGAGTAGCTATCAGTACATTAGGACTGTTTGTGCCATTTTCAGGGATCTGGGACCAGCTGGTCCCAGATCTGGGCTGGTCTGAATACCTGAGTACTGCACTTAATAGTGTTGCTTCGGTGAAAAAAATAAGTCCTAGATTCTCATCAAGCAATTTATAAATAAACTTTTGGAACTGCTGATTCAGATTTGAGCACCATATAGTAGAGATTGGACAAGTGATGAATTGACTGTGGTCTTACTGCTACTAGGTATTGGAGCCAGGGTAAGACCTAGATGTGTCTGATTGAAGCCATGCCCTTCACTGCTATGAATTGCTGGAATATGTGTCCTGGGGCAAAACGGCAAAATGACTCTTGGCCACTTCTGTCTCACATTCCACTCATTCTTGTTCTCAGGCATCTGGATAAAAAAGTTTTCAAAACATAGTAGAGTCTATGTAGCCCATTAATTAAACGTTCAGTTTATATGAATTTATTTGATAACTTTATATGCATTTATTTGATAACTTCATCTGTGAGTACTGAAATCATTAAAATGCTTCCTTGGCCACTAATTTGTTTTTCCTTGATATATCTATGAATTTGGCAACCAGGTCAGATTTTCATCTCGAGTTTTATTCCCCAGCAAACCTTTTATTGAAATCTTACGAGACTTGTACTTTTCTCCATAAGGATACATCATCTTCATTTCACTTTTCTCTTGCAGAATATTTTATTTTGATGTCATTCTTCTCCTCTATCACATTAAAGTATTGTATTTTTGAATAATAAAAGAGAGAGACAAATGGAAAACAGGGGAAAAAAAAACCACCCACGAATCTCTTGTTTCTTTGCCTAGGGAGAGCACTTCGCCAGGTTTTGGAGTTAGGTGAATTTGTGCCAACCATCTGATTAGAAAGTGAGAGTCAAATATATAGGCTAAGAAAACGATCGCTTTTAAACTGGGCTTGCTTTGAAGCAATGATATCATGTGTTATTCCAGCTGGAAGCCAGAGTTAGTAATCAGGCAAAGTAAGCTTAAGGCTAACAATTTTGGTTCTTACCATTTTGTGGGTCTACCAAAAAAATTGCAAGTATAGAGTTATGCCAGTGGCCAAAGGCACATCTGGGTGGGTCTTTGTTTTGTGAAAAACAAGGGCTACAACCATTCTGGTTTGCTTGACCAAAAGGAAAATAATAATGGTTTGTGCTTCCCTGCGCTGACTGATTCTTCTGTCCCTAGCCACTCCCTCTCTCTGTTTGTACTAAGCTGTCTCCCTCAGTAGTTGCTGGAATTTTTTTTTCTTTTTTCAACATCTGGGCTCCTAAGAATGGAAGGAAATAACACTGTTTAATTGATTTTTTTTTTAAATGTTAGTCAGCCTTAAAGAAACCAAGTCTTGTTTATGCTCATTCACAGGAAATCTTGGGTATAACTTAAGGGCAGGTCTTTCTGAAGGAAGCCTGTGCCGAGTTTGGCTGAATATCTACAGGACCTTACTTACCACTTTACTTGTGACTTAAGGATTTTGAGAGTGCTAGAGGTTAGCTTGACGTTAGTGGGTACCTGATATTAGATGGTAGGCTTTGGCCTGGGTGTGGATTTCTCCTCCAGCTTTTTTTTCCTTCTCTCTCTCTCTCTCTTTGTCCAGAAGCTGCTAATCCTCAACAGTAAGAGAAATATTAGTTCAGGATATCAGGTTTTTTCTAGCGAGGGGCACTATGAGGGTTTGGCCAACTTGGGCACCTTGACTGAATATCTGTGCCTTGGTACCCCCTCTGTTCCTCCCACTCCTTACTTCTGAACTAAGGGACTCAAAGCAGGGTGGGATAGTGCTGAATGGAAGCTGATCAATCATCTGTCTCTTTTTCTCCAGAATGTGTTGGCACTGGAAGTGAGGAATGTTGAATGAGGAATGCCGCATGATCTGAATATCCTACAGTCACACATTCTTTAGGGGGAGCACTGTATGTGGTTGTCTTCAGCACTCTCTTTCCTCGGTGTTTTCCAGTAGGGACAGTGCTAGCTTATAACTTGCAGAATAGTGTTGCAGTGTCGTTTTACAAATATTATGTAAATATTTCTCCTAATTTTTGTCATTTTGTGTCTGTGCAGGAAAAAAAAAATCCGCAGCTGGCCAATTACATACAGGTCATACCCTTTGTTTTCGGTAGGAATATTTTCTGACCATATGTGGAAACACTATTCTTATTTTTTTCAATATCTTGATTTTGAGCTCTTAAAAAAGGAACAAGTGAGCAAAACAGAATTGCGAAAAAGTCTAAGGGAAAATACTTGTTAAAAATTGATATTACCACCCGGCCACATGGAGCTATTTCTATTATTATCCTCTCATGTGATTTTGTTTTTAAAATCTTTATTGTGGTTTGACAAGAACACAGACGATTCCTTTTTGTACTTAGTCCTTGTAAAATTGGTACAGTATTTTCTTTTTTTAGTGATGGTTTTGTTTGGTTTAGTGTCGCTGTTTTGTTTGTTTGATATATTACGAAGTGTTTTTCTCACACCATTTTGGATTCATAATTTTTAAATAGAAAAAAATGAGGAAATAAAATTGGAAAAATTTGGGTTTGGCATTTCTGGTTATTAACTCTACTGAAAAATATAGAATTTTTCTTCTTTCTTTTTTATTTTGTATTCTTTAACTTTAGTTTTGGTAGAAAAACAAAATATGAAAACATTACAAAACTTATACGTGTAGAGTATATTAAGGTGTTTTGGGAGTAGAAGGAAAATCCTTGCACGCCTCTGTAATATACATGTAATATTGTTAGTTGGGTTTTTTTATAGGTAACTTTTTTTGATGGATTCGTTTTCTTTTACTCCTGTAGAGATTTTTTAAAAGATCATAGTCTAAATGAGAAAAAGGTATATTAACAGTAATCCCGTAACTCTAACTCTTTAGAGGAAAGCCGCCCATTTAAATATGATAAGTACACTGACAAAGGCCTTTGTCATCAGCACTCTTTACTGACCAGAATAGTTCCTAGTGGCATGCAGCAGCTTTAAATTCTTCTTACGAATAATTTACTGATTAGGAAATAGACTAATTCAGTGTGTTCCTTCTGAGCATGACAAAAGAAGAGAGTAAAAAAAAAAAAAAAAAGGAAAATACAGACCAAAGTTTAGAAGCAAGTATTTCGTTTTTGTAAGATTGCTAATGAAACGATCTCTAAATGGGGATTATTTCTTACGTAGCCACAACATAAAAGCCATCCTGCCAGCCAACAGATATTTACTGAGCCTCTACTAGACGCCACACACCATTCTTCGGCACTGGGGCTGCATTTTGTAAGCGAGAAAAACAAGGTCTCTTCTATTGCGGAGTTGACGTTATATAGTGAGTAGAGAAGCTCTGAATAGTTAAATAATAAGGACTGTAGTCAGCACAAATCCTGAGCACCTGTTGGGTGTGAAGCAGCCAGTTAAATGTTAAAAAGGGCTTTTCAACTGATAAAGGATGTATGTCTTAACACAGGAATGGTTTCTTTTTTAGTGTGCCATAGCCCCGCACACATGCATCTGTGATAACACACGTCAGCCGTGGTGTGGCTTACAGTTCTTTGTGTCCATCTCCCTCTGCCACAGCTGCACCCATACTGACAGAGCAGCGTCTTATCATTTATTTATGCATGCTTTCCCTTCACGGGAATATGCTGACATAAGAAACAGTGCGTATTAGTTCAGTGAATGTGTTCTACCTTACGGTTAGTGAGGTATTTTCATCTGGTTTATCTCAAATTGAGCTACACCACACCCATATAAAGGAATAATTTTATAGTAGAAGCATAGAAAGATGAAAGAGTTTAAGTGACTATTGATGATCAGGAAGGAGGAATACATATGTTTTTAATGTACCTGGGAGACAGCCGTGGGTCATAGGTAAACCCGCTTTAAGAACACGAATTTGACCTCAGATTTCCCTTGTTGCGAAAGGTCATAGAGGAGGGTGCAACTGATCATGTCTGTAACTTGGGTTTCATCTTCTCTATGAATCTCACCAAAAACTTTAATTGTCTTTCTTTTGCCAAACCACTCCCACTTTTATATTTAAGTTTGTGCAAGATGATAGGACTGAAGTTATAAGATAGTTGCTCCTCACTGCCGTCTCATCTACCCCCACAGAGCTCTTGCTAGTGCCAGAGCTACGTAGCAGCTTTACGTAGCCTACGTAGCTTATGTGCTTTACATGCGTTGTCTTCTTCGAACCTTACAATTCTGGGAACCATTTTCCAGATAAGGAAACAGAATCTTGGAGGAGTTAAGTATCTGCCTAAGGTAACATAGGAATGGTGGAGCCTGGCTTCCATCCTGACTCTGCCTGACCCCAGAGTCTGTGTACTCAGTAATTATCCCCTGTCTTAAAAGGCTTATTTGAAAAATAAGTGAAATAAAAGTCATTGTCACGCTACGTATTTAGTAGAGGAGAAGCAGCTCTTCTTATTTATAAGAAAATCATCTGTACATCAGTTTATCAGGAAATATAAGGTCAGGGTCATGATTTTTTATTTTTTGCAAAAATGATGCTTTACTTTTGCTTTATGAATAAATAATACACCTTTGAATGATTTCCAGGGAGCAAGCTCTTCCAGTACATCTAATTTATTTCATTTGCCACTTTCAGCCCGTAATGCATCTAGGAATAGAGGATTTAGGCTCCCCAGTGCAAGTTCCAAAGGCTGAATATTCTAGTGTAGTAAGGTTTGACCCAGACAACAAACACAGGTTTTGAGTTCTTGCAAGGGCTTTGTATTGTTATTTGCATTTTCTTCAGAAATCTCAGCCATGTTTACACATACCAACCATAGATTCTCATTGTTGGGAAGTGCTTTCACAGTCATCTTTGTAAGAAAACGGGGTGGGGGGGAGTGATCAGAAGGGGGAATGAAGCATGAGAGACTATGGACTCTGAGAAACAAACTGAGGGCTTCAGAGGGGAGGGGTGTGGGGGAATGGGATAGACCGGTGATGGGTAGTAAGGAGGGCACGTATTGCATGGTGCACTGGGTGTTATACGCAACTAATGAATCATCGAACTTTACATCAAAAACCAGGGATGTACTGTATGGTGACTAACATAATATAATAAAAAATATTATTATAAAAAAAAAGAATCCTCTTTATGGCACATCTTCTCTATAGACAGCTTGTGTGGGTCTGTTGCAGACCTACATTTCTTTCTGAACACTTGACACACAAGTGAATTTTATTCTTTGCTTTGAGGGGAAACATAATCCAGACAGTGGACTATTTGCTTTTTTTTTTTAACTTCTTTATTTAAAAATGTATATTGGTATTCCTCATATATGGTGTTCTTTGATTGGATCGCTTTCTTTACCAAACTTTTGTACTTAATTGTGTCATCTTTCCATGGCTGAAATGACAGTTGGTGTTCTTTTCTTACAAAATTATTGAGTGGTGATAGGAAGGATCTGTGTATAATTGAAGGACAGGGAATGTTCAACAAAAAGGCCAGAATCAGTGCTCACAGAGGTCCCCCATTCCTGCCATTTCTTCATTCTGGCAGCCAGGTGTCCCATCACTTCCTTAGGAAGACAGAATGGTGAAGAAACATGAGGAGATCCAAGACATTTTTTTTTAAACATTTTATTTATTTATTTGGGAGGGAGAGAGTGAGAGAGAGAAAGCACAAGAAGGGGAAGGGTCAGAGGGAAAAGCAGACTCCCTGCTGAGTGGAGAGCCCAATGCAGGACTCCATCCTGACACTCTGGGATCATGACCTGAGCCAAAGGCAAACGCTTAACCAACCGAGCCATCCAGGCGCCTCCTTAACAGCTAGGAGATCTCTGAAATGTACCTCTGTCAGGGCCTCTGGTGTTTGATTAGAGTGATTAGTGGTAAATAACCTACAGCAAGATGGAACCACGTAACAACTGCACTGAGTGTTAAAAATAATTTAGTGATAGAGCGGTTTTTGTAGATTGGTTGGTTTCTGGTGGTAGAGGTGACTGTTTTAATGAGATATTTAGCCATAGTGACCTTAATTTGGAAATCTGATTATTTCATTGTCCTTTGTGTTTGTACATGTTGTTTTCTTTAATTGGATCGCTTTCTTTACCTATCCAGAATGCTTTCCTTCATCCTGCCTATCCAAATTAGCTGCTTTTCCTGGATGCTTCCCATCATCTTGCACTGATCACCCTTTGTTTTTATTGCCTGAGTTAGTTGTATCTCCTCAGCTCTCTGAATGTGGGGATCCAGTATGTCTTGTTTATCACTGTTTTCCAGCTGACACATAGTAGATGTTAAATAAAAATTTCCTCTCAACTTAGAAGTTTAATGCAATGTCAATCAGAATTCCAGAATACTAAAAAAATAATTTTTAGAATTTGATGAAGTTATTCTAAAATATATCCAAAGAACCCCAATAACAATAATGTTGAGTGAAAAGCTTGTTCAATTAACCCACACTATGATATTTATCAGTATTATGTATCAACATATATCAAATATATATCAGTAATGCTTATGAATATTTTCTAGGGTTTTTTTAATGGTTTTGATTTTTCTACTTACCCTTTTAATTCAATGATAACCACCATCCTTCCCATCAAAAATACTTATTAATAATGTATTATTGCTATAAAATAGTTCAGAGATACAAGAGTATTTTGGTAATTTATTAAATTCAGTGTATTTAATAAAATCAGAGATAAATGGGGAGTTATTACTGTATTAAAAGGGTAAATTAAAATTCAAAAGAAATCTATAAAATACTGGCAAGCATATGATTTATCCTGAAATAGGGAAGAACATTCCAGACATAAAAGCCATGGAATTAATCACAAAGGGGGAAAATCACCAGATATGGTAACAATAGGGCTTAGAAGTTAAGAGAAATAGCTTTAAGATCACATGGTTCTGGATCGGAATTTTGCCCCCCCCCCCAACACTTATTGAGTGATCTTATGGGAACTTATTTACTCATTAAGCCTTCGTTTCTTCATCTGTAGACTAGAGGGGATAATAATAATAGCAAACTCATTATGCCTTTAGAATACAAAAACTTATGTAAAGGACCTGGCCTTTGCCAATCACATAAAAAACACAATAGCCATTATTATTACCTTTAACATTTTTACATGGGATACTCATAAATCAAAACCCCTATAAAAGACAAACAAAATAGCAAAAGTATTGCCATAAAGACAAAGATTGATATACATGACATATGAAGAATCCATTTATATGGATAAGAAAAGCATAATTGTTCAACAGAAATGGTTAAAAAAAATGTGGCCAGTCATTTTATAGACAAAGAAACAACAGTGGCTAAAAGGATATGAAAAAAAAATGTTTACTTTTCCTAGTAATAACAAATTTAACCTCAAACTACATTGAGAAGCAATTTACCACTTCAAATTAGCAAAACTTGACAAGTGATAATTTAGTGTTGGGCATAGCTTAATGGCATGGTCAAGAAATACTACTCTTGGGAGAATGAATTTTATCATGGCACTTTGGCAATATATGATGAGACCCTTGAAAAGGTTTATACTTTTCCTGGTAATAAATATTTTTAACAAGGTCTGGAAGTGTTAATCCTGTAATGTTAGTAGAAAAAGTTTGTTTATGTGGATATGAAAAAACTGCGGGGCACCTGGGTGGCTCAGTCGTTAAGCGTCCGCCTTCGGCTCAGGGAGTGATCCCAGTGTTATGGGATCGAGCCCCGCATCGGGCTCCTCCACTGGGAGCCTGCTTCTTCCTTTCCCACTCCCCCTGCTTGTGTTCCCTCTCTCTCTGGCTGTCTCTCTCTCTCTGTCAAATAAATAAATAAAATCTTAAAAAAAAACCTGCATTTATAGTGCATTTAACTCTGTTAAATAACAAGAAAAAAGATAAAGAGTAAAGGGAGGTTAGGTACTTAGACAAAATTAGGAAAAAAACAGTGGGAAAACGTATGAAAATAATTATCATTGTTTTCTCTGAGTAGTGGGTTTTCCAGTTATCTATTGCTGCACAGAAAATTACCTCAAAGCTTAGTGGCTAGGTTATAATTTTGTGTGGCAGGAATTCAAGCAGTGCTCAGCTGAGCAGTTCATCAGCTCTACACCGGAGGTGGTGAGACGACTTGGTGGCATTCAGCTGGTAGAGGGGCTGATCTGAAGGACCCAAGATGGAGTCAGTCGAGGCCCTGTAGGGTATAGCTGGAACAATGGGCTCAGTTACAGTGTCTACCCATGGCCTCTCCAGCATGACAGTCTCAGAGGTGGAGACTCAGGTGTTCCAGAGAAAGTTCTCTAGAGGAGCTGGTGGAAGCTGCAAGACTTCTTATTCTGAGAACCTAGCCTCAGAAGTCCCAGAACATCAATTCTACTGACGAGCTGGGAATCAAGGGGAAAAAATTAGACTCCACTTCTCAAAAGCAGGAGAAGCAAATAATTTGTAACCATCTTTAGTCTGCCTCAGTTGGATTGGGTGATTTTTATTTTATGTGTTTCTGCAAAGTCTATAATGCAAATGTATTATTCTTTTTACATTTATAAGAGCTGTTTATATATAAACCTTGGATTAGATAGTTTGCATAAAGTACTGAACATGGTGCTGGCATAAATAGAGCCCTGTATTAATGTCCCCTGCCATTAGTATTATCTTTATTCTTTTCTCATTAGAATAGAAATGTATTGGTAGGTTTATTTGCAGGGGCTTGTTCAAAAAGGCGTTAAAGAGGCACAGTTTTGCCTGGGTAAGCCAAACAAGATTTCATGAGCTGTTGATAATTAAACTATGTTTTGAAAGGTGAAAGGGAATTTACCAACTAGGAAAGGGCAAGAAAGACTGAAAGTAGCGGGAGCTGCATATTCACAGACGGGAAGTTCTGACAACGCATGGCATGTTGCAGGACCTGCTAGTGTGGCAGCGTTCAGACAGAAGATGCACCTTTGTGGAAAAAGGGCTGAAGCTTGGGGAGCAAGGATTAAATTCAAGAGATACTCCAGAAACAGAATATAGGGGTCTTAGTAACTGACGAGCTATAATAATTCCTTGAGAGTTCGAGAAAATAAAATTTATCTGTTCACTAAAGCACTCACGCTATCTGCTCCCGATTCAGTTTCCGTTCTTTTCATTTCAACATGAATTGTATGTGAAAAGGACAGAATTCAGACCAGGTAATAAACTACACATGGATAAATTTCCTGTCAATCTCCAAAAATAAAGAGTTGGAGAAAATGACTGGCCACGCTGTTTCGCTACGTTTAAAACAAAGTGATTTATATGGATCCTTTTTTTCAAAAAGTCAACAGAACCAAACATTTGTCCATCATCTCAGAATGGTTTCTTCTGCCTGTTGAGCTTATTAGCTCCATTCTTATTGTCCCAGGGCTCTCACGTTCATGTGCCATATGGCCTCCACATCTGGTCACCAGTCCAGGCTCTTTTGGGGGGAAAAAACAAAATTTCCTTTGAGGTACTACATAAATACATTTCTGTACAATCTGCTACTGCCCACGTCTGCAAATATCTGGGTCCCAAATTCAATGCATAAAGCTGAAATTATATTACTTTTCAAAGATAACAGTAATTAAAAAAGACACACTACAAATTAGGGCTTTAAACTTTTTGGCACCAGTTCTTTTCTTCCAGCATATTACTTGCGTTGATATCCCTTTGATGTTTTGACATATCTCTGAAATCACGATTAAATATGGTAACCAGAACTAGTACTGACTTATTGTACTGGGCAAGCCATTCGGAATCAATATTATAGGGGAGAAAATATGCTATTTGGAATAGCTCTTCTACTTTCAATGAATTTAATTTGTGCTGATGTTCTAAGTCTTTTTTTTCCCCCTCCAGGCCTGTCATTAAAGTAGTTATCTCAACAAGTTATTACACCCAATAAAAACTTGAAATAAAAAAGTAAGTTGAAACTATTATTAGCAAATGTTTATCACTTAATATTTTAAAATTTATTTGAGACTGATTTCCATTGTACTGTGGATAAAAATGACAATTAAGCTTCTGGGCAACCACTCATTTCTTCAATCAAAGCTCCAAGAAGAATGTTGGAGCGCACACGTGTACAGTACTGTGTTAGTGATACATCAGGGTTCTGTGTTTCAACACCGAGGGTTTTATTCTCTTCTTAACTCGTTGAGTCATCGTTGCTTTTCTCACTGTTTGAGAACATGATTAAAATTTGTACCGTTTTTCCTGCATTAAAGAAACAAAGCAAGGAAAGACGCAGTCCACATAAGATGGTAGTGTAGGAACAGATTTTCAAAGTGTTAACTGATGTTGTGAAAAGCTGTTTTAGTAATAAGCCTAATGGGAAAACAATGTGGTCAGGAAACCCGTCAATACTGAAATTTAACTCTTTCAA
Source organism: Ursus maritimus (assembly GCF_017311325.1). Lineage (NCBI taxonomy): Eukaryota > Metazoa > Chordata > Mammalia > Carnivora > Ursidae > Ursus > Ursus maritimus. The sequence continues at coordinate 41,771,823 of NW_024426996.1, forward strand.
AGTAGTGTCAGGTACCGGGAACAAAGGAACACAATAAGCCGAATCAGTCCCATGTGTTGTTGAACTCAGGGTTTTTTTTTGGTTGTTGTTCTGTTCCTTCGCTGCCTCTTACAGCCTTTCACGGTGGGGCTGGTGTTCAGGGGCTGCAAATGCCGCCCGCGCAGGAGGGCTGCCGGGTTTTCCCTCTTCCTCAGCTCCTGATCAGCATCCTCTGGCGATGTGAGTCCTGTTCCACCTTCCTCTAAGCTGTCTCCTGGCAATGCCACTTTAATCTTCACTTAATTTTGCTTTTCTAGCGCAATAGTCTTGATTTGAAGTTCATGTGAGTAACAAGAAATAAGAAAAAAGTAAGCAAGCCATCCAGGCAATCATATTCTAAAAATTGTATTAAAAATCTGGATAATATCCATTAGGTGGGAATGCATACCCTAAGTCACCACTGGAGACGGAGTCAGAGATGAGAGGCATACGCGTTCCAAGCCATGCTAGTACTGCTGAGAAGAGACAGCTACCAGCAAGGGCTGTTTAATTCCTAAGATTTGGATTGGGTGGGGCTTTGAGTTAATTTTACAATTTTTATTACAAGGCAGCGTCTTGACAAAACTAAGAATGCATGGGGTAATTTTGTCTCCTTTACCGAAGACTCCTGTAATTGAAAGACCACACACCTGACTTTCAGTCTTTAAAATCCTTAGTTTCTCAGCTTCTTCATCATTCAAACGGGGATATTTTCTTCTCTTCTTTTCTTGAGGAGATTCTGTGATGGTCGGTACTACCTTACTCTCAAGTCTCCAAGGGGAGTTGCTTGATTTTTCTAAGCCACTTGTAAAGGGGCTGACTTTGGTGTGGTTCCGGGCATTAGAAATGATGTATGCATTGTACTATGCACAGTGCCTGCTAGGTATGGGTACTAAAAAGATAGGTTGGCCATTGTAGTTACTACTGTGACTTTTGCTATCCTGCTGCTCTTACTAGTACTATGGTTCCCTACTTCTTTGCCAGTCCTGTATCAATACTAAAACTTTCCTATGCTTAAAATAAGCATCAGGGTACAGCTGAGATTCATTTCTACCACTTCCAGCATTCAAAATTTTGTTTTGCTGTATTGAAAGGAAAGAGAAGTTAAGCTTTTCAAATATCCCTGCATGTAATTTAAATTAGGCTTTCAAAATTTTTTATTTCAGTAAAGCATATTTGTTTTCTTAGAGAGATTTGCCCCTAGACTCTCAACAGCAGAAACAGTCAGAACTGGATGGAGTCTTTGGGGCTCTTTTTGGATGTGAAGGCCTGAAACTGACCTTTTAATCATCAAAGATATTGAATTATGGTTAGTAAGATGTTGTTACTAACTGCTTGATTGTATCTAATGCTATAAAATTGTACATGTATGTACATTTATATAGTCTTTGAATAATTCAATGCCACATTTAATATAAGAAATTCTTTGCATTTCTGATAATGTTAGACTATATTAACACATAGACACACAGGAAGTACTCAGTTACTTATGTCAACAAATAGTTATTGGCAACTGTACTTAATAATACTGTGTTGCATATTTGAAAGTTGCTAAGGGATAGAGTTTAAAAGTTTTCATCACAAGAACAAAAAATTTTATAACTATGTATGGTGATAGATGTTAGCTAGAATTATTGTGGTTATCATATTACAATGCATACAAATATCAAATTAGTATGTCGTTACACCTGATACTAACAAAATGTATGTCAATTATACTTCCACAAAAAATCCAAATAATTATTGAGTATCTACTATGTGACCTATAGTCATGTTCCATGTGATAGGAATAGAGCAGTGAATATTATAAAGTCCCTTCCCTCATAAAATTTACATTCTAGTTAGATAGTAAACAAACAAATGTATGAAGCATGTCCGGGTAATAGCATGGATGATAATGAGCTTGGAAACTGATCAAGTTTTCTATAGCATCTGTTCCATGGACCAGTGCCTTTGCTGTAGTGGCTCCTAAATAATTTGAGTATCACTGTTGGTGATAAGGGCTGTGACGAAAACAAAAGCCGGGTCATGGAGATAATAAATGAGGGGAGAGGTAGGAGAGTTACCATATACGTTGTGGTTAGGGTTGGACTTTTTTTTTTTTTTTAAGATTTTATTTATTTATTTGGGAGAGAGAGGGAGAGCACGAGTGCACATGTGGGGAGAGGTGGGAGTGGGGGAGAGCATCTTCAAGCAGGCCACCTTGAGCATGGAGCTGGACCTCACAACCATGAGATCATGACCTGAGCCAAAACCAAGAGTTGGAGGTTTAACCAGCTGAGAGGGTTGGACATTTCTAAAGATGTGACATTTGAGGGGAGACTTGAATGAAGAGAAGAAGTGAATCTAGGTCATCTAGGGAGAGTGTTCTAGGCAGAGGCAGTGGGAAGGGCCAAAACCCTGAGGCAGGTTGGATGCCACTGCTGGGTTTGTGAGGATCAGGTAGGAGGGGGAGTGAGCTCAGAGAGCTGTGGTGGGGAGGATGGGGGGCAGAGTTAGCGGCCTTATAAGCCCTGGAAGTAACCATTATTATTATCATTTGGTATTTTGATCTTAGTATGTCTTATAATAATGTTAAGCATTGAAAAAAATATGGTATTTTTATTTGGATGAATGGAAACATTTTAAGTATGTTTTGAAGCACAATTCCACTGGTATTCTTCTATGCTGATTATTTGGTCACATCTCTTAATTTTTGAATTTTCTTTTTGCTTGAACTAGCATGCAGTTTTTTTGTATGAGTTCTTCTTAAGAGTTGTGACAAAAGAGATATTTTTACAGGCATGACTGAAAGCGGGTAGACTCAGAAGGAGGTCCTGCTCATTCTGGTTTTAATTTCAGCCTCCTCTTTGTAGTAAAAGTCAGGTCCCTAAAGAGAAATGAATTAAGTCAGAGGCTTTTAAAATTTTTTTATTCTAATCCAGTGAAGATTTTGGAGTTTTTGTTTTGGCATTGTGCATCTCCAAGAGGAATTTTTTCCCCATACATCTATAGCAGTGAAATATAAGAGGATAGTGATCTTAAGTCCTATACACATTTATGCTAGAGACTATTATATCTAAAGTCTTAATATGCATTTGGGTTGTCTTAGGCATTAAACTTTGTAAAAAGGTAGTGCTTTTTACACAAAGGCAAATAATTCTTGTGTAATCATCATTACTAAAAAGTATGTGTACCATATGTGTTTACACATACTTCATTTATCATTATTACAGAAGTGTTTCAGCATTTTAACAACTGGAATAGCCATACTGATACATACAAGCTGAATATTTTCTTTGGCCCACTGTCCACCTGCACCCAGGTAGTATTTTTTTAAATATTAACTATATATGCTAACAAGATAGAAAAAGTAGAATATACTGGTTAAAAAAATTGGTGATGTAGTCATGGCAAATGAGTTAAGGTTCACTTGTGAAGCAGAATTTGAATGGTTCAATTGGTTTCCTTTTAAAAACTGACATCATTTCAAGAGAAAAAGTGAGCCCATGTAGCAGCTGTATAAAAATAACTTCTCTAAAACCCCATGTATAATATGAACCATTCTCCTTGTACCTTAATGAATATTAGTCATTTGTCCATAATTCACCTCCTCTCTCTCACCCCAACACTGTCTCTCTCCCTCCCTCCTCATCTCCTTAATGCTTTATTCTCCTCTCTGTTAACGGGCAAATTGCTTTATGCTTTCTTTTGATTTGGATAGTCTCTTGAGCCTCTCCTGGACTGTGTTGTTGGTTTGGGAATGAGATGGGCGAATAACTTGCTGACAGGGGATTTGCTTGCACTATGGTTGTGTCAACTTGGGTGCACTGACACCAACCTAAAGATTCTTCCCACATTTTCTATTGCCTTGTCTCCTGCAAGTCTTGGTCCTTTTTAAGCTATGATATGTGGTTGACTTTACCAATTTGGGGGAAGGAAAGGAGTATTTGGTTTTGAGGGAAGGAGCATGTCTTCCCAACAGTAAATTCTGTTGAGTTCTGGAAACTTCTTCCCTGCAGGAGGCAGAGATGCCATTCCTGATACTTTAAAATTCAGCCAGAGGAAATTTATCTTGGGAGTATACCACCCAACCAATATTATCATGGAACTGAAGGGGGGAAGAAAAACTGTAGGTGAAGTAGCAATAGAATGTAGAAAATAGCCTCATTAAGCCTAAAACTCAAACTCCTTAGTTGGCAGTTTTGAATTTTTAGCATGTAGTTTAAACCAGTAGATCTCAAACTTTTTGGTCATAGGACCCTTTCACATTCTTGAGAATAATTTATTATGGACCCCAAGGAACTTTTGTTTATATAAGTTATATCTGTTGATATTAACCATCTTAGAAATAAAGCCTGTGAAATTATAAAAATACTTAATTTGTTAAAAATAACAATAATAAATTCATTGCATGTTAATATGAATAATACCTTTTTTAATTAAAAAATTTTTTCAAAACAGAAACATTTTGTGAGAAGAGTGGCATTGTTTTACATTTTGTGAATCTCTTTAAAATGTCTGGCTTAATAGAAGACAGCTGGACTCTCCTATCTGCTTCTGCATTCAATCTGTTGTCATATCACACATTACATAGCTTCTGGAAAACTTCACTGTATGCTCCTGAGAGAATGAGAGTGAAAAAAGGCAAATGATGTCTCAGTATTATTATGAAAATAATTTTGACTTGTGGATCCCCTGAAAAAGTTCCCTAGGGGTCTCTTGACCACAGTTTGAGAACTGTTGGCCTAAATACATCTTTCCTGTCACACTCTTCTGTCAGCCCCCGTGCAGCCTCTTAGTATCAATACTTGAGCCTATTCTCCCCACCCCAACCCATTTGTTTTCCTAGCTGCCCACAGTTTAGAGACCAGAAGCAAAAGCATTGAGTAGAGTCTGCCTACTACAGATGAGTATCATGGAAGTGTTCAACTCAAGGTATTAAGAAAATAACAAGAGGGTTAATTGAGAATGAGCGAACCCACTTTCTGAAGTTAAAACTATAATTGAAGTCTTATCCGTGGAACAGGCCCTGACGATGACTGAGAAGGTTAATCGAAAAAGCAGTTCAAAATAGAGTAAAAAAAATGAGAAAGAACGAGTTCTCAACAATTGCTGCAACATGGAGGCACTGGAGGAGATAATGCTAAGTGAAATAAGTCAAGCAGAGAAAGACAATTATCATATGATTTCTCTCATCTATGGAACGTAAGAACTAGGAATATCGGTAGGGGAAGAAAGGGAAGAAGAAAGGAGGGGGTAATCAGAAGGGGGAATGAAGCATGAGAGACTATGGACTCTGAGAAACAAACTGAGGGCTTCAGAGGGGAGGGGGGTGGGGGAATGGGATAGACTGGTGATGGGTAGTAAGGAGGGCACGTATTGCATGGTGCACTGGGTGTTATACGCAACTAATGAATCATCGAACTTTACATCAGAAACCAGGGATGTACTGTATGGTGACTAACATAATATAATAAAAAAAAAACATTTAAAAAATGATACATACACGTATCAACATTTATTTTTCACATATATAGTATATCCATTTATCCAATCTTTTGATGTAGTGCCAGGTCTCTTCTTGAGTATGGATTTGCTAATTGGAGTTTCCCATCTTTTTTGCATAAACCACACTCAAGATGCATCATCTCCTATTTCCAATTTTGTGTTTTTTTTTTTTTAATGGAGTCAGAACCACACTCAAGATGCATCATCTCCTATTTCCAATTTTGTGTTTTTTTTTTAAAAATGGAGTCAGAACTTAAAGTCACTTGCAAAACTTTATGAGCACTGGTCTGTCACTTCTCTAAGTGTAGTTTCTTAAAGATAGAGACTGTTTTGTCATCTTTTTCCTAGTCATAATACAGTGCCTGACTGTAGTAGATACTGAATGGTTATTAGTTGAGAACATAGTGAGGGCACACATCCATGAATGGATGAAGTAGTAGAGAAATGTCCGTTCATGCCTTCTGCTCATTTTTTAGTCGGTTTATTTGGGTTTTGGGTGTTGAATTTTATAAGTTCTTTATAAGTTTTATAAAGAACTTATACTAGCCCTTTATTGAATATGTCATTTGCAAATATATTTTCCCATTCCATAGGTTGCATTTTAGTTTTGCTGATTGTTTCCTTGACTGTGCAGAAGCTTTTTATTTTGATGTAGTCCCAATAATTTATTTTTGCTCTTGTTTCCCTTAGCACACTATAATTTAAAATATGAGAAATATTGAGAATTAAAGTGGGTTTCTTATTTTAATAAAACATTTATCAAGAATAACTGTTGGAATATTGCTTGCCTTCTCCTCGTTTTATAACTTACTATATGGAGCAAGCACCGTGGGAGAATTGTCATACTCTAAGTTTGGATCAACTTCTAGTGTTTTATCCTTTGCACTTTGAATGTCATGACTATGTGGGAGTTCCTACATCTCTTTATCTGGAACATCTTCACCTCCTCATCACAACCACTTTCCTCATTTATGTGGATAAGTTCACCCTCACTAAGATCTTCTGGCTGTTTAAGTAGAATCTCTTGAATGGCGGCAGTGTCAACATTCTCACAGTTAGATATTTCTTCTATAATGACGTTTGCACTCTGTTTGAATTTCACTCCTAGTATTACCACTTTTTATTTGCTGCATTTTTTTTTTATGTGTGGCTAGTTTCTGTTTTTCATTTTTGTAAAATTCCTGTGAGTTCATCACTGGGAGACAAGGAGGCATCATAACTACATACTTTGTCCTCTGTGTGTGAATTGAATGACAGATATGTAGTGACCAATCACCAACAGACTTTGTAAGAAGTGATGTGATTGGTCACTGATCATGATGCACGTCTGTTATTTATGTCGTGATTTGTGGACTGAGGAGCAAACAATAAAGTTTGTACTTTATACAGTTACTCACAGTTAATATACTAAGGAAACTGAAATTTGAGCTGCGTTTTGGGGAACTGGTGTTAACAATTGATGTTAATAATGCCTAGACAAATATTGTTCACAGCCGGGCCTTGTAATGTATTAGGATTATGTTCACTTTCTGTGTTCTGGAGTTAAGAAATAACTATTTTTTTTATTTGTTAAATTTGCTTTGTACCTATTACTAATTCTTGCACATACTTCAGAACCTTTTTTGGGGGGGAGGGTTCTATAATTTTCCATCAGATTAATCATATCAGAGTCAGGGTTTTAAGCAGTGGGTTTCTGTTTTGTTTTGTTTTGTTTTTTAAACCTTAATTTTTCTTTCTTGGTATGCCCAGTTCTCATCCTGGCATCATCATTCTTTGCTATCCTCGTTTTAATTTCATTTGCTTTTTTCCCAGAATGGAGTCACTTCTTCTTGGATCTCTTCTCTTTATCTGTCTTGGTTTACTTCCTTCATTTGGTGAGGCACATCCTCCAGTATTTTGTCAGGTAAAAAAGATTGTTCAGTGGCAAAAGCATGTTGATGACAGCCTTCACCATGCTTGTCTCCTGAGTCATACTGCTCCAATCTGGGTGGCTTATCATATATGCCTAGTGCACAGTGTGATCCTAAGTTCTTTCTATACCATCAGCAGATTCGCTTTTCTTCTTCTCTCTTTGGAATCTCCTGATTTTTTCTCTGTCCCATGCCTTCACTCTTCCCCCTCCTCTCCATTTTGTAGAGTACGTAGTCCGGTGATTTGCTGAGAAAGAGGACATGAGGTATATCTCTTCAGACCTCAGATAGCTGAAAATGCCTGTGTGCTACCATTATATTGATAATTTGACTAGATGTAGAGTTCCAGTTTAGAAGTCATTTTCTTTTGGAATTTTTAAGGTATTGCTCTATTGTTTTCTTGCTTCTGGTGTTGCGTTTGAGATATTTGAGACTGTTTTGATTCCTAATTCATTATAACTCTTTTTTCCTCTATGGAAATGTACACGATCTTATCTTTATTATTAGTATTCTGAAATTTCACAATGGTGTGGTATCTATTTTGCCTGGTACTCTACTTTGCCTGTCCTTCAGCTCTGGGAAATTTTCATGTTTTTTGTTTTTGTTTTTTGTTTGTTTATGTTTTGATGATTCCATTTCTTCATTTTTTCCATGTTTTCTTTCTGGAATTCCTATCATTTGGATGTTGACCCTCTTTAACTAGTCTTTTCAATTTAAAATATTTTTTTCCTTGTTTTCTATTTCTTGTGTTTGTTTTCTTTTTTGTTTTCTGGGAGATAGCTCAACTTTACCATCCAGACTTTTTATTGAGTTTTAAAATTTTTGCTATCATATTTTTAATTTCAAGAGTTCTTTGTGTGTTTATATGTGTACTTGTATGTATTCTGTATGTTATTATTTTAAAAATAGTATTTTGTTCTTGTTTTTTTTAATAATTTTTATTTTGTTATATTAGTCACCATACAGTACAACCCCAGTTTTTGATGTAGTGTTCCATGATTCGTTGTTTGCATATAACACCCAGTGCACCATGCAATATGTGCCCTCCTTAATACCCATCACCGGCCTATCCCAATCCCCCACCCCCCTCCCCTCTGAAGCCCTCAGTTTGTTTCCCAGAGTCCACAGTCTCTCATGGTTCATTCCCCGTTCTGTTTAGGCTATAGTATGTTCTCCCTGCATGGTTTTTCCAAGTTGCCTTTTTAAAAAAGTTTCTTTTCCTCCATGTTCTATGTTAGATGCTTTCCTCAGATGTTGGATAATTCCTGGTTATAAGGATTAAGAGTAGATGTCTAAAATGCTGATTTGATATGGTGCACCTAAGATGGGCTTGTAGATTTGAGGTTAACTATAGGTGATCAGATGAGTTGTTTGCTGGTGAACCATCAAAATCAGTATTAGGTCTTTTGTCTTGAGCTAGAGGTATTCCCCAAAAGAGCACCCTTCCAATTGCTTGCATGAAATGGAAGAGGTCTGGATGAGAGCTGTGTAAAAGAAGGGGTGGTGCCTTAGCCTACTTGGAAGGCTGTAACAAAATGCCACATACTGGGAAGCTTATAAACAACACAAATTTGTTTCTCATAATTCTGAAGGCCGGGAAGTCCAAGATCAGGGTGCCAGTGTCGTTATATTCTTGTGAAGGCTTTCTTCCTTGTTCATAGGCAGCACCTTTTGTATGTGTCTGCACACAGTAGAAAGGGTTAGGGATCTTTCTGGAGCACTAGTCCCATATGTGAGGGCTTACCCTTGTGACTTAAGCATCTCCCAAGGGTTCTCACCTCCTAGTATCATCATCATTAGAGGTTAGAATCTCAACATATGAGTTTTGGGGGAACACAAACATTCAGACCATAGCTGGTGGGTAGTGTCAGTATCTGGCTTTTGGTGTATATTCACCATCTGCTCTAAGTAGAGTCGAATACAGACTAAACAGAATATCTGACCGTATTTTCTTTTTTAAAAATCTGTGTTTCTATTACTTATAAATGATAATTACCACAGAATCCCAATATAATAATAAGATTTGAAAGGAAAATGTAAGCACTGACTCTTGGACTAATCACAGAGTTTTTTCTCTGTTTAAGGTGAAAGCAATAATCTGTATGTGGAAAGAAGATTGAGAGGGTTTCCTGTTTGGAAAGTTGGGTTAGGAAAGTTTGGGAAGATAGTTTAAGTGCTCTGCTAATAACTGAAAGAAATTTTCCTGCATGAAATAGAGTCTCTGGTTTCAGCAAAATGTGTTCAGGTCAAATTCTGACAATATATTTACTTGTGAGAGATAAATGTAGATAAAATTATATTTTGTCATAAGAGCATAAATTTAACCTGTATTATGATATTTGTAGCTTCTAATAAACTTAATGTCATCACACACATACAAACACATACTCAGTGCATTCATTTCAGTCACTCATCTCTGCACATTTCCCTGATATTCATCAGAGACATATAAATTCCATTCTCAAAATCAAAAATTAAAAAATTTAGTAAAGTTTGAGTATTTGCTGGAAAATATAGTTGATATTATCATTTATAAGTAAAAAAAGTTTGTTTTTTCTTTTTAAATAAATAAACCCACAAATACAAAGAAAACTAGATAGGAAGCTTGAAAGTCAATGCTTAAGTGTTAAGGGACATAGAAGAAACTAAGAAAGCCAAAGAGAATCTTAAATCAGCAAGAGAAAAACAACTTGTTACATATAAGGGAACCCCCATAAGACTATCAGTTGATTTTTCAGCAGAAACCTTGCAGGCCATAAGAGAGTGGCATAATATATATATTCAAAGTACTAAAAAGGAAAAAACTTCCAATCAAGTATACTCTACTGAACAAAATTATCATTCAGAATTGAGGGAGAGAGAGAGTTTTCCAGATAAGGGAAAATTAAAGGTGTTTATCACCATTAAACCAGCCTTACAAGAAATGTTAAAGGAACTTCTTTAAGCTGAAAAGAAAGGCCCCAACTAGCAATGAGAAAATATATGAAAGTAAAAGTCGCATAGTAAAGGTAAATATGGAGCAAAGGTAGTGGATTAATTATTTATAAGGCTAGTATAAAGATTAAAATACACAAGTGTAAAAAGAACTATAACTATAGTAATTAGTTAAGGGATACACAAAATCTGAAAAATGTGACATCAAAAACAAAATCTGGGAGGTGGGAATAAAAATGTAGAGTTTTAGGATGCATTCAAACTTAACTTGCTATCAATTTAAAGTATGTGTGTGTGTGTGTGTGTGTGTGTGTATAAAATAATAGACTATATATAGACTAGAAAAAGATGTTCCACACGAACGGAAACTAGAAGAAATCTGGAATAGCTAAACTTATATCAGACAAACTAGACTTTAAAAAAAAAAGCTGTAATAAAGGACAAAGATGGACATTACATAATGATCAAAGGGTCAGTCCAAGAAGAAAGATATAAGATTTGTCATTGTGCACCCAACATCGAGGCACCTAAATATATAAACAAATATTAATAAAACTAAAGAGAGAAACTGACAACAATACAACAATAGTAGGATACTTTAATTCCCCACTTACATCAAATAATAGATTACCTAGGCAGAAAATCAATAAAGAAACATCAGCCTTAATAGAAATATTAGACCAGATAGACTTTATAGATATACACAAGAGTATTCCATTCAAAAACAACAGAATACACATTCTTCTCAAGTGCACATGAACATGCTCCAGGACAGATCATATGTTAGGCCATAAAACAAGTTTCAGTAAATTTAAGAAGATTGAAATTATATCAGGGATCCTTACAACCAAAATGGTATGACGCTAGAAATCAATTACAAGAAAAAAACTGGATAGGTTGTTAAATGACATGCGACTGAAAAACCAGTGGGTCAACAAAGAATCAAAAGATAAATTAAAAATACCTTGAGATAAAAAAAATGGAAATACAGCATACTATGGGAAATACTACAAATCTATGGGATATGGCAAAAGCAGTTCTAAGAAAGAAGTTCTTATTAATACAGGCCTACCTCAACAAATAAGGAAAACCTCAAATAAAACAATCTAACTTTACATCTACAAGAACTAGAAAAAGGAGAACAAACTAAGCCCAAAATTAGTTGAGGGAAGGAAATAATAAATCAGGGTGGAAATAAATTAAGTAGAGACTAAAGGACAATAAAAAAGATCAATGAAACTAAGAGCTGGTTCTTTGAAAAGATAAACAAAACTGGCAAACTTTTACTTGACTCAATAAGAAAAAAAGAGAGAAGGCTCAAGTAAATAAAATTGGAAATGGAAGAGTTGGTTACAACTCATATTACAGAAATACAAAGGATCTTGTAGATCATAATGAACAATCCTACACCAAAAATTGGACAACCTAGAAGTAATGGATAAATTCCTAGAAACATATAATCTTCTAAGACTAAATCATGAATGGAAAATCTGAATAGAGTGATTACAAGTAAGGAGATTGAATGAGTGATCAAAAACATCCCAACAAACAAAAATTCAGAACCAGACATCTTCACTGGTGAATTCTACAAAACATTCAAAGAAGATTTAATATCTATTCTTCTTAAACTCCCCCCCCAAAATGGAAGAAAATGTAACTCTTCCAAATTCAATTTATGAAACCAGTATTACCCTGACACCAAAAGCAGACAAGGATGCCACAAAAACAAAATTATAGGCCAATATCCCTGGTGAACATAGATGTAAAAATACTCAACAAAATATTAGCAAACTGAATCAACAATACATTAAAAGTGTCATACACAACAGACAAGTGGGATTTATTTCAGTGATGCAAGGATGGCTCAACATTCACAAATTAGTGTGATCAACCACATTAAAATGAAAGATAAAAATCATATGATCATCTCAATAGATGCAGAAAAAGTATTTGACAAAATCTGACATCCATCTATGACAAAAACTCTCAAGAAATTTGGGTATTGAGGGAATGGACCTCAAAAATAATAAAGCCCTATATGACAAGCCCACAGATAACATTATTCTCAATGGTGAAGAGCTGAGAGCTTTTCCTCTAACATCAGGAACAAGGCAAGGATGCCCACTCTCATCACTTTTATTCAACATCGTATTAGAAGTTCTAGCTGGAGCAGTTAGGCAAGAAAAAAAAAGTATTCAAATTGGAAAGGAAGAAGTAAGGCTGCCACTTTTTGCAGATGAAATGATATCATATAGAGAAACCCTGAAGGCTACACCAAAGAAACTGTTAGAACTAATAAATTAATTCAGTAAAGTTGCAGGATACAAAATCAGTATACAAAAATCAGTTGTGTTCCTATACACTAAAAGCAAACTATCAGAAAGAGAAATTAAAACAATCCTATTTACAACTGCATCCAAAAGAATAAAATTTAGGAATTTTAAATCCCAGAATTCTAAATCTAGAAATAAATTTAACCAAGGAGGTGAAAGACCTATATACTAAAAGCTATACGACATTGATGAAAGAAATTGAAGAATACACAAATAAACAGAAAGATACTCTGTGCTCGTGGATTAGAATAATTAATATTGTTAAAATGCTCTATTACCCGAAGCAATCTACAGATTGAATGCAGTCTCCAACAGAATTCCTGTGGCGTTTGTCACAGAAATAGAAAAAAGAATCCTAAAATTTGTGTGGAACCACAAAAGACTTCAAATAGCCAAAGCAATCTCGAGAAAAGAGAACAAAACTGGAAGCATTAAACTTCCTAATTTCAAACTATATTATAAAGCTATAGTAGTCAAAACAGTATGTTATTGGCATAAAAACAGACACATAATCAATAGGCCCAGAAACAAACCCACACAAATATGGTCAATTAATTCACCACAAAGGAAGAAGAAAATACAATGGGGAAAGGACAGTCTCTTGGATAAATGGTGTTGAGAAAAACTGGACAGCTAAATGCGAAAGAATGAAACTAGACCGCTATCTTATCCCATACCCCAAAATTAACTCAAAATTGATTGAAGATTTGAATGTAAGACCCAAAATCATAAGACTCTTAGGAGAAAATATAGGTGGTAAGCTTCTTGGCATCGTCAGTCTTGGAAATGATTTTTTTTTTTATTGGATCTGACTCCAAAAGTAAAGGCAACAAAAGCAAAAGTAAACAAATGAGACTACACCAAAGTAAAAAGCTTTTGCCCAGTAAACGAAAACCATCAACAAAACAAAAAAGCAACCTACTGAATAGGAGAGGAGATTTGCAAATGATATGTCTGATAGGGGGTTAATATCTAAAATATATAAAGAACTTGTACAACTCAACACCAAAAAAAAAAATCTGATTAAAAAATGGGGAGAGGACCTGAAGAGGCATTTTTCCAAAGAAGACATACAGATGGCCAACCAGTGCATGAAAAGATGCTCAACATCACCAATCATCAGGAAAATGCAAATCAAAACCACAATGAGATATCGCCTCATACCTGTTAGTATGGATATTATGAAAAAAGACTAGAAGTAACAAATGTTTGTGAGATTGTGGAGAAAAGGAAATCCTTGTATATTGCTAGTAGGAATGGAAATTGGTGTATCCACTCTGGAAAACAGTATGGAGATTCCTTAAAAATTAAAAGTCAAATTACCATATGATTCAGTAATTTCACTTCTGGGTATTTTTTTGAAGAAAATGAAAACACTATGTTCACTGTAGCATTATTCAGAATAGTGAATATATGAAAGCAACCTAAGTGTCCATTGATATATGAATAGATAAAGAAATGGGTGTATCTACAATGGGATATTCAACCATACAAAAGAATGAAATCTTGCCAATTGTGACAACATGGATGGATTTTGAGGGTATTATGCTAAGTGAAATAAGTCAGACAAAGGTAAATACCATATGATTTCACTTACATGTGGAGTCTAAAAAGCAAAACAAATGAACAAACAATAAAAGTCAATAGATAATAGAGAACAGATTAGTGTTCACCAGAAGGTAGGGGCTTGGGGGAGACTGGCAAAATGGGTGAAGTTAAGTCAACAGATACAGACTTCCCGCTATAAAATAAATAAGTCATGGGGATGTAATGAACAGCATGGCAACTATTGTTAATAATATTGTATTGCGTATTTGAAAGTTGCTAAAAGTAAATCTTAAAAGTTATTATAAGAAAAATTTTGTAACTATATATATGTATATGTGTATATATATGTATATTTATATATAAATACTTTCTACATCCTACAGTGAGTGTTTTGTGGAGGGTGAGTGTGGAGTTGGAGAGGTGGAAAGAGGAACAGGAGAAATTGCTAGGTAGAAATTAGATGAACCTTCATTACAATGAATCTAGAGTTGACAGAGTGTTTTATATCCTGGTTTAAAGGTTTTACATGCAGAATAGTCACCCACTCATACAAAGAAATATTACACAATTATAAACTGTATTTCTGGTTTTGGCTCAGTTCTATAGACTGAATTGTGTCCCCCTAAAATTTATATGTTAAAGCCCTCCAACCCCCAATGTGATGGTATTTGGAGATGGGGCGCTTGGGAGATAATTAAGTTTATATGAGATCATGAGGGTGGGACCTTAGGATGGGATTAGTGCTCTTATAAGAAGAGAAAACAGAGGGCATGCTGTCTTTCTGTCTGCCACATGAGGACACAATGAGAAGGCAGCCACATGCAAGCCAGGAAGAGAGTCCTCACCAAAACCCAACTATGCTGGCACTCTGATCTTGGACTTCCAGCCTTTAGAACTGTGAGAAAATAATTTCTGTAAAAGCAATCTAGTCTACGGTATTTTATTATGGCAGCCCAGGCTGACAATACATTTGGAAATTCTGTTATTAGTCATATGGGAGATACCTGGCTTCAACTCATCCCTATTCTGGATATATAGCTGAGGATGTTTTCTAACACCAACCAATTCTTTAATTCTCTACATACCAGTTGGTTGTTCAGTAATTCGGTTCAATTCTGACACTCTCTACCTGGAGTTGCCAACAGATTCCCCAAGTTATAGGGGCTTAGTCCTACAGACTGCCCCCATTGCAGATGCTAGTTGCAAGTGGCAGGCCAACCATACTTCTGACCAACTAGTTATAAATCAATGTTCCCATGACCCCTTTTCAGGTTCAGTAATTTGCTAGAATGGCTTATAGAACTTAGTGTCAGTGCAAAAACATTGTGTCTTGCCTGGCACCTACACAATAAAGAATTAAAGATTGCCACCCAAAGTGAAAGCAATAAACTTTATTAAGGACAGTAGACTCTCAAGGTAGGAGCCTGGGCAGGCCCAGAGGTAACAACTTCCTTGAGGGCATAAGGGTCCTTTCCTTTTATGTGAGCAGGATCTTGTGTCATGGATGGGGTGGTTTCTAAAGGTGGCTGCTTCCAATCATTTGGGGAACTCCTCCCACAGCTTGGGAGGGGGACTTTTTGACCCTACAAGGTTGACACTGGAACCATCATGGCAACCTTCCTCCATGGTGGAGGGGGCTATAACTGCAAAGCAAATGCATTATAATGAGTCTAGGGGTACCCTGAGTCAGAGGTGGAAGAGGAGAGCTCATGCTCTGCAGCTGTGGCTCGTGGTCAGTTAGCCCCAGGGTCTTGGAAGCCATGAAGTCAGGATGTTGTGCTGTCAGGCTTCTAATGTGTAACCTCCTTATCAGAATCCTTGCTTCCAGCTCAGGTCTAGCTGACTGCCTACTCTTTCATTCTCCACTACAGGACTTGGGACTCTCTAATCTTTCAGGTCAAGGGATGAAGTTCCAGTTCCACAGGGCGTTCCTTCCACTGCCCATATCTAGCTTCTATCTAACATTAGGAAAACCTTGTTTTACATTTACCAATTTAATATAAAGAATACAACTCAGGAACAGCAAGTGGAAGAGCTGAGTAGGGAAAAGCGTGGAGGGCTTGGGATGACACAGAGCTTCTATGCTCTCTCCAGTGCACCACCCTTCCAGCAAGTGGATGTGTTCACCAACCCAGACACCCATCAGATCATCAAACCTTGCTGTTGAAGAATTTTTATAAAGCTCATTCTCCAGCCCTCTCCCCTTCCTTTAGGCCAGGGGGTGGGGCAGAAAGTTTCAACCCTCTTTATCCCTTGGTCTTTCTGGTGACCAGCCCCATTGTGAGCCTGTCTAAGGGCCCTACCCTAAGTTACCGCATTAATAGAAACTCAGGTGTGACCCTGCAAAAGGGCTTGTTCTGAATAGCAAAAGACACTTTTGTCACTCAGAAAATTCCTAGGGTTGTGGAAGCTCTGTGTCAGGAACCTGGGACGGAGCCCAAGTATAATTCTTTATTATATTTCACATTTCAAAGGTCATACCTTGTTGTTTGTGGGTCAGCTCCTCAGTTGTTCATCAGGTATGTTAAGAAGGAAGAAGGGAGGCAAAAAAGCAAGTAGACCACTTACGTGGTGTGTCAGGATACTTTTAAACTAGAGGTGACACAGAAATGGCTTAAATAATAGGGAAAATATGCTATTAGGACAAAAATGCTGTGCCCTTCTCTGCCACAAATGCCAGCATTTAGAGGTAAAATGATGCTCGCCTTTGGAGGAACTGAGTGGGTACATCAGCTTTGCCACAGAAGAACTTTGGCCCCGGCATACTACTTAAAACAACTTTGGCAGTGATATTTTTTGGCTGGTAAGAAACTAATTAGAAGATGGGACCATTTTACATACTCCTGAAATGACCCAGAGTTTCAACAGATGTTTCAGGGAAATGCATACCTGGTGCTCTTCCATTATCCAATTACTGTGTTGCAACTGTCACAGGCTCTTTTGTACAACAATTACGAAGAATTATGTCCCAACTGGCAACTCAAATGTACGTTGTTTAGCTCAATTTGAGGGAAATTTGGTGGTAATTATAGGCCCAGTTTTTGTGTTAAGTCTTGAAACGAAACTATCACAACAGTTGAGAAGACTTTGATGAAAAGGCATAGACAGACCCCATTCTGTGAGAAGCTTACCTAGTAGTCTTGTAGAATCATGCGTGTGTGTGTACACACACACACTTCTCTCTCTCTCTCTCACACCCACACTCTCTCTCACATACACACATACTCTTTCTCAGGAGCACACACAGACACTTACTGACAACATAAAACCAAAAAAGCCCCAACTCCAAAACAATTTAAGCAGAAATGGAGAGAGTAAAGAATAAGCTATAACATAACTTAAAGTACTAAAATTTAAAATCTATAGCATTTTAAAAAATTTATAGCATTTAAACATTGGTTGTATGAATTCTTGCTGGCCTCTTATGATTTCTCAACAGTGTTTTGCTTTATAGAATCTCTTTTTGTTCATTTAAATTATTAGCTTATATTACATAAAGGAATAGTTCTAAAATTGAGTTTTTCAGTAGATTGGAAATAAATTCTTGTTGGAATCCATAGCACCTCACTCTCTTAAAGCAAGCAAACAAACAAACCTGAAATTAAAAACAAAGATAAGTATAAGAACTTATCAAGACTGTGTGAGGCTTGATTCTTTCAAAGTCAAATAATTAGTTATTGTTTAGTGATGGTGAGGCTTTCAAGTATTAAAGTTATAATCCCTCAAATTTACAGAACTTAGAGAAAGTCATATGGATTATCATTATGCGTGGTAAAAGAAAATCCTATTATGTATCTATAGGTTTTTTTCCCTGGGATCTGGCAAAGAATTTGCTTTTCCCTCTTCAAACTCCCAAAACATTGTAAGTCATTGGAAGTTGAGCCATTCAGTACAAACAGTTTCAGTTTCCATATTTCCTATCAGTCCAGCCAAGAGCCATCCTAGGCAAATGGAAAGAAAAAGTTTATTTCAGGAAAACGCGAATACATTCTTGTACTTGTAAATATTTTCTTATCCCATATTTTTTATATTAACATCAATTAGCATGGGTCACATTGACTTGTGTTATAAACCAGCTCTGCATTTCATTTTAGACTAAGATGAAATATTCATTCTTTTTTACCATCTCCCAATGTGATATTATATTTACAATAAAGAACATCTGGATATTTGCAATTGGAGAAGTCTTCATGCTTTTGAACTATGACATTCAATAAATAGTTCTCCTTTCACTGTTAAGTAGCCATCAGCACGTCTCAGACATTTGGGTAGGTTTTCAATAAAAAGCATTTGCTTTTTGTATCATTTAAGGCATTTTAATATTATAGGTAGGTGGTACAAAAGCAAGTTGGATTTCAGGGGGAAAAATCTAGAATTTTGTAATAAATTAGGAAATTATGCCAACATGGTTAAACCTTAACGAAGAATAATGGTCTTTTTCCTGCTCTGGTCAGGTCTTGAGTGGTTCAAGTGGAAGCATGATGTTACAATAGTGCCCCCTACTGTAAGATTTTGCCTGGCCCTTTCAAAGGAACATCAAGAGAAAAATAGAATCCAACAGGAGACTGGGACAAGTTTATCTTACTACATTTGGCATTTTAAAAGTGTGTTCTGATGAATAGTTCAGGCCCCTTAAATGCAGAAATCTAGAATAACAGTACAATCTATACTTTTGTTTCTCAGTTTGTTTTCTTTTGAATTAATGTCATTGCTACTCTGCTCCTTTGAGTTAAACAGAGGAAACTTCCCTCCCCTGACATACTTTGCGATGATGGATCTTATTCGGGTTTTGTGAGTGTGTTTTTGTTTTAATTAGTGCTGGTTTCAAGGAATTTTGCTTCTTTGAAAAAAGCACACAGGGTATCTTTGAGGCTGGATGAAGAATGATGCTTTTGTCTATCTTCAGTGTAGCTTTGGTATTTTTAATAATAGGAACAAGTCTTGTGGTAAAGTATATCAACTCAACAAATCATATCTTGGAATTCATCCAGTCTTAAATCTAACTGTCTGTAAACAACTTTGTGTTCTTTTGTGTTGAGCAAAACTACAAATTCATGTGAACAGACTTTGGCATAAATAAGATTTAGACTACCTTTTTTTTTTTTAGTTGAAATCTTTTCCCCTTTTTTATGGGTATTGCTTTAACAAAATGATTTTGATGACATTTCTTTTGCCAGTGCATTTTTTCTGACATTAAAAAACAAATCAAAAACCACTTATCATATGAATCATTGTTAAAGTCAGCAGTAATCCACTGTGTAAAATCTCCCCGTAAAGACTCAGAGGCTGGGGGCTTAAACCTGGAGCACATTAAATTAGTTCCAGTCTCTCGCGAATGGGCTTTGCCTGGCTTGCTTAGGCAGGCAAAACGGAAACAGGCAGTTTATAACAAGAAGTCTGCTTTAAAAACCATGGGGTTCATTGGAGAAAGATTTATATCCCCCACTTATATAAACATTACAAATGTGGACTGCAAGTAGGAGGGAAACCTTTATCGAAATCTCTTGAAGAGCTTTTTCATTGTGAGTAAAATGGACAGCTCGCACTGTTGTTTGAAGATACGCCAGCATTTCGACAATCATCCTTTTCACTGCTTTGCCTGATTAAAATGTAGCATTGTGAAGACTAACCAGACCACCTACTTTTAATTTATTTTCATGACGAGAGCACGTTGGCATCAAAAGTAGAGCCAACAAACTCTGTGCCAAAGGAGAAAATTGTCATTTGGGGATTAAAAAAAAAAGACAATATAATTATCTAAAGTGTTGGGGTAAGGGGAATCTAAATGTCAGTTTATATCATCTCCTGATTTAAAATGATTTTTATGTATAAACACTATCTGAGATATCATGTTATCTTTAGGATTATAATAGAACACAGATGAGGCTTGAAATATTTGTTCTAATAAAATGAGAAAGGCTGCAAGGAAAGATTACCATTTGAGATTAGAGTAGCTATTTATTTGATATTTCACATGTGGTGATTTTAGGTCCATGAGCTAAATTTCTGTTTTCCTCTCATTTGTTTTTAACCTCATTTTTAATATCTTGAAAATTGCCATAGAAATATACTTTCCTTTGCCACAAATATGCCGAATGCTTACTAAGACTAAGTTATCTTTTTTCTTTAGTCTTGTTAGTGATAGCTGCTATTTGATGGGTCTTAGTTACAATCTGGGCTGTACCGAATCTGTTTTTCATGGGATTTCTTTGGTCTGTCTGAAAGATAGCACATGCATTTCTAGCATTCTTAGCTGGTTCCAAACATAAGGTTATTTCAAATGCATCTTAAAAATCAGGGCTGACTCTAAGAGGTGACATGGTGAAAGCACTTGAAGGACATAACACAAAACCAGGACGTGCAGGAGTGCGGGGATTCACATCTCAGAGAGCTCTGTCCAAGAAGGTGGGCGGGGCTGTTTGCCCACCAGGGCTATTAACTGTGACTGCAATTGAAGATAAAGGCAGATTTCTGAAAAGGAAGAACGTTCGTTTGACTTCCCCAGCTGTACAGAAATGGAAGATGTGATTAGGTCCAACATAAAATTAGCTCTCTGGCTAACAACAACAACAACAACAACAACAACAACAACAACAACAGTAATAAGAATAATGTTAGTGG
Source organism: Ursus maritimus (assembly GCF_017311325.1). Classification (NCBI taxonomy): domain Eukaryota; kingdom Metazoa; phylum Chordata; class Mammalia; order Carnivora; family Ursidae; genus Ursus; species Ursus maritimus. The sequence continues at coordinate 41,792,677 of NW_024426996.1, forward strand.
GTCTGGTTTGTTAAGCTCTTATTATATGCCATGCACCATGCTAATCATGCATATCATTCTTTTTCATCTTTGCAAAAACTTGATTTCCTTTTGTTTATTTGTTTGTTTTTTGCAATGACTTGATCTCTTAAATGAGGAACCCAGGTCACAAAGGCTTGAGTCACATGCTTGGGGCACAAAACTGGTCATTGAAACCAGGCATTCTGATCTAGAGCCATGCTCTTAGCCTTTTACCATGAATTTTTCTTGTTTTTAAAGATACCTGGGATTTCCATACTTTAACTTAAAACCTTGTCCAGTTTAGATTCATGGAGTTTTTATTAACAACTATATCTGTACCCATAGCCATAAGACTCAGATCAGTGGCCCTGAGCATGATAACAGACTCTTTGGTGTTGTGAACTTGGATGGAGCCAAAAGGGATACAGGATAATTTGTGCCCAAGACTCTCAGATAGTGATGAAAGGAACTCTGGTCAGGGGGGCCTAGTGCTCTGTATGGAAGGATTATGATAAAGGATGATTCTTCCTAGTCTATCATAGTAGGAAGCCGATAGTTAATGTCAAAAAGCAGATATATAAAAGAAGTGGTATAATTATAACTCATTATTAAATTACTTGATAATGATCCCCAGAAAAACTGAAACCAAAAATCAACCCCAAGTGGTTTGCTCTGAGAAGTAGGAGCCGGTTTGGGCAGGGGGTGAGGAGGAAGATTGTCGCTTTCTGTTACAGACTCTTCTGTAGTATATGAACCATGTTCATGTTTTACTTTGAGCAGAATAAACCTGTTTTTAAGACAATAGTGGGAGAAACAATATAACAATCAAGGTTCTCCTTTAAAAAGGCCGAAAAGAAGAAAAATCTCTTCACGTACCCCATTGTACTTTCCTTTCCCCCTCTAAGCAGGGATCTGAAAAATTCAGTAGAATACAACATATAAGTAACTGTTCTTGGTTTTGTTTAGTCTTGAAAGTTCCCTTTGTTGGTAAGGTGAAGGTTTCCAGAGAAGACATTTTTCAAAACTGTTTGGTTAATTAGGCCAGCTTTTTTGATGACTAAATAAACCTGACCAATGACCTGTGGACCACTTGATTAATTTTTGATCCCAAATTACCGAGGTCCATAGATTTAAGTGATGGATGTAGTGCCATGATGCCTCAAGGACTTCTTAGATTATCTTTGCCTTTCGTTGCCGTTACCGGAATGTTACTTGTGTTCTGTAGGTCTGCTTCTTTGTAACAGATAATCACAGTAACCTTGACTGTCTGGAATCTTAAAGCTGGTTAACCACTTAGGAAATCCTGCTATGCTCTCTTTGGAGGTGGTTGGTAATCCTAGCTCATTACATACTTTTTCATATCAGCATTTGTCTTAGTTTCCTTTGCAGACCATTTTTGCTCATTTTTTAACATCATCATTCCTATATAGACTTTTTTTTTCTTTATCATATATATTGTTCCTGAAAACCTTATTTGGCTGAACTTGTTTGACCTTAAACTTATCTTTAGTTCTCAGGAAATTTAGTCATTTCCCAGTTTAGCAATCTGACAAGTTAGATTTTATTTATGCTTATAGGTTTTTAAAATAAGGAGATGTTTTTCAGGGGTATGTGTGTGTGAGTGTTAATGTGTGTGTGTGTGTGTGTGTGTGTGTGTGTGTGTGTGTGGATGTGTGTATATATCATTAATTGTAAATAGAAAATCAAACTTTCTCAGTGTACCATCCTTAAAGTTTCCCATAAGATACTGTTGTTTTATAATATTTTTAAAAATGTACTATCCTATCAAAAGATTAATATTGACTATATGGTGACACCTTTTTTTTCTGTAGAGCACTTTTACATCCTTATCCTGTTTAGTTATCACAGCAGGCCTGTGATGTAGGCCAGGGAGGACTCATCATCCCCATCTCATAGACTGGGAGAGGAGAAGGTGAGTGACTGGCAGGCAGTCCCACAGTTAACGGTAGAACAACAATTCAGTGCTCTGAACTTGATTTCATGTTACACTGCAGCAGGATTTAAATCTAGTGCAGGAGCCAAGGGTTTAATGAAATAAGCAGCAGCACACAGCAATCAGGGTTCATGTTTAAGAGCTATAAGCAGTTGTGTTGGGCTATGCAGAGCAGGGCTTTCAAGCTCTCCAGGAACCAGGCAGGTAATACAAATGAGGTGTAAGACAATGGGGAGTTTCAGGGACACTAGTGACGCTGACAGCAGGTGCCCAGAGGGGGCAACAGAGCTTCAGATCTTCCTTTTATTCAGCAGTTTAGCCTCAGTGTGGCTTAAACTTGAAGATTTTTAAGAGAAGTTAGAAAGTCTGATTTTTTTTAATGGGTAATTACCCAATTTTCACACACTCTTCTTGCTAAACAAATTATTTCACTCTCAGGCCTGTAGCTTAGGACCCCTGACCTAAATGTTACTATTCTCTGCTTAGGCACTTAAAGGCAGCCTGTGCTGAGGCCACTCCAGGGGCTGCGTTCATCTTTCCTTGCACCAGGGGTGATCTTGCTTTGTGAGGAGACCATGACAAGGGTACTCTTGGGACAGAAGAGGCTGCAGGTTATAGACCTGGGACCTTGTTGCATGAAGGAAAGCCCTTTCTAATTTGTATTTTCCAATTATCCTATGGAAAACCTTTTTGGAGTGATAAAGCATGAGCCTATTGTTTTCTAGATATTTATTTATGTTAAAAGGCCACATAACAATGTTCATTTTTGGTGTATCTAGGAAAAAATAATTCATTAATATTTTCAAGCTTGATTTTTCTGCTGGTAAATACGGGTCAACTTTAATATTGTCCTAGATCCAAAGCAAAGTAAATGCAAACCTTATACTTTTTTGGTTATTGGTATAGTTTTTCTGTGATAACATAGTTTTGTTCTTAAATAATTTTGTCTATTTTTGTTATGTTGGGGACCTTTTTATAGCAACTCTGGTTTTTAAAATATTTATAGCAACTCTCCAATCTCAACTTCTGGAAGAGTTCACAGGCATAACCTGCTATGGTTTATTGGATTGGAAAATATTCTTCTTTAATTTAATTTGAATCAGAGGAGGACTTAATAATCCAGTTGTGGTTATATTGGTTCATATGTCTTCACTCATTTATTTAGTACCGATTATTTCCCTGACATTGGGGGTTGAACAGAGAACAAAAAACACAGAAATCTCTGTTTTCCTTGAGTTAATCTTCTAGTGTGGAGAGAGAGAGAGATGATAAAGAAAATAAAGAAGTTAAACATGTAGTGCATTAAAAGGTCAAATGCTACGGAATAGGAAGTAATAGTGGTGGAGAAGTTTATAACTGTAAGTAGAACGTTCAAGAAGGCCTCACTGAGAAGGTGACATTTAGGCAAAGAACGAAGAGAAAAGAGGTAAGCCATGTAGATCATCTGCAGGCAGAAGTTATAGCCAAAGCAAAGGTCCTGAGGCGAGAGGTGCCAGCTGTTTTCAAAGAAGAAGAAGGCGGCCTGTCTGGCTAGAGCAAAACAGGCATAGGGAGGAGATAAGATCAGACAGAGCCTGTAGGACCTTATAGGCCATGATAAGGACACATACACAGCGTGTGCGCGCGTGCGCGCGCACACACACACACACACACACACACACACAATCATCTGTCTCCACTAAAATTTCATAGCCGATTCCCCTGTTGATTAAATGGTAAAGGCCAGCGTTTGGGGGTTCTTTTCCATTATTAAGGTATTCTGTGCCTGTTGAACATTTGGCTAAAGAGAAGATGAAGAAATAGGTTGACTGTATTAGGAGCAATTCAGATTAATTAAGGGTTGGGATGTGACTCCAGAATCTCTAGTTTCTCAGAATTAGAACCCACCTGTGTATTTTCATATCATGTTGCTGATACCTTTATTATAGCATTCATTTTATTGGTTATATTGAAAATAAGTTCCTGAGGGATTAGTTAATTTGCATATTCATTTTCCAGCAAATATTTATTGAGTGATGTTATGTGCCAGGTACTGAGCTAGTCTTTGGGGTAAGAAGTGGTGTGCACTTAAGGACATAGCCTACATTCTAGTGACAGATTCTAGTACAATGAAGGTTACACAGATGTGCTTGGAGGTAGCATAGATCGTCTCCTCCATCTACTTTTTTGTGTGTCCAAAAGCAATTTAAATAGCGTTATGGACCGAATATTTGCGTCCCCCCTACCTCCATTCATATGGTGAAGACCTAAAACCCGCAATGTGATAGCACTTGGAGATGGGGCCTCTTGGAGGCGATTAGACTTGGATGAGATCATGATCGTGACACCCTTCTCATGGGATTAGTTCCCTTACGATAAGAGACCTCACACCATGTGAGGACATGGCAAGAAGTCAGAAAAGTCTGCAAGCCAGGAAAAGGACCCTATTGTAACCTGACCATGCTAGCACCCTGACCATAGACTCCTGGCCTCTGAAACGAGAAATAAATGTCTGCTGTTGAGGCCAGTCAGCCCATGGTATTTTGTTAAAACAGCCCCAGCTAAGCTAGGTAGACAACCATCTAACCTTTCACTGTATTTATTGTCTCCTTTTGGTTTCATGTGACAAATTTAAATCAAATGCTGATGAATGGTTTCAGGCATGGTTGGATCTAGCTTTTAAAAATAGTTTATCAGGAGACTGTTTCTGTTTCTTGGTTCTTCTCCTTTCTTTACTAATGTTTAGCTAGATTCTTCCCAACTGATAGCAAAGATGTTTCCAGCAGCAATAGGCTTATATTCTCTTGGTATGGAACTAAAGAAGAAAGAATGTGCGTCCTTCCCAGGAACTTAAAGAAAATTTTCAAAGCTGATGATCTTTGCCCTCAAAGAACCTGACTTGGGCCATGAGACTGCTGAATATTCATTCTATCTAGGGGGATGAACATATTGCATGACCATTCCTGGGTTACCCTTCAGTTCCTAAAGTTAGCAAATGAGGTCAACTCCACCCATATGAGCCAAAATGTGAGCTCAAAGGAAAACTGGGTGTTGTTAACCAGAGAAGGGGAGTGGATGCTGGGCAGGAAAAAAACAAGCGACCATATCTGGGGGTAGATAATGTATAGCAACTTAAGCAGTTACTTACTTATCCCCATTTTTTGTTTTTGTTTTTTTAGTACTTTTGTGTTTAATATTTACTAGATGAAATGAAGAAAGTTCAGTTGGGTCTATTCTCTCATTGGTTTTAAAGAGTCACAAGTCAATAGGCTGTTTTCAACCCTGTAATACTATGGCTGTACTACTGTTAACTATTAGGATCTTTGTTCAGTAATAGTTGTGAGAATTACTCAACATACAGTCTAGAAACACAGCGCTCGGCCTGCTCCCTCTTTTCCATGGCAGATGGAGAGATGGGGCTAAATGTATTTGTATTCAGACTGGCTTCATTATGAGGTTGGACCTTTCTTAGATTTATTATGAAGCTGGAAAGCCATTAAATACACACACACACACACACACACACACACACACACACACCATTTTTGAAGCATGAGGACTTTCTCCTTTTGCCTATTACAAACTGGTTAAACAGATTTTTCCACCTTAACTATGACCAAGAATTTGAATTGTCACCTAAGAGGCCCCTTTAAATTTGCAGAAAGCAATGAGTTATAGCATAGATAAACACACACTGGAAGTATTTCTAGAATTATAACCATACAGATCACTAAATCTTCCATAATTAATGTTTGTTTTTGTTTTTTCTTTTTGCTGCTGAGTAAGCATGAGATTAAGCTTTTAGTTTTATCCAGTACTGCTTAGTTTTGTTTTTGTCCCCCCTAATGCTATCCAACCACTAAGCATATGAGGTTCCTTTGAGTTGCTTTGGTATTTAATTGAACTTTTCCACTGAGCTGCTTGAACTGCTTGCATACCCATAGAACCTGAGGGTTGGTGCTCTTTATTGTATGCCTCTTCTGAGAGCAGAGTGCAGCCACTGTTGAGGATACGTTCTAGTGTCGGGGGTATCCTGAACAATGGGGCAGAACTATCTCCTTCTGTTTAATTTTTGCTGTTGGAAAAAATAGTTTTTATTATTTTCTTAATTACAAAAATATATTTATCACAAAAATTAGATTATATTGCAGCTTCCCAAAGTCACGTGTAATTTAATTATCTAGAGGTAAACAATGTTAGCATTTTGTATGTTTCCTTTCAGATCTTTTTACTCTATTGTTGCTTTTTACTGAAAATAGAATCATGTAATAATGTTGTTCTATCATTCATATTTTCATTCATGGCCCTAAATATCGTCCATGAGATCATAGTAGTCACAGTGTTGTAAAGGTATTGTACTTTACTAACCACTTTGTTGTTGAATACTAGGTTATGTCCAGTTTTACACTCTTATAAACAAGCTGCAGTTTATGTATTTGTGCATATCAATGATTATTTCCTTGGTATAAATACCTAGATTTCCCAGGTCAAAAGGTTTTTACATTTTAAGGCTTTTGATGCTTCCTGACAATACCTTTTAGAAATATGGCAATTTAAACTCTCCACAAAGCTCTATAAGCATGCCCATTGTTCCATACCATCATCAGTATTGCTGATTTAATGTGCAATATTTTTCTTTCATTTTAACAAGTACCTTCTAATCAATTAACGCAGATTTTTTTCATGTGTGCTAGTTTGTTGTATTCATATTTTGTGAAGTGTTCAGTTACACTTTCCAATTTTCTACTGGGGTTTTCATCTTGTCAGTTTATAGAAGTTCTTCATATATTTATGATATCCATCTTTTTTCATGCCATTTATTATTTGATATTTATTTATTTGTATTTTAAAGAATACAATGACTATTTTTATGCAATCAAGTCTGTCTATCTTTTCCTTCCTTATCTCATTTTTAAACATTTATGGAAGACATAGTATCAGACATTATCACAAGAACTCTACAGTCATTATCTTATTCAATCCACCCCACAAATTGTATGAGTCATGTATTATTATTATCACCCCTGCTTTACAGTAAGAAAATTGACTCCACAAATGGCAGTTGGGAACTGGATCCATGCAGCCTGAGTCAGAGCTGGCTCTCTTGACCATTTATCTAATTCTTGATTTTGCTCTTTGTGTCATGTTTAGAAATGCCTCTGCTTCTCAAGATTATGTAAACATTCATCTGTATTTTCTTTCAGTATAATTATGGTTTAATATTTACCTATTATTTATTTAAGTGTTTTTTATCCCCTAATCTCTGGATCTCTTTTGTTCTCTCACCTGCAGGCACAGAGAATAATTTCTTGTTGCTTTCTCATTCAGGACTCTCTTTGTTTTTAAAGCTACCGCTAAATTCCCTTCTCCTTTCTTCTGTTGTTAATGCCAGTGTTAGTTCAACAAACATTAGCTGGGCATGTACGTTGTGCCAAAATCTCTTAGTCAAGGTAGGGATACAAAAATGAATAAGACAAAATCGACCTCTCCATAGCTTGTTTTGTAATGATAAGAAAGAGAAACATACATGAAGAATTTTAAGGTAACCAGGTGATGGGTATTAAGGAGGGCATGTGTTGTGACGAGCACTGGGTGTTATACGCAACTAATGAATCGTTGAACACTACATCAAAAACTAATGATGTACTATGTATTGGCTAACTGAACATAATAATAAAAAAACTATGGTTAAGTCTTATAAAAGAGAAACACACAAAATAGTGGGAGAGGGAGAGGTAGAAAATAATTTGAATTGGTGAAGAAGGAAGGAATAATTAAGGAAGGACTTGTGAGGAAGTGAAATTTAAATCAGACCTTGAAGGATGGGGAAGACTCAGACTATAACACAAGGCTGATCATAGAATCATCTCATAGGGCTACTGTAAAGATCAAATGAGTTAATGTATGAAAGTGTGTAAAACAGTATCCGGCAGGCGATTAGAGCTGAGTCAATGTTGAACATAGTCTTGATCATGACTGGAAGCAAAACCTGGGAAAATGCTGATCGTAGAATAAGTCCTACCTTCTAGATGTCTATTTATGTATCCTAGTGTCCCTCTTGATTTTTTTGTGTTAGTAGTTGCTGGCTTGTATGTTTCATGATTTTATACCGTGCTTTCACAAAGCTAGTCACGTTGCATTTGGAGGAGAGCAGGCTGTTTCTAAAGAAAAATAAGTTTAATTAGCTTGGAGTCAGTTTTATTAACTTTTATATATCATGCTTTTGTTACAAATTAACCATAGACTTCTGTTTAATTAAGAGTCTGATGGTCTCACTTAAAGATTGTGATCACAATCTGAGTATCTTCAAACAGTTGTGTGTGTTCGTGTGTGTGTGTGCATGTGCTTTATATTATCAAAGAAACTAAAACAATAGCTTAAAATAATATACTGGAATCATTTAAGTTTAAGTCAGATAGTGAATAGAGTTTTAAAAAACCGTGTTTGATACTTTTGGGTCATTTGGGTGCTTGGGGGACTCTCCTGATTGGAGTTTGGCCCTTGCCAGGAAGCAACAGTCACCATCAGAGGTTACAAAGCAGGAAGCTCGAAGCTCAGAAAGGAATCTTGGGGGCAGCACTGTATGCAGTCTGAACCCTGGGACCAGGACTATGTCAAATAGATGACTGCTAATCCCATCTCTATCTTACCTTGAGAACAGAAGCCAGTCCCCCACGGCCTGAAGACAGGCTCTAGGCAGAAGTCCAATGTGGATGGACCAAGAGTTAGTTGCAGTTCTTAATGATCTTTAACATTTATGGAGCACCTCAGTGGGACCCAGTGAAAAACCAGACCATCTCCCTTCTTCTCTTCTTCCTATCCATGCTCTCGGAACCATCCCTTCCTCACTGGGACTAATTGTTGTCGTACATGTGTGGATGTGGGGAGAAAAACACAGACTACCACCAGCCCATAATGGTACTTTTATAGGAATAAGAAAAGGCTGTTCTTCCGTAAGACAGGAAAGTTGTCATAATCAATATACAAAGCTGTGGAAAATTGTCATAATCAATATACAAATCTATGATGTTTATGATTTGAATTGCATCCCTTTAGGTGTATAGTGTACAACCATGTGGTATTACCCTGGAAGAAAAGCCTGCATGTTAGGAAAGAAGGGAGGGAAAATGATAAGGGCCGTTTGGAGCTGCTTTATCCCTGGAGTCTTTTATCTTACGGTGTACCGTTGCCTCCTGTGTCCCCCAGTAGAGGCGCCGTTGACCTTGTGGACTGCACAGTTCTTTGTTGTGCACAACTGCTTTGGGCACTGAAGGACATGATGTGCCCCTGGCCCCCTTTTCCACTTTCTACACTAGATGCCTGCACTGCTCCCATGTTACAGTGTCAGCCCAAAACACCCACTTCCGTTTCTAGATGCCCCTAGAGAGACAGTATCATTCAGGTCGAGAACCTCTACCGTGGCCTCCCAGTACTAATCCTTCGTTCTCCAGGATACCATGTATACATGCTTACCCTTCACGTCACCTCCTCTATGAATATTTCCAGTTTTCTGTCTAGACAGAAATGATCCCCCACTCCGTGCTCCCACATAGCCCCTTATACTGACACCTGTTAGGGCGAATACCGACTACATTGTGGTTGGGTTTGGGGGCCTATCTCTGTCCATCCATTAGACTTTGAACAATATGAAGTTGGGGATAATGTTGTCACCCTGGTATCCAGCGTCTAGCACAGTTTCTTGTCTTCTTGGGAAGCTTTTCTTCTCCTTTCTCTACCAGGTCAACTAAAATTTTAAAATCTCAATAACTTATTCTAATTTGTGAAAACATTTTGCTTAATGAAGTACCTCTTGAAATCAACCAAATAAAGACATAATGTATTATAATTCAAAGTATTGGGGAATTGCTTCTGTAATATATCTGAAATGTTAATTTCCTATTCAGACCAGGATTTTCAGGTCTGCTGAACTATTGATGCTAGTGTAAAATATTATTCTAGGTCAAAGTTGCCATGGTTCTGTACCACCTAATGAAGATAAATCTTTTGTGACATGGTTCCTGTGTAAGTGAGTCTTAAACTTAATATTGCAAAGGATTCTCATTTCCAGAGAATTTTATCACTGTCCATACTTCCCTTTGTGTTGAGAGTTCCACTGAGTCAGCCCCTGGGGCCTGAAGTAAGTGAAGAATATTTTTCTCTCTTATCACTCTGTGGTGTGTGAGAGTCAGTTAACTATGGGTAATGTTCACTGGCTTCAGTTTGGGGAGGGCATTTTTATATTTCATTTGATTTGTCTTCAATAATTTTTTTCCTAGCAAGACACAGGTCAAATTCATCACAATAAATCCCTCTATAAAAAGAACACTTGCTCATCAGGAAATTCAATTTCTTATAGCTGCTATAAAGATTGTTTCATGGATGGCCAAGATATCTTCGAGTAAGAAAAAAGTTCCCAAGGTTCTGCAAGGACTCATGATAACAAACAAAGGCTGTTCTTTCTGCTTAGCACTATTGCCATTTGACAAGAAACAAATAATAAGTACACAAGTGAGGCATCAGTGATTTGAGTTCTCTGTTGCCAAAATTTGCTTACGGGTAGTGCACCAGCCGTCTAGAAAGGTCTTTGGACACACAAGGCCGACAACAGTTCAGTTAGTTAAGATACACCCTAGGTTGCTATAGTAAATAGACTTTAAAATATAGTAGACACAAGCAAGATAGAAATTTCATTCATTCTTTTTAAAAATTTTTTTATTATTATGTTATGTTAGTCACCGTACAGTACCTCATTAGCTTTTGATGTAGTGTTCCATGATTCATTGTTTGCGTGTAACACCCAGTGTTCCCTTTCATTCATTCTTATGTAAAAGTCCCCATCAGTGTTCAAGGGCTAGTAAAGCAGCTTCCTGATGCTGGGGACCCAGGCACCCTCAATTTGGTTGTTTTGCTGTACACACTTTCATTTTGTGGTCTCACATAGCTGCTCCAACTCTTGCAAGCATTTCCTTATTCCACAGATCAAAAATAGGGACAAAAAGTGATGAGTACAACATGATCCCTTGAAAATCATGACCCACTTAGCACCACAGCTCAACATCCCACCTGTCAGATCTTAGTGGCATGGCCATACCTAGTTGCAGGGGAGGCTGAGAAATGTAGTCTTTTTTCTGGGTGGCTATGCGCCAGGCTTAAGAGGTGGTCATGTAACCAAATGAAGTGAGGAAATTGACTACTGGGGCACAAGAAACAAGGTCTGTTAAAATGGTTCTTGCGATTAGTTATAGTACTGAAAGTCAGTGAAATGAATTACATATTTTGATGAAACATTTCTTTGGAGTAGAAACCTTTTCCTAGCTCATTTCATAATCTTTGAAAGGCATTTGTTGATGGAATTGGCCACATCATTGTCTTTGCTAGATCAACGCTTGTGCTTGCTCAGATTAACTGTTGCGTGTGTCTATGTTGTATGAATGGGAAGCCAGAAGCAGGCAGCCTGCCATACTCTCAGGCCACCCGTGGCTGTAGAAATGGAGGCTAGTGCAACTTTGTTCTTAAAGGTATTCTTAAAGGTATTCTCCCTACTAAGTAGTCTTCATCATCTTAATAACCAAAATGCAAGGGAGATGGAAGATTTCATGAGTCCCAAAGTTTAGGCACATTCTTATTATAATTCTATCAAATGTTAGTTTTCATTTTTTAAGATTTTGGTTTTTTTGTTTTTGCTCAATTTACTTTGACTTTGAAAAAAGAAATTCCTAATCCCCTCTGCCCTCTCTTAGTTCACTCTCTCCTACAGATTTTGTGTGGTCTTGATTTTCCTGGGAAACTTTACTTGATCTCTGAATTCTGGATTGAGTGCCCCAAATGTCTTCTACCATAACACCGGGAATCCCATTTACTGTCTACAGACCACCCCTCTGTATTGTAATTGTCTGCTCCTATGTTATTATCCCCCACTAGACTCTACACTATGCAAGGGATGGACCTTGTTGTTCATTTAGCAGCATTTCTCTTCTGTCTAGCACACAGTGCCTCGACACACATTTGTCAAATAAAGGTAAGAACTAATGGACAAAGATAAGAAAGAAGAGAGAGGAAAAGCTAACAAAAAGGGAAGAAGAAATAGAAGAGGAGGAAATACATTTGATTTCGTTTATGTTGCCATGTTTGAAAATAATTTCTGTCTAAAAAATCTGCTGTCAGCCTCCTCACAGGGCAGTGAGACCAGTAGTCTAGAAGGCTTTATCCATCAGATGCCCATTCGCCCCTCCTTTAAGCTTATGGGAGGAAGCAGAGACAATATAGGGTGTGGTGGGAGTGAGAGCATTTCTGTGTTGGCTCACTGGCCTGCTGGCCAAGGTAAGAGTTCCGCTTCCTCCCCAAGGCATCTCATCAGTTCATTCCCAGGGAGCTCCAGAAGGCTTAAGGAGTGTTTGAGTAATTCATGGAGTATTTCAACCATGTAGTATATTCTACCAGTTCACAAATATAAATTTCCTTTGGCTGTTATCTGTATCTTCAAACATTTCCAATTTAAAAATCTATCTAGTATTCGCAGACTTAACAAAACACATTCTACTTATGCTTTAAGTGGCAGACTTTTTTAAAAAAAGATTTTATTTGTTTATTTGAGAGAGAGAGACCGAGATAGCAACAGAGATAGCGAGAGAGAGCACAAGTGGGGAGGAGAGGGAGTAGCAGGCTCCCTGCTGAGTAGGGAGCCTGATGCAGGGCTCCATCCCAGGATCAGAACCTGAACTGAAGGCAGACACTTAACTGACTGAGTCACCCAGGCGCCCTGCAGACTTTTGAAAGGTTTGTGTGTGTGTGTACATTTGACTGAATTTGACTGTGTATTTAATTTAAATCTAGACATTCAATGATACATTTTATTATAGTGCATTCCATTATTATCTTCAAAATTGAGAGCTCTTTCCCAGTTTAATATGCCTGCTCTGTAAAATAAAGTGAAAAAAAATAATTTGAATAGATAAAAATAATTGAAAGTGGGGCATTTTGTGGAGGGTAGAGAAATATGCAGAATGGGATGGGTGGAAAACCATTGCTATGGTTATAAATTCACAGCCTTGGTGATGGATTTGTTTTTTTGTTGTTGTTTTGTTTTTTTGTTTTTTTAAGATTTTATTTATTTATTTGACAGAGACAGCCAGCGAGAGAGGGAACACAAGCAGGGGGAGTGGGAGAGGAAGAAGCGCGTTCCTAGCAGAGGAGCCTGATGTGGGGCTCAATCCCAGAACGCCGGGATCACGCCCTGAGCCGAAGGCAGACGCTTAATGACTGCGCCACTCAGGCACCCCTTGGTGATGGATTCTTAATTAATAATTAAAGAAGCTGGGACTTTGTATTGTGGGATTGTAAAGCTGGAACCAGGAACCTTGAAATCCTCTTGTGCAGTGCTCCCATTTTACAGATGAGGAGAGAGCCCAAGTCACATATTCAAAGTCACTGAAAGTGGCTTTTGTCTTTCTTGCTAGTTATTTAAAACTCTCATGGCCTGTAATCATGTGGCCTGATGAAATATTCCATAGGGGCAAATTTAAAGATGCCAAACTCTTCTAAATCATTGCTCTTTTTTCATTTATCTTTTTTGGGGGAAGAAAAGCTCTTTTTAAAAAAATACACATGGGGCGCCTGGGTGGCAGAGCGGTTAATCGTCTGCCTTCGGCTCAGGGCGTGATCCCGGCGTTCCGGGAGCAAGTCCCACATCAGGCTCTTCCGCTATGAGCCTGCTTCTTCCTCTCCCACTCCCCCTGCTTGTGTTCCCTGTCTCGCTGGCTGTCTCTCTCTGTCGAATAAATAAATAAAATCTTAAAAAAAAAATAAAAATAAATAAAAATAAAAAAATACACAGACTAATAGTAAGTACAAATCTGATTCGTGTTAGTATTTCAGTCAACTTTGGAGTTAATTTCAATCTACAGTGAATGCTAAAGAAAATGGAATGATTTCGTAAGAACATAGTTATCATATAACTCACTGAACTACTTGCAGATTAAACCAATTAGTCTCACTTCACGTGCAAATGAAAATTTAAATTTAGTAAGATTTTGGGGGGTTACATTTGAATAATTCGGAAAATATTACAAATTTGTCTCAAGTGGATTTGCACATCCAATTTCTTCATCCCTAAAAACAGGAAATTCAAAAATTCAAACCCAGCTCAAATATATCACAACACATGGCTTTGTTTTAAGAAATAAAATTTATTTCTGTACTAATAATATTTGCTTTTTACTTCAGTGGAAAATATATTAACTCTAAAAGGGATTTCAAGTTTTTGCTAAGTGTTAGTTACCTTATGAGTTCCTGAATTTCAGTTCAAATTCCTGTGCAATTCTTTGGGGATAGCTAAGTATACGCAGCCATTGTTGGGGAAGAAAGTTTGATCTGCAGTCAGCAGAATATGAAACCCCAAAGTCAACTGAAATTAGAGTGGAGTAAGGAGACTTTTTCTAGTCAGTACGGTGCAGTGGCCTGTCGCAAACATGCAAAGCAGTCATCTGTGCTGCCCAGCCTAGGCAGCAACATTTGCATGGATGAGATGAATCTTTACTATAAACAACGTTCCACGCCAGTTAGACTGAATAAAAGGCATTTCTCTTGACTGAGAACAGGGGTGAGATGTGGGGGTGTAGGGACTCACTGTTTCATATTAGCAGATGTTTCTCACTTTGTGGTGAATTTATTATTGTATTCTCCCACCCCAAGGTTCTAACAAAATGAAGAAATAAGCCAATTTCAGATTTCAATACAGTGAGTCTTGTTTCACTCTTTGTAGTGACTAATCATTTAATTGGAGTAGGGATGGAAAATAGAGTTGATTTATTCAACCAGCATTTCCCAGACACTTTAGGATGTGCTTGGCGATGTGATAGGAGCTAAGTGCACAGAGATGACTGGTACTCAGGACTTCAACAACATTTTTTGTTCTACCATATCCAGCTTCTATTTTTGCCATTGAGACATCTGTAGTCTCTGTAATATAATTCCTTTGAATGTGATCCACTTTTCTTTGGCTGCTTTTCAGATGTGTGTACCTGTGTGTATTTGTTTTACAATTTCATTGCAATGTACGGTGTCTAATTTTGGATTTCTTTTCATTTGTCCTGCTTGGTATACATTGCATTTCCTACGTCTATGGATTTATGTGTTTCTTCAGCTCTGGATAATTCCCATATATTATCTCTTCTAGTACAGATCTTCCTCAGCTTATGCTAGAGTTATGCCCCAAGAAACCCGTCATAAATTGAAGATGTCATAAATCAAAATGTATTTTCATATGTTTAACCCACCAAACGTCATATCCAATGCTAGCCTATCTATGTGCTCTGAACACTTTAATTAACCTATAGTTGGGCAAAACCTTCTAACACAAAGCCCATTTTATAATAAAGTGTTGAATATCCCACATAATTTATTGACTTTTGTACTAAGGGTATAAACAGAACGGTCATGTGGGTACAGAGTGGTTGTAAGCATATTGATGGTTTACCCTTGTGATTGTGCGACCGACTGCGAGCTGCAGTGCTATGCCCTTGCCCAGCATCACTAGAAAGTACTTTACCTCGGGGCGCCTGGGTGGCTCAGTCGTTAAGCGTCTGCCTTCGGCTCAGGGCGTGATCCCGGCGTTCTGGGGTCAAGCCCCACATCAGGCTCCTCTGCTGGGAGCCTGCTTCTTCCTCTCCCACTCCCCCTGCTTGTATTCCCTCTCTTGCTGGCTGTCTGTCTCTGTCAAATAAATAAATAAAAATCTTAAAAAAAAAAAAAAGAAAGAAAGAAAGTACTTTACCTCATGTCACCACCCCAGGAAAAGATCAGAATTCAAAGTACAGTTTCTACTGAAGGGGCATGAATTTTACACCTTTGTAAAGTCAAAAAAATGTTTAGTAAGTTGAACCATCGTAAGCTGGGGACTGTCTGTATTCTTTCTTTTCTGTTTTTTTCATTCTGAAACTCCACTTAAATATATCTTAGACTTTCTCATTCAATATTCTTTTCATATTTTTGGTCTTTTCTTTCTTTGCCATATTTTTGATAATATCTTCAGATCTATCCTCTGTTTCATTATTTTTATCTTTAGCATTTGAAGTCAGCATTTGAGTTTTTACTTTCAAATATTAGTTTTTCACTTTTAAAAACTCAGTCTTTTTTTTATTTTTTATTTTATTTCTATGTTTATATTTATTTTTTTAAGAGAGAAAGAAGTTAGGGAGGGGCAGAAGGAGAGGAAGACAGAGAATCCCCAGCATGCTGCATGATGCAGGGCTTGATCTCACAACCCTGAGATCATGACCTGAGCCAAAATCAAGAATTGGATGCTTAACCAACTGAGCCACCCAGGTGCCCCTTATTGTTGTGGGTTTTTTTTAATTTTTTTTTGATGTAAAGTTTGATGACTCATTAGTTGCGTATAACACCCAGTGCACCATGCAATACGAGCCCTCCTTACTACCCATCACCAGTCTATCCCGTTCCCCCACCCCCCTCCCCTCTGAAGCCCTCAGTTTGTTTCTCAGAGTCCATGGTCTCTCATGCTTCATTCCCCCTTCTGATTACCCCCCCTTTCTTTATCTCTTTCTTCCCCTACCGATCTTCCTAGTTCTTATGTTCCATAGATAAGAGAAACCATATGATAATTGTCTTTCTCTGCTTGACTTATTTCACTTAGCATTATCTCCTCCAATGCCGTCCATGTTGCAGCAAATGTTGAGAAATCATTCTTTTTGATAGCTGAGTAATATTCCATTGTATATATGGACCACAACTTCTTAATCCAGTCATCTGTTGAAGGGCATCTCGGCTCCTTCCACGATTTAGCTATTGTGGACAGTGCTGCTATGAACATTGGGGTGCATATGGCCCTTCTCTTCACTACGTCTGTGTCTTTGGGGTAAATACCCAGTAGTGCAATGGCTGGATCATAGGGTAGCTCAATTTTTAACTTTTTAAGGGACCTCCACACTGTTTTCCAGAGTGGCTGTACCAACTTGCATTCCCACCAACAATGTAGGAGGGTTCCCCTTTCTCCACATCCTCTCCAACTATTCCATTCAATTCAATTCAATATATTGTTGTTGTTTTTTAAAAAAGACTTCAGGTTATTTTTGATAATTTATTATTCCCACTTTATTTTTTTCATTTTCATCTTTTGTTTCTTTGAACATTTTGTATATTATCAGTTTATATTCCTTAATTAATAATTCCACTGTTGAAGTCACTGGGATCTGAATCTGCTATATGGTATGTCTGCTGATTGATCCATTGCTTGCTTCCTTGTATGTTTTGTAGTTTTTGGTTGTGAGCTCATATCTGGCAGAATAATCTTTTGTAACTCTGCAGGTATAAATGAGGGCTATGTTCTTTCAGAGATAATTTGGCTAGACTCTTCCCCTAGAGCTAGGGGTCACTAGGGATGCTACCAATCTGTGACTGGTTTAGCCTGCTTCAATGTCCTGAATTAATATAGAAGTTGCAGGTTCAACTCTCTCACCTTGAAGGGTTCCCAAGGCCAAATATTTAGATTCCCACACAGAAGCCAATGCAATACTCCCAAGGCAACAGCAGCTTTCTGTTGGCTTGTTATCCAAAGTCTAGTTTCAGCTCACTGGTTGATTTGTGTTTTAGTGTTTTTGTCTGTACAGGTTTTCTTTACTTTCTTGTAAGCCAAGAATGAATTAAGAAGAAAGTTTGTTGTCATTTTTATGTGATTTTATTGCATGTATGTGTTATTGTAGCAAGAGGGCTTATCATAGTATTTAGCCTTGTGTAACTCCAGGACACTGTAATACACCTCTAATTTTGGCCTACCAATAATCTGTGTTGTTAAGAAAATAAAACAAATGACATAATCAATCCTGAGAAATGTGAATATCAAGGCACTTTCATGTGGGGAAACATTGTAAGTTATAGAGATTAGTCCCATATGAAGAAAGAACTCTTCTCTCCTCTTGATTTTTGTTGGACAGTGTAATCAATGCAAAATCTTGGCTTTTGGGGGCGCCTGGGTGGCACAGTTGTTAAGCATCTGCCTTCGGCTCAGGGCGTGATCCCAGCATTCTGGGATCGAGCCCCACATCAGGCTTCTCTGCTGGGAGCCTGCTTCTTCCTCTCCCACTCCCCCTGCTTGTGTTCCCTCTCTTGCTGGCTGTCTCTATCTGTCAAATAAATAAATAAAAAATCTTTAAAAAAAAAAAATCTTGGCCTTTGGCACTGTCTTTATCCTAGGTCAACAGGTATTTTGACATGATTTTTAAACAAAATAAACACCTAAATCAAGTGTTTTTGGTTCACTTACAAGAGTACAACTATGCATTTGCTCACGAAGTAGCATTTAGAAACGCCTGGGAGCAACTGGCCAGCTGGATATCTTGAGATGAGACTGTTTCAGGGGTGGAATTTTTTGACCTGTTATTTGGTCATGTCAGTGTTCCTGCTGAATATTTGATTGATTCTCTGTAAGTTAGTTTTGCCTTTCCTATCATTCTTTAAGTTCTGCTGGACCAGTTACCATTAAATGGTAACCTACATATAAATGAAACATGGGCCTTGAACGTGGAAGTCAAATAGGAAAGTTGTGTACACAAATAATTACAGCACAGTAGGATAAGCTCTAGAGTAGAAGGATACAAAGTATTATAGGCATCCCTAGGAGGGAGCATCTATGCCTGTGTGCAGAAGATCTGACCAATCTGGAAAGACTTCACAGATGAGGACACATATAAGTTGGGTATTAAAGAATAAGTAGGAATTACCAGGTAGAGAAGAGGGGGGATGACAAATTCCAAACAAAGGGGTTGTTATTAGATAGAGTAGGTTGGAAAGGTTTGTCAGATGAAGAGGAAAAGATGCTTAAAGAGATGAGTATAAAACATTCGTCTTCTTACAGGGAGTAAAAGCCATTGACTTCGTCTTTTACAACAGCATAGCTCTTTTATTCCTCATATTCACCCCCTACCTCCTTTTCCCAAATATCACTAAATATTTCATCGTTTTATGTGAACCTAGATTATAAAGAATCCACTACGTAGAGATAATTTCTTTGTGGACATCTTTGATATTATAGCATTTTCCATTCCTTAGGATAGGATCTCTGGTCCTTCCAGCATCTTCAAGCCAGATCTTGATTGCTGGCTGCCTTTGTTGTGAGTGGGCTCCACCTTGTATCTTTTGTTCATATATTGCTGTTTGCAGCAGGAGTGGGGAAGATACTTTGCTTCACCTCAGGTTACCATAATCCTTTTTCCCCCTCATTTTTAGAAACTTTGCCTTTTTCAAACTAAAGAATGACTTTATTTTTGTCTGAGTTTATTTTCCTATGACTTCAAAATTTTTCTCTTTCCATTATGTCCTCTAAGCTTTCATACCATTCTGTAAAACTTGTCATAGAATAGGCCTGTTTCACAAGCTTGAAGGGGGAAAGTATATCGGCCATTACCAATGAAAAATTAATAGTTTCTGTTTTTCAAGTAGCTTAGTTTGCTTCATAGATTTTTTTCTTTTTGCTGCAAAGGCAAGGAAAGGTATTGGCACATTGACTTCTAAGACCTCATCCTGTTTACTTGTTATGAAAAGTGCATCTGATACACCAATGTTCATAGTAGCATTATTCAAACTCACCAAAAGGTGGAAACAACCCAAATGTCTATCAACAGATGAACAGATTTTTAAATGTGGTATATACATGCAGTGGAATATTACCCAGCCTCAAAAAGGAAGGGAATTCTGACACGTGCTGCAGCATGGATGAACATTAAAGACTCTATGCTAAGTGAAATAAGCCAGACACAAAAGGGCACATATTGTATGGTTTCACCCATATGAGGTACTTTATGAGGTGCATAAAGTAGTCAAATTCATAAAGACAGTAGAATTGTGGTTTCTAGGGCTTAGACTGGGGGAATGGAGAGTTATTGTTTAAAGGGTATAGTTTCTGTTTGGGAAGATGGAAAAGTTCTGGAGATGGATAGTGGTGATGGTTGCACAACAGTGTGAATGTATTCAATGTCTTTGAGCTGTACAGTTAAAAATGTTAATTTCATGTCATGGATATTTTGTCACAATAAAAAAAAGTATATCTGAGAAAAGGTGACTTGGAGAAAATCATATTGTGTCGGAGGTCATTATTTCAGAGACTTCATTGATTCAGTCATTCATCCATTCAACAAATACTGAGTTCCTACTATGTATCACGTATGTTATAGATACTAGGGACACAGCAATGAACAAAACAGACAACAATCCTAGCCTCACTGAGCATTTTAGTGAGGTGAAACAGACATTAAACAAAGTAAATCAATTTAAGAAAATGTAGTGAACATGTAGTGAAAAGTTGTGTGGAGAAATCTAAAACTGAGAAGGATAGGGTGAGTTGGGATTAGGTGAGCACTGTTAAAATTTGTCAGGTTAGTTCTCTCTGAGAAGTGGCATTTAAGACCCGAAACCAGCGTGGGATCAGCCAGATGGCTATCTGAGGGAAAAGCAGTCCAGACAGAAAGAACAATTGAGAACAGAGGCCCTGAGATGAACTTTGAGTAATAATAATAGATTTCATTTGGACACTAGTTTTATATAGTTTACTATTAATCTTTAAAACAATTCTGCAAGTAGGTCTTATTTTCCAGATGTGGCTATTGAAGTTCATGGAAGTTAACACACCTTGTACAAGTTCACTTAGTCAGCATGTGGCAAAGCAGGAATTTGCAACCATGTCTGTCTGACTCAATATCTCTGTCTTCCTGTGTTTCCATATAGCCTTCTATGGCACAAAGGTAACAAAATTAATTGGGTGTCCCCAGTGAATGAGTTGCTCAGCATTTCAAAGCATTCCCTTAGAATATCATATGGGCTCTTTTAAATTATAGTTTGTGATAAGGATAATAAAAATCATACAAATAGACTTCCAGTTTCTGTTTTTACAAGTAAGGAACTTGGAAATTGCCACCTTGTCCTAACAAGAAGCTGAACAGACTGAAAAATCAACTCTTCTTGGATCCACAAGAGAGGAGAGGACACAGGGCAAACCGTGTCCCTAAGATTGGAGAGACAGAGAGACAAATACAGGGAGTCCCAGCCTCTCCGGGCAGAGACTCACAGTGGAAATTGCTGCAAGAACCAGTCCAGGTGGGGAAACCTGAACTGTAATTGATGAACTGCTGGAGGCTCAGTGCAAACAACTCTGAGAGTTAAGAACTCCAGAGGGACCCAGTTAGAGGGGGAGGCCCCACAGTATTGTGAGACTCACCTCCAGGTGAACTTGACTACATTCGCACGGCAAATACAGGAGAAAAATCCCCTCAGGCTTCTGGGAGGGAAAAGGAACTATTTTGAAATATGCCAGAGTACTCTTCTTCTCAACAAGGCCTAACCTCAGGGGAAACTAGTTAACCAGAGCCTAACCTGCTGGGGTATTATCAGAGTCTAACTGACCTGGGGAAGTGAAATACGCAACTCCAGCCCACTTCATCCATCCTGTCCCCACTAAGAGGGGAAAAAAAAACCCTGAGAAACACTTGTGAAATTCACAGTTCAGAGGCACAGGCTCACTAAAACCCTGAGACCTGCAGGATTATAGAATACTTTTCCAAACCCCACTCCTCACTATCACATTACTTTAAAGGTCAATCTAATTTATAGCAGTTCCTTGTACCAAGTACTTCATATTGGCTATCAAAAAAATTACAAGGCATGCCAAAAGGTAAAAAATACAATTTGAAGAGACAGAGCAAGCATCAGAACCAGACATGGCAGGGATGTTGGAATTATCCGATCAGGAATTTAAAACAACTATGATGAATATGCTAAGAGCTCTAATGGTAAAGTAGACAGCGTGCAAGAACAGATGGGCAGTTTGTTTCCCAGAGTCCACAGTCTCTTATGGTTCTGGGAAACAAACTGAGGGCTTCAGAGGGAGGGGGGTGGGGGATTGGGATAGGCCAGTGATGGGTATTAAGGAGGGCACATATTGCATGGTACACTGGATGTTATATGCAAGTAATGACTCATGGAACATTGCATCAAGAACTGGGGATGTACTATATGGTGACTAATATAACAAAATAAATATTATTAAAAGAAAGAAAGAAAGAAAGAAAGAAAGAAAGAAAGAAAGAACAGATAGGCAGTGTAAGCAGAGAGATGGAAATTCTAAAATGCTAGAGATAAAAAAAATATTGTAACAAAAATAAAGAATTTCTTTGATGGGCTTATTAGTAGACTGGACATGACTGAGGAAAGAAATCTCTGAGCTAGAGGATATATCAATAAAATCCTTGAAAACTGAAAAATGAAGAGAAAAAAGAATGAAAAAAAAACCCCACCAAAAAACCACAAGAGAATATCCAAGGACTGTGGGATAACTACAAAAGGTAAAACATATGTGCAACTGGAACAGAAGGAGAAGAAAGAGAGAAAAGAACAGAAGAAATATTTGAAACAGTAATGACTGAGAATTTCACCAAATTAATGTCTGACACCAAGGCACAGATCCGGGAAGCTCAGAGATCACCATGAAGGATAAATGCAAAAACAAAACAAAACAAAAAAACCCTGGACATAGCATTTTCAAATTATAGAAAATTGAGGATAAAGAAAATACAATCCTGAAAGAAGTCAGAGGAGAAAAAAACACCTTACCTGTAGAGGAATAAAGATAAGAATTATATCCAAGTTTTCCTCAGAAACCATGCAAACAAGGAGTGAGTGGAATGAAATATTTAAAGCGCTGAGAGAAAAAGGCCCATCAACCTAGAATTTGTAACTCTGTGAAATTTTCCTTCAAAAGTGAAGGAGAAATAAAGACTTTTTTTCAGACAAACAAAAACTGAGGGAATTTCTCTATAGACTACCTTGAAAGAAATGATAAAAGAATTTGTTTAGGGAGAAGGAAAATAATGTAGGTCAGAAAGTCAGTTCCGTAAAAGAAAAGCTTCGAAGAAGGAATAAGTCAAGGTAAAATAGAAGCTTTTATATTTTTTGTTCTTAATTGATGTATTTTTCAAAATAAGGGTAGCAATATATTAAATTATGTATGCTTATGCATAATTATGCTTATGTATGCTTATATAAAGTGAGATGAATGATAGCAATGATACAAGTAATGGGAGGAAAAGACAGAAGAATTAGGATTATTTTGTTATTATAAGGTACTTATGCAACCCATGAAGTGGTAAAGTGCTACTCAAAAGTGGACTTGTATTAGTTGTAAATTTATATTGCAAATTCTAAGGCAACCACTAAAAAAGGTTAAAAAAAGGACAACTGATATGCTAATAAAAGAAAAATCGAATCATGTAAAATGTTGAATTAAAAGCACAGATGGCAGAAAAAGATTGGAAGACAAAATAGGAACAAAGAAGAAAGGCATCAAATAGAAAACAGTAATGAATATGGTAAATATTAATCCAACTGTATCAACAATCACTCTGAATGTCAATGGTCTCAATGCACCAATTAAGAGAGATTGTCAGAGTGAATCAAAAAGCATCTGACTCAATCATATGTTGTTTACAAGAAGCCCAATTTAAATATAAAGACCCATGTAGATTAAAATAAGTGGGTGGGGGAAAATATATCATGCTAACACTAAGCAAAAGAAAGTAGCAGTAGCTATATTAATTTCAGACAGAGCAGAATTCAAAGTAAGGGAAGTTATCAAGTATAAAGGTGATTACATCATGATAAAGGGATCAGTTCTCCAAGAAAACATAACAATTCTTAATGTGTATATGCTAACAACAGAGCATTAAACTACATAAGGCAAAACTGATAGAACTAGAAGGAGAAATATATGAATTCACTATTATAGTTGGAGACCTCAACACCCTTCTCTCAGAAACAGACAGATCCAGCTGGCAGAACATCAATACTACAGAACTACAATACTATCAGTCAACAGAATATAATTATCATCTGTAGACTACTTTATCCAACAACAGCAAAAACCACATTTTTCCCTAACTTACATGGAAAATTCACACATGTAAGTGTTAGACCACAATCTGAGCCATAAATGTATCTTAATAAATTTAAAACAATAGAAATCATATAATGTCTGCTTTCAAACCACAGTGGAATGAAACTAGAAATCAATAACAGAAAGATAAATGGAAAATCCCCTAATACATGGAGAGTAAAGAACACAATTCTAAATAACACATGGGTTAAAGAAGAAATCTCAAGACAAATTGAAGAATAAAGCACAACTTATTAAAATTTGTGAGATGCAACAAAAGCAGGGCTTAGGAGGAATTTATAGCATTGAAGGCATATATTAGAAAAGAAGAAAGATCCAAGATCAATAATCTAAGTTTCCATTTTAGGAAACTAGAAAAAGAAGAGCAAATTAAATCCAAAGTAAACAGAAGAAAATAATAATGAGAACAAAAACCAATGAAATTGAAAATAAGAAAGCAATAGAGAAAAATCAATGGAACCAAAGCTGATTCTTTGAAAAGATCAATAAAAGTGATAAGGCTATAGCCAGCCTAAGAAAAAGACATAGGACACAAATTACTAATATCAGAAATGATAGGGAGACAACACTACACAGCTTCCATGGAAATTAAAAGGATAATAAAGGAATACTATGAATAACTCTATGCCTACAAATTTGATAACCTGGGTTGAAATGGACCAATTCCTTGAAAGATACATTCTACCAAAATTCACACAATAAAAAGTGGATGATCTGAATAGGCCTATACCTATTAAAGAAATTTAATTAATAATTAATAACTTTCCAAAACAGTGCCATGCCTAGATGGGTTGACTGGTGAATTCTACCAAACCCTTCAGGAAGAAATTATATCACTTCTCTAGTTGGGGGAGAGATGAAGAGGTGGAGCACAGTGATTTTTAGGACAGTGAAAACACCTGTATGATATCGTAATGATGGATACATGTATTTATAGTTTTGTCCAAACCCAAAGTGAACCCTAAGGTAAACTGTGGGCTTTGGATGATTATGATGTGTCCATGTAGGTTCATTCTTGGTAAAAGGAAGTACCACTCTGATAAGTGATGTTGATAATGGGGAAGGCTATTCGTGTGTGGGGGTAGGGGGTATATGGGAAATCTCTGTACCTTCTCAATTTTGTTGTAAACCTAAAACTGCTCTTAAGGGATCATCCTTAAAAAAAATCACATAAACATATTTTTTTAGAGGGCGGAGCAGAGGGAGAGAGAGAATCTTAAGTAGGCTCCCTGCCCAGCATGGAGTGTGACTCAGGGATCGATCTCACGACCGTGAGATTATGACCTGAGCTGAAATTAAGAGTCAGACACTTAACCCACTGAGCCACCCAGGTGTCCCAAGCATACTTTATTTTTTATGTTAAAATAGACTCATTAGGCAAGTCTCATTTAATATGGGGATAAATTTATATACTAAAATCATGATTATGATTATGATTATTTTAACTATTCGTCCTGGACCATGGTTGCAGTCTCATGCTCACCAAGTTCCAAATCCCTAACTCGTTATCAGTGATTATATTCTGCGTCAGTTTCCTATTGCCGCTATAGCAAATTAACACAAAGTTAGTGGCTTCAAACAACAAAAATGTATTATCTTACGGTTCTGGAGGTTGAAAATGGGTCTTGAAGAGCCAAAATGAAGGTGTTGGCAGAGCTGTATTCTTCTTGAAGTCTCCAGGAAAGAAAACATTTCCCTGCCTTTTCCAGCTTTTAGAGGCTGCCTGCATTCCTTGGTTCATGGCCCCTTTCTCCATCTTGAAAGCACATCACTCCAACCTCTGCTTCTCTTGTCATATGTTTTCTCTAACTTTGACCCTTTTGCCTCCCTCTTGTAAGAACCCTTGTGATTACATTGGGCCTACATGAATAATCCAGGATAATCTCCCCATCTCAAATTCCTCTTGCCATGTAAGATAACATAGTCATAAGTTCTGGGGATCAGGACCAGGACATCTTTGGGGGTCCATTATTCTGTGGTCTGGATGGTCTTCTCTATTTTGGGTAATTTGTGCCATCTCTAAACCTTAGTTTCCTTGCCAGTAAAATAAAGATAATAATATCTTACTGTTAGGAATTAAAATGAGATGTGAAAATATGTATTATATCTAATTCAATAAGTGTTGCATCCCTGGTGCTGGTTTTGAACGTGGAGTTTGGTGAAAGTCCTAACTCTGGAGCAGCACTATCCAATAGAAATCGAACATGGGCTACAATGTAAGCCGCACATATTATTTTAAATTTGTTAAGAGCTACATTAAAAGATAAAAGGGAATGAGTGAAATACTGTTAACGATATATTTTATTTTACCAAGTATATCCAAAATATCTGAAATACTATCATTTCAAAAAGATACAATAAAAATTATCAATGAGTTATATATTTTTTGCACTAAGTCTTCAAAATATGGCATGTGTTTTACATGTGGAATGCAGCTCGATTTAGACTAGTCACATTTCAAGTATTCACCAGCTATATGTGGCTAACAGCTACCATATGGGCCAGTGCACATCTAGTAGAATCACTGTCATTTCCTTGGGTAACAAGTACTTCACAGCACTTGTCCAACACGAATTCTTCCACTCAGAGTGTTCACAGACAGATCTGACGCTTGAAAGGTCCAAGTAAAGGAGTTTATTCATTTACAAGCTTATTGACCACCTTTGCAGCAAATAATTCAGAAAATTTTAGCTGGTGATAAAGGCTGTGAATATAATACAGTGGCTTAAAGAGTGACTAGGACTAAAAATGGGACAGAAAGATGCCACTTCAGACAGCAAAAAAAGTTCTGAGAAGGGGACAGCTGAGCTGAAACCTGAATGATGTGGCATTCGCGCAATGAATTTCCACCATGGAAAGACCTAAAGAACATTTGGAGCATGGGGATTAAGGCCAAGTGCGAAGGCCTCCGATGATACAGAATGGCACTGAGTAATTGAGATGCTGAATGGTGATCAGTGTGGGCGGAGAAAACTGAAGGAAGGGAGGGAAGAGTGGGGGTGGGGGTAAGAGGGAGGCCCGTAATCACATAGGGTTGTGCAGGTCAGTGCAAGTCACGTGAATGTCATTGTGCTCCATAGATCACTGGGACCAAAACTTCACCCGCTTTTAGATTCTTTTTTTCATCACACTGCTTAGTGTTTGTTTTTCGTGGGTTACGTAAGCACAGGCAGAGATTTCTCCTTTCTTCAGGACTTTCTATCCCCCAAATTTTGCAAGTGTATACTTGTAGTAACAACGCATACACTCTCAAACAGCTGAGTGAAACCAAGACCCTTCTCCTTGCCTGATTCTTCTTTGTGGCCTCTCTAATAACCCTTGTCCTGTCTTCCTAGGAAACAGAGTTTGAGGCAAAATCGGCATGACAATTCCTTTAAAGGGGAAGGAGGTGGAATCTGAGAGTGAGGGAAAGGGGAAATGAGTCAAGGAAGGAGGTAAAGCAAATACAAAGGGACACATTACCGAGCGGGCCATGGCCCCTTAAGAAACCCAGTGGTTGCTCAGTCAGGGGAGGTAGCTCTGAAAAGACTTTAACTAACACTACTGCAACCTGAATTGTTCCTAGGGGAGAAGCTGGGCTAAGAATTTATCTGTCTTCTTCCCAGTCTCCCTGCCTTTCATTGGCCTTAACGTTTATTATAAGGGGTGCTACTACCCTTACTTTCGGGTGGGTCCTCTGGGTAAACACGAGAAAAGCCAGAGCCTCTATGAGACTAGCTGGTTGGACCTAGGCCTGTGCTGGGGTGGCTTCCACTGCGGTGGGTATGATGGAGCCATATCAGTGCTGCCCCAGGGAAGTCTGGAAGAGTTGGCAGCGTGGGGCTGAGGCAGGGCAGCAGTGGCCAGACCCTCGCATTCAGCATGTGGCCAAGTCTCAGCGGGTAGCTGAGTCTTTGGAAGTGTATAAATATATCCGGTATGCCAGGCCTTTTTCTAAATAGAAGCATAGTTTTGGAGAGGAAGTTAATAAAATCGTAATAAATATAGACTACGGAGCAAATGCAGACTACGTTATAGTTTATGAAGTGATCTCTCATTTATATTACATGAAAGTCTGAGATATGAGCTGAAAATCTGAGGTGAGATATGTGGTATTATCCTCCTTTTTATCAAGAACTTGAGACCCAGAAATGTCCAATGCCTTGCTACAGTAAAGCGGTAAGGTGAGGCTAAAGTTACAGCCTGTCATCTCGTGCCTTTAAGGAAATGAGATGTTTACTTTCTGAACTATACTACTGCATTTTCAAAAGAGGAGGGAAAAATAGTACTATCTTTCCATTAATTTCTGTAAAATGGGATTGGAGGAGCTCCAGAAGGGCTTTCTACGACAAATTTCTACCTAACTACTACTGAACCTGAAATTTAACCTCACTTCCTCTTAGATTCTCTCTTCTCTTTTAAAATGCAGAATTCTCTTGGAAGAGTTTGGCCATTCAGTCCTTCATTTCATAGAGGAGGAGTGCCTCATTGACTGGTGCTGGCAGGAGGCCACTGAGTTCTGATACTTGGTGGAGGCAAGGGAGGGGCAAAGTCAGAGAAAGGAGAGACCACTGAAGTCAAATTTGCTGCCTTCATGATGGTGCCTCTGGGTCCCCACTCTGGCATTCGGCCTTCTTTGGAGTTTGTCCAAACTTCCCCTCCAGAGCAGAGAGTGTTCCAGAATTGCTTCTGAATAAGATGGTCCAGCCTGCTGAGATTCTGGCTGGGATGCTTCAAGGAGAGGGGGGCTCTGGGACCTTGTCCCAGATCCACCGAGCTTGCACATTTCTGCAGGCAGGTCACAGATGTAAGCAACGCTGCTTTGTTACTGAATAGAATTTCCATGTTGCTGGTCACGCTCATGAAGGAGCTTGAAGCCTTGGACAGCACAACACCCTTCTTTTTCTTACTTCTTATCAAGTGATATGACATGTTTTGAAACAGTACTTAAGATAACTGTTCTGGTTTTCACAGACAACCTTTAAACTGACCTCTTTTACTTCACCACTTTTCTCTTCCTCCTCCCCATTCGGTAGTCTTTGCTTGGCTCTGTGGATCCTGAAAGTCAAATTCGATCACAGGCTTGGAGGTGCAGTATCGCATTCTCCATTAAAATGGCTAAAATTTATGTTTTTGTCTTCTCATATATCCCCTAATTTGCCAAAATGTTACTCCTTTGCTGGAGTCAGCAAAATGACATCATTTCAGTTGTCTGCTAAGAGTTGCAAAACCGTTGCTTAGCCAAATTGAAAAGAAAGCAAGCAAGCAAGGAAGAAAAGGGGGAAGAAAAAAAGGGGTTCTTAGATAATATATACATTCTCTAAAATATTTTGTTATTAGAGGCAGAATTTACTGAGAGCTCAAGAAAAGAATGGACACGTTGAGTTGGTGCTGATTGGAGGAGTGTGAATATTTTTATACAAGCTTCGGAAAGCCCAGCGTTGACCTGTTTTTATTATTTTTATTGGCTCCCTTGATGATAGACAAACTGGCCTAACCTGGGGCCAACAGAGCCAGCAGGAAATTTAGGTCACGGATAGTTGCATTTTAAAAACTCCAGTTTTTAGAGGCTGCTCAATCATTGTAATTGATTGATGATAACATGGCAAGGAGAGCTCTTAAATCATTAAAGGTGGCCCGATAAAGACAAATGGCTGGAGATTTTGTTGGATGCACAGTTCCCAACTCCCTGTGGTGCTCTGCTCTGCTTTCTGAAGAAGTAGTTTGTCCCTCGTTTCATGCAACTTATGGCCCAGCTGGCCTGTTTACAGAAAACAGCCTCTTAAATTTGGCAGTTCTGTTTGAAGCACAGTGTAACATCATTTCCCAGGAGATGGGGGAAAAACATAACAAAAAAAAAAGTTTATATCCCTCCTAAAACATGTGTGTTTTAAACTGAATAGCCATTGAAAGCTGTTCTTTTTGTCTTCCTCTGAAATCAAGGCTTTAGCCTTTTCTTCTAGCTGAAGTTAAGTGTAACCAAATTAGATGATTTGATAACTCCTCTAAGCTTCTTATATGTTCCTGTTCTTGCTTTGGGTAAATGCTAATCTGTAATAAGAACTCTAAGTAGATAGCTCTGTTCTTCCCAGGACACAGGAAATGTGGCCCAGTGCAATGGCATTTTGAAAAGATTTTATTGAAGTAAAATATAATATATTTTAGAATATAGAAAAGTACAGCTCAACAAATTTTTACTAACTGAAGACATCTGTGTAATCAGCATCCAGATCAAGAAACAGAATATTACCAGCAACTGTGGGAGCCCCACTTTTGCTGCCTCCCAGTTACTCCCTCCTTCCAGTGGATAGGGACTTCTAAAAACATAGATTAGTTTTCCCTGGTTTTTGTATTTTACATAAATGGAATCATTTAATATGTTCTTTTTCTATGGCCTTTTTCATTCAACGTTGTAATTGTGAGATTCAACCATATTGTTGTTTTAGGGGAGTATGGGTCATTCTTTATAGTTGCTAGGTAGTCTTCCATTGTGTGACGATACCATAATTTTTCTCTAATGGCATTTTTAGTGGGAGAGAATGCTTGTAGAATCTGTTTTCACTGTCATTGAGGACTTCACCATTTTTCATTGCCAAGGAATCATTTGCCCCACAGACGCAGAATGCCAACTACTTTCAAGTGCCCCTTACAGGGATAAATTTGGGGAAACACATTCATACTTTGAAATTAGACTCTCTGGGCTACTTTACAGTGCATATTCTTTCTAGTAAGCCTTCCCGATACATTCTTCTAACTTTCTCGTGTATCACTCATGCCATTATTTTGCTCACTCCAGAATCCTTCCATTCATTCTGGTCCCCTTTCTCACCGTCCTGAGCTTAGACATCCTGCTTTCTGAAATACTTACATCTGTGCCATTCTCACATTTTCCTCCAATCCTGCCCTCTCTGTTGTCTCCTTTGAATCACCTCCTGTTCTCTGAACCTCCTTCCAAAAACTTTGAAATAATTCTAGATTCGTCTCTTCTCTCACACTGTGTATCCAATCCATCAGCAAACTGTGCTGGCTTTAGCTTCAGAATATTTCCAAATTCAGCCACTTCACACTACCTGCAATGTGCCTACTGCAGACCAAGGCCCCTAGTTTCGCTTGGCTTACTGATTGCTTCCTAACTATCTCCCTGCTACTACCCTTGCCCCTCCATAGTCTGTTCTCTTCACCACACCCTGCATGATAGCCTTTTCCAACATATATCTGATCATACCATTCCTTTGCCCCAAACCCCTTTCATCTGGGAAGGAAAGCAAAAGTTCTAACAGTAGGCCATGTGGCCCTGAATCACCTGCATTCTTCTCTGCCTCATCTTACCACCTTCCCATTTCTCTTGCAAGGGGAATTGAGCCTGTCCATACAACTTCCACATCATTAATCCACCAGTCTCTTTCTGCTGCTTCTCATCTGCAGCCCGTGCTGTAGTCCCGAGCTACTCTCTTTCAATCAGCTGCTCCTCCTGGAGACCATTTCTGCCATCTTTGATGACTTCAGCATCTGCCTTCTTTTTGTGCATATCTCTTCAGTGCATCCTATCCCTTTCTTCACATAGTTGCAGATACACATAGAAAGCTATGCTGTTTGTGCAGGATACACTGGATACACAGAACTGGAGGCCACTCGCCCAGTAGTCTGGCTGCCCTAGGTCCCAGCCAGCTGTCACTAAGGCTTGGGATGGGAGGTAAACGTGGCATGGTGACACCCTCGATGGGAAATTCTGCCTTAACATTTGTGGCTGGAACTACATATCCCTCTACCAGAGGTGTTTAATGAGGTTCTAGAGCCTGTCGTGTACCTTTTTGGGGGATTCTAAGGAGTTGCAAGTCAGCAGATCACCTGTGATTTATCTCATCTGCTGCGTTTCCTTGATGATTTGTTCTAGTCAGAATCCTAGCATCACACTCTATCTCAAGGGTCTGGATTTCCCTTCCCCATAAACTCTAGATTCCCTCTGACCAGGAAGCACTGGAGAAGAAATGCATAGTAGCCAGATACAGGTGCTGGCGAAAGACAGTCCTGAGTCGGATCCTAGTTCAACCATTCACTAGCTGCTGTCCTTGACAAGTAACCTTTCTCATCCTCAGTTTCTGCCTCTGAAATAATAATACCTGTGTTACAGGGTAATCCGGAAGATTAAATGAGATAATCTATAATTATATCTTTGTAAGTGTTCATTTCTCTTATTCTGGTGTCAGCAGCTTCATTATAGAGGTAAGTGTACTTTTGATACTATGTTCAAAGGTACTGGAGATAGCTTTAGAAATAAGACGTGATTCTTGTCACCAAGGATTTTTCAGTCTTAGAAGGGAGCTAGACATGAATAATTCAATTCAGGGTGATGGAGCCATGGTAGAGGAAAATAGAGGCTTCTCCAGGATCACCAAGTAGGCACATTTAACACATCTAGGGAAGTTCTGAGAAGAGAACACTTGGGTTGAATCATGAAACCAGGTGGAGAACAGGGAAAAGAACATTCTTGGCAGAGAGATAAGCACAGAGGCAAATGCAAGTAGTTCAGCAAAGCTGAAATATCACTCATAAGAAAAGAATTCATGATAGATGAGGCTAAACAGTTATGTGGGCTATGAAGGTCAAAAAAAAAAAAACAAAACAAAACTGCACATGTCATATTAAAGGCTTTATCTTGAAGGCAGTAGAAACCATAAAGTAATTTTAGAGAGATTAAATTTTTGGTTTAAAATGAGATAAATCATGGCTAGAGATATTGGTAGTTACAATTTAGGGACATCAAGGAAAGAATAAAGAAGAGATGGAGATATAAAGTCATGAAGACTTGGTGACTGATTGGACGTGGCAGGGACAAGAGAGAGCCGCGGCAGAGCCCAGGATTCCATCGTGGTCAAGTGGAAGAGTAGCAGTACCACAAAACAGTGGAGGGTACACGGAATGAAGAGCAGATTTGGCAGTAAAACACTTCATTTCAGTTTTAGATACGTTGAGTTAAATCTGCAGATGAGGGGCCACTGGGTGGTGCAGTCAGTTAACCATCTGACTTGGTTTCAGCTCAGGTCGTGATCTCAGGGTCATGAGATTGAGCCCTGTGTCAGGCTCCATGCTCAGTGCGGAGTCTGCTTAAGACTCTCTCTTCTCTCCCTCTGCCCCTCCCACTTGTGCTCTCTCTTTCTAAAATAAGGAAATAAATCTTTTAAAAATTTGCAGGTGAGATATATAAGTGGAGAAGTCCAATAGACAATGGACTCTGTTGGTAGGGAGCAAAGGAGAGAAATTTGGCTGGAGATGCAGGTTTATGAGTTCTATTAGTTAGCATCCAGGTTAAGGTGAGATACCAAAGAAATCCACAAATACAGTGACCCGAAGAGGATATTTCATTTCCCATCCACGCAGCTGTCTAGAGATTGTTCGGTGGTCCTGTCCAGATGCCACGCAAACATGGTCCACTGACCAGCAGCGTTGGTATCACCTGAGAACTCATACAAAGTGCAGAATCTTTAGGCTCTATCCCAAACCTAATGAATCAGCATCTGCGTTCAACAGGTAATCACAGGCACAGTAATCACAGGCACAGCACATTTTGAGAAGCTCTGATTTAAAGAAGCATGTTGCTCTGCTTTCCGCTCGAAGAACGTAGTTGAAGCAATCTTGCCACTACTTTATCTGCACTTCAGCCATAAGATGGGGAAAAAGAGAGTAGAAAATAATGAGCCTTCTTTCTAGGATATGATAGATATCCTTAAATCGGTAATTACTGGTATTTACTGTATTAGAAATTAAAACTGAGAAAATTTTAACTTATTTCTAATTCCTTTAAAAAAAAACCTGTTAGATGCTAGCATAAATATTTTTATGAAAAGCAATTACACTTCCCAAACAAAAAAGAGTAAGTAAGAATGGCATTGGTTTATATTTTCGCAAATCTCTTTAATGTCTCACTGAGTAGAAAACAGCTGGATTCTCACATTTGCCTCCTCATTCAGTGTGCTGCCATACATTGTTTTGGTTGGAGTTTATGAAGAAAATCCAGTCTCATGCAAATACATAGTTGGAAAAAGGAGGAATATTTTGATAGCCTTTTCAGATACTCTTTTTTGATACATACCTAGACTCTACAAGCAGTGATTTCTTAAGGGTAAATTGTAATGTGGAATCTGAAACCATATCAGTGCATTGTTTGTACTCTTTTACATTAAAATCTGCTGGTCTACCTTGTATTTTGGATAGATCTTTTGTCTGTTCCTGATTTTCTTACATCATACATTGGTCATTTCCAAATATTGGCACACTAAGGTATGCAGATCTTCCAAATGTTGACATAATTCATTATGCAATTGAAAATAATCACATTTTTAATGTCACCATTGATCTCATCAGAAAAATGTTTAAGTACAGAGAATCTGCCAGTGGCAGATACAAGTTTTCCAAAATTTGAATTTTTGGTTAAAAGCCAGAATTTTATCATTGGCAATAAATATGTCCATTGTTTTTCTTGAAGGAACAAGATTACTTTGCTCATTTTTGAGAAAATGTTTGCACCTGCATCTTAATAATCATAATTTCTCTGTCATTCTTTCAAGTACAGTGGTTTTAGGTGACAGAAATAATTAGTTCAGTTCACAACCCAGATAATTGCCTAGATGTTTTTCCTTGAGATAAGCATCGTGCTTTAGCATACAGGAGAAATGCTTTATGCATAGTTCCTACTTTGTTACACAAAATATTAAAGAGACACTTATTTAAGGGTTGAGTTTTGTAAGATTAATAATTTTTACTGCTTCATCAATGGCATTCTTAAGTGAAACTGACTTTTAAAAAATTCTATCTGTGAGTACATAGTGTAGTGGTAAAGAGTACAGTGGCCATTAGCATCGTTTGGAACCATTCTTGTTCCGTTAAGATACCAGCAATTTTACCCACCATTATTTTTGTACTATTAGCACAAATGTCAACATAGTAAAAAAGGCAAAGAATATCCTAGTATCATGATAAAAATAGTTTGGACATCCTGAAAATCTCACTGGGATCTTGGGTCTATGGAACACATTTTCAAAACCACTGTCTTATGTGATTATTCTGACCTTGATGAATATTAGCTTATATGAGATTGCATGGTTTTGGACTGACCAGTTCTAGAAAAAAATTGTTAAGTAGCAAATTTAGATTTGGTGTGTCTCTATGCTTTCCCTTTTTGTGACAGCCCTGAAGGCACTCCCTAGCACCCTAGTGGGACAGCTGGCGTGAGTACCACTGAGGTGCCTATTCGTGCTTGCTCTTGTTTGTTTAGTCAGTCATTTGGCAAGTATTGAGAGAGCCCTACCATGTACTAGGTTCTTTGTCTGGACTCTGGGCCCTGATGCAGAGCTTGTCATGCCCTACCTCACAAAACCACTTGTATTAATTTCCTATTGATGTTGTAGCAAATCAGAACAAACCTAGAGGCTTCAAACAACATAGATTTACTATCTTACAACTCTGTAGGTCAGAAGTCCAACACTGGTCTCACCAGATAAAAACTGACGTGCTGGCAGGGCGCCTGGGTGCCTCAGTTGGTTAAGTGTCTATCTTCGACTCAGGTCATTATCTCAGGGTCCTGGGATCAAGCCCCATGTTGGGCTCCCTGCTCAGCATGGAGTCTGCTTCTCCCTCTCCCTCTGCCCCTCCCCCCTGCTTATGTGCACGCTCGCTCGCTCTCTCTCTCTCTTTCTCCAATAAATAAAAATCAAGGTGTTCACAGCACTGCATTCCTTTCTGGAGGCTCTAGGGGAGCATCCGTCTCCTCACTTTTCCAGTCTAGGGGCCCCTGCGTTTCTTGGCTTGTGGCCTCTTCCTCCTCCTTCAAAGCTGGCAGTGTCGCATCTCTCTCTGACTGACCGTAGTTAGGAAGTTTCTCTACTTGAGGGACTCCTGTGAGTAGACTGGTCCCGAGCAGATCAGGCAGGCCCATATCCATCGCCAGATCTGTAACCTTAGTCACACTGGCCAAGTCCCTTCTGCCCTATTTGCTTGTGACATATTCTGGGGATTAGAGTGTGGGCCATTTTCAGGGGTCATGATTCTGCCTACCACACACTCTTAGTAAGTGTGTGTTAACATTTGCTGAGGGAATGAAGGAAGGATCTTAGGCCGTTGGTCATTTCTCGGAGCTCTGCTCCTCCCTGAGATGGTAGTCGATTGTGGGAGACTCAGTTGAGGTCCCGTCCCTTCCAGGACTTGGTGCTCCTCTGTTGTATCTCCACATGGACGAAAACTCCCACTGAAGCACTTCCTTACTGCATCTCCTCTACAGTTTACTCCTACCCCCACTCACCAGTAAGCTCCTGGAATCTTGTGTCTTGCCTTGTTCTTTGCATGCCCAGAGTGTAGCACAGTGCCTGGCCCTTCGTGTGTACACCGTACACATTTGTTGAAGAATTCATGAGTGCATCAATGAATTATCATCACATACACCAAGTTCCATTTTTGCATTTTGCCTGGGGCATATACAGAAGCCCATCTCCCAAAGAATCATGGGAATCTAAAGCCTGCAACAGGTATTAGTGCAAGGGTGGCAAGTGACGTTTGGGGGCAGAAGGCCTTAGGCACTCCCTCAGGCCCTCCCTGGCAGCATCCCATGAGCCTGCACCCTGTGACCGAGCTGCAGAGATGGGTTCTCCAGCAGCCCGTGAGAGCGGCTTTGACTTTCCCGGGGGGTCTGCAGGCCGCACCACCAAGGAGCAAGTGTGGAACCCGCCCTGCCTGCTCTACAGCCATGAGGAATATGGCCCATTCGCTCCTCAGGCCCACGGACGGAGCCAGCAGGGGCCTGACTCTGACTTCGCAAAGGTGTTTTAACTCAGCACCCCCCAAAAATGGCTTTTCTAAAGACAACATGCATTTTACAGAGAGCCTTTTGTATGGAGTTACTGGGGACTCATTCAAAAATAACAGGAGCTCCAGACTGCAGAATTTTAAAAAAAGGTTCTGTCACTCTAGACACAGCTCTAGTCTTCCGTCTCCTACTAGTTGGCCCATTTATATCAAAATGAATGAGAAATTTAAACTCTGGTACTTTATAAAGAAACTTTTTTTTTTTTTTTGCTTTGGTTGTGGTTTGCTCTGCGTGTGCTTTTTAAATGGCAGTGTTTAATAATGTTTATATTGCCTTTAACCTTTTTTTTTTTTTTTCATTAGTCACAATGAAATTTTAATTTCTATTTTCACTGGATTCTATATGACTGTATCAGGTAACAATTACTCTCAGGTAACAAGGGTTTTCTTTATGTCATTTACCTTTACCAGGTAAATAAAAACCTCTGATTCTTTTTCTCCCCTTCCTTCCTCCCTCCCTCCCTTCCTTCCTTCCTTCTTTCCTTCCTTCCTTCCTTTCTTTTTTTTTTTTTTTTAATGATTTTTTATTATATT
>NW_024426996.1:41835496-41945397 GCF_017311325.1 Ursus maritimus
CTGGGATGTGCGCCCCACACCCGGCGTCCCAGCCCTCACTTCCAGGGCCGGCGTGTCTCTGTCCTTTGTGTTTCTAATGCCGCCAGCCGCCAGCCGCCCCGCGCGCGCTCCCGGATCTCCCGGTCTCAGTCTGGATCCAGTGAGCGCACCGGGATTCCGGTGTTCCGCGAGATGCCTGGTGGCGCGCGCACCCGGCTCACGGTCTCAGTCTGCTGTTTTGCGGGTGCCGTCCGCGAGCCCCGCCCGCTCCCCCGTGCAAGTGGCTACCGCTTCCCGGCGCCCGAACGCGGCGGCTCCCTCCCCCTTCCGTTTATCTTCCGATATCTGTGCACAGTTTCATGGCTCCCCGCTTCGTACCTCAATACTCAGCGCTGGAGATGTTCATTTGTAGAGATCCAGATGCGTCTTCCTGCGTCTCAGGCTGGTTCCGTGGTTGTTTAGGCTGGTCTGGTACCTATCCAGCTCGACTCGGAGGACCGGCTGAAAATGGTGTCTCCTACTCCTCCGCCATCTTCAACATCACTCTGCCTTTAACCTTTGACTGACTTTGCAGTGAAGTTCCCAGATGTGATGTCACATCCAATACTGTCTCCCTCCTTGGAGACCATGAACTTCTTATTCCTAGAAGGTTCTTCGTCCCCTACCAGTCCTCCTAGTGACTCCTCCCGGGCAAGTAAGGGGTCCATGGGGTCGTAGGGGATAGCAGTGCTAGGCATCTCAGATTGAGCAGAGGCTCTGCGCCAGGCACTGTGCTTTGTGATTTACTTCTGTTACTAGATCTTGAGAACAACCTTACGAAGTGAAAGCTATTGTTGTCTGGCCTCAAATGGAAGGTAAGGTATTTTCCCCCAAATCCACCCTCAGAAAAGAGGGTGTCTTTTTATGTTTGGGTCCTTACAAAGACTGACCCTTCGTGGGGATTACCGTATTTTAAACCACAAGGTAGTTTAAGTATTCGTCCCAGTATGAAAATGGGAGCCTGAGTGGTGATTAATATTCAGACATTTGTGGTATTTTGTCCATTTTACAGGTGAGGAAACTGAGACTCAGAAAAGTTAATTTAAGTTGCCCAAGGCCACACAGCTCGTAAGTGCTATAGCCAGTTCCCAGGTGTATAATTTTACTCCCATAACCTCATTATTATTTTTTTAAAAGATTTATTTATTTGACAGAGACAGCCAGTGAGAGGGAATACAGGCAGGGGGAGTGGGAGAGGAAGAAGCAGGCTCCCAGTGGAGGAGCCTG
The DNA here is from genome assembly GCF_017311325.1 of Ursus maritimus. NCBI lineage: Eukaryota > Metazoa > Chordata > Mammalia > Carnivora > Ursidae > Ursus > Ursus maritimus. The sequence continues at coordinate 41,836,742 of NW_024426996.1, forward strand.
ATGTGGGGCTCGATCCCAGGACTCTGGAATCATGCCCTGAGCCGAAGGCAGACGCTTAAGGACTGAGCCTCCCAGGTGCCCCTCCGTAACCTCATTTTTTTAAAAGATTTTACTTATTTATTTGACAGAGACAGACAGCCAGCAAGAGAGAACACAAGCAGGGGGAGTGGGAGAGGAAGAAGCAGGCTCCCAGCGGAGGAGCTTGATGTGGGGCTCAATCCCGGAACGCCGGGATCACGCCCTGAGCCGAAGGCAGACGCTCAACAACTGCACCACCCAGGCGCCCCCCCATAACCTCATTATTAACCCTGCTTAGATTCTTTCAGATTTAGAAAGTTTTCAGCCTGGAGTCTCACTGATCTTTTCCTTCTTCTTGTTGAGGTTTCATTCTCAGAGAAGAGAGTATCGGAAAATGGTTATACATCCAATCTGGAGTCATGCTTTTATGGATAGTACTGAGAGGGTCTAGTTGGCCTTCTAAGCCAATGTGTATAGGATTCCCTCTCATTCATCTGTGCCAGTTGATCTCCCTGCCTCCCTTTGCCATTGATGGGAGGTTCATTGTCCCAAGTCCATCCCTTACCTTGGCCTAGGCTGTTTGAGGAGCTCTTATTCTCAGCTGAAATTGTCTTTCCTGGAGTTTTCATTCTGACAGAAGGAGATTCAAAAGTACCTGGATTTGTCTCTTACTATCTTCCCTTCCCTCAACTCCCCCTTCCATCTCTCCCCCTCCCCTCTCCTCCCCTTGCCAGAAATTTTTTTTTTATTTTAGACTATTTTTAGATGTATAGAAAAGTTGTCAAGATAGTACAGAAAGTTCTGTATATCTCTCACCTTATTGTGAAAATCTTACAGTACTGTAGTGTATTTGGCAAAACTAAGAAGCCAACATTGGTGCATTACTATTAACTATGAACTTCACACTTTATTCTGATTTCACTAGTCTCCCCCACCCCGCCCCCCTGCTCTTTCTCTGTTCCAGGATCCCATCACATTTTGTCATTAGTCTCATCTGGTGTGTGATAGATTTTTAGTCTTTCCTTGTTTTTCATAACTTGACAGTTTGGAGGAGTACTATCTAGGCATTTTGTAGAATGTTCCTTAATTAGGATTTATCTGTTGTTTTTGTTGTGTGGTTATGGGTTTGGGAGAAAAATACCGCAAAAGTGAAGTGCCATTCTCATCACATCATATTAGGGACACATGATGTCATTTGACTTATCACCGGTGATGTTAACCTTGATCTTCTAAGGTAAAGTTCTCCTCCCTCCTCTTCCCATACACAATTTTTTAGAAGCAAGTCATTTAGAAGCAAGAAGTGGGGGGATTCAGCTCTCTCTACCAAATAACATAAGTTATTTGGAATTCTTCTGAAAGGAACATTTATCTCTTATTTATTTATTTATTTATTTATTTATTTATTTATTTATGCGATCACTTATTAAGGTGAGTATGGAGTGAAGAACATTTTTTTGTGCTTGGGGTTATAATCTATTACTACTTTATTTTCTTACCCAAATTGTTTCAGCTTTGGCCCCTGGGAGGCCTTCCAGTTGTCTCCTGTGTCTTTTTGACATGCCCCATCCGTTTGTTTTTTAAGGACTTCCTTACTTTCCGGCACAACCTTGGCATAAATATGGCTTAAGAACTGAGCCATCTTTTAGTTGGATCATGTCATTTTAGAGATGAAGATATCCTGAGAAGTTTATTGGGATCCTACGAGGTTAAGGAGCTACTAAGTGGTACAGTCAGGTTTGGAATCTGGGTGTTTGAAATGGAGTCTTTTTATTTCCACTATATCTCATGCCTCTTTAAGACTAATCAGTATTCTTCACTTTGTATTCAACTCAGTAATTAGCTTTTGGGAATGCTTTAAGCAGATTAGGATGTAATGTTATAAATTGATGTGCACAGGTATTACCAGCTAACAGAAGTCCGCTGGAGTATTACTAACGAGGGAGTTTGTTCTCCAGCAATATATCTTAGATCAACAACTTGAAAATGACGCTCTCATGGCCAGATGTTAGTGGGTGGATCTTTCTAAATGATTATGGTGATTATTCTACCTTGTTTTACTTTTTGTATCTTTTAAAAATTCCTTTTGCTCTGGGAAGAGAATCATAGGGCTCCTATAGGCTATATCAAGTATAGATACTTGATGCATATACCTGCTTTTTAGAAATGGGATATAAAGCAATGAAGGAATCTGCTTAACGTCACCCAAAATGTTGGTGGTGGGTAAAAAGGAGAAATGAATGCTGTAGTGCCCACAGCCCCACTTCTAACAGGCCAGCCACAGAGCTCCTTTATTTTAAATTGCTCTTGGCAGCTTGTAAAGCAGAGAACACTTGAATGTTTGTCTCCAGAGACTCCTGAGGCTATAGGACAGTCCTAGGATGGCTTCAAATGTTTCAGCCATTTCCTTTGAGAAGTGGCTATGTTTACACTGGGTAAATCATGTCTTGTCACCATATAACAGTAAAATCTACCTGTTCTTTTCCATCCGTACCTATTCATTCCCAAGACTTATCATTTTGTTTTTGTTTAGTGTGTTGTGAACATCCAAGATTTTTAGTGGAAATAAATGGTAACAGCTGTTTTTCATGTACCAAATAATATAATTGTGAACCTTAACCTTGAGATGATATGTCCAAATTTCTCCAGGTGTGGAAATGACTTGACTAGAAAAGTTCGTTTTGGGGTAGTCATCCCAATACAGAATCACATCCAGCTGCTTGCCATCAACTTCATTCAAAGAGAGAACATTTCTATAGGCCATTTATTTAATTCCAAAACTCCCTTCTTAACCTGGCCTTTCCTCTTTAAAATAGTGTATTTTCATACACATAAACATACATTTACCCTGAAGTTGCATCTTCCTTCTTTCCTGCTTTGTCCTTCTCCATAGTCCTCACCATCATGTAGTATACTATATATTTTACTTATTTTGCTTCTTAATTGTCTGTTTCACCCAACTAGAATGTAAACTCTATGAGAGCAAGGGATTCGTTTCGTTCACCGCTGTATCCCTAGACCCAGCATAATACCTGGAACATAGTAGATACTCAATGAACCCTTCTGAATGAATGACATGAAAGTTGCAAGTTGTGATCATTTGGCCCCTGATTTTAATATACATACAAATAGCTGAATTTTATTTTATGGGATTATTTTATAATATAAGTGAAATAAAACATATTATTTAAGCTGGGGATTTATCTATTCACCAGAAATCTCATAATTTGTACGAGACGTGGTATAGTTACTTAGAAGTTAGGTGGTTACTCCAGAAATGCAATGCTGTTATCACATGCAAGGAATTTTGAAATTCTCTGCTAAATGTCACTCTTGAAATTAGTGGAAGAGCTAAAAGGAAAAAAATGTTTTGTTTTAAAGTGAATTACCTTCAGATTCACCCAAAGATATCTTGAACCCTAAGTGACATTGTCCAGTTTGATACCTCATTCTACTCACCAAGTTTAGCAGAAAATGACTGTTCATTGTTATAAAAAAAATCCTATGATTCCCAGGGTGCTTGGGTGGCTCAGTCAGTTAAGCAGCTGCCTTCAGCTCAGGTCATGATCTCAGGGTCCTGAGATCGAGCCCCACATTGTTCTCCCTGCTCAGTGGGGAGCCTGCTTCTCCCTCTCCCTCTGCTGCTCCTCCTGCTTGTGCTCACTCTCTCTCTCTCTGTATGTAAAATAAATAAATATAATCTTTAAAAGTAAAATATTAACCAAAAGAATACAAAAACACTAATGTGAAAGGATATATGCACCCCTATGTTTACTGCAGCATTATTTACAATAGCTAAATTATGGAAGCAGCCCAAATGTCCATTGATAAATGAATAAAGAAGTGGTATGCATATACAAGGGAATATTACGCAACCATAAAAAAAATCAAATCTTGCCATTTGAAACAACACGGATGGACCTAGAGAGTATAATGCTAAGTGAAATAAGTCAGTCGGAGAAAGACAAATACCATATGATTTCACTCGTATGTGGAATTTAAGAAACAAAACAAATGAACAAAGAAAGAAAAGAGATAAAACAAAACACAGACACTTTACTAGAGAACAAACAGATGGTCACCAGAGGGCTGGTGGGTTGGGGGATGGCTGAAATAGGTGAAGGGGATTAAGAGTACATTTACCATGATGAGCACTGAGTAATGTATAGAATTGTTGAATCTCACTATATTGTACACCTGAAACTAATATAACACTGTATGTGAACTATATTGGAATTGAAATTTTAAAAATTTAAAAAATAAATGAAAATAAAAATAAACTTTGCTTTTGGAATTAAAAAAATCTATTCTGACTAATATTTGCTAATATAGAGAATATTAAAAAGAATATACTATAACATTCGAGGTAACTCCTCTGAAAGAATGTCAGCATTCATTTAGGATATATAGATGCTGACATGTTTTTTCATATCGCTTTACAAATACATTTTTTAATTTAAAACTTCTGGTATCTGAAGTACTTAATGCTTGTAAAACTAGTGGACTCTTACTTGTATATGCGATATATAAGGTCGTATAAAAGGGCCTGCAACTTCACTAGCTATGCTATAAACTAGATCATACCAATCGACCTAATGCCAAATTTCTTGCAGCGTTCTCTCCAGGACAAGAAACAGACAAACAAGAAGCAATCTAGTCAGTGAGCATCACAAACTTGTTGCAGCCATCTTTGGACTGATGCAGTGCCGTAATTACGTCCGTGTGTAAGAATGACATCTTTTCTTATTACCACCTTTTATTTCAGAGCATTGGGGAGTCGACAATGTCTGTTGTGTTAAATCAGCTGCTGCCCATGATTAAGCCTTTGAACCAGAGGACCAACGATGACTACAGCCCTGAAGAGCTGTTGATTCTCCTGATATATATTTACTCTGTCAGTGGAGAGTTCACGGTGGACAAAGACCTGGGGGAAGCTGAAGAAAAAGTGAAGAAAGCATTGGCTCAGGTCTTTTGTGAAGAGTCCGAATTGTCTCCTTTGCTACAAAAAATCACAGGTGAGTGTTTAATAAAAAAATAGAGGCATAAACATCACTGATACAGAGAAGGGTTTAAAAATAAAGGCAGTTTAGGAGGAGGATGAAACTGTCTTCATTGGAGTTGTTTGGAATTTTATGAGGCCTGATGAATACCAGCCAGCCTTTAGGATTAGAGGTTTGCATTGCAGTGTTTTTGTTCCAGCTGTAGTGAAATTGTCTTCTGATTGCCCGTCAGAACTCCTATTTTAGAGCCTTGTTAAAATAGCAAAATTTTCACAGGGTGTAATATCTTTAAGAAAAAATAACATGTGCAGCCTATTCAAAGGGTTTCTGTTGACATATTTTCTTTGAGATTGTCATTTCAAACTTAAAGCACACACACACACACACGTTTCCCTCAGATGTTATGCAACGTCGTAAGATTGAAACTTGTAATTTTCAAGAGTACTTTTATACTTTTTGCTTCTCATATTTCATTTTGAATCTGAATTAATTGGTAGTATCCAAAATAATATCCAAACATCCCAGTAAAGAAGGCTATGCTGATTCGGGAAAAAGATATAGTTAAGTATCATACGCTCTAACCATTTTTACTTTTAGAAAGAACTGTGACATAACTCATAGAGACATTCATTTGTGTTTTTCTTATCAAATTCACTATTTTGTCTATTTTGTACAAAGCTTATTTCCATTAGTATGAATGGAGCCTGGGTCTGTTTAAGAGTGGAAATTGTTAAAGCTACGCACAAAACTTAAATAGTCTAAAAACATACCTCGTTTCCCTTCACTCATGAAAAAAACATACCTAGTTTCCCGCACACTCGTGTGTGTGTGTGTGTGTGTGTGTGTATGCATATGTAGGCATGTGTAGACCTCTCCGTTCAGAAGGGCTCCACTGAGGCACGTTATGTATTTCCCAACTCCTCCTCCTGTCACCCGTCGCGCCTCACTGAGGGGAGCGTCCAGACCGCTCCGAAAGAGGCCGTGTAGCTGTCCACCGAAGTGCCCCATGCATGTTGCTGGCCTTCGTGCCCACAGCTGACCTTTTCTATGTCTGGTTATGGAAAATGAAACCCTGACAAGATGGAAACCGAATGAAGTTTCCACAAAAATGAAACATTTCCTTGCCAACTTAAAATCTACTTAAGGGAAACTTGTGGAATTTGCTGGGATTTCATTAAGTTGCAGCTCTATATGCGACTACATGTGTTTGTTTGGCTATAAATGAATATTGACTTAGAAAGGTTTAATATGATTTATACAGTGCTTCGAACAGTAATTTGATTCAAAGTAAATTTGAATGCCAGAAGAATTTAATTGGAAGTTATTCTTAAAATGCATAATTTCAGAAACAGACAACAAAGATGGTTTGTTTTAACTGAGGTTCTTTGGAAGGCTTTTCTGTAACATTAGTATGTTGCTGTATTATTTTGGGAATTGAAGTCATGCTGGAAGAGCATTCGTTTAATACCCGCCCAAGGTGTTTATTGACCCAGCATTTCACTCTTTATTACTTTCTCTCTTTATGATTGCTGAAGATATTGCATTCTCGTGTTTTTTCTCTTGCTTTTAAATGTGATTTCACATTTAAAAACACTTTTGTATATTCATCTTTATATCAGGAAATTAATAAGTTTAGCAAATGAAGCTTAAAAATAAGAATTTGTGGAAATTTTGGTATTTTAAAAAATTTTAGAGACATCTTATTTTGTAATACGAAGTATTCATTCCTACCTAGACTAACTTTGGATGTACAGTGTAAACAGGGCGGGTAAGATGTGCTACTTAAATTTGCCATTAGTGAACTTACCAGTGGAATACATATGCATTGCTCCACCTCTATGGACTCCGAAAGGACTTTATTTCTGAAGATAGACTTTTACTTGGCCATAGACTTACCCCTATTAAGTACGTTGGAGAGTCAAATGTTCTGAGACGTAGGATTTATGTTTACAATTAGGTGCTGAGGCAACCGTTTACATCTCAGGAAAAAAAGCACTAGGATGGTGTTGGGGTAGCAGTGACCCAATCTCGTAGAACAAGGTGGGATATCCCATTATATAGTGAAAGAATTGAATTGCCTTCCAAATCGCCTTCCAAATGCTTGGCCAGTCGTGGCACTAGGTTGGCCTGGCTTTTCCGGGAACTCGCACACAGTGTTAACGTTGATGTTATCCCAGCTTGTAGTCTTGGCTTACTTGTTCCTGGGTGGCAGGATTTCTTTTATGTCTTGTGCACATTTTGGGGTTGGTGAAATTTGGTTTGAAGCTATTATTGAAAGCAAGCAATTAATCAGTAGATTTCCACTTTTTATATTATAATTTTACTAATCTTAACATTGTTAGAATCAAGAAAACAATACTTTTTCTGTACTGAATACTCAAGCATGTGATCATCACCCAAAAGTGAAAGGATCAGAATTTGAACCCAGGTGTTCTGGATCTGGAGCCCAGGTCTTTAAACAAGAGATTCTACACCTGCTACAAGCTCACTTCCATAACCATTGCATTTATGATAGTTTGTAACTCACGCTTGCTTACACTTACTGTTTTATGCCATGTGTGCTTAGCCATTCCATCACGTTCTTATTTTACAGTGAATTAATATCTGGTTAATATTGTAGATATCACCTGTTCTTTTTACTCCGTCTATAATATACTTACAGGTGCTTCCTCATGCCCTCCTGTTTTTGTGCATGTATTCTCTTTGTTTCTGCGTTGCTATTAAGAAATTAAAATATTATTTCTAGTCATTGAAATCTGTTGGTTGTCTAGCTTTCTAAAATAGGAGTAGCAAACTTAAATTCTTTTTATTTCAATGATATCTCTTGACAATAATTGCCCTGTGTTTAAAATTCATATTTCCTCTTTATTTGTTGAATATGTAATTTACTTTTGGCCATTTCTTTCATTTCTCCTTATTCTTCCCTTTTTTGGAAAGCACAATAAAAAATTGTAATTGGCAAAACATACCAAAACTTAAGCTTGGTCAATGGCAGCATACTATTTTCCTTTTGATAGCTACTTTTAGGGAGAATGGTGGGCAAAAACTCTTTTCTACTCACACAAAATAACAAGGACTGGCTCCCTGGGTGTCAGGGATAGGAGCTGTAAAAAGAAAATTGGTACCGCCTGAAAATGTCATTTTCTGTGCTTTCTCAGCCTTGCTAAGTTCAAAGAGATTATCAGTTTCCGTGTATGTTAGTGTTTGCCTGGCAGTCACAAGAGAAAACAAAGGAAAACTATTTGAACTTTCTTCAGAGAATGAAGTCAAAGTTCGAATTTTAAAGATCTGTGTAAACTTGGAATGTCATCATAGAGGGAGGTGTATCAGATAAAGCATAGAGCTTAGATGTAGAAATCCTTTATTCAAAAGTCCTGGCTCTGTCATTTCCTAGCGATGTGTGTTAGTCACCGAATCGTCCATCTTTGAACCTTGATAATAAATGTAAGTGCTGTATTGATGACCACTCAATGATTTTACTAAAAATAAAATGATGTGATATGTGTGAGCTAATTTCCAGTCATGTACAATGTAAATAAGTAATCTTCTCCCATGGGTGTTGTTATTTCGATAGCTTCTAGCTATCATGTAGGGCAGTACTTCCCAACCTTAATCACATTGTGACACACACAGACACACACGAGTATGCTTGCATAGTGTACTCAGGTAAGTGAACAGAACTTTTTGGTCACGGGCAACCAGCCCTGGGCCTTTGACCTGTCCAAGCCCTTCTTACCTAACCTGTGAACTGAAGTGAAGCAGCTTGACGCACATGTAACCTAACCTATTAGGAGCAAATCAGTACTCCAAGGGTATGTTGGTCAGAAGGTTCTGGAACCAGAAAAAAAGGAAAACAGAACTTGTGTATAGTTTTTGACACCCAAAACTATTTCGGAAAAATTTCTTTTTGGTGAACAACTTTTATGTTACTTATTGATTTATGTCCCTGGGTTTTTATAGTATCTTTAAAGGAAAGGTCAATAAGGGCTAGATCTCTTGAGTTTAGTGTAAAGCTAGGGAATGAGTGATTCAAAGTATTTTTTAAAAAAGCAAAACTATAGTTCAAGATAGAGGCATGATAATACCATGGAAACGGTGTTTATATTTATTATACTCTTACTCTTCTTCCTGTTGGTAATTTGGGATTATCACGTATTATATCATTAATAAGGATTACACCTGGGTATGTGTAGTGGGAGATTTACCAGATTAGCTTAACAAATAGGGATTTATTTTTTCTCAGCAGGAATTTCAGAGATAGGCAACAGAAGTCATGTTCTTTCTGGTTCCTTCCTTCCTTCCTTCCTTCCTTCCTTCCTTCCTTCCTTCCTTCTTTCCTTCTTTCCTTTCTTTCTGGTTTTGTTTTCATGGTCACGAGGTGATCACTCCTCCTTGACTTATTATGTCCATGCTTTAGCTGATAAAGGAAGAAGATTGGAAGTAAGAGACATGTATTAACAGAGGCTGCCCTTTTTCATATTAGGAACACAATAACATTTCTCCTGTCCTACGTGTATCGTTGGCTAGAACTGGGTTTCATGACCACCTCTGGCTCCTAGAGTATTTTTCTGGGCATCTCTTTGTCATGACCAAAGTCAGAGTTCTGTTACAAGAAAGGAGGTGAGAATGGACAGTAAGTAAAGAACTTGTATTTGCTGCAGTTATCATTTTAGGCTTCCCTGATAGGAAAAATTGTAAGGGAAGATAATATACTGTGAGGTGGAGTGATGCCCAAGGTACTTTAATCCTTGGTACAGTTATAATATTGAAGTTTCTTTTACAGTATATACTGGAATAATGTGCTATTGTGTGCTAGTATCACTGGACTTACATCATGAATATTTTAACCCTATCAGTGTTTGTTGAATATGTCTACATACCTGGCATTATTCCAAGCACTTGAAGCACCAAATCCCTGGGGGCAGTGGTGGTGGAATGTAAAGGCTCTCAGAACAGGATTAGGAGTCGTGTGTCTAGGTTTTAGTTCTGACTCTGGATCTTAGTAGTGGTGCCAATCATTTAACTTCATTTACTCTCAGTTTCCTCATAAATCAAGTGGAGATAGTAATGATAGTACCAGACTCATGAGATAAACTAGTCAAAGTGCTTGGTGTGGACCCTGGTGCATGTGCTGTCAGTGTGTGCTCTTCACATCGTTATCATTATTTTTATCATCATTGTTATTTTGTTGCCATCATCATTATCGTCATCAGGCACTGGCTCTCCTCAAAGAGCTTACAGTCATTTTAGATATCAGACGAACACACAAGACACTGCAGAACAACATGTTATCCCATATATAATTAAACACCCAAAATCTGTGAATTTGGATGCTCTGATGACTTGGTTTTAAATGACATCTATGAACAAAGAACTTCAAGCTACCGTGTTGGGGTTTGACCAGATAGAATCCTGTATAGAAAAGGATTGGGAAAATAACAGGTAATAGCATCATTATAGTATCTGGTAATTCTGATTAATACTATAGTGTTTAAAGCACTTTTATACCCAGTATCTCCTTCGATCTGAAACAAATATATAAGTTTGAGCCAATAAGCTTACATGTCAAAAAATATACCCTAAACACTTGAGCCCAAATGAAATAATATCTATGGTGCTGAGTTCCGTTTGAGATAATTTATTCACAAAATCAACTGCTAATGTTTCAAATATGGTTTGTGACAAAGAGTCTAAAATTGTATCTAAATTTAAAAATAGTAGAGTTGCGGTTGTCACTATGTTACCATTTTTCCATGGTGATTCCCTTCTTAATAAATCTTTTTAGGCAAAACCCAGGCACACTTTTGGTAGGTCCCATCGTTGCCAGGGTTTTTATAAGTGTAAAGACTCATCTGACATGAATTATTATGTTTTACAGATAGAAAGGTTCTTAACAATTATCCAATGTATTCATTTTGCAATTGAGAAAATCAAGATCCTGAAAGGTTGACTGACTTGCCTCAAATCACCAACCAACAGCTTGGTCAAGGATGGGACATGGATGGGACCACATCTCCTAATTTCCAGTGTAGAATTCTTTTTACCTGATTAGAGATTCCCAGCTTTTGGCCTATGTATCCCTAGAAAAAAAAAAAAATTGGACATAGAGCAAAAGGTTCATGGATCCATGTGTGCTTTATGCATTATCCATAAACTAAGTATTACTCTTCACATATAAATATGCAAGTATTTGTGGATATCATGATTTATAAAATATAAATTCATTTAAAGAGATTACTGGGGTTATAGAGTTTTTTCCCTTGTATCTTTCAATTAAGAGATACCAAAAGCATGATTATATGGTATCCTCATACTTTAAATATGTTTGAAACTATGTGTTACAATAGGAGTCTCAAACTCAAATGTTTACAGGGGCCAGCAAGTAATATAAATAAGTAAAATGGGTTAAGTTTTAGAAAAACAATATTGAAAATGTGATGACAATTAGCAAAGGATATTCAGTCTTTTTTTTTGTTTGTTTTTAGATTCTTTTAATTTATTTCAGAAAGAGTGAGCGAAAGAGAAAGAGCATGAATGGGGGGGGAAGGGCAGAGGGAGAGGGAGAGGGAGAAGCAGGCTCCCTGATAAACAGGGAGCCTGATGCAGGACTCGATCCCAGAACCCTGGAATCATGACCTGAACCAAAGGCAGATGCTCAACAGACTGAGCCACCCAGACGCGCAAGGATATTCAGTCTTAATAGAGAGAGTGATAGGGAATGGCAGGGACTGTGTCAAACTGGGGATCCTCTGATTGTTACCAGGAGAGCGTGAATCTGATACTCTAATCTCTCAAGAAACCAGGAATATTATTTTTTAATGAAATATGAAGAGTGAATATTGTAGAAGGAATGTTGCTTAAGTTCTTCTCATGTGAAGATGTATTTTTTTTGCTAGATGTGTAGTTGTGCTTCCTTTGCCACAGAATTCCCAGTACTTTTACATAAAATAATGGCAGGATTCCTGTTACTCTAACTGGAATAATCAGAACTGCACATTGATTTGGATAAAATGCATAAATTGTCTTCATGATGGACCATGATTTTTTAAATCATCTTCAGCTTCATTAAAGTTTCATTTTATGGGATCTTGTTTCCTAAGGTTTTTTTCTCTCCATCCCTTCTCATTTGTCCAATGCCCTTTTTAAGGTCGATCACATATAACAAATGAGGAAAGGCAGGTCCAGTTTGGAAAGCACTGTTCTTAAGGACACTGGGAAGATAGTGAGTTCTCGAGTAGTTCCCTTGCATTCCCTAGAGGAAACCTAATAGAGGAGAGTCTCTTCATCAACTCTGAATGAGGAAGCAGTTCGTTTTTCAGTGGGTTGTGGAAGGTACCTCATGGTACTTTCGGGTCTACTTTCCAAACGAAAAGCATTTTTGTGCCCTTATCCATAGTGAAACAAAGCCACATTCTATAGCCAACAGTAGAAATCTAGTTGCAATGATTTATGACAGCTTTCCTCTTTTGAAAAGCTCAGGTAAACATAGACTATATAAAATTATTATTGCTATTCGCGTCTGCCACTTTATTATAAAAACTTTCGTCTCTGTTACCACAAGGCATGGATGTTTTATTATGTTAGTAGAGATATGTCTTTCAAACAAAGCATTTTTCATAGTTGGCCAAGTGCTTTTCCCATCCTTGTAGAAAGTTAGTCTTCTTAGTAAAATATGAAATACTTCCAAACAGAAAACTGTAAAAGATGAGGAACCAATAAGAAGTTCTCCTCTTATGCTTCCTTTACTGTAGCACCTCTGCATTCTTTCCTCATCTCACAGGTTTGCCTCAGTAATTAATCAAATTTCAGACTGTGCATTTCTGCAGATTATTGCTCCTGAGGGCACTATTCCAATTGAAAAACAGTTTTCAAAATTTCAAAACTCTTTCCCTTGAGAAGTTGTTCCTTAAATCTTAAGTATCCCTCCTGGTTTGGCAATGACAAGGCTGTTGCTGTGGCAACTGGAAGAGTGATCCTAAAAACTCATTACCAACCTTCATGTTACCCACACTTGAATGAAAACTGTAGCTCATTACAGTAGGTGACAGTGTACAAAACCATGATTATGGAATCCACCCACTCAGCTGGAAAAGTTCAGGAAGTAGGGTAAAATTTATTTTAGAAAGGATTCTACCTTATTTCTTGGTTCTAATTTATGGATTTTCAGTTATTGTGGCATTCCAATATTGGACTTTTCATTAAGGAATACACCTTCCTTTCTAATGTTTCAGATTTTTTGTTTCAGGGCTGCCAGAAAAAAACAAAATGAAAAACAATTTTAAGACTGTTGTTTCCCATTATGGTTTGCAACACAGTTTGGTATAATAAGGTCTATTTTTCCTCTTGATTTCTAAGATTTCTGCTGGAAACTCTGATGAAGAACATATGTCTGCCCTAAATCTCTCCCATGAGAAATGTTGGAACTGTTACATTTAGTTTTACTGTCCAACATATTAAAATAGTTAACCACAGCACTTATTACAAAAAAGCTATATCAAGTGAAGTTTAAAATGTTTATTTCATATTTAAAATATATCACAAGCTGTGTAGAAAGATATTTAGATCTGTCTATTAAGGTAGCTAACTAGTTAAGCATTTTGCTAGCATATTAAGGGATCACTACAAATTACTTTCTCAAGTACTTAATTTTTCCATGTCACATCATAAAAACAATCATTCTTAACTAAGACACTGAAACAGATATTCTTGCATTGGTATTTATGTATGCACAAATGTGTAAGACATACTGTCCATATCACTAATTTTTGTCTGCACATGATGTCAATAATAATGATTGTTAATGTTATGGATGGATATTAATTATTGCTGATTCTTATTGCACATTACATGTGGTATAAATTTCTCAATCATGAGAAGGAAAAATGGAGTACATGGAATACAAGAATAGTTTTCTTGAACATGTAGCTATGAATGAAATAGGAGAGATGGGGTGCTGTGGTTGAAAAGGGTGCAGCTGTGGGGGAGAGGGTGCTAATTTTTACTCCTAAATATGCTCATATCATAAAGCTAGTATGAGGGTTAAAAGACAAAAATAGTAAAACTAAGTATGATCATAATGATTAATTAAGGGATACTCAAGATAAAAAGATTTAAATGTGACATCAAAAACATAAAATGGAGGCAGGGAGAGTAAAAATGTTTAGAATAGGATCGAACTTAAGTTGATATCAACTTAAAATAGACTGCTAAAGATATGAGCTGTTATATGTAAGCCTCATGGTAACTGCAGAGCAAAACCTATAGTAAATACATAGAAGATGAAGTGAAAGGAATATAAACATACCTCTAAAGAAAGTCACCAAACAACAAAGGAATACACCAAGAGAAGATGAAAGGAACAAAGAGGAGCTACAAAAATAGCCAACAAACAATGAACAAAATGGCAATAAGTAATACCTGTCAATACGTACTTTAAATGTAAATGGACTAAATTCTCCAATTAAAAGACATGGGAAACAAACTGAAGGTTTCAGAGTGGGAGATTGGGATAGGCCGGTGATGGGTATTAAGGAGGGCACGTATTGCATGGTGCACTGGGTGTTATACACAAGTAATGAATCATGGAACAGTACATCAAAACTTGGGATGTATTGTATGGTGACTAACAACATAACATAATAAAAAATTATTATTAAAAATAATAAAAAATAAAAATAAAAAGTCAATATAATTTACTGTATTAACTAACTAAAGAATAAAAATAATATGATCAATTAAAAAAAAAAGACATGGAGTGGCTGAATGGATTTTTAAAAAAAGTGACCCATCTATATGCTGCCTATAAGACACTCACTTTAGATGTAAGGAAATACACAGACTGGACATGAAGAGATGGAAAAAGATACTCCATGCAAATGGGAACCAAAAGAAAGCTAGAGTAACTGCATTTATATCAAACAAAATAGACTTTAGAATAAACTTTAAAGACAAAAAAAAATGGACTTACATAATGATAAATAGGTCAATCCAACAAGAGGATGTAATATTTGTAAATATTTATGCACCTGATATAGATGCACCTAAATATATAAAGCAAATATTAACAGACCTAAATAGGCAGAAGTAGACAGCAAGACAGTAGTAGGGAATTTTAATACGGTACTTACATCAACAGATTATCCAGACAGAAATTCAATAATATCAGCATTAAGGGACACTTTAGAAAAGATGGATTTAACATATATATACAGAACGTTCCATCCTAAAGCAACAGATACACATTCTTCTCAAGTGCTTATGGAACACTTTTCAGGGTAGATCACATGTTAAGCCACAAAACAAGTTTTAATAAATTTAAAAGGATCAAATCATATCAAGCATCTTTTCCAATCACAATGGTATGAAACAACATATGAAATCAATTATAAGAAGAAAACTAAAAAAAAATAATAAATATGTAGAGATTAAACAACATGCAACCAACAACCAGTGAGTCAATGAATCAAGGGAGAAATTAAAAAAAAAAAAAACCAAAGGAGAAAGAAAATAATAGAAACAAATGAAAATAATATAACATATCAGAATTTATGGGCTATAGCAAAAACAGTTCTAAGGGGCAAATTCATTATGATATATGCTTCAAGAAATAAGAAAAGTCTCAAACAACCAAGTTTCACACCTCAAGGAACTAGAAAAAGAAGAACAAATGAAGTCCAAAGTTAGTAGAACAAGGGAAATTATAAAGATTAGGGTGAAAATAAATAGAGATTAAAAAGGCATTAGAGAAGAGCTGGTTCTTTGAAAAGATAAACATATTTGACAAGCCTTTACCTAAACTCACCGAGAAAAAGAAAGAGAGGACTCAAATAAAATAAGAAATGATAAAGAAGATGTTACAACTGATACTATAGAAATAGAAAGGATTATGAGACCACTATGAACAACTATATGCCAAAAAAATTTCAGAACCTAGAAGAAATAGATGAATTCCTAGAAACATACACTTTATCAAGACTGAATCATGATGAAATAGAAAATTGGGACAGACCAATTACTAGGAGGAGATTGAATCAGTAATCAAAAACCTCCCCCAAAAACAAGAGTCTAGGACCAGACAGCTTCACTGTTGAATTCTACCAAACATTGAGAATTAATACTAATCCTTCTCAAACTCTTCCAAAAAAAAAAAATATATATATATATATATATAGAAGAGGAAGGAACTCTTCAAAACTCATTTTCAAGGTAAGCATTGCCCTGATACCAAAAGCAGACAAGGACACCACAAGAAAAAAAAAATTAAAGGCCAATATCCCTGATAAACTTAGATGTAAAAATTCTCAACGGAATGTTAGCAAACTGAATTCACAATACATTAAAAGGATCGCACATCATTATCAGGTGAATTTATTCCAGGAATGCAAGGATGGCTCAACATCCACAAGTAGTCAAGGTGATATACCACATTAACAAAATGAAGGATAAAAATTGTTACCATCATCTCAATAGATGCAGAAAAAGTATTTGACATAATTCAACTCCCATTTATGATAAAAATTCTCAACGGAGGGGGTGGAGAAGGAATGTACCTCAACATAATAAAGGCCATATATGACAAGTCTGCAGCTAACATTATACTTAATAGTGAAAAGCTGAAAGCTTTCCTTTAAGATCAAGAACAAGACAAGGATGCCTGCTCTCACCACTTTCATTATACATAATATTGGAAGTCCTAGCCAGAACAATTAGGCAAAAAACAAACAAACAAACAAACAAAAAACAAAAAGAAAGAAAAGAAAGAAAAAAGGAATCCAAACTAGAAATGAAGAAGTAAAGCTGTCACTATTTGCAAGTAATGTATTATATATGGAAAATCCTAAAAGACTCCATCAAAAAACTGTTAGAACTAATAAATTAAACAAAGTTGCAGGGTACCAAATCAAGACACAAACAACCAATGTTATGTTTCTATACACTAAAAACACTGTATCAGAAAGAGAACTTAAGAAAATAATCCCATTTACAATTGCATCAAAAAGAATAAAATATGTAGGAATAAATTTAACTAAGGAGGTGAAAGATTTGTATATTGAAAACTATAAGACATTAATGAAAGATCGAAGAAGACACAAATAAATGGAAAGATATTCATGCTCATTGCTTGGAAGAATCAATATTGTTAATATGTCCATACTACCCCCAAACAATTTATAAATTCAGGGTAACCCCTAATAGAATTCCAAAGGCACTTTTCAAAGAAATAGAATAAATAACCCTAAAATTTGTACAGAAACACAATAAAACCAGAATAGCGAAAGCAATCTAGAGAAAAAACAAAGCTATATATATCATGCTTTATTATTTCAAACTATATTACAAGCTCTAGTAATTAAAACAGTATGGTATTGGCATAAAAACAGACACATAGGTCAATGGAATAGAATAGAGAGCCCAGAAATAGACCTATGCATATATAGTCAATTCATTTACAACAGAGGAACCAAGAATATACACTGAGTAAAGGACAGCCTCTTTAATAAATGGTATTGGGAAAACTGAACTGCCACATGCAAAAGAATGAAACTTGACCACTGTCATACACCATACACAAAAATTAACTCAAAATAGATTAAAAATTTGAATTTTAGACCTGAAACCATAAAACTCCTAGAGGAAAACATAGGCAGAGGACTCTTGACATAAATGTTGGTGATGATTTTTTTAATCTGACACCAAATGCAACAAAAGCAAAAATAAATAAGTAGGACTACGTCATACTGAAAAGCTTCTTCACAGCAAAGGAAATCATCAACAAAATGAAAAGATGATTTATTGAATGGGAGAAAATATTTCAAATCAAGTATATGAAAAGGGCTAATAGATATATATAGAACTTATACACCTCAGTACCAAAAAAAAAAAAAAATCACATTAAACAATGGGCAGACCAGATGTCCATCAACAGATGAATAGAAAAAGAAGATGTGGTATATATATACAATGGAATATTACTCAGCCATCAAAAAATTGAAATCTTACCTTTTGCAACAATGTGGATGGAACAAGAGGGTATTATGCTAAGTGAAATAAGTCAATTAGAGAAAGACAATTATCATATGATTTCACTCCTTTGTGGAATTTAAAAAACAAAACAGAGGATCAAAGGGAAGGGAGGAAAAAATAAAATAAGATGAAATCAGAGAGGGAGACAAACCATAAGAGACTCTTAACCTAGGAAACAAACTGAGGGTTGTTGGAGGGGAGTTGGGTGGGGGGATGGGGTAGCTGGGTGATAGGCATTAAGGAGGGCATATAATGTAATGAGCACTGGGTGTTATATACAACTAATGAGTAACTGAACTCTACCTCTTAAACTAATGATACACTATATGTTAAATCATTGAATTTAAATAAAATATTTTTTTAAAGATTTTATTTATTTATTCGACAGAGATAGAGACAGCCAGCGAGAGAGGGAACACAGCAGGGGGAGTGGGAGAGGAAGAAGCAGGCTCATAGCGGAGGAGCCTGATGTGGGGCTCGATCCCAGAACGTCGGGATCACGCCTTGAGCCGAAGGCAGACGCTCAACCGCTGTGCCACCCAGGCGCCCCTAAATAAAATATTTTTTTAAAGGGCAATAAGGGCAGAATATCTGAATAGACATTTTTCCAAAGAAAACATGCAGATGGCCAGTAGGTTCTTGAAATAATGTTCAATGTCATTTATCATCGGGGCAATGCAAATCAAAACCACAATGAGATACCATCTCACACATTTTGGGATGGCTATCATCAAAAAGACAAGAAATAAAAAGAAAGGGAATAAGAGAATTTCTATGCCTTGCTGGTGGTAGGTAATGGTGTAGCCACTATGGAAAACAGTATGGAGGTTCCTCAAAAAATTGAAAATAGAACTATAGTATGAACAGCAATTCCACTTTTGGGTATTTACCCAAAGAAAATGAAAACACTGACTCGAAAAGGTGTATGTACCCCTGTGGTCATTGCAGCATTATTCAAAATCATGAGGATTTAGAAGCAACTTAAGTGTTCATTGGCAGATGAATGAATAAAGAAATTGTGTGTGTGTATAATGGAATATTATTCAGCTATAAAGGTATGAAATCTTGTCATTTGTGACAACGTGGATGGACATTATGGGCATTATGCTAAGTGCAAGAAGTCAGACAGAGAAAGACATACCATATGATCTCTCTTACATATGGAACCTAAATAAACAAACACACAATAAAACAAGCTTATAGATATAGAGATTGACGGTTGCCAGAGGTGAAGGTTAAGAGGTAGGAGAAATGGGTGAAGGGGGTCAAAAGGTAAAAAATGAAAAAAAGAAGAAAAATAGCTTAGCAGGGAGGGAGCCTAATTTTTACTCCTAAATATGTTCATAGGTACGTAACCCAAAAGTAAGTCACTTATCTTGCTTTGAACTCAGGATCCTCATCATAAAATGAGAGCCTTATTAGGTGAATCTAAGGTCTCTTCTTTCTCCATCATTCTATGGTTCTAGCTTTATATGCTTTTTATTTTTATGTGAATCAGTATACTCCCTTCCCTACTTCTTAATCAGCTTCTCCTCAATACATTCTGTCTTTTTCAGGATACCATTATCATCTCAGGAGGGAAACAGTGGAGTCACTGACTCAACTTCACCCCATATAGCAGTTGGCTACTCCCTGCAGCCCATCTCTATTGTCTTTGAGATGCTGTTTACATCTCTGCAAAGATGCTCCCTTACTCCAGGCCCATATTGGCCATGGCCCTCTCTCCTTGTCTCCCCACCCATTCATCACACCAACTGATGCCAGGCTAATATTCTTAAATTTAATTTTATATCTTAATACCTTTACTTTATAGTTTTTCTTCCGCTATTACAGTCAGACTTTCTCATTGTATTAAATTTGGAAATGGAAAGAACAGTGTAGAGGCCAC
This sequence comes from Ursus maritimus, assembly GCF_017311325.1. NCBI lineage: Eukaryota > Metazoa > Chordata > Mammalia > Carnivora > Ursidae > Ursus > Ursus maritimus. The sequence goes on from NW_024426996.1 coordinate 41,856,668, forward strand.
ATATAATTTTCATTTCATTGAGTACTGATGAAAAACAGATTTTGCCATTTGTATTTACTCTTCTGTGAATTGCCTGTTCATTGTCTTTTCCTTTTTTCCTACTGTATTATTCATTTTATTCTTAACGATTTAAAAATTAGAGCATTTGGAATATTAAGGTTATTAACACTTAGTCATATGTTTTGCTTCTTTTTGTGAATTGCCTGTTCATGGTCTTTTCCTTTTTTTCTACTGTATTATTCATTTTATTCTTAATGATTTAAAAATTAGAGCATTTGGATTATTAAGGTTATTAACACTTAGTCATATGTTTTGCTAATATGTTTTCTGAGTTAGTATTTGCCTTTCATATTGGCTTATCCGGGAAGCCCAGAGATAGAACTATATTTAGGAGAGTTGGGGTAGGGGCTCCAACAGTGTGATCAGGACTCTTTGCATCTTCTAAGCTTTTCTTCCTTTAAAGTATCGGCCTCATTTTTTCAAATTATAACTGCCTCTGTGGACTTCTCCTCCCTCCCAGCCATTTCTGGCTTATGTCACTCCAGAATAGCAACCCAGGAAAAAGAGAGAGAGAGAGAGAGAGAGAGAGAGAGAGCGCTTTTCTGATCAATCCTAGGAAACAAAGTTGACTGACTTTCGACCACTGTTGCCAGCAGAATGGGGTTTCCTCTGGCCGTGCTGAGTCATGTGGTCATAACTGTGTTGGGAAGCAGGAGGGAGGGAGGCAGGGGCAGGGATCTGGAGAAATGGACAGTAGACTGTGATTGACAGTCCATCATTAGCTCTTAGAATGGGCTTTGGAGTGACTCCACAAAGGAAGGGATACTAGCATACAGTCCTGACATACTGATATATGCATCTTGAGAACATTCACTAATAAGCCAGTTTTTCATCTTTATGATTAGACAAATACAATTATCTTGTCTCCCATCTCTTGAGTTTGATATTTTACCTGTAAGTGGACCAATATGTCATTGACACCTGAATAATGGCTTTGAGAGTAAGAATTTGTATACCTAAAAATAATTGTCCAGAATTTTCACTAGTGCCTTAGAAAACAGTATCAGAGCAACTGTCAACTAAAGTAATTCTTAGAACTAAAGCTGCTTTCACCATGTGATTGCCCCTCAAAACTCAAGTAGCAGTAATTGTGCCTGTCATGCATCGCTGTGTAATTACTTATAATTCTTAGAATATGAACTTTAGAAGGGTAGGGATTGTCATTTGGATGAATCGCAAAGCTCCATTCATGTTATATGTTCTTAAAATATCTATAATTGGATTTTTTTCTGATTACAGAAATCATTTGTTCATAGAGTACTTTAAGAAATACAGAATAAAATTAAAAATTACCCATAAACCCACTACCCAGAGAAAACTACTATTAGTATCTCGACATGTATTTGATGTTCTACTGCTAAGTAGAAATTCAGATCCCACATATGCTTCACAAGTAAAGGTATCAGGTAGGATTTTGTTTTAAACCTTTTGGACAGTTTCTCTATTCAGGTCACAGTGCCTAGAATAAGGAAGGTGCAGGTGTATTGTCAACATAACGTTTGTAAAACTAACATTGGAAAGGAAGTTGTTGGGAATATGAGTGCTGAATCCCTGCCCCAAGTCCTAGGAAACAATGTCCCTCAAAAGTAAAATTACCTCTAATCACAATATAAAGGAAGACCCTGTAAGCCCAAAAGGTGGTTCTTAAGAACCTTGGGTAAAAATAAAAACATTTAGGTACAAGCAGTTCAGCCTAAAATTGCAGCAGAAGAAAATTAAAAAGGGACACAACCGGCTGTGGGCTTTGACTTGTATTAGTTTATTATGTGAGAATAAAAGATTAATATTTTAAAAACCAGAGGGAGAACATATGTGTACAACCATGGTGATAGTGGTTTGTATTTTGAAATTTAGGCTTAAATGTAACCAGGAATGTAATTCCCGTAGAAGCCTGACTTTCTGCCTTCATGTGTTGCCTGTTTATTCTGTCTTTAGCACCTGCACTGAATTGGTCCCAAAAGGAATGGTAATTTTCACTGAAGTGTTTATAAAATGAAACCCCCTTCTCCTTTTTTTCCTTTCATTTTAAACACGAGACATATGCCTGCACCTCTTCGTCAGGCTCTTGACTTGTTGCCAACCCAACAGAGAGCCATCTGGAACAGGAAACTGATACGACACAGTGCTCATTAACAATTTACATTTTCTAACATGCAAATGGTTTGGGGTTTTAATTTTAGAAGCTGTGGTTTTGTCCAAACGATACTCTAATATAATTGGGCTCTTTATTTCCTTATTTTTGTTGTGGTAGTGAAGAAAAACAGTTAAATCTGGCTTGTTCTTTTCATACCGTATTGTAGGATTTGGGGTTTCTTCACTATACAGAACACCAGTTTGCAAAGAATTCAATCTTTGGCCAAGAAAGGTTTCTTCAGAGTTAAGATGTGGTTGGATACTTTCTAACTGGGAATGCAGACCCTTTCTGTCAAAATATAGAAACAATGCATGAAGTAAACAATAACACTTTAGTTATAGTTCACAGTAGTTTGGACATTTCTTTGATGTACGAGAAGTGAAACATATGTTTTCATCTATTTAAAAAGCTTACAATGCTTTCTTAGAGTGCTTAGGATTTTGTTCCCAGAAACAGATTTCAAGGCACGAATTGATTCTGTAATTGTATCTTTATTATTAAACTTTAATCTTCTACTTACCATCCCCCTGCTTCCTTCCTCCCTCCTAATCTCACACTTGTAGGAGAGAAATCAGAAAACTGGTCACCTTGGGAGTCTGTACACTATATTCCTGATTATTTCACATTGTTCTCCTTGAGAATGCAGAGCCCAGACAAAATGACATCATCTAAGGTGAGGATTGCCTTTTATTTTATTAAAGGATATGTAATGGCTTTTGACATTCGAGAGATGTTAGCATTTCAGAGCAGCAGCCCTTCCAGATATTAGAATGCAAGTGTTGAAGCCGTTATATATCAGGGCAGCTATCTACAGAGTTTAGAATAGAACAAAAGCCACCAGGGCATATTTGTTGGAACTTTTTGGTAGGGTATGTGCAAATTAACATCAAAATATCAAATCCCTATTACTTCCTTACTGATATAATCTTTGCAGTTTTTTCTTGAGCTAATTTATGCCTACATTTATTTTAAATTCAGATTCAACATGAAAAATCAGTGATAAAAATCTGGGAATATTTGTGTGTGTATGTGTGTTTTGATTTTTTTTTTTTAAGGACATGGCTCTTGTTTTGTGATTTGGCACTGACAAAGTCAGTATTTTGCTTAAAATAATAGAATAGCGAAAAATGGACATGATCAGGCTGAAAAAATCTGGGTCATTACTCTCCAGGGTAGGGAGGAGCTAGAAACGATTGCCATATAGTGTGTTACACCCACGATGTTCTCTGTGTCTGGACCAAAGCGACACGCCCTCTGCACTGGGCTTTCCAGAGCGATAGAATGTCATTTTTCTGTGATCACCTTCTCACCCTGGAGGCTGTTTTATTCTTTTGTACCCTTTGTTCCAGCCACAGGCTTTTCAGTTCCTTAAATGCATTACAATCCCTCTAGATTTGAGGTCCTTGCAAGAGCAGTTCTCTCCAACTGACTCCCCACTCCAAGCCCAGTTACCCCCTTTGGAGCTTGGTTCAGCCTGAAGGCCCAGGGTCAGCCTCCTCTGACTCCCCATACTACTAGCCCAGCGCTCCTCACCGCTGTCTGTGTCTGAAGTGAACGGTTTGTTATATATTTGTACGGTAATTTGATTAGCGTCCGCCTCCCCTCCCAGGCGATAACCTGCATCGGTTTTGCTCACCATTGTTTCTCAAGTGCTGGCTGTGCTTGGGGCATGTGGAAGGCGCTTGAGTATTTATTGAATGAATCAGGGAATAAGAAAGATGCTCTGACTCACCTGCAGTGTTTCGTGTGACACTGCGCGACACGGCAAACATGCAGCTCTACCGGAGGAGCTCAGCTTTGGAGAGTAGAAAGGTTGGCTGAAGGAGACAATGGAACATCCTAAGAAGCCAGGACACAGAAATGAGAGTTCTGAAATCCCATCGTTTGAAATACAGGGAAGAAAATATTTCACACAGTGAGAACAGATATCAGCCATTAATAAGGAACTGTTGTTTTGTGTTTTAATATCTTTATGCTACCAGATTTTAAAACGTGGAGGGTTTTGGTTAAATTGTTGCTTTCCCCATTTCTCCTTATTTTTTTCATCTTTGTTGCTTTGCTCTTCTTTCTCATCTCCTCGTCTTGTTTTCCTGTCCAGCTCCTGAGCACACCATTCAGCCACACCTGGGGTGCAAATTGTTTTTATTTTTTTAAGATTTTATTTATTTATTTATTTGACAAAGAGAAAGAGAGCGTGCACAAGCAGGGGGAACAGCAGGCAGAGGGAGAAGCAGGCTCCCCGCTGAGGAGGGAGCCCAATGCGGGACTCGATCCCAGGACCCTGGGATCGTAACCTGAGCCGAAGGGAGATGCTTAACCGACTGAGCCACCTGGGCACCCCCAAAATGTTTTTAACCTTAACTTTTCAACCTCTGGGTCTCTGACAGTTCTTCTCCAACCTGAACATAACAAAGATGAACTTCTGTGGCAGTTCTTGGCCTGTGGAAGAAACCTTGAGGGGCAGTAGAGCTTCCTCTTAAAATGGTGTTTCTTGGGAACCCCACTTTCTCTTCCATGCAGCTCATACTCTGTAGTGAGGTGGGCAAATTACTTGTCTTACCACATAAGGCAGCTTCAAAGGACCCATTATATGAAGGAAAGTAAATTCCATATGCGCCATTTCTTGAGAACCAGTAGGATGTCATCTAACATAGTCTGGCTTTTTAAATGGGCAGTTCTTCCACCTTCACCCCCTTCTCTCTTCTTTCCTCTCTTCTTTAACCCAGCTACGAGCAGGAGTGGCTGTGCATCTGAGGGGTGCTGAGTATAAGAAGGGGACAGGGAAGGCAAGGTGTGTGCTATCCTGGGGTTTGTTTTACATGAGGAGTGTCTCTCTTCTATGCCACAGATACTCCTTAGTTTTGACTTAACCTCTCAGTTTTCCCTCAGACCCCCTCGACATGCTTCTCATCCCTTTATCCCCAACAGTAGGAATATCTGTGGAGAGTGCCCAATTGTAGTCTCTCTTAGCTAACATTTCTTAGCATATCTGTTCTCATCCAGCTTCTGTGGTCCCTCCTAGCTGCTCTGCCAAACCCTCCCAACCTGGATGGAACCATTTTTCCAGAAATGTTTTCTAAAACATCTTCTTTTTGTATAACCTCTGCACCCCCAGCCCCACCAGTAATCAGGCCCTAAACCATGGGAGTCAGTCATGAAATCAGCATTTCTAAATCACAGTATTATATTAGGTATTCAGTGATAAGGAAGAGGCTTAGAGTATATGTTTAATCTAAAGTGGAGAAGGGAGTTTTTGCCCCCAACCCCATGTATCTGTTTGTCTCCTTATGTGTAACCTGGGGCCCCGTTATCAGGCATGTATACCCATTGATAGAACCATGAACATGCATCCTGGCTTCTGAGTTTAGCTTTTCAACAGCAGGGGCCAACTAGCCTGGGCACCACCTTTGGCTTTTTTCGTATATACAGGAGGATATGTGACAACTTTCTGTTGCCTACAATGAATTGGGAAATTGCAAAATGCTAGTGAGGGTGAATGAGAATGAGAAAGGTTTTAGATGGAGATAAACAATATGAACCCTTCTTTTTCTCTCTTCAGGGTTTAAGTAACTTTATTTCCATCTCTACAACAAAGTGTTTTCCAACTGTGCTATATTTTCATACCATTTCCTATACGTAAAATACATCCCCTGCCCCTATTCTTACCTGTAAATCTCCCACCTATTATTCCTTTTTTAAGATTTTATTCATTTGAGACAGAGAGAGTGAGCAAGAGAGAGAGCATGGGGGGAGGGGCAGAGGGAGAGGAAGAAGCAGACTCCCCACTGAGCAGGGAGCCCACGGGTCTCAATCCCAGGAGCCTGAGATCATGACCTGAGCCCAAAGGCAGACGCTTAACCAACTGAGGCACTCAGGCACCCCTCCCGTCTATTCTTTAAGGTGTAACACATCATCGTATTCTTATCCCTCCCCTAATCTTCCCAACCCGCAGTGACCCTTGCCCCTCATTACTAGTTGATGACAATCCTAGGACACTTCAATTTGTTTTGCCTTATACGGTTGATATTTGTACATGTGTGTTCTTCCTACCTGGTGATTTTGGCCAAGTTACTTAATCTCTCTTTACACTGCTCCATCTTTAAAATGGGGATATAATAATACCTGGCTCATGAGAGTGCTTTCTATAGCACTTAGCCTATTGAGCTAATGTTGTTATCTCTATTGCATTAAGCTTATTGAGGGCAGTAACCCTTGCATTTTAGATCCCATTTTAAAATGGTGGTGCTGAATGAAGAAATGGATAAATACTGGGTTTTGACATTTTCATGATGCTCCCCACTTTCCTCTAGTCCTACACTTAACTTGGTTCAAACTAAATGGAGACTATACTGACAGCTCACCCTTTGGGGTCTAGAACTGGTTCTGAGATGTATAGGTGGTGATAGAAGTATTTCATAAGGGTGCCTATTTTTGTAAATATCTTACTTTAAAAAACTCTATTTGCTGTATTGCAGAAGAATTTCCCTTCTATTACTGATAAGCCAAAAACTATAAACAATATATCATCTTCTTGGCAGTAAATCTAGATATTCTTCCCCAAAGCCACTTTGTTCATCTAAAATTGATTCTCTTGTTTTTGTTTCACAAATATATATTTGGTACTGAAATATTTTTTTAATTTCATAAGGAAATAATATTTAACCAATGCATAGTTATGCTTGAACTTACTTTCTTACACTTCTTTTTTCTGAAGAAAACCTTATGGCTGGGTTATAATCACCTGACCCTCAGCTTTCGTTGGCCCAGACAGGTGTACTTGGATTATCAGACACCAGTGCATTTGCCTACATGAGAAAAAGAGGACTGATAGAGTTTGTCTCTCTTTCTCAAATACTTGGTCCCATGTTCCTAGCACACAAACCAGCACAAATAGGAATTAATGTTTATTTTACACCAAAAATGTCTAGATACAACACCAAAACTATCTTGTGGGATAATCTGGCTACCTGGGCTCACCGTCTATATAATACAGTAAGATGTTAGGCCCCCTAATAAGACAGAGCCCTACTCCAGCAATATTCTATTCCAGTAGGCTTATCATTGACGCACACAGGCCTTTGGTCTCCTGCTCCCTGGGATGGGAATTCTTAGATTGTTGTTACCATAGATGTGCCTGTGAAGATCTATTTGAATTCTTCTCTAGAGTAGTGTCCAAGCAGGTCTGCAAACCAGCTATGTTAGAATCACCTGAGAGAATTGTTCAATATATAGCTTTGCAGGTCCTACCCCAGACCTACTGTATCAGAAAGCTGAGTGATCAGCTCTGGGGATCTGAATGGAACTGGAGCAGTGTGTTCTATCTGGAGACCCCTCGATCAGGCATCAGGAGAGGTTTTACTTTGAGATATCATCCCGCTCGAGATATCTAGGACTTCACCCTCTACTCTGAGTACTTAAACATGGTCTGGGGTCATCAAATGGGGTGGGATGTGGCTACTTGGAGTGGTCAGTTGCTTCAGTCTTGCATATAAGCAAGCATCACTTCCTACAGGCACTCAACTGATGGTGTCCGTCAGTGCACATCACACAGTTATTAAGTGAAAGAGCTAGAATTCAGACCTCGGCCCCTCTGGGGTCAAGGCCAGATGTCTTCATGTCTGCACTGTGTTGCCTACCAATTCCAGACTAGGCTGCTCCAGCCACTCCTTCCCACCTATTTATTCTGTTTCTTTTTCATTGTTTACTGTGACATAGCTGTTCCATTTGATGGCTGAAGTTCTTGCCAGGACAGAGTTTTGCTGGGACTCTTTCTTCCTGTTTATGGTGAGTGAGCTGGAGCTTGTCAGCATGTCAAGGTTCCGAAGTCACAGTCCAGGATTCTTTTTCCTGCAAATTTTTTTATTTGGCACCAAAGTAAGTGAGTCTTGGGAAGTTATTCCTTGGGTGATCCCATTAGGTCAGAACCTGGTTTAAATGGATAATATGATGTGATGATGGCAGCTGAAATATTAAAAGCAACAATGCATTTTGGAAAAGAGGATAAGAAAAATGAGACCAATCTTGGTAGCTACTTATATTAGTGTTCTTGATTAATGTCTGCTTCTAAAAGAATCAAATTGCTAATGCATCTCTAATCACTGTACCAGTCATAGCCAGTTAGTTGTATTTCTGTAATATTACACAGTACACAGGCAGGCCTGGCTGGAATGTCACTTTCTTCCACGAAGGGAGTCAAGATTACATGTCTTGCTCCTTCTCTCCATACCTCGTCTTGCAGCCCACCATCCTGGTTGTGACCAGGTCACAGCAGAGCATTCGCTCAGCTCGGCCAGTAAGTCACAGTTGGCTCTTTTGTGGACTTGTAAGGGACCCCAAGGAATTACCCATGACAGCATTCTTCCCAGTTAGGCTGCATCTTTCCTACTACACTTCAGAAGCAAACCGGATTGCAGATTCATAACCAGCAAGGCTTAGCTGTTCTGTGGTACTGTTGTGTTTGGCCTACTCAGTGTTTGTGAAAATTTTCAAATGAAAGCCAAATTAGAACCCTAGAGAGTCTTCACATTGCTGGAGATAAATACATTTTATTTATTTATTTATTTTCATTATATTATGTTTAATTAACCAACATATAGTACATCATTAGCTTTTTATATTGTTTAGTTTCTCTTTGAAACTATATTTTAATTTCTCTTTGAAAAATGTGAAGAATGGCAGGAATTGGTTGGAACTGAGTCATGGCTGCCCCTTAGAAGGAGCCTGTGTTCTCCAGATGCCCCTAGCATCCATCCCTTGCTTCGTTCTCTGGTAATACCTGCGGCCCCCAGATGCAGGGGAGCTCATGGCCTCCACCTTACCATCACTGCTTTGTCCTTTCTCCACCTCCCTGTTCATAGAATGAAAGAACAAAAAGAACAGCAGTTTGCAGAAGGTTTGCTTATCATTGTGTCACTTTTTTATGAACAGAAACTCAAGATGCACACATTTCTGAGTGTCTTTAGGGGCCTAGAAACATATCAAGCCCAGACTGTGGCACATAGTAGCCCCTTAGTAAACATCTGTTGAATGACTGAATCTGTACTACAAGCCACAGGTGCTTGGGGACTCAGGGTCATTTGTTTGGCTGGAAGAGGAGACATCACGGGGCAGCTTGGGGATATTAATGGCACTCTTAAAATACAAGCAAAGCTTGGATGACAGCTAGCAATTTTTCAGTTTCCATGAAATACAGCACTTTATTTTTATTTTGTGATGGAATACCTTGGCCACTTTATACTTAAGCCCTTGTGGGGACATTAAACTTTAGTGACCTTATAAAATTTCAATAAATTTTCTTTCTTCTCATGCAAACAAAAAAGTCTTCTTGGGTTCAGTTGGGTCTGACAGTCTCCCTAACCTGACACTGCCTCTCTCCCAGTGTGGGCTATGAGATAGGGACTGCATTCCACATCTCTCTTGTCTCTCTGCTCCAGAGACATTGGGAGTTAACGATGAATTCTTGTTTTGTTAATAACATGCAGGCTCTGCCCTACCAGGTCAAATAGACATTATTAATGCCACCCTGTCACAGTACTTTGGGACTAGGATTCCAAAAGATTGCCTGAGTTTGAATCCTGGTTCTATTCCTTATTCATTGTGTGGCCCTGCAAGGTATATGTCATTTCTGTATCTTAATTTTCCCATCTGCAAAATGGGTGTCCTGGTAGCACCTCCATCATAATATTGTTAGAATGGTACCTGGCTCATTATGAGTGCTCAGTGAAGCAAGAGCTGCTGTTTTGGAGGTGGCAGGGACAGTGGCAGTAGTGTCTGTCTTAAATTATAAGAATGTAGCTACTAAGAACTTTTGTATGTTTTAGTTTTGTCTTAAATGCATTTAATACTTCAAGAATTACAAAGTCCTTTTGTGGCCAGGCTATAAAAGCATCAGAGTCTTTTCTCCCCCTTTAATGTATGAGCAAGTTCAATTTGATAAAACAAGAACATTTCAGCTGCGCACAACTTTCCTGGTCATGCAAGGCAGATGAGGCCTATGTGAGGAAAGGTAATTATCTTTCCATAGCAATCAGTATTCTGTAAAACCCACCACATTCTCAGCCCTGATTACTGGGGAAAAACAAGACTCTGGTTTCCCCAGGAGCTCCTTGTCGTAAAGTCTGCCTTTGGAATGTGCTGTGATGTCACTGCTGATTTGCCACAGGGATGTGGGTTTCATCTATGTTGTTGGAATATCTCAGTTTATCTGCTTTCTACAGGGGATTACAGCACTCTTCAGGGGTTTTGGAAAGTTCTGGAATGAAAGTATCCTTCAGGGGTAAGACATGCCTATTGCAAACACTGGCGGTCCTCAGAAGGTTAACTGTGTGTGTCTACCTTAAGGAACTCTTTTTCTTAGCCATTTCAAACCACAGGACTTTTAAACTGGCTTTATTTATCTCTACCTCTAGTCTACCCCCTTACTTACTTTGGACAGAAACTTGATTTCAGGGGGGAGCGTTGTAAAGTAAATGCTCATATTGGGCTTTTTTTTTTTTTTTTTTCCACTTACTTGAAGATTCCTTTCAGGTCTACACCAAGAGGAAGTGAATTCTATCAGTTATAGTTGGTTCCCAAAGCGGCTTTTGAACCCCAGATGCTATGGATGCCACTAAAAAAAAGCCTTCCATTAGGGAAAAAAAAAAAAAAAAAAGTGGATCCCTGGCAGATTATAAGAGGAAATAAATATAGTATAATGATTACAAGAGAGAGGAGGAAGGTGTGGAAGGATGTTTTTGAGAGTCAGAATTGAGAGTGTTCCTGCCAATTAGGCCTGTGACCTTGGCTAGTTCTTATCTGTCAGTTTCTGCCTCTGTGAAGCTGGGAATCACAATTACCACCCTCATACAGTGTGGGGAGCACTCAGTAAATAGTGTGTGGCCATTATCATCATTACTGTTATCATGACTTGCTCTAGACTAAACCTGGAAGAAAATTCCACTTATTCAAATTAGGAGATCTTAAGTTGTCAAAGCATTTCTAAACACTATCTTTTTCTGATAGAAATACTTGAATTAGCTCTCTCTTTGTGATCATATCTCATTTCAGATTTTATTAATTACCAAGCCTCTTGATCTAATCATTAACTAGGCACAGATGGAGAAATGCAGTCACCTATACGACTGACTAACGTTATTTACTTCTAACTCCTGGTAGACCTCGAGCTGCTTGGGCCAATCATTTCAACAGTCATCACCTATTTCCTGAGTGCCTATTATATGCCAGGTAGGAGTGGGCTCTGGGGACATGATGGTGAAGAAGAGAAAGCCCATGCCCTAAAAGAGCTTGTGTTTTAGCAGCAACATTACTTTTTTTTTTTTTTTAAGATTTGTTTATTTATTAGAGAGAGACAGCCAGCGAGAGAGGGAACACAAGCAGGGGGAGTGGGAGAGGAAGAAGCAGGCTCATAGCGGAGGAGCCTGATGTGGGGCTCGATCCCATAACGCCGGGATCACGCCCTGAGCCGAAGGCAGGAGCTTAACCGCTGTGCCACCCAGGCGCCCCAGCAACATTACTTTTTACTCATATTTATGTCCTACTCATACCACAGAGTACCTGGCACACAGCAAGTACTCAGTAAGTGTGGGTTTGTTTGGTGACTTGGGTGTGACTTACTGAAATGGAAGTCCAATGTGCTCTTTCTGGAAAAGTATCTTTAAGAATTTTTTCCATGAAAGAGCCACCTTGTCCTTATGTTATTATATTTATTAAAAATCTCCTTCAGTATGGTTAGACGGAAAAATTGATCTCGCTGATTACTGTCTTCTTGCTATTTGAAGAAGCTCTTCACTATGATCTTATTTTTGTAAAATTACCTGTGGTGTTTGTATGTGTAAGGAAATGCATAAAGGAGGTTTAACAGAAATACAGACCAAGGTGGCAGACTGGCTCTTGAATGTTACCAGACTTTGCAAAGCTTGACAAGAGCTCTTTCTCTAATGTACATGAAACTCCTAGTCTGCCTGCACACCAGCAGCCTCCCCTTCTACACTTGCAAATAAAGAACAAAGACAGTAGGCTGTAGGGTGGGAAGAAGGTAGCAGGGGAGGGCCTCTCCAGTGCTTGGCCTTGTATAGAATGCTTTTTGTTTGCTTAAAATCACCTCTTACCTCTGAGGTAGATGCTCTCCCCATTCTGCCTGATACAAATGAGGAACCTGAGGCTCAGAGGCTAAAAAGCTTCCAAGGACACCCCGTGGGAGATGGCAGAGGCAAGATTTGAGCCCAGGCTTGCCTACCCAAAGGTGCTGTCTATGACAAGGCCACACGCCTTCTCTACCTGATTGATATTCTTGGCTAAGTCTTCCCGAAGTCAAGACTGTCTTCCTCAAAGCTGCTGTGGGTTGGGGAGACAGATCACAGGGCGTAGTAAGTTGGAGTGTGTTTTTGTGTTCAGCTTTCCTTTGGCTGGGACACACAGACTCAAGAGGAGCCATCATGGCCTGGAATTCTCTCAAGATTCCATGGTTTTGGTGCTAGGGCGGGCTTTAGTTATACAGAGTGCCAGTCTCCTGTAGAAAATAAAAACTTTCCTCTCCTTGGTCTGTTTTTCAGAGTCTAGCAAGATAAGATGCAGAAGTTTCGTCTAGGTACAATAAAAATTAATGCACCTTTGGTTTCCTTTCTCTAATAGAGTTTTCAACTTTTATTCCACACAGAATCTGAGTTATCTCTGAAAGGCCGGTGGCCCCTGGAGGCTCTGGGTTTGCTTAAAACCTGTTGGTATTTCAAGGATAGGTTAACATCCTTCCACCTTCTACCATATCCATCAAAACCCAAAGTCTGACTCTGTTGGGTTTTTTTTTACTCTGAGCATGTGGCTCAGGATGCCTCTGTTGGTTAGTTATAGAAGAAAACCCAACTGAACTAAGCAAAAAAGGGGGTTTATTGTTTCATATAAATGAACAGTCCAAGGCCATCCTCCTTCAGGCACAGCTAGATCCAGAAACTTTAACTGTATCATTGAGACCTTGTCTTTCCCTGCCTCTACCAGTGTTCTTCACAAGCTTGGCAACTCCAGGCTTATATTCTGTAAAATTGTTCGTTGTTCACTAAATATTTCCAGGTTTCCTTCATCTGGGTACATAATAAGATTATGCTGTTCTGTCCCCTGAAGTTAGATGTGGCAGTGTGATTTGCTTTGACCAATAAAATGTGAACCTAAGAGGCATGTGTAACTTCTAGACAGAAGCTTTTAAGAACCATTCCATTATTCACTATGTACCTTTCTCCTTACCATGGTGATTACTGAAGCATGTGTCAAGATGGGGCCTCCATCAGCTTAGGTCCCTAAGTGACTTCAATGAGCAAGGCTCTTCTGTTAATTTATGATGGATGTGTGTGTGTGAGGGAGAGCTTTTAAGTCACTGAGGTTTATGCATTTTATTATGACATAATCTATCCTATCCTAACCAATATGCATCCTCCATGTATATACATATACATGGAAAAACAAAAGGTATTTCTATCCTGTTTTCTCAAATAAGAGTCTTAGTTACTTGCTCTGAATAACTCTAGTTGATGATGTACCCATCTCCAAATCCATCCTGTGGCCTAGGAATGCAGTGCTCTGAGTGGCCAGGCCAGGGTTTCGTCTTTACCCTTGAGTCAGAGAGACAGCTAGCCACCCAGTGCTCATGAACAGAGTGAAGGAGGTAGAGGTATCAGAAAATGGAAGATGATGATCTCAGGGTCCTGGGATCGAGCCCTGCCTCAGTTTCCCTGCTCAGTGGGGAGTCTGCTTCTTTCTCTTTGCCCCCTCCCCCACTCCTGCTCTCTCTCTCTCTCTCTCTCTCAAATAAATAAATATAATTTAAAAAAAAGAAGAAGAAAATGGAGGATGAATGCTAGGTAGATTAAAACTAAATGTGTCCTCTATGAGAAGTAATAAAAAATTCCTCTAGCATTTTCTTTTTATTCTGGAGCAAGCATCCCATTTGACCTTTAGAAGGCAGGTGTCTCACAAGCCTGCTGAAGAGAGTTTTGCATCTTCTTTTTTTTAATGTTTTTTTAGTATATTATGTTAGTCACCATACAGTACATCCCTGGTTTTTGATGTAAAGTTCGATGATTCATTTTCCATACTATAAATAGATATATCAAGGAAAAAATGTAAATCAGCAAGCCTAAAGTGGAAAAAACTTGTCAGCCTCATATCCAGGTGTTGTAATAAAATAAAAGATTTAAATATTAATGTAATTGCCATTCCTTTCTGTAAGTTCCTTCTATAGTATTACCCACTTTCAGTATTTGTCCAGCTCTAGTACAAACACCACCAATGAGAGGACAGGTCTTGGGCTCTCTCTTGGTCTTTCTTTGGTTTCTTACAATGACTGATGATCTCTCTACCTCAATTGACACTCATTCATTCTGGCCTCTGGAAGTCAAGATGAAAGCAAATCTTATACCACTTCCACATATGTGGAAGCTCCTAGCATGGACCTGGTATAGAATAAAGAACAGATTCTTACTGTAGCTTTCTTAAAAATTTAAAGATACCCTGTCCCAGTCTTTACTTTTTTGAGTTGCTCTTTTATGTTTTCAGTTTTTCTTTGAATGGCATGCTTCTAAGTCTCCTAACTATACTGACTGTTTTCTTTTTCTTATGTTCCAATTTGTCTATGTACCCATTTTCCTTTTATTTTTTAATCTATTCTGTAATCTCTTTTAATTTAGTGTGTTTAGACCATTTAAATTTATTGTAATTCTTGAAACGTTTAGGTATAGTCTACCCCTTTATTATTTGTTTTCTGTTCCTTCCTTGTGTTTTTCATTCTACAGTTTTCCCTTTCCTTCCTTTTAGGTGGTTTGAACATTTTTTAATAATTTATTTGTATAGTGTTGTTAGAGGTTGCTCTAGGGATTGTAATATACATGCTTAACATATCTAATTACTATCAATATTTTACTACAAATAGAGTGTAGAAATACTGTTCATATATCTAAGTTCTTTTATGTTTTAGTTCTCTTATATATTACATCTATGCACACTAAAAACGTCATCAGGTATTTTAATTTTATATTTCAAGCATCAAATATATTTTAAAGAGCTCGACAGGAATAGAATAATCTATTATATCTACCAAGATATTTACCATTTCCATTGATCTTCCTTTATTTCTAATGTTCTAAGTTTCCTTTTGACTATCATTTCCTTCTGATACCAAGTTTTCTTCTGTCTGAAAACTTTCTTTAACCATTAAAAATAGATCTAGCAGAAAGGAATTCTCTTACTTTTCTTTCATCTAATAATATTGATTTCACCTTCAATCCTGAAGAATATTTTCACTGAATATAGTTCTTTTGGCACTTAAAAAATGTTATTTCACTTCTTTCTGGCCTCCATGGTTTCTGATGAAGAATCTACCATCATTCTAATTTAAGTTCTGGGTTTGAGACTGTGTTGAGTTCAAGCTGGAGGAGGGAATGCTTACCACCAGTCTGGTAGGATGTCAAAGTCTAGTCTCTCACATTCTGGTTTCATGTATTCTATGCAGGGTTTGTAGTTGCATATAGGGGGAGAGAAATAATAGAGTGTGTTTACTTCATCTCACCCAGAGCCTCTCTATGCATCTCTTTTGGGGAAGACTGGATATATAGTTCATTGGGAGCTGCTAAACCCCTTTTTATATTAATAAGTTGTGTGTGGTATGTATGCATATACGTATGTGTTTATCAAACATATATTATTTATTATGTGCCAAGCATAGTTTTAGTTGTATTACAAATTAATTTATTTAATCCTTATGACAGTCCTGTGAGGTATGTACAGTTTTGTCCCATACTTTACAGATAAGGAAATTGAGGGGCAGAAAGTTTAAGTTAATTGTCCAAGGTCACATAAGCTAGTAACTGAAGGAGCCATGATTCAGATCCCCAGGGAGTTTCAGAGTTCAAATCTTAACCATTATACTGTCTCTAATTAAACTGTTATAATTATATAATAAAATAATAAATAAAAACAAGAGGAAAAGAAGAAATAATAGATCATCATTATTGAACATTTCATATATCTTTGTTCTATACTAATAATTTCTACACATTATCTCTTGAATTAATTTGTTCATCATTCCAATTTTTATTGAGAGTTATGTTCGATACTATGCTAGGTGTGTGGGCACCAAAAGTGAATAAGAAAACAGTTCCCTGCCCTAGTGGAGGTTATAGTCTAGCAGGAGGAGGGTCATTAAACCAATGACTCCCATATAATTATGTGATTGTGGTTGTGAAAATTGTCACCGAGGAGATTGTTAGTAAGGAGAGCATTCTAGTGGGATTTCTAACAAATCTACCAGTAAAGATAAGATAGATTTTTCTGAAATAACAGACAGCCTCAAAATTTTAGTGGCAGAAAGCAATGAAGATTTATTTCTTGCTTATACTATATATCCATCAGAAGTGGACTGAAGGCTCTTTCTACATCATTTTTTTTTTTGTCTGCCTCAATCCAAGACACAGGCTGACAGAACATCCACGATCACATGGCCATTCTTAGAAGAAGAGGAAACTAGCATAGTAAACAAGACTGGCTATTGACCTCTTACCAAGAAATAACACAGTAGTTTCCACTCACATTTCATTGGTCAGACTTGGTCAAGGGTATGGGTGACTCCTAACTTACAGGAACTAGGAAAAATGCAGTCCTACCGTGTACCTAGAAGAAGGAAACCCACAAATATTTGGGAAGCAACACTGAGATCTACCAGGCTGGTCTTGAGGTCAGGGGAATTTCCTTAGGAGATGATGTTTGAGTTGAATTCTGAGGCAAAAGGCAAAGGGATTGGGGTTGGGCAAATGTGACCAAAGTGATGAAAGTAAATAGGATTACACAAGGCCTAGAAAGCTAGTTTAAGGGCTTGGGATTTTATCCTAAAAGCTATGGGAAGCCAACATTTTGGGTGCAGATAATCATATTTGTATTTTAGATGGGATCCCATGACTGGTGTGGAGAATGGATGGAATGGGAGGAGATGAAAGATGAGTAAGGATAAACCATGGAGAAGCTGCTGTCCTATGGGCTAGAGAAGATGGTCACTTGGTTTAGGCAGTAGCAATTGACAGAAGTGGGTGGATTGGAGAAACAGGGCTTGTAGACTAATGGGTTAATCCTCCAAGATCCCCCGAGGAATCTACTATTATCTCCATTTTCTATGTGAGGAAACTAAAGCTTGGAGAAATAACAAAACTTTGCTAGTGAGTGGCAAACCAAGAGTTCAAATCTGTCCTGATTCCAAAACTTGTACTCTTAACCACCATGTCATGCTACTTCAGGGGAATGTATTGACAACATTTTATGTCCCTGTAATGGAGAAAGGATGGGAGAACCTACAGTGCAAATTTTCAGGTTTCCCACTTGTCCCAGTGGAGCGTGCAGACCCTCTGAGGGCAGATGCTTTATTGCCTTACTGTTCTCTACTCACCTTATAGACTTGGGGCCCTGAGCCCAGCTAGCTATGCAGTAAGTCCCAGTTGGGTTTGTATCTATGTGATGTTAAAGTCAAAATTTAGACTCTAATGTAAATGCTTTCATTTAAATTAATATATGCATTAAAGCTAGGGGTGCGATGTTTTGAAGTTGGTTGAGGTGCCTTAGAGATTTTAATGTATCCTAAGTTCTACCTTTCCCTACCCCTCCCTTCTTCCATTCTGTGTTCCCTTTTTCTTTCTTTCATCCATTCATGTGGCCATCAGTCATTTTTTGAGTGATATTTATTGCAGGCAATACAGCAAAGTGATTCACAATGTGGATCCTAAGGTCCTTCTGTAAAAACCCTTTCCCAACTTTCCACTGACGTCAGAATTCTAGGTCAAACTCAATATCCACCAGTCCATGAAGCCTTTCAGCCTCTGCCAACCAGTTTTGAAAAGACTTTCACTTGTAATTAAGTACAATTTATCTTAGACTAACTCTCTACTGCTCTCTGTAGTCTGTTCCCCTTGAGAATGAGGAGCTCATTCTTTATACTTCTTTCACTTTCCCAAATGTGCTCATCACGGTGCTAGGTATACAGTTACTTCCAGATGCCCTCAAAAATAGAAGAATGAATGATGTTTTATCTGAATCTTTATATGGGGCTGGCTTTTGAACATAAGCTGTGAAACACAAGTGGTCTTGAGATATAATCAGTAATAGAATTTCATATAATATAAACCAGAAACCAAAATAATATATTTAAATATGAAAATTTTTAAGTGGTAAAATTACCAATATTACCTAGTATCCTTTTTCTGTTCCAAGATCCCATCCAGGATACCATATTACATTTAGTCATCACATTTCCTTAGGTTTCTCTTGGCTGGGACAATTTTTCAGACTTTCGGAATTTTTGACGACCTTGACAGTCTTAAGTACTGCTGAGATATTTTATAGGATGTACCTCTAGTGGAATTTTTCTGATGTCTTTCTGATGATTACACTGGCATTATGTGTTTTGAGGAGGAAGACCATAAAGATACAGTGCCATTTTCATCACATGGTATCAAGGGCGCATACTATCAACATGATGTTGACCAGGTGGCTGAGATAGTATTTGTCAGGTTTCTCAACAATAGTTACTCTTTTTCAACCCTTTACATACTGACCTCTTTGAAAAGAAGTCCTATATGCAAGAGTGAGGGCAAAGTATCTACATAAATTACTTTAAATTCTTCTATACAAGAGATTTTCATTTCTCCTCCATTTGTTAATTTATTCAATTATTTATTTATATTGATATGTACTAATGAAATATTTTATACTGGGGACTATGTTCCAATACTACTGCATTTTTTTTTGTTGCTCATATTGTTCCAGTTTGGTCTTTGGGAGCTCTCTCAGTTGGTTCCTTGGTATACCCTTATGAGATTTGTTTTGTTTTGTTTTCTGAGCTCTTCCTTATTTTCTGACACTAGATTATACAGACTCATCTTTATATTTCATGCCTTAGTCCTAGATTCAGCTGTTTCTTCAAAGAGCCCTGGTTCTCTTCACTGGAATGATGTTAGATAAGCTCATTGCTACTGGGACGCCATTGGTCTTCTAGACCTCTTGGTTGACAGAGTAAGGAAATGTGTGTACATATATAAATCCCTGTAAATATATATATTTATAAATATTTCTATTATGAGACCATCAGTGTTCAGAGTAAGCTAGACATTAGTTTACACTGATGTCTCCAGCTCTAATCCATTGCCACATGGATCATTCTAGCTTCACTCCCTTATTTATCTATACTTTCCACACCAATAGTTACAAACCTGACTCCTAAGCGTCCATTCATTTAATTGCTTAAATTCAGTTTACACACCTCTCCCTCCAACCAGAATACTACGTAAGTGAAGGTGGAACATTCTGAGGGTAGCATATCCAGAGCCATCCTTCTTCGGTTGTGATGTTAATTTTGATCACCATGTCAAGGTATTGTCTGGCTTCTTCCTATAATATAATGTTCTCCGTTGCAACTAAGGAGCAAATTATGGTCATTTATTTTGAGACCATACAAATATCCTACTCCACATAAACTTTCACCCATTGATTCTTGCCCAAACCAGTCTTACAATGATGGTTGTAAAAGGATGTTTTTCAAGTCCACTACTCATCAGTTGACATCTGTTAGAAAGAAAAGCTCTCTTCTCCCATAGCTGTCTATGTATATGTTTATTTATTATCAGTATGGACTTATGGATTCCTATTTAATTAAATGTGCTATAGTTTACCAATTTTGGTGCTCAGTTGACTCAGATCTAGCCAGTGTTAGCCACTATTTGTGGATAACTTTCTTACTTTCTGACACAACAGATGGTCCAGGCTCATCTTAACACCTTTCTTACTTCATCCCTGGAATCAGCCATTTTTCAAAATTCCCTGGTTCCTTTTAGTGGAGAGTGGTGTAGAGAAACCAAGATCTAGTTACTAGGTATACTCATTATTACTGGGTGTCATTGCATACACACACACACACACACACACACACACACATATCTATGCTATATATATGATATTTTATTTCACTTTTTCACAGTGAGAGCCTTGGCTCTCAGCAATGTCTCCATATGTGTTCCATTTGCTTAATCCTACAGTACACAAACAAAGTAGTTGCACAATTGCTGTAGTCATTCCACTATGAAAAAGACACCCACTAAAAATAGTTCAGGATTTACTTACAGTTCTTTTTTTCCTAAACCAAGGGTATTTATCAAAGCATTGTGTTCTAAAGTTACTGGGATCAGTTCTTCCCTAGCCTCTCCCCACCCCCATGTGGTTCTATTATTCAGTTGGGATCGTTTCTGTTTGCATTCAACTTTAGGTTTATTTCCTATGCTTATTAATTTAATTGTGTTTTTGAATATATGCAACATTAACATTCTTCCAAATTTAAAATTATACAAAAAGTTGTATTCAGAAATGTTGCTCCTCTGTCCTTTCCACCCCTTTTTCCTCATGCCTCATTTACCCCTTTGTAGGCAAACAATTTCATTGGTTTCTGATTTATTCTTCCTGTGTTTTCTCTTGCAAACATAAATTGGGAAATGTCTGGTTTCTTATTTTTCCCTTTTTCTTACTCAAAGGCAGCATACGATATGTGCTCTTGTCCAGTGCTTTATTTACTTAACAATATAGCCTTGAAATTATTCTCTTTCAGTTCATAGAGAGCTTTCTTGTTCTTTATTACATTTACCTAGTATTTCATTGTGTGAATGCACCATACTTTATCCAACCATATCCTGTGTTTGGAAATTTAGGTAGTTTCCAATATTTTGTGGTTACATATAATAATGCAATGGATAACCTGGTGTGTATGTGTTAGAGATACACGATCAGCGTATATTCCTCGTTGTGTCACTGTAGTCATGGTCTTGCTGGCATGGAGACAGATGCATCTAGCTCTTTTAGATATTACCAAATTCCCCTCCAGAGGGGTAGTACTCTTTTGCCTTCCTACCAGCCATGTTGGAGAGGGCCTGTTTGCTTTCAGCCTCACAACAGACTGTATTGTCAAGCTTTTGATTTTTGCTTATCTACTGAGTGAGAAATTGTACATTAATATTATTTTAATATGCATTTCTCTTTTAAGTGAAATTGAACATTTTATTCTATTTTAATGTCATTTATATCTTATGTGGGAATTTTTAACTCATATCTTTTACACATCTTTCTATAGTATTTTTGGATTCTTTTTCAACAATTTTTTTAAAGTTCTTTATAAATTAGGGACATTAGTTCTTTAGGAGATATTTGCACATGTTTTCTAATTTGTTCTCATTTGATTTTGCATACAGTGTTTTTTCCATACACTTTTTTAAAAGATGGTCAAATATATCAATCCTTTTTTTGAGCATTTGGGTTTTTGAGTCATAGTTGCAAAGCCTTTTTAACTTCCAGTAGAAGAATTATAGAGGAACTTACCCGTTTAAAAATTATTTAATTTTATTCTTTAAATATCTCATCAGTTTGGAGTTTGTGCTTATGAATAGCATGAAGAATGGTTCAAAATTTATCAATTCTCAAATGACTGTCCAGTTGTCCTACACCATATATTAAATTAAGGAGGGCATGAGATGTGATGAGCACTAGGTGTTGTACACAACTAATGAATCATTGAACACTACACCAAAAACTAATGATGTACTATATGTTGACTATTGAATTTAAATAAAAAATAAAATAAAATAAAAATTTATTAATAATTTTTTAAAAGTCCACCTTTGCCCCCACATATTGAGAAGCACCCATTTCATATACTAATTTCCATCTGTGGTCAGGTCTCTTTCTGGACTTGCTGTTCTGTTTCATTGATCTGTCTTTTCATGTTCCACAATCACACTCTTTTAGTTATAAAGGTTTTGTAGTAGGTTTTAATATTTTGTTTAGCTATTCCTCTCTCACAGCTCTTCCTTTACTTGTTTTTCTTAGATAATGTTGTGTTGTTTTTTTTTCATATGAACTTTAGCATTTAGTAGGCTCAATTTATATATTTCCAGAAAAAAAAGGTTTATTGGTATTTTTATTGGGATCTCACAAAATTTAGAAGTTGTCTTAGAGAGCACAGACATCTTTGATGATACAAGAGCTGGGCATGTTTTTCCATTTGCTCAAGTCTACAACCGTGTTTTACAGAAGTGTTTGGGAACAGTGTTTTCCATATAAGTTTTAAACTTTTTAAGTTTTTTTCTAAGTTTTGTATCTTTTCATTGTTATTATAATAATATATTTTCTAATATTACAATATTAAAATATTATAATAATATTTTCTCTACCATCATACCTTTTAATTTCAACCAGTGTTTTTAAAAATCCTGTTTAAAAGCACTGCTTAACACATTTTTTATTTCATTTTAAACCACTATCTCAGCACAGCCAGACTGTGTGCTATGGATCAAAGATAATTATTCCATGAGTAATTCCCTTCTGTGTCAGCAAAAAAGTTTAAAACTTTGCACATGTAATGTGGACTAGCACCCACTGGAACCATCACCATCCAGAATTTAGAAGATCAGTTGTTATCAAAAGGGGACTATGATTCTGGGAGCTCTGTGAGTTGCACTTTTGATTAGTACAACAGAAATGTTATAACCACGGTCAAAAAAAAAAAAAAAAAAAGGAAGAACAGGACCAGAGATCAGCACCAGGTCTTATTGAAACATAAGCATTTGGATGCGCAGCTCTTCCACTGGTTTCTGTGCTACAAACATAGGAGGGACTAGCGCAGCCCCGTAAAGCCATCCTGAGTTTCTGCAAGCCAGTTCTTTCTACAGTGCACGAAGGGTGACGTGTGGGAAGTATGTTACCATGTAGAACATGTCGGCGGTCTCTCGCTTGCCCTGGGAGCTGCAGCGCGTCAGTGGGAACTTTGCGCCTGACATTTTTCGGTCTCCACTGAGGCATTTGAAGTCGTGCCAGAAGTGGAGCTCTGTCTTTCCTTCACTTCATCTCACAGCTGTGGGTTTTCGTGATTCATTCTACAACACAGTTTGGGGGGGGGGATTATTTATGCTGGAGTTCTGAACATTTGCATCATCATGAGATTTTAATGGAAACTTACAAACCATTTTTTACAAATTACTTCCAACGTGGATATACTTTATACTCACTGGAAAACATAGATACTAGAAAATACTAAAAAAGAAAGCACATTTTTAGGACCGAGAATAATGCTGAAATGAAAGCTAAAGTTCAATTTCTGTAACCTCTTGATACTTGTGGAGTTTGGGTTGAGGCCATATGTGATTCCATAGGGAACCTTGTGTGTTTGTTCACCTACACTATTCATCTCTCGTCCAAATCTGATTCTCACAGGATACTTTGTCAGAATGCCTATTAAGGCATCTTTTAATAATAGCAATTTGTAATGTAGTCCTAATGACCTTTCAACACCTAATTTAATGAAGCCAATTAAATTTTGCTATCTAGCGGGATAAATAATGGCTATTATGACTAACGAAATAATCAGATTAAGAAACCATTTCTCTCTTTTCACATATACACACATGCATGTGCATACATTTGTTTCTTTTTATACATAATTTATTTAGTCTTTCACAAGCATGATGGAATTTCTGATCCTTAACCTCAGGGCCATCACCAGAAATGCTAATCTTTTTAGAATGTAATAAATAATAATAGATAATATTTGTTGTACACATCTGTGCCAGGCACTATTCCAAACAATGTATTTATTCCTCAGAAGAGCCCTATTCAGTTGTTGCTATTATCATCCTGCATTGAACAAATGTGGAAACTGAGGCCAACTCACCCAGGTAGTAAGTATTGGTAATTTACTTCCTGGGCTCTTTAACCACCACAGAAGTAGCCACTTAGCAGAAGTAAAGGCTAAGAGTTCTGGGTGTCAGTCAGGGAAAAAAAAAAAAAGCCAAAAGCCATGCAGCTTCCTACAAGGCCCTTCATGGTCTGTCCTCCTTGTCTTCTCATCCTTCTCAACCTTTCAGCAGTATCTCTTGCCCCTCTACCCTCCCTGATTCCACCTCACTGGTTCAAATACACTGAGCATGCTCCTGCCCAGGGACTGGCTCTTCCGTCCTCTTGTCCTCAGATACCCACTCGGCCTGCTCTGATTTCCTCCAGAGCGGCCTTTCTGACCGTCCTATAAAAAGTAGCAATAGCCCTCTCCCCAAGTGGGCCCTCTGCTTTATTCTTTCCACTGCACTCGTCTGACAGAGTATAGTCTTACTTTTACCATCTCTACCTCATGTCAACCATCCATCTGTTCTCCACCTCTATAATTTTATCATTTCAAGAATGTTATATAAATGGCATCATATAGTAAGGAACTTTGAGATTGGCTTTTTTTGCTCAAATGGCCTTGACATCTAAGTTGTGGCATGAATCAGTCGTTCATTCCGTTTTGTTGCTGAGTGGTATTCTCTGGCATATATGTCTCACCAGTGGATGGACGGATGGGTGGTTTCTAGTTTGGGGCTATTATAAGTAAAGCTGTTATGAATATTCATGTACAGGTTTTTCTGTGGGTGTAAATTTTCATTTCTCTAGGATCCATGCCTCCAAGTATCATTGCTAGGTTGTATGGTAAGTGTAGATTGAGTTTTATTTTGTTTATTTTATTCATTTGTGTGTGTGTTTATGTGCGCATGCGTGTATTTAGTTTTAAAATAAATTGTCAAACTGTTTTCCGGAGTGACTGTACCATTTTACATTTCCACTACTAATGCAACGTTATTTCCTTTTTGAGATGTAGAAAATACATGGAAACTTTTACTATGTATTGTATTATTATGTGTTTTATCAGACAAACTGTAGTGTAAGTCCATCAAAGGTTGGAACTGTGGCATTCTGTCTCTGTATACAGGCTTGTCGCACAAAACCTGGCATATTGCACTCTGGAAATATTTGTTGAATGAAACGAAGCACAAATATGGGTTGCAATTTACACAATACATCACATGGCAATTTCTAATTTAGCTTTTGAATCCCTAGGATTATTGTGCATTATAACATTCTGTCATAATTTTGATGTCTCCTTTTCTGCCACACATACTAAAAACCTGAAGTGATGTTGACTTTGACTCAAGGATTTATATTTCTTCAATTATTGAATCATTACATCTTTTGAGACTTGATATCCCCATAGAATATAAACTAAAAAGTGAGTTTAAGAGAAAAACCATAAATTATTAGAATTGGGGGGGGGAAGCATGACCTACTGTGTCTTAATAGTGAAGATGCAACATTGCTAAAATGGACTACAAAGTCGCAGACCCCATAGCCGTATCCTGCAGTGTATTTTTTCTCCCAGGAGTCCTCAGTCTGCTGTGCTCTATCACAGGTCACCTAAGCAGTGTTTATGAAAGTTGTGGCCGTGAGCCTCCGGAGGGACTTCTGGTGTTCTAAATTTGAACCATCGAAGGTTGAACTAAACTGACATCAGATGGGACAATAAGTCATAATTAGCCTTTATTTAGCAATCAGATTTCTGTAGATCTTCCTGGAGGATTATGGTAATATAAGGCATTTTCCAGAGTCTGAACTGAAAGACCATCAGAAATAATGTATAGTTGGGTGGTTTTTCAGTTTTTTTACACCCTCAACCTCTTGTTAATAATCACTTTGTGACTTACATCCCTCCCTAGCACAGAGTCTGCCACATTTCTTCTTTCACCTCTTTTCCTCTTTTCCCTGGGCACTAAAGGTCAATTCTTTATCCCTAATGAGAGACAGCACCTTTCCATCTTAGAAAAACTCAGCGTTACTCCCTCTCACATGAGCATCTCTTTATATCTCCAAACTCCCTCCTCTCTCCTTTCAACAACCATCAGAGACACAAAGTTCCCTTTTTGGAGTCCATGGATTGAAACTTTACAAATCTTGAGGCTTTCTCTCTCATCTATAAATGATTGTAACGCTCTAACATAGGGCACGATGGTATAGCACTCATTTGTCTGATTGCCTTCCCAAATTAAGCAAGGCATAGCAACTCTACGATTGTGGTCTTAGAGTCACATGGCGAACCTGTGATGGAGGGAAGATTCAGAGGTGAGGCAGAACTGTTTCTGAGCCACCGGTTCCTGGTTCTCGGCAAGTCTCTTAGCCTAAACCTCTGTTGTCTCAAAATGAGACAATAGGATTGGTGTGAAGATCCAAGGAGGTAATACGTACGAGCTCTGAATACAATGCTTGGCACAGTTCCATGCCTTATAAGTATTAGCTTTTAATTGTAAGCTCCACGAGGGTGGAGATTTGTCCTGTTTTGTTTATAGCCGTTATCCCCAGCACCTCAGACAGTCCCCATGAATAAGTTCTTCAGAAATAGGTGCTGAATGAGTGAAGGAATGGTCATTAAAGACCTCACTCTAGAATACCACTTTCACCGTAAGGATTCTTGCTTACTCTCTAATCGTAGACCGTAGGTATTTTCATTCAAGCACATTTCTCTCCTATCTGGACCGAACCATCCTTTTCTATACCTTCCCTTAACATACTTCACCAGCCCTGACTTTCTAAGACTACAGAGTGAAGAAGACGGTCTCTGCCCTCAGGGAAATTCTGCCCTTACGAGGAAGCACAAGTAAACAGATGAGCTGCTTTCTGAAAAGGTGTCCCCTCCTGGTTTCCTTCCATTCTTCATTCTATCCCTTTGGCACTTTTAGTGAGGTTAGCATGTGCATTTTCTAAACATCGTTGTCACGTATGATTTGAATCCAACAGAAAATCTAACTGTTTATGGGGAGATGTTTGTTTTGGGTTTCTTATTTTTTGTTTTGTTGCCAAAATAGTTTTCACTTGTTATCCTCTTTTGACTGGCTTCCAGGAGAATTTCAGATACAAAGCAACAGATGGCTGGAAAGAGGGTTTCACAATGTCCCCTGGGCCTAGTGAAATCCCACTTGCCACCCAGGCACTGCAGTTTCTGACAAACCTTCAAAGCTTCTCCAGCTTGTTTTCCATTGCAAAACTATACAGTGCATGCAAGTCACCGTAGCATAGTTTGTTATTACCCTAGTGAAGTTCTGGCTATTGCAGCCCTCTGTAGAAGAAGCGAATATATCATACATATTGGCACAGATGTCCTTAAAGTTAATTTTCTTCTAATGATTGAGAATGTTTTGAAATGTCACAGGGGAAATATGTTTGTATAACTCCACATCTTCAGAAATGATGCCAAGCAAAGATGTTGTGTGAATTAATAAAATCAGCATGTAGTCTAGATATAGACTCCAAAACGTTTAAAAATACAGAAATTCTACAGGCAGATAGGCCATCTAGAGATGGTCCTAACTTCTAACCATGGTCAAAGAAGTTGCTCAGGGTCGCCTGGGTGGCTCAGTTGGTTAAGCATCTGCCTTCGGCTCAGGTCATGATCCCAGGGTCCTGGGATCAAGTCCCACATCGGGCTCCCTGCTAAGCAGGAAGCCTGCTTCTCCCTCTCCCCCTGCCCCTCCCCCTGCTTGTGCTCTCTCTCTCTCTGTGTCAAATAATTGAATGAATAAAACCTTAAAAAAAAAAGAAGTTGCTTAGATTTATTTTGATGTCAAGCAATTTATTTTGATGCCAAGCAATTTTGCCCTAACTTGTATAGAAAAACATTTTTTTTAAAATTTCCGTGTCTCTGAATGAATCTGGTGTCTTCTGACTATGCCATCTTTAATTTGTCTACTTCATAGGTACTGTCACTTTTGTAACTATAGGATTAAACAGAAAAATAAATTGAACTAGAAACCTAGTCATTGGCATATCTCTTAATTGAATATCAGCACAATTGGACCTAGTCAAAATTAAAACCTTGTTTGCTTCAAATCAAGAAAATGAAAAGACAGTCCACAGAATTGGAGAAAATGCTCGCAAATCATACATTTGATAATAGTATAGAATTCAGGATATATAAAGGACTCTTACAATTCAATAATAAAAAAGACAACCTAATCAAAATATGGGCAAAAGATTTTATTAGACATTTCTGCAAAGCAGATGACCAGTAAGCATATCAGAAGATGCTCAACTTCATCAGCCATTAGGGAAGTGCAAATCAAACCATCCTGAGACACCACTGCTATTGTCCTAAATAAGATACAATAGCAAATGCTGGGGATGTGGAGAAATTGGAACCTTGATACCTTGCTGGTGGAAATGTAAAATGGTGCAGCCTCTTTGGAAAAGATAAACATAAAGTCATCATATGACCCAGAAATTCCACTCTTATATCCAAGAGAATTGAGGGCATACATTCACACAAACATTGCATGCAACTTTTGTCAGTAATAACACTCATAATTGCCCCAAAGTAGAAGCAACCCAAATGTTCATCACCTGATGATTGGTTTAACAAAATGGGATGCATCCAGGCAATGAACTACGATTCAGTCTTATAAATAGATGAAGTACCTACACACACTACAACCTGGATAAACCCTGGAGACATTATGCTAAAGGAAAGAAGGCAAACACAAAAGGCCACATACTGTATGATTCCATTTATAGGGAATATTTGTAATAGGCAAATCTTTAGAGATAGAAAGTAGATTAGTGGTTGCCAGGGGCTGGTGGAGTGGGGAAAAGGGAGGAGGGTAGAGGATAGGGAGTGACTGCTAAAGAGTCTGGATTTCTTTATGGAGTGATGAAAATGTTCTGGAATTAGATAGTGGTGACAGTTACATAACCTTGTGAATATGCTAAACTCCACTGGATTGCATGCTTTAAAATGGTGACTCTATGGCATGTGAACTGTGTCCCAACTCCTAAAACAGCTCAGAAAACCTGTTAAAAATCGCCTAACAAATTAAAAATCATCTTGATATGGAAATACAGTCATCTAAAGTTGTGATTTTCTCTTTGAGGTCTTATTAAAAAATTGTTTATGACAACAAATAACCCTCCCAGGTTATAAAGGATACATTTTACAGAAATCATCTAGACCCTGTTAACCCACACACTAAGATAATTGCCTGAAATTCTGCCTTCAGTGTGGTCAGGGGTAGATTTCAGCATGTGTTGCATTTACAGGGCACTAGGAGGTAGATTGTAGTTTGCAATACTAATTGAAATAAGACACTGGATAACCCCTGAAGCTGGCACTATCACATACTTATTGTATATCATCTATTCTAAGATGTACATTTTTTTTCAAATGTTAACATCTTTGGGACGTATCTAACAATTGATGGCGTCTTGGATTTGATGAAAGATGGCAGTTTTGGATTGTGTGTGTTTGCTTTTAATACGTCTCTAGAGTGGTTAGCCATACAAGATTAACTTTGCTGTTCCCTAAAGGCCTATTTATATTAAAATATCACTGCCAGAGCACCCCCAGTGGTATGTTTATTTTGAGGCTTTGAAACCCAGTTGTTGACATATCTCCTAATTACATAAAAAATAGTTCTCAGAGGTTAAATGAAAGCTTCCCACACCCCCTCCCTATCTTTTTGTATTACAAGTACTAAGAATGATTTCCCTCCTTTGTTGCTTTATGAAATAGAAGGAGAAAGGCCTCTCAAGTTGTCCTGCCTTCTTTATTCCCTTCTGTCACGTTGGGCCATTTAAAGGAAGTGAAAACTTGAATTAATAGACATTTAAAAAATCCTATTTCTACATGTGATATTTGGATTTGAAACTTTGAGAATAAAGTCTTCAAAGTTTCTACAATTGACCATAATGTAATAGTTTTTTTAAAAGTTGCTGTAACATAACATACCATAACACCCTACCATAGAAGATAGTTCAACTTTTGCCCAAGTATCGTCTCTAAGGCCTTTGGATCCAGAAGGTTTGGGATTCCTGAGTGGCGATTGAGAGGATATTGTTAATCCGTAGTTTATGAAATGTTTGTTTTACCCCTAAACACAAAGAGAACCTGATAATTACAAATGGCGATACTTCTTAAAAATATAAACATGAGATGAAAATTCAGAGCATACTTAGCCTAAGAAGCAGTTGTCAAGGGGAGTAGAGAGGGAGGGGATATTTTCATTATTAGAACACTTGGTTCTGTGTGATAGTATCCATTTACAAAGGCAAAGCTTTGCTGGCGTTACCTTGAAACAAGTATATTAATCCTAACCATCTGTTTATATGTGTTATACAACAGGAATACCTAATTATTCCCATAGTGAAGAAAGGAATTTCTTTATGTATATATTAAAATGTATATTTATGCACATATATCTTCATGTATGCTTTCTATATAGCATAGATATGTATCTATGTATGCCATATAGCCATCAAATATCCTCTGGGGTCTTAGCTCAATGGTGATTTGTAATGCAGAGGGTGAATTTCTCATGCTCTTGGTTGAGGATTTGAAATTGGATAGTAAGTCCAAGTTATAAAGTGTAACGTGAGGGGAGAAGAAGCATTTATAAGAGTAATTACTGGGTGCTTTGAATACTCTTTTCAGTTTGGATTCTTGTTAAAAAATCTTTTGGGTGCTTGGATGAGCAAGGTACTGGACAATCTCTCCTCTCCCATTTTCCTTCCAACATTGTTCAAACCCCTCCTGGTGAAAGGGAAGTAGCTTTTAGAGAGAAGGGACAACCATAAAAGGTCAATAAACGCTCAGTTCTGTGTCTACCTAGCTACCTGCATAGGCATTGGAGCCAGTGATGGCACATCACTAATTGCAGGATATCTTATGAAAACTCATTTCAGACCCAAGACAAGGCAGTGTCCTTGCCTGATTTACCTCATTCTGTGTTCCATCATTACTCACCGAGTACAAATAAAGGCACAGGTTGTAGCCATTTGACAGATTGTTTTATTACATTGGGCAATACAGCCCATGTATTAGATAAGACCATGGACTATAGGATCAGATCATATGGGTTCATATTCTGATTCTCCTATTTCCTAGCTATGTGACTTTGGGAGAGTTATTTAACCTCTCGGTACCTTAGTATTCTTATCGGTAACACGTGGCTAGCAATAGCATGTGCCATATAGCAGTGTCGTCATAATGAAGTGAGTTTATATATGAAACCACTTAGAACATTACCAGCACACAGAGTAAATTGCTTCTTGATTTGCTATAGAAAATAGGACTTCTAATATAGACCTTATTGTTCAGAGAAGCACACAATGTGCAGAATAAAAATGGAAACCTTAGGAGTATTTTCTCACTCAAATTTTAAAAATATGACTTAAAAAATAATAAATTGTCTCTTTTTAAAAATGGGACTTTTAAAATCAGGCCTTGCCAAAAAATGTTTGTTAATTAACAAATTATGACTGCTCACTTTCCATTTCTAGAACTAAAATAGATTTCTGACCATGAATGCTTTGGTAATTTGAATTATTTGCTATCAAATAAAAGATAAGTAAGACTAAAGGTAATTTAGTTCAGAAGGAAGCATATGAGCTTGGGAGATATAAAGACCTGGTTGTAAAATTCAACTTCACCACGTATTGCTCTGTGATCCCAAACAAGCACTAAACTTCTCTGAGCCTCAGTTCCCAGATTGTAAAATAACACTAATAAGGCATTTGGTCTATCATAGTTCAAGGCAAAAGGTGGTGCTCAGAAAAAGGCTCCTATAATTCAGGAAATAGGAACCAATAACTAGTTCCTATTAACCATGCAAAAGATTTTGAAAAATCAACGAAGTCTTATGACAGTTCCAGTGGTGATGATCTTTTTTTTATTACTGAAGGAGAGTTCATATACAATATTATATTAACTTCAGGTGTACAATATAGTCATTTGGCAATTATGTGTGTTATGAAATGCTCATCGTGATAAGTGTAGTTACCTCTGTCACCATACAAAGTTAGTACAGTATTATTGACGATATTCCCTATACTGTACTTATTCTTAGACTTGCTTATTTTATAGTTGGAAGTTTGTACTTCTTTTTTTTTTTTAGTGTTTTTTTTTTATTATATTATGTTAGTCACCATACAGTACATCCCTGGTTTTTGATGTAAAGTTCGATGATTCATTAGTTGCGTATAACACCCAGCGCACCATGCAATACATGCCCTTCTTACTACCCATCACCGGTCTATCCCATTCCCCCACCCCCCCCGAAGCCCTCAGTTTGTTTCTCAGAGTCCATAGTCTCTCATGCTTCATTCCGCCTTCTGATTACCCCCTTTCTTTATCCCTTTCTTCCCCTACCGATCTTCCTAGTTCTTATGTTCCATAGATGAGAGAAATCAGATGATAATTGTCTTTCTCTGCTTGACTTATTTCACTTAGCATTATCTCCTCCAGTGCCGTCCATGTTGCAGCAAATGTTGAGAACTTGTTCTTTCTGATAGCTGAGTAATATTCCATTGTATATATGGACCACAACTTCTTAATCCAGTCATCTGTTGAAGGGCATCTCGGTTCCTTCCACGATTTAGCTATTGTGGACAATGCTGCTATGAACATTGGGGTGCATATGGCCCTTCTCTTCACTACGTCTGTATCTTTGGGGTAAATACCCAGTAGTGCAATGGCTGGGTCATAGGGTAGCTGTACTTCTTAATTCTCTTCACCTATTTCACCCACATCCCCACTCCTTCCCCTCTGACAACCACCAGTTTGTTCTCTGTATTTATGACTCTATTCCTGTTTTTATTTGTTTTTTAGATTCCACATATAAGTGAAAGCATCTGGTACTTGGCTTTTCCTGTCTGACTTATTTCACTTAGCATAATACTCTATAGGTCCATTCATGGTGTCACAAATGGCAAGATTCCTTTCTTTTTTATGGCTGAATAATATTCCGTGTGTGTGTATGTGTGTGTGTGTGTGTGTGTGTGTGTGTGTGTGTGTGTACACTGCATCTTCTTTATCCATTCATTTATTGATGGACACTTGAGTTGCTTCCATATCTTGGCTATTGTAAATAATACTGAAATAAGCATAAGGGTGCATGTATTTTTTTTGAATTTTTGGTTTTGTTTTCTTCAGGTAAATACCCCTCAGTGGATACTTACCCAGTAATTCCAGTGGTAGTGATCTTGATTTTACAATGCTCCTAGACATGCTGGTGTTTAACAATGATCATGGTACATCTGACTAAACCTGATGTACACAAGCTCCCGTGTAGAATATTGGCCTGAAAAGAGAGACAAAGTATATCACAAAGAAAATTGGTATATATTTTAGATGTAGACTAATAATGACCGCTAATTATATGAACTTGTGTAAGTTATTTAATTATTCTATACCTCATTCTTGATATGAGATGATTGGCCTAGATGACTTTTGAGAAATAAATGTCCACAAATTCAGGAATGATAGAATAAGCTTTAATACCTTAGAGATGGTTGAACGTTTATCAAATGAGAATATAAATATTACTGGAGTTTGCCATGATTTTTTTCAGAAAACTTGTGGGTATGGGGAAGGGAGGAGTGAAAATTAGATCTTAAAACTGAATCTAAACTGTGAAATAGTCAAACACTTAAAGGAATCATATGAATAAAGTTTTAAAAGCACTGATCTAACATTGAAATAACTACATGTGGAAAAACTTCTATTTTTATGTTATTTTTACTGTCATATTGCATTATCTTAAAATTAAATGTGATCACACTTAGGGTGATTACCTATATACATACCCATCCAATGCTAGATTTTCTCAGGAGAAAAAGTGAAGGTTCTTTCTTACAGGAAGAAAATCTGGCATAAGTTCCATGATGATTCCATTGGATGCTAGAACAATATCCATGTTGTAGCTAAATTATAGTCTTAAACCTTGTCTTGGCAAAGTTTGAGCAATATATGAAATGTCTTCTGGTGCATTTAAATTAGGGTAATTACCAAGCCTGTGTCTCCAGGTTCTACTCTGATGCTGAAAGAAGAATCAATTTGTCCTCAAAAAAAAAAAAAAAAAAAAAGCAAATAGGGAAAATAAGCCCCATTGGATAACCCCAAGCATTCCAGCAGTCTGCTCTGGGTCTGCATAGAGAAGCACTGCTAAAGAGCCCTTGTTTGTCACCATTAAAAGGTTCATCAAATTTGATGGAAAATTATATTTAAATGCTTCGAGTTGGCAGGTCCTTTTTCCTCACAGCTTTTAAAGTTACTTCTTTTGCCACTGATTGGTCCATCCACCTCATTTTCCTCCTAATATTTCACTAGCACCTCTGCCCCTGACAGTTATGAGGACCCAACGCCAGCCAGATATCAGCAGGCTTGCTTAGCCCGACAGCAGCTCTGGAAGGAGTCTGACCAGAGCAGGGTGCAGAGGCTTTGCGTGAATAATGCTGTATTCTTGTCAGTGGTTTGGGCCCCGGGAGGATGCTAACATGTTTCCATAGCAGATGGGTCAGCTCTTGCCTGCCATTCTGTCTTTTGAACTTCCTGTTCAAGGGTATGGTTTTCATCAACCTTGATGCTGTAGAGAACACCTTCTTTATAAGATTGGATATTTTTTTTTTAGCTAAAAGAAAATAACTGAATGTTTTTGGATATAAAAGTTTCTTCAGAAAAGATTAAAAGGGGGTGGAGTAAGGAGCCCAGATGTCCAAGTGAAAAGTTGTAACTGTGATAGAAGGTTTTTGGTGTGGCTTTTTTTGTTGTTGTTTTTTTGTTTTTGTAATGCCTGAAAATTAAGACTGAGGAAAACAACCTTTTCCAGGCTCAGATTTCATTAAATGCCATTAAGACATTAAACCTTTTGCTATAAAACTGCTTTGCCTTATTTTTTTTGTACACAATCCCTGAACATATATGTCATTTTGCCCTGCTCATGTCTACAAATCTTTTGGCAGGAAAAATAATGTCTTCACCTTTTCTTTTAAGCATCTTGATCTCATTTTCAGAGGGATGATCCAAGTGTGGTGTTCATAGGGTGAGCAGAATTGGGAATGCTTGGTATGCTAGCCTCATTCCTATGGTATTTACTGCTAGGGGCAAAACATGGCTCAGGTAAATTATAGGGACCGATCAACCTTATTAAACCCATAAAGTGAGCTTTATCCAAGCAGCGGAAAGTGAAGACATTTCAAAACTTGGTACATCTCCAGAGAGAAAAATAACATATTTCTGGGATGTCCATGTAGTAGAAACACGAGTGTGTCCTCCTTTAAGGAACTCTAATCTGTAAACATAGACACGGTAAAAGCATACAAAGTAGACAGTGATCATATATCCTTCTACATTTACATTCAGATTATTATTACTTGCCAAAGAGAATACACGGCAAACTGTTAAAGAGTCCCTAGAGACAGTTCCATGTATAAATGTTCAAGGAATGGCTGTATGATACAGTAAGAATGTGTAACACAAGCAGAAAGAAATGTCTGATGTTATTGTGGTTTTTGACAGCAGAAGTCCCTCTGAAATTTTAAGGCCAAATAAATCTGAGGGAAAATATAACCCCATTCATTAAAATATGATTCACGTGTAATTTTTGAAGCAAAGACAGACATCTCTCTCTCTACAGTGGTGCTCTGATGACCACCAGGAAACCCATCTCGATGCTGTGCCTGTCTGACTGGCCTGAGAGGGACCCATTGTGTATCTCTGACATGAAACCATCAAGGAAGGCAACGGTGGTCACCTCAGGGGTGGATTTTTGTTGCTCTTGTGTTTGAATATTCAGCAGAAGGGATGAGAAGCCTAAGTCCTGAGTAGGCACTCGTCGAGCATGTCCTGTGCCACAGCTCCTACACTAGGAGCACTCAGCTGCAAGCCAGTGATGGAGAGTAGCTGTGGTGGAGTTACTGCCAATCAGAGGGGAAGGAAGAGTTGGTAGCAAGAAGCAAAACCCACCGGAACTAGATCACGTGAAAAGGGGATTGATTATAAGGAAAGATGGGAAAGATGGAATCCGATTGCAGGAAGTACAGCCAAGTTAAGATGAGCTAAAGCATCTCTGAGTGTGCAGTCTTATCCAGACAGCCTTGCTCTGGCAGTCTCTTGTCTTGCTTCTCTGCACACCATCTTCCTGTCCTCTTCCTGACAAATCATTATCTTTCGCTCCGCTCTTGGTTTCTGCTTCTCTATAAGCTTAATCAATGCAGAGCCTTGATTTGCCATGTAGGACTCTCTGGCTGTGGTCTACACAGTCTTACAGTTTACTTCTCCATAGCTAACTAACTCAATTTTTGCATTCCAATATCAAATTCCCAAGAAAGAGACACTTACTAGCATGGCCTATCAACTTGTTGGCCTTCCAATATCAAATTCCCAAGAAAGAGACACTTACTAGCATGGCCTATCAACTTGTTGGCCTTGGATCCACCTTATGCCAAAAAATCACTGTGTATTGAGTAGCTTTCCTGAGCTGGGTTCTGGGCTAAACACTCTATAGGTCCGTCCTATCTCATGTAATTCTCAACCATTCCATCCGCAGCTTCTCATTTAGTCCTGCATAAATAGGTACCTCACGTGGTTCTTGGGGAAGCAAAATGAGATGGTGTATGACGACACAGTACATTTCACAGAATGTGGTCTTCATTAATAAGGGCTTCATTAACATTATCTAACAATCAAAGTGGTAGGAATGAATGAAGTCTTGCTGAATTAAAGCTCTGAGGACCTGGGCTCTTATTGTGATTTTTGCCAGCAACTAAGTCTCTAAACTCATCGGTTTCTACTTCATCAGAATATAAGAAATTATTAATTTTTTTAAGTATCATAGTGGTATTATGACTGTGGTTTTGAAAGTCCTTTTAAGGAAATGTATTGAAATATTTGTGGATAACATCATGATACCTGGAATTTACTTCAAAATAATGAGGGGGATTGGTTTGAGATGGAAAAGATTGGCCATGAGTTATAATTTTTGAAACCTTGTCAGAGATTTTATTATACTATTCTTTCTATTTTTATATAGGCTTGAGACTTTTTTAAAAAAGATTTTATTTATTTATTTGACAGAGAGAGAGGCAGCGAGAGAAGGAACACCAGCAGGGGGAGTGGGAGAGGGAGAAGCAGGCTTCCCGCTGAGCAGGGAGCCCGGAGGCAGGGCTCATCCCAGAATGCTGGGATCATGACCTGAGCTGAAGGCAGATGCTTAACGACTGAGCCACCCAGGCACCCCAGGACTTTTTTTTTTTTTTTTTTTACTTTTTTTAAGGTTTTTAACTTAAATACCAGTTAGTTAACATACAGTGTAATATTAGTTTCAGGTGTAAAATTTAGTGACTCAACACTTCCATATACCACCCCAGTGCTCATCAC
The DNA here is from genome assembly GCF_017311325.1 of Ursus maritimus. Taxonomy (NCBI): domain Eukaryota; kingdom Metazoa; phylum Chordata; class Mammalia; order Carnivora; family Ursidae; genus Ursus; species Ursus maritimus. Next base: position 41,893,921 of record NW_024426996.1, read on the forward strand.
AATAAGTACCCTCCTTAATCCCCATCACCTATTCACCCATCCCCCCACCCACCTCCCCTCTGGTAACCATCAGTCTGTTCTCTATAGTTAAGAGTCTTGGTTAAGTGTTTCTTGGTTTGCCTCTCTCTCTCTTTTCCCTGTGATCGTGTTTTGTTTCTTAAATTCCACATATGAGTGAAATCATATGGTATTTGTCTTTCTCTGACTGACTTATTTCGCTTAGCATTATACTCTCTAGTTCTATCCACGTCATTGCAAATGGCAAGATTTCATTCTTTTTTACGGCTGCATTATGTCCTATTGTATATATATATACCGCATCTTCTTTACCCATTCATCAGTCAGTGGACACTTGGGCTGTTTCCATAATTTGGCTATTGTAGGTAATGCTGCTATAAACATCAGGGTCCATGTCCCTTTGAATTTGCATTTTTGTATTCTTTGGGTAAATACCTAGTAGTGCAATTGCTGCGTCATAGGGTGGTTCTATTTTTAACTTTTTGAGGAGTCTCCATACTGTTTTTCAGAGTGGCTCCACCAGTCTGCATTCCCACCAAGAGTGTAAGAGTGTTCCCCTTTCTCCACATCCTCTCACCAACACCTGTTGTTGTTTGTGTTGTTGATTTTAGCCATTCTAACAGAAGTTTTCCATAATAAAGAAACAAGTAAATTGGAATAAGATCACAGAAGACTTCCCAACTCTGATTTTTTTTTATTCTGCCAATTTGAATAACATAACTCTTAGCCAGTGTTTACTCTGAAATATTTAGCTCATACAACTTGTCTTTGAGGTTTATGCAACTGATATTTTTTAATTATATATGTAATGTGAGATAACTAGAAATAATATTGACCTCCACCATCCCCTTCCCCAAATTCTCACTGTTCCTACACTAATCAGGTTATCTTTCCACACCTTTTTTCCTGTGGTCATATGAACATTTATGTACAACATAGGCTTTGATTTGTTTTTGTTTGGTTTGTTTTGTTTTGTTTTGTTTTACAAAATTTGGGCTACGTATTTATCACTTAATTACCATAACATATCAAGGACATCTCCCAATAAATAGGCATGGATCTAACTTGTTCTTAAAAATAGCTGCAAAATATTCCATTGTCTATGTATGAATGGGGATATAAGTTTGATTTCTTTTATAGTGGCTTTCACTATCATAGAAACTTCTCTTTCAGTGAACAGTTCAGAAGAGCAGTCAGGGTTGGACACCAGGCCCAGCATGTTAGGGACCCAGGCTTCTTCTGATTCATTGCTTTGCCATTCCTGGGGTGTTATCTTCATCCTTCTGCTTCAGGATGGCCCACGAGCACATCACATTCTAACCAGTTAGAAGGGGGACTAGGGCAGGGGAAGGTATGACCCTTCCCTTTAATGGCCACAGCCAGAAATTACAATCATTGCCTTTATTCTCCTATGTCACAGAATTCAGTCACATGGCCACAGCCATCTCTTATTGACAGATACTTAAGTTATTTTCATCTGTTTTCTTGCCATTACAGACAATGCTATAGTAACATGCTTGTACTTAGATGCTGTGTACTTGCACTGTTATTTCAATAGGATGGGTCCCCAAAATTGAAATTGCTATAAATCTGTGTTTTTATACATTATGAAATAAAACCCTTAAAGAAAATTTATAGTTCGATTCATATTTTAGTTGATAAAGATCTCTAACTCTTGATGGCATTGCCTCATACTGAGTAATCCTATTTTGACAATGTCACCAGATTTGTTCAGCCATGTTTTGACAATTATTTGAATATTTTATTGTTTCTTTATTTATAAATATTAATGAGCAATGAAAAAAATGAAAGTTTTGCCGTTAGTGAGATTGCTGCTACAATTTAATAGAATATGAAATCCTTGAGAACTGGGGATTTTGTCTTTTTTATTCTCTGCTTTATTCCTGGCATCTAAAAGAGTATGTGACATATAATAGGCTTTCAGTACATATTTGTTGAATGAATGAAAACAGTCAATGAATGAATTTTCATTGAGGCAAATTTGAAATGATTAGAAGCACTAAGAATAGTTAATTTTAGGCTCAATTAGATACTATCCTTAATTGATTACCCATGTGTTCATTTGTTAAAGAAAAGAAAAGAAAAGGAAAGGAAAGAAAAAAGATACAGAAAGTGCTAGAAAGATGATATTGAAGAAATGGTGGTTGAGAGAGCTCTAAGTTGTGGATTCACTGTGTCACTATAGTGTTTCAATGCTGAAAGAAATTCGTTGTATGTTGATAGGGATGTGGTCCACTATAAAATCTTCTGAAAAGAAAGGAAGGTAATTTAACTTTTTCATGACAAAATTTTAGAGAAGGTGAAGATTATTAGAGCTAGCATCACAAAATTCCCATCAGCAAGTCCTAAGTCTCAATATTAAAATTGTTCTTTTCTTAGTTATTTTGTTACTGTTTTGTCCTTGAAATTGTTTATCTTCACAAGGTCAGGCATCATGTCTGTTTGGCTTACTATGGTATCTTCATCTCCTAGCCCAGTGCCTGGCATATAGTTGGTGCCTAATAAATGTCAAATGAGTGCAAGAATGAACACCTAGGAATTTAACTTACAATATTATGTTTAATGTTTTTATGGTATCCTTTTGGTGGCAAGTGACAGAAACCCGACACAGACCCCCAACCAAAGAAACCCAACTCAGACCAACTACATGAAGAAGATGGTCTTATTAGGAGGAGACTCAGTCCAATCAAAGACTACAGAAGCCAGGGCAGCCTGAACACCTCAGGTGTTCCAAATCCAAACTCTGGTCTGGATTGCTGGCAGGAAATTCTCTTTCTCTCTCCCTCTCCATCTCTCTCTCATTCTTTGCTCTTTGTCTCTTCTTACATGAGGTTTTCTTTAAATATCTGAGTCCCTGGACTTACATCCTAGCAACTCACCCACCGGAGAAGAAATTTTGTCCCACGAGCTCCACTTTTAAAGTTGTTATGGGAGGGACACCTGGGTGGCTCAGTCAGATAAGTGTCTGACTCTTGATTTTGGCTCAGGTCACGATCGCAGGGTGGTGAGATCGAGCCCCACGTTGGGCTCTGAACTCAGTGGGGAGTCTGCTGGAGATTCTCTCTCTATTCCTCTTCCTCTGTCCTCCCACCCCTCCTCCCCCCCACTGCTTGCACACACATGCTCTTTTTCTCCCTAAAATAAATAAATAAATCTGTAAAAAAATAAATAAATAAAGTTGTTATGGGAGCACTTGGATTGGTCTGCCTGAGGTTTCATACCATTGAGGAAAACATTTATCACCAGAAGGAAGGGAGCCAGTGGTGTTAGGGAAGCATTGCACATTAAACAAAGATTTTTTTGTTTTGTTTTTTGTATTTTAAATAATTATTGCAAATTGTATTACTGTCTGGTGCTAAAAAATGTAGAAACAATTTTAACAGAATTAAGAACCTTATAATGTCTAAAATTTTGTTTAGTTTTATGAGAAGAGAATCAGCCTTTTAGAACATAACTCTTACTCTTAAGTTATATATTCATATATATACTTAATTTCCCTCTATATTTTTAAGAATAATTTTTTTACAAAAGCAGGGGATGCCTGTACATGTAATATAGTCATTGGAACAGTGATAAGGGCGTGGGCTTTGGAAATATTCTCCTTGGTTATACTTTTTACTCTATTATTAACTCGGAGCTAGAGATACACGTTGAGCCTCAGTTTTGTTTGTTTATTCTTCCTTTTAAATCAATTCTGTGGGTTTTTGTTGTTTGTTTTAAAATCTATACACCGATGGGATTCAAAACAATATTTACTTCACAGGATGATTGTGAAAATCAAGAAAGATAATGGATGTGAAAAAAATTGTTAATTACCGGGTAAAAACATGATTCCCCTTGTGTCATATATGCTTTTCACTATTTATTGGCAAAAATCTTTTATGTGAGTATTTTACTGGGATTCTTACAATGAATTTAATCTTCACCAAATAGATTTGCATATATAACTAGGAATTATCAATAGTTGTAGCTCCTTTTTAAGGTAATCTGAATCATGGTCACTGATATGTCAGTGACTTCTTTTTCATAAATTCTGCTATATTACTTAAAAGATTTTTAAACAATATAAAATTTTATCTGTACTCTTCTTCTTTCATCATTTCAGATACTAATCAGGATTCTTTTTGAGAATTAATTGACTTTTGTTTTTCATAATTAATTTAATTTCAAATTAGTAAAGCCTTTCTTAGTTTAATTGAATTTTTGCTTTTAGTGCCTTTGCTTTGTACAAATCATTCCATCTTTTTATTTTTACCTCATTTTAAGTAGCACATATTGAGCAACACATAAAATGTCAAAAATTCTGATTTAATTCATTTCAAAAGTAAACAACTGATAAAATCAACTCTAAGGAAATAAACAGTTTTTAGACATTTTAATAGTTTTATTTTTGTTTTTTTTTTTTGTGCATAGTCTTTGCTTATGCAGTCATTTGTAGCCATAAATGATTGGGTTATTTATTTTAATTAATGTCTACTAAGAAGTTTCTCTCCTTAGAAATAAGTCAGATGTCAACGTTAAACGCATGACCAAAAACACTCTTATTAGCTTAATCGTCAAAGTAAAAATACGACAGGATTTTTAAAAGGATTAAAAATAGTTAATTATACAGCTATAAAAACATTAATCTTGACCGACACAGAAAGATGTACATTTATATCGCTGAAGTAGAATGGAAAGTTGCAAAGCAAGTATGTCTAATATGTTTTTTAAAATATTTAAGTGTCAGGGAGAAAACTACCTCTAACAGTATCTACCAGCTATCCAACCATTTCATGGCATCTACCTTTGGATGATGGGATTAAAGGTGATTTTTACTTTCTAGAGGATTCCTTTCTGTATTGTATGGATTTTTATAATATCATGTTGCAATATTTTTATTTCCAGGGGAGGGGAAACTAACAAGCAAGCTTTTCCAATTTTGGAGAAAAGTTAGTTATAATAAAATGAATAAACTAGTTAGCATTTTTTTCACCACAGAGCTTTATCTTTAAAAGTAAAATAGTCACTTAGAAGGTAAAATTATATACCCATGACTTACTACTGCAATTTTGAAGCATAGCATTTGGGAAATTTCCCAGGAAATTTCATATATTGCTACTTCTGTTGAAGAAGCTTCTTTGCATTGCCTGTGGTGGGCTGATAGCTGCACTGAATTGCAATGAGCTATGAAAATATAGTAACTCCGTGTGAATTAGAAATTCAGTCTCCTCAATATCCTTCCCTTCAGAGTCACTGACTCAGTGTTAATGAGGATGCATACGTATTACTTATCTCAAGGTGTGAGATTAGCAGATGACTGCTGGGCAAATGAGTAAAGCTTTTGTGCACTGTGAAAGCAAGAATAAGCCAGCTATTTTAACCCAAGCCCAGGCATTCCCTTCGCTGGATTCCCTAGCGGATCCTTCAGCTGAATCTGAGCCTTAAAAATAAAGCCACTTTCTGTGCTTCTCTGTGCATACTGAGAATCTTGCCAAAGCCTTCTATGAGGTATCTGTGAATTTACCCTGGGAGAACACCACACAGTGTCCTTGGCTTCCTGTTCTAAATGATCCACTCCAATGACACACTGTAATACTACTCAAGGTAGGGAGAATGAGCTGCCAAAACCTATTTATCACTTTGCTGGCCTTGAACCGTGCACATCCGTCCAAAGTTGAACAAGGGTCATAGGAAGAGCTTTTCTTCTGTCCTGCCTTGCCAACACTAGTATCTTGTATAAAGATTAAAATAAATTGTCTAATGTTTCACTGCATTGGTTTTCCCACCCTACAAAGTGCCATTCTTTAAAGATGTGTAAGAGAGTGAATTTGGGGAAATAGATGCTAGCAGTTTCACAAACAAATATTGAACGTCCAAAACTAGGAGGCTTTGGTTAAATAGATGATGGTTATTCATAAAACGGAATATTATGCTACCACTAAAAATAATGTTGAAGAATATTTTTTTAAAGATTTTTTTTATTTATTTGAGAGAGAGAAAGGGAACATGAGTGGTGGGGAGGGATAGAGAGAGGGAGAAGCAGACTCCCTGCGGAGCAGGGAGCCTGATGTGGGGCTTAATCCCAGGACCCTGAGATCATGACCTGAGCTGAAGGCAGACACTTAACTGACTCAGCCACACAGGCACCCCAATGTTGAAGAACATTTAATAAAAATGCCAATATGTCCGAGATATTCCATTGTATGGATGTGTTTGACTAAATAACTAAAATAATATGTAGAATATTATTCCAGTTTTTTAAATTAAAAATATATACACAGGAAAAAATATAGAAAGATATACACCAATATACTTTCTGTAGTTACTGTTGAGTGAAGGGATTATGTTTGAATTTTCCTTTCCTTCTTCCTTTCCTTTCTTTTCTTTTCCTTCCCTTTTTCCTTTCCTTTACCTTTTCCTTTTCTTTCCTTCATTCTTTCCCTCCTTCTTTCTGTCTTACGTCAGTATTTAAATTTTCTACTGTTGAAATAAACTGTTTAAAATAAGTTAATTAGTGTTGATCCTTATCTAAAATAGAAAGTTTGCCAATTAACATGAAACAACGGGGACAGATTTTAGAGTGTTTTATTTCTGGCATTTAACTTTATATTTTAAAAAAGATAAGTTTAGAAACTGTGGAGGGGAGACAGGAGTGGTACAGGAACTCCATACTTTGTCTTTGATTTGCCTCTAACCCTAAAACTTCTCCAAAATAAAATGTATTCATTAAAATTTAAAAATCCCCTTTATACTTGCACTACTTGGCCATCTTTTATTTTCTCACCTTTACAGGTTATGTCGGTTAGCACATGTTACATTAATACTTGAGTTTTAACTAGCCATAGGGCAGTGTTTATGAGCAAGATTGTCCTGGCTGGAGTCTGGAAAGCAATGAGAGCTCACTGAGCCCTCTGAAGACTGGTAGACCTGGTACTGTGGATTTCTCCCTCTGACTGATTCCTCCTGGCCTCTTGAACCTCACACTCTGTCAACCTCCTCCCCATCCTTGTCATAGACCAAAGCAGACTCTTTACCCCCTGGATTAGCATATGAGGTGGTGATGACTCCTGTCCTTGGCCCCATCACTGTGGCTTTACTGAAAAATCAGTTCGGTGCACACGTGGGTTCCAAAAGGTTGCCACAGTGCCATTACAACTCCCTTTTTTGGTTATGATCCAGCCTCCAGAAAACCTTTATTGAAATGTAAGTATGGGGGTGCCTGGGTGGCACAGTCGTTAAGCATCTGCCTTCGGCTCAGGGCGTGACCCCAGCATTCTGGGATCGAGCCCCACATCAGGCTCCTCCGCTAGGAGCCTGCTTCTTCCTTTCCCACTCCCCTGCTTGTGTTCCCTCTCTCGCTGGCTGTCTCTGTCAAATAAATAAATAAAATCTTTAAGAAGAAAAAAAAAAGAAATGTAAGTATGAATAGTAACTGTATTTGACCAAAAGCAACGTGTGAGGTCAAGGATGAGTAAAGCGTGTTTGAGATGAGTATAAGAGCAAGAAAGCCAAGACACATAGGACTGAGATCTCCATCCCAATCCTGTATATCTTGCTCCATGTTCCCTGTAGCCTCATGCTACAGGGAGAAGGAAGAAGGAAACCAAGTGACATTGGTGTGGGGGATACCACTATCCTGTGCTTGGCTTGGAGTAGAAACCTGGTCATGGTTTTTACCTAAACAACCAGTAGTGATGACCTTACCAACTAACTGTAATTACTTCATCCCTTTCCCTTTCATCATTTCATAAACACACATTAGCTATCTACTCTGTGCCCAGCTCTGTGCTAGCTCTGGGGCTAACATGGTGAGAACAAACATTAATGACCCCTTTCCCCTATGAAGCTTACAGTCTAAGGGGGGAGAACTGGTCAAATAACCACACATGAAAATGCAAAGCTGCAGCTGTGACAAGTGATATGGAGGAGAGGTGCGTTTATTGGGGTCGGGGGGAGGGAGGGAGGTGAATCTAGGCAGTCAGGCAAGATAGCCACAAGGAGGTAACACTTCAGCTGAGATCTGAAGGATGAGTTGAGTGGGTGTGAGGCAGGGAGAGGGAAGGGTTTTCCAGCCAGAATGAACAGCATGTGCTGAAGCCCTACCTAATGTGGCTGTTTGGTAGGCGCTACGAGAGCCCTGAGAAAGGCCTTCAATTTTTCATATTCTGACTCCTGAACACCCCAAGGGACTCATTCAGGTGCGAGTGAATGTTCTTCTAAACCTATGATATTCATTTTTTTGTGTTTTGCTTCAGCTATAAAATTTGTTTTTACAGCTGCACTTTCTGGTACAGAATTTGAACACATGTCATAAAACAGCCGCAAGGAAAGAGCACACATACTGATTGTTCGGATTCTGATTGCTAAATGGCCGCTGTCACCCAGCAGTTATTTCGTCACCTTGATAACTATAAAATAAGCACCAAAGGTCAAGCCCTCAAATTTAGTCTGTCTTAATAACATGATTCTCATACACTTCTTAATTTTGCTTAACATCGTAGCTTTAATTTTAGGTCCAAGCTAAATTAGATTGAGCTTTGCCTGCAAGTTGTTTTCTTTGTAATTTTTTGATAAGGTAAAGAGTTTTGTCAAGCACTGTTTTTAATGCTTGAATTTAGAGAACTTCAAAGACAATTAGTCCTGGTCACAACATTCATCTGTGATTATTTTCATGGTGAAATGGTAGTATTAAATCTCCTGATGTTAAGGGAATGATTTTACTTCAAAGCACAGTTCCAGAATATTCTGTCTGGTCTTGCCACAAGTTCATGTTCCTTAAGGTTTTATTCTTCTAAGAGCTGTTCAATGAATACAGTAGGAAGAAAATGGATGAAAAACATATGGCATTCTTGTTCAAGGGCTTGGTTGGTCATTTTCTTTCTTTAAACCTTCAGTCAGTAACCTTATTCATTTCTCCAGTGTGTAGGATGGTACTGTGCCTGAGTTAAAACTTTTGAAAAATGACAAAACATACAGTATGGTAATGGAATGGCAACAAGAAGCGTTATGTGTATTTAATTTTTTGAGTTAGAAAGACACCAAACTCTGTCTTGATAAGATATGGTAACAGAAACCAAATGGAGAGAGAGGAAATTATTATAAAATAGCTTTTTAAGACAAAAAGAATTTGGAATAGAATGGTAATGTTTTTGAATAATGTTGGCCTAAAAGATAGTGTGACATAGTTCGAAGTATGCTATTATTAATATAAATGCAGAATAACACTTAATGTCTTTAAATGTGGCCAAGTGTAGTTGAAGAAAAATAATAAACTCTGTTAGATGACCCACAGTATTATTGATGGTTTGCTAGGACAGTTTCTCAGCAGGATTGCAAAGATTTTCCGTGCTTTCTCCACATATGACATCTGACTTATTCGTACTGTAAGTGTTCTTACAGTAGGAGTATTCATTTTCTTTCCAGACTTCCCTTTTGTAGTTAGACCCAAGTTTGTCTCTGTTATCCTTTTCCCCAGGTCACTTCCCTGATCTATATCCTTGAATTAATTTATATACAGTATAAATAATCCCAGCTCATTAGAGCCATATTGAATTTATTGTGCCAACTGGTATAAGCAACCTATGACCACCTCTGGTTATGTGCCTGTCATTTGTTTTCTTTTTGTTTATTTATTTGTTTTAAAGATTTTATTTATGAGAGAGAGAGAGAGAGTGCATGAGCTGGGGGAGGGGCAGAAGCAGACTCCTTGCTGAGCAGGGAGCCTGATGTGGGACTCGATCCCAGGATCCTGGAATCATGACCTGAGCAGAAGGCAGATGCTTAACTGACCGGGCCACCCAGGTGCCCCTGTCTTTTGTGTAATAATTATTTTACTGAGATGAGTGGCTGCTAGAAGTTTCTTGCCACTCTCAAGGTATCTGCTGCCATAACTAGGGTTCTCTTCTCTCCCTTTCTCTGTGTTTTTCTTTTTGCTCTCCCCCCCCTTTTTGCCTTTTATATCTATTGGGAAAACTAATTGGTTATTTTCTAAAAAAGAAACATGTTTACGTAAGTAAGCCTCTAGAAACACTCATCCTAGTGGAAAATTGTAGATGATGCCCAAGAATATATTAATAATATTCTAAATTATAATTTATTGAGCACTTTCTATGTGCCAGGCAATAAGTTAACTACTTTACATGATTATCTAGTTAAACCTATGAAATCAGTGCCTTTTTTGTGCCTACTTTTCAAACGAGGAAATTGAAGCTCAAGTAACTTAAGAAACTTGCCCAAAAGTTTGAAAGACACCAGGTTTGAAAAAAATTCAAACCTCATAGGGGCATATTTTAACCCTGTGGTTGTTTCTTTTCCACATGAATAATGTCACACTTCATTGCATTAAGATATCTTCTGAAAGTGAGCTTATTCAATAACAGAGTCCTCACCCCCAACCATTACACCCCGCTGTCTCATGTCTGCTTTCAAAGACTTCAGCGATCTAGGACTTTCTTTTGTTCTTTTTTTAATTATGTTAAGTTAGCCACCATACAGTACATCATTAGTTTTTGATGAAGTGTTCAATGATTCATTACTCAGGACTTTCTCCTGAATTATCCTCAGAATTTTCTGAGATTGGGATAGGAAGTAAACAGTGTTGCTTGTAGTTTTGAAGATGAGGCATAAATGGGCTCAATTATGTCTTTAGGATATCTGTCCAAGTAATAAATCCCTCCCTCCATTTATAATTTCTAAAAGTTCATTTGTATTACCAGGATATTGTTAGAAGTTTCTTTAATAACAGCTTTCCATTGCATTCAAATCTTTGATCAAAAACGGATGTGTTGGGAGCTATTGCCGAAAGAAGGTAAACTTGAGCTAACACTGATGTTTTATCTAAAGAACTTCTTAAGGAAGGAGGGAGAGGGAGGATGCGATTGCAATTTGCCTCAGAATTAGCCACAAATGGTAGAAGGTCCAGGATAGATTGCCGATGCCTTGAGCTTAGCTAAAATAAAATTTTGATAAGCAGAGAATTTGCCACAGGCGCCCTTGTCCAAGAACGACTTCTATTCATCTGGGGTGGTCATAGAGGTTAATTTAATCAAGTAAATCTAATTTTAGTGATTAAGGAAGTCATTTGGGATGAAGAGACCTTGAATAAATTCTGAGCACCTTCATCAAATAACAGCGAATCTTATTTAAGTTATGTAGTGGTCTCCCCTTGAGAGATAAGCGGTAATGTCCTAGAATGAGACAGACTTGGATTTGGAGCCTAACTTCCCTGTTGATCAGGTTTGAGACTTTGGGCAAATAATTTCACCTCTCTGAACTTTACTTTTTTTTTTTTTAATCTGTTAAAGGATAAGGATCATGAAGTGGATTTATGAACATGAGATCAGACCCCTCTCCTTTGTTTTGTTTGTTTGTTTGTTTGTTTCTTTATAAAATGGGAATTATTTTAAATGTATTGTACAGTACCTTTTCTCTAAGAAACTATGCCTCTCTTTCTAGCTCTGAAGAATCATTGCACTGGGGGAGAAATTGCATACAGAATAATTGCTCTGAGTTTTTGTTAAATTAGGGCTTCTAATACAAAGATTGATTTTGCAGTTTTATACTTTGAAAGTTGAAAGTCATAAAATCAGTATTTATAAATAAGTTATGAGTAAAGTCTAACAAAAACATTATTCCAAATACTATTTCCAGTTGTCTAGAAGATGAAATTTCTGAATTAATTCTCACTGTCTTATTAAGAAGTATGTGTTAAGCTCCTATGATTATATGCAGGACTTTGTCTTACGTCTTTTAAGTGTGAACATGTATTTTTATAAACGAAGCTTCCATTTTGTCATCTCAATGTGTAAAGCACTCGGAATACTACTAGATGAATGGTTCGTTTTGGTAGGCCAAACTCCTTGCACATTTGTAATGGTGTTTTCATATCACCACGCGTCTGTTATATGATGTGTGTTCCATGTGATGATTAGCAGTCTTGTTACTCAAGAGACTAAGTTCCCGGAGTGTACTCAAAAACCAGGTTTCCTTGTGTCTAATCATACATCTCCTCTCGCTTGAAACGAGAATACTTTCTTTTACTGTGTGTCCCAGTTGAATCATCATTTTTTCCCTGCTATTACATTTATATCGTGGTAGGAGAAAAGCTGATATATTTTAATAAGTTTTTTAAAACATAGGTAGAGGGGCACGTGGGTGGTTCACTTGGTTAAGCATCTGCCTTTGGCTCAGGTCATGATCTCAGGGTCCTGGGATCGAATCCCGTATCAAGCTCCCTGCTTAGCGGGGAGTCTGCTTCTCCCTCTCTCTCTACCTCTCCCCCCAACTCATGTGCTCTCTCTCTCTCTCTCCCCACCCCCGTCTCTCAAATAAATAAATAAAATCTTAAAAAAAAATAGGTAGGAAGAGCTCTTGATTTTGGGTATCAATCGGAATACCCTTCTTCCTCTTCCTCAGTTCCCCAACTGATTAGAAATTATATTTTTGCTACTAGATATACATGTTATAATACACAAAAAATACCTACCATTCCTTGTATGGTTCTCTGATAACTAGGATTTGAGTTGAAAGAGAAATGCAGAGGAAAATTTCCAAATCAGCTACTGTGTACAATAGAACTAAGTGGGCTGATAGAAGCCAAGATAATTCTTCCATGAGAGAGAACTACTCCTGCTACTACTACTACTACCATCATTATTATGTCATGTGTCATATCTTATAATTACAATAATAATATGTATTTTTTAAGTCTCCTAATAGCAAACGTCCCTGGACTAAAGGCTTATGCCACATCTGGATGTAATAACATCAGGCCAGCTGGCTCTGTCACCCATCTGTCCCACTGTGGGTTTGGCAAAAGTGACTGATGGTTTCTCTTGTATCCTTGTCTACTAGTATCGCATTTCCTTTCTGAGTGTAGAGGAAGGACTGAGTAAAGCAATCAGATTTGCATAATGGAAATAGGAGGCCATATTGCCTTTATGAGAATTTTGTGTGACACACCTCCCCAGGGAAGAAGTCCTTAAAAACTACCATCTGATCTCCCAGCCCCGAAGCACTTCACACATAGAGGTTATTTTCCAAATGAATAAATAACACAACCCCAGTGAGCAGAAGCCTGCCCTAAAGGAGCCCACAATGTAAAGACAACAGAAGGCAGAACCACGGGCTCTCATCCACATCCCATCATCCTCTTAACAGCCTCACTGATGTGTATTTCCCATTCCTCATTTGCGCCTAAAATGCCTTCTATTCTATAAAGTAGAAGGTTCCTAAGACAGGAGCGGACTGGTATTCCTAGTGGTTTAGAGCAGGGGCTCTGGAGACAGACAACCTGGGTCCAAATCCCAGCTCTCCCACATACCAGAAGTCTAACCTTGGACAAGTCATTCCATGTATCGTCGTGAGAACTTGCTCAGAAAACAAGCGGAAAACACTTAGAAACGGGCAGAGAGTAGGAGCTCAATAAATATTAGCCATCAGTACTGGCAGTGCCAAAGTGTGGGAGTTGACCTTTGTGTTTTCCTCACTGGTGGATGTTCAGAAGTCAAGAAAGGCCGAATGTTTTATAAGCTTTTAGCACATTTAAAATAGAGAAGTGTCAAAACAGTCCTATAAAAATGATGGCATGTTTTAAATATTGATATTTCTATTATATTTTATTAGGAAACAGTTAATGTTTTTAACCCAAAATATAATGCAGTGTATTTTTGCTACTCCCAAAATCATTACAGGATAAATTCTGAATTCATAGTTTACTCTAGGTGTTATGACCCAATAAGGCAGCAATTCTTGAACTTTATGGTCTTTCAGGACCTTTTTACATTCTTATAAATAATTCAGAAACCCCAAAGAGCTTTGTTTATATAAGTTTTATCTGTTAGAAATTAAACTGGACAATAATAAACCCATTACCTGTTAACACATAACATATCTTTATAAAAATAACTATATTTTCAATAACAAATTGTATATAAATAATGAATGGCATTATTTTAAATTTTTACAGATTTATTTTGATGTCTTGCTCAATAAAAAGCAAGTCGGTTCTCCTATCTCCTTTCATGTTCATTCTGTTGCATTATCACATCAGGTAGCCACTGTGCGCTCATAAGACAATGAAAATGAAAAAGATAAATTACGTATCATGCCACATATCCACATTTTGAGGCCCTTCATAGCTCAGAGGCTGCACCAAATGGCCCTCCAAGTAGCCCTGCGACAGCTTTGGATAATACAGAGCACAGTAATTTTTTCACAGAGGAAGTGAAATTACCTGGGCTTCTATTTCCTTATACTCTGACCTAACTCTACAACATTTTTTTTTAATTTAAAAAATTTGTTCTTCATTAATTCACTGAACAGGGCATATTGTCTTGGTCTAAGTATTATGGGGGGAAATGGGGCTCATTTTTTTAAAGATCTTATTTATTTGAGAGTGGGAGAGAGTGAGAGCGGGAGGGGCAGAGGGAGAGGGAGAACACCCCGCTGAGCAGGGAGCCCTACATGGGGCTCGATCCCAGGACCCTGAGATCATGACCTGAGCCGAAGGCAGATGCCTAACCTACTGAGCCACCCAGACGCCCCAGAAACTCATTTGAAATAATTATTTTTCTGGACCTCAGTGTCCCCATTTGTAAACAAAAGAGAAAATTGGGCTAAGTGAGCCCAAGAATCCTTTTGGTGTGATGTTCTGTTTTTCTCACTTAAAGTAAAAAAGATTTTCATTAAAGTGGAAGAAAGAGCTTGCTTTATGTGTCTCGTTACTATAGACCTAGGGATTTCTTACTGCATACAATTTCAGCTTACCAAATTGCAAGGAGCAATAAGTTTGTTCTGAGAATTCCTGCAGTGATCACACTCAGTCCTCTGCCATGTCAAGGAGTCTTGAACTGAGTTACATTGCACTGAATTGGTTTTTTGAAACTCGGCTATATGGAAGAAGGGGCTTGCGGATTACACCCTCCTAGCCCATCAGGAAAAAGAAAGCAAGATTTTACCAAAAGGCATTTGCAAACTGGAGGTGAGCAAACGGGGCTCTGCTTGGTTTATAAGTTAGTGTGTAAGTGATCAGGCAGGCTCTGAAGTCTGACACAACCAGGACCCACATGAACTCCCACTCAGCCACTTGGTACTCACAGGACCTCTGAGAGTTCCCATCTCTGAGCCTCCGTTTCCTCATCTCTAAAATGCCTACTTCATGTGATTGCCGTGAAGATTGGACGAGAGAAGACACTGTTGTGCTAGGCCCATGGTTGTTCCAAATGGTGGCTCTGTTCTTTACTGGGTTTCTTCATCTGTAGAATGGAGCTGATGACACCTTCCTTTCACAGTTGTGGGAGGATTTAACCAGCACAAGGCCTAGCATATACTAAGAGTTCAATTGATAATAATAATACATAATTTATTATTATGTAATAGTATATAAATTGTATAATGGATTTTATATTATATAATTAAAATTACATAAATTGTATTAGAATTCCTATAATTTCTATAATACATAATTATATATTATTATTACTCTATTTATACAAGTATTCTGAAACATCTGTTATACTATCGTGTACTGTACAAAAGACATTTTATTTACCAGTTTGTGTGTGTGTGTGTTTGGGCAGGTGAATCCCCAAACTGGTGGTAGATGAGATTCCAGACATGGGCTAAGAGAAGGTAAAGCTATAATATAGGTCCCAGGGTGGTCTAGTGGACTCTCAAGGCTGGACAGTCCCCTCCAAGTATCTGTTGCTGCTCAGCTGCATTTTCCTGCAGGGAGCTGAGGCTGGTCAT
The DNA here is from genome assembly GCF_017311325.1 of Ursus maritimus. NCBI lineage: Eukaryota > Metazoa > Chordata > Mammalia > Carnivora > Ursidae > Ursus > Ursus maritimus. Next base: position 41,909,689 of record NW_024426996.1, read on the forward strand.
GGATTGACTGTTTGGTTTCCTTGAGAAAAAGGAACATCTGTCTTCTCCCTTGTGTGCCCCACCCCCACCCGCTGCCTTCCTGTCTGCGGCTATCTACTAGGCACTACTTCCCCCCACTCTTTCTCCACTCACCTCCCACTCACCTCCAGAAGTACCTCAAGTCTTCATTCTGCTCCATCTGCCTACCAAGTGAATGCTCAACAAGATTACCTAGAAATTCTTTATAGTGGCAAATATTTTGCAGTTGTTACCATGTGAATAATTTATTCAACAGTAGGTGAATGACATGTAAAGACATTGGGACGACATTTTGCCAAAGGAGTATATCCTTTACTCTGTTCTGGAAATGTTAAAACAAATTAACAAAAAAAGACCCACCAATTCAATTGATTGAACAAAATCTTCCTCAGGATTGCTTAGGGAGTTCTGTTTTCATCCAATAAACTATGTATTTCTATGGTAACAATCTGGAAACTGGTGTCCTTCGTTCTAGGAAATGTTCTTATATTATTGCTTTGATACTTGGCACATGTTTTGGGGGGGACCTCTTAACTGTTCACGTATTGAACCTGAAATGATTCTCTAAGGATTTTTTTCTTTGCTATTTTCCACTTCATTTCCCTTTTTTTTCTAGGTGTAAGATTACTTCAACTTTATCTTTCAACACTTCTTTTGGTTTTTCAAATTATTTCTGTTATCATTTTGAACTTAGGAGAGCTCTTTCTTATTCTCTGAATGTTTTAAGGCATCCTGTTCTTATTACATTGATTCAATTCTCTCTCTGAAGGTAATTCTTACCATTTTGGTAATCCCCTGCACCATTTGTATATCCTCTGAATTTCTTGATTCTGTTTTTTTGATCTCTGTTTTTATGTTGGAGGCTTGTCTTAGGTGTCTGGTGACCTTATCCATCTTTAAGAGTGACGCACTAGATGGATCTGTGCATGGGTGGGACTGCTCGTCGTACCCGGTGGGCCTCACCACGTAGCAAACAAGCCCCTCCACCTAAATACCAGTATCTGTGGGCCTTTTCTCTCGGGTTGGTCCGTTTCTCCAGAGAGGACTCTGCCAGCCCAAGACTTCTTAGGTCTGTAGTCTAAGACCTACTTTTTTGTATTTATAATGTTTTTTTTTTTTACCAAGAGCAATCCAGGTATGTTTAATCATGTTATTGCTGTTGCAGGTGTCTTGAGGGATTATTTATACTCACCACTAACTTGAAATACAGCACTTTGGGACCTAACACCAGATCTTACTATTTTATATGACAATAAAAAAACACATCTATCACAATTTTTGTCCATTTGGGGAATTGTATTTCAATATAATTAGTTTTCTTAGCAATCTTATGTATTTTATTTTGTGCATTCAAAAACATCATTCTGCAAATGGTTCCATAGGCTTCCCCAGACTGCCGGAGGTGCCTGTGGCACACAGACACACCCAGAATGGTCGAGAATTCCCTTGTAGCAGAAAGAAAGAAAAAGAAAAGAAAAGAAAAGAAAAGAAAAGAAAAGAAAAGAAAAGAAAAGAAAAGAAAAAAAAAAAAAAAAAAAAAAGAGAAAAGAAAAGAAAAGAAAAGAAAAGAAAAGAAAAGAAAAAAGAAAAGAAAATAGAAAAGAAAAGAAAAGAAAAGAAAAGAAAAGAAAAGAAAAGAAAAGAAAAGAAAAGAAAAGAAAAGAAAAGAAAAGAAAAGAAAAGAAAAGAAAAGAAAAGAAAAGAAAAGAAAAGAAAAGAAAAGAAAAGAAAAGAAAAGAAAAGAAAAGAAAAGAAAAGAAAAGAAAAGAAAAGAAAAGAAAAGAAAAGAAAAGAAAAGAAAAGAAAAGAAAAGAAAAGAAAAGAAAAGAAACCGGATTTTCTTTCAGTTGCCTTTCCGAAGATTTCAGCCTCACTGCTAGCATTCCCAGAGCTGCTGAGAGAAAGAGGGGTGAGCTGAGTATCACCTTTCAGTGAGAGCCTCACCCTTTGCTATTTTTGGTGTCCCGGGTTTTGGGGGTTCTCCATTTCATTTTATCCAAGATTAAGCTCCTTCTCCTTGGAGGCAAGGGAGAGATCCATCACCTCGCTGGGGTTGATCTGTGGAAGATAGCTGATAGTCTTAACTTTCAGACACTTAACCTCCACTACCACTTACCTCCACTCTACACTTGCAGCAGCTCCTGGTACCCCAACTCCAGAGTGTTTCTGAGGTGTTGTGGCCGAATGGCACGTTACTCAAAGGTCTTCTCACCATGTGCTTTTTGATCTTGCATCAGGTTCATCTCCTGTCCTATTTTCTTGTCCTGGTGGGTTAGTACCTTCTTTAGTGGTTTCCTGTCAGTTTTGGAAGCTCATGGCACAGGCCAATATAAACTTGTATATTCAATCTTCCACATTTAACTGAAAGTTCTCAACAGTTGTTTCTTAAGCAACTGATAAAGAGTGCAGACTCAGAGATCCGAGCCGAAGGATTCGTGAAGGGCAGCGTGTGAGGGGCAATCTTGTGTTCCTTTTTGACAATAGTTTTGAACTTGGACTGCAAATTGGAATCACCTGAGGAATTTTTAAACTCTTGGTGCCTGATCCCACCTTGAGAGATTCTAATGTAAGCCTAGGGCACGGCCTGGGAATAACAATTTTTAAAACTCTCCAGGTGACGGTAATGTGCAGCCAGTCCACCGTTAATACAGGCTTTGGTCCTGAAATCCTGCATATATTTAAAAAAGCCATTTTCCCTGGGACATTATGTGTATTTGAACTGAAGACACAGCTCTCTATGTGGTTGTCTGACTGACTCGAATATTAAAAACATACATTATTTTTGCTTTACTAAATGTAAGGGCAATTCATATCTTTTCTTAAGATAAATGAATCTCCTCTACCCTCCAAAATTATGTGAAAACATACTAATAAAGATTACTTATAAACGAAATAAGTCTCTATTATTTAAATAATCTATTTAATAGCATGGAATACTAAAACTACTCTGTCTTAGCATTATTTAAAGTAAACTTAAGATTAATCATATTTGTAACTAGATTTGTAGTTAACTAAGCTAGTGATAAATTCAACTGCCCGTTGAAGAGTCAGATTATGTGTGATCGCATTAGTGACACTGGGCAGTTAGGTGCTGAGGGTGGGGAAGAGAAGCCCTTTGCTTGAATTTCAGAGATGGCTTGTAGGGAGCGCTGAGTACATCTCGACCCGCTAAGCTGCCTCCACTCTGCACGCTGGGCTCAAGTTCCTGCTAGTCTCTGCACTGCCACTCAGCTGCTGTTTATTAGTGTTGATGACTTTCTGGCTGCAAACACAACACAAGGTATATATGATGTCATTTTTATGCTCTACCACATTGGGAAACTAACGAGAGGCCTCAAGTACGTCCCTCTCAGCCTTGAATGGCCCATGCCTTGTTCCTGCTTTAACAAGCTTTAATTCTGCTTTAATTCCTCTTCCCCTTTCTTCACTGTGTTCCAATAAATGCAAGGATCTAGAACTAAAGGAGACAGAGGGATGTATAGAAACGTTAATTATTAGTGGCTAACGAGAGTTCTTTACTAGAGCAGCTGAACAATTAGAAACACAGTGTATTATGGAAGATCGTCTCTCTTGGAGGGAGTCATGATAGTTCACACTACTTGGGAGTGTTCAAATTGCATTTCATGTGTGATTGTGCAGTTTAACTGAATAATATTTAGAAAAAAGTATTAAATATCAGCCTCTGCGTTGTGGATAAAACAGAATCAGCACTTTTCTATAAAATCTGCTCTTTTTCCTTTGCTTAAGTCCAAAGCTGTCATTCTCTGAGGGCCAAAAAATACATTTCACGTTAACATTTTAGAGATGTCGATGGGGTCCATTCTAAACTGTGGCTGAGGCTGAATGCTCAGGATTTGCCATAAGAATGGACATCCCCTGGGTCCTCACCTGAGGTCATTAAATTGATTTAGTCTAGGCCCACTGGTTGTATTTTAATGCAGCTTAGCTGTAAAAATACAAGGCCCCTTTGTGTAAGACAGGCAGTGCATTGTTATTTTTCTAGGCCTGTCAATGTAAAAAATGTGTCTGTTTGCCTTCCCTTATGACCTGAAGAAAAAAATTTTTTTAGCTATATTACAGAGTAGCAGGACACCCTGGAAATGTTGGTTTTGGAAGGTACCTTGAAGAATAACATAAAAAATCTGGCAACATAATTTGATAAAGGTGCCAGGGATACACATGTTCATTTGGGGGTACTTCATTACCCTTTCTTTTTAGTTAAGTACCAGGACTAGGAGTGAACCACATTAAGAGTCTCTAAGAGGCTGGTGGTTCTTCTGATGGTGGTCTGCTCTGGCTGGATAAGTTATTTTCACCATAGCCAGCCAAGCAAAGGGGCACATGCTCCGATATCCAGAACCCTAGGAAACCACGCTAAATATACTGTGCCCAACATTTACCCAAAATAAAGCAGATGGCATTCGACTTGCTGAGGCATTTGGCATACTTTGTTGTGGATTGTTGCAGGACGCATGTGTCTGTCAGAAGATTCTGTTGAGTCCTGGTGTTTTCTTTTTCCTCCCCCCCCCCCCGCCGCCTTTTGCTTCTTGGCACGGAGACATCGGTAGCCATTTCTTTAGATAGGTCTTCTTGTGGGTTCTTCTAGGGTGGTTCTGTTTTATCCTAGTAGGTATTGAGTTGAATACCTTACAGGAAATTGCCACCCGGTTTCATATGTGGTTTTGTAACAGGCGTATTTTTAGGCTACTTTCCAAACCTCTGGGACTCCCAGCTATTCTTTCCCAAGGGTCAGTCTCCAGCTGTGGATGTTTCAATGCTACAAGTGACCCAGTGGAGAGAGGCCTTGTCACTTTTCTGTCAATCACCATGCCATGGTGTGGCCTCTGAGGTGCTATTATTCAGAGTGTCATTGATCCCAGTCCACTGCCACAGGCTCTGGATTTTGCAGGCATCAATTAGAATCTGAACTCTGCCACATCCTGCTGTGTGACCACCAGCAAGCTACTTGACATCTCGGACCATCAGCTTCCTGATATGTAAAATGGAGGTTAGCAGTAGACCTTCAAGGGTTCTTGAAGGTTCAAAGATTAATCTTTGAAAATCTTGCTTCAAAGATTAAATCCGATCATGAATGCAAAGTGCCTCATAGATGGTGAGTGTTCAATAAATAGGAGATACTGGGGCTCCTGGGTGGCTCAGTCAGTTAAGCGTCTGCCTTCGGCTCAGGTCATGATTCCAGGGTCCTGGGATTGAGCCCTGCATTGGGCTCTCCGCTTAGTGGGGAGCCTGCTTCTCCCTCTCCCTGCCACTCCCCTTGCTTGTGCTTTCTCTCTCTCTCAAATAAATGAAGAAAATCTTTAAAAAAAAATAAAAACAAATATGAGATCCCATAATTAGGTGTTATTGCTGCTATGACTCTGAATATCCTGACCTTAACCCATGCCCTATGCCCACGAACAGAAGCCCCTAAATTATCATCACTGCCACTTTTCTCCCCTTAGTCTGTTAGGTTTAACTTTTTAATGTTGGACTTAAACAAAAGGCCTCATTTTTGATGACCAAGCTGTTCCTTGTGATCCGTGACTCCACCTATCTCTGGCTTCTTACACCCTAAAAGGCTTTTGTTTCTTTGAAATAGCATTGGTTAAACGTCCTCTTGTTCTTTGCTACCCATTAGAGGCATTCCTGTATATTTTTCAGTTCAAGCTCAACAAATACTTACGAGGGAGCTTCCGTGTGACAGGCGCCACGCCAGGAGGTCAGGAGGCAGAACTGATGAAGGCATGATTCTTGCCCTCGAGGGGCCTCAAATTTAGTGGGTCAACAGACATGTAAAAAGTCAACTAAAATACAAAATGATTATTTGTCAGAACTTACAGTAGAGATGAAAAATAGGGTACCACAGAGCAGATGCTGCTGACTCAGCCCCAGGAAGGCCAGGGAGTCTTCGCCAAGGGGGAAGAGGGGGATGCCGGGTAGATAGCCGGCTGATTCCTCTCTGGGCAGGGGAACAGCAGAGGCAGAAGCCTGGCAGTGAGCAGTCGAATGGTACATTTAGGGGGAGTTTCAGGAGAACCATGTGACCAGAGCACATCCTGCCACAGCCCCATGTGGAGCACTGGGACTGAGACAAGAGCGTCTGCAGGTGTGGGGGAGGGCGAGACGACAAAGAGCTCTGTATCTCTTCCTGAAGAGTGTAGACCTGGTCCTAGAGATGGTGGTGGAGCCGGTGTGGGGTTTTCAGCAGTGAGCTCCCTGTTTTATTTGTCGTTCCAGTACTACTTGCATAGAGTAGAGTGCATGAGCCGGAGGTCCGTGGCCTCATGAATTTTGCATGTGTGTGCACCTGCAGGTCCACACAGCGGGTCCAGCAGCCGCCTCGGCCTCGCACGGCTTTCCCTCAGTCCTCCGAGAGGTAACCAGCATTCTGGCATCTTCCACCATACGTCAGTTTGGCTGCTGTTGAGCTTCGCATAGCTGGATTTGCACAGTACGCGCTCTCTTGTGTCTAGAGCCCCTCAGTCAGCACTGTGTGGGCGAGAGCCGTCCGTGCTGTTGCGTACAGCAGTTGTCTGTTCCCGTTTGAATGCTGTGTGGTGTTGCATGGTACGGAAATGCCTGTGCACTTATTTGTGACTACTGATTTTGTTCCTGAAAAAAATCACCTGAAAATGGACCAAGAATGAACTCCTTCTCCACTTTCATTTTGCCCTTTTTACAAAATGATCATTTACAAAAGTCTTAATTACCAGTTGGCCTTTAACTTGGGGCCGTCCCACTATCCCACCTGAAGGACCAAGGATCTGTCCGTAGCTGGAACAGTAAGACCTTGAACATCTCAAATGAGCATTGGCTCAAATGGGTTCTAGTTCATAATGCATGGTCTTTATTTTCTCTTTACTCTTTATTGCCTCCCATGACCTTCCACCTCATCAGTTAACAACTGATGATTGAGAACTTACTATGTACCAGCCATCAGTACACGTGGAGTTGTACGTGAAGTACACTAGAAGTTTCTAATGAGCGATCAGTTAAGATTCTACCCTAATCTGGAGGGTTGGAAAGCGCTTTCCTAAAGAAATGACAGTTGATCTGAGAACTGAAGGAAGAGTAGGAGTTAGCCAGGAGAAAGGAGGGGGAGCAGCATATGCAAAGACCCTAACATGGGAAGAAACTCTCAGAGTCCCAGAATCTAAAAGAAGGCTGGCGTACCTGGCATGAAGAGGGAAGGGGGAAAGGGCGACAGACTTGGAGCGGGAGATATATATAGTGACCCAATCCTGTGGGAGCTTGTGGTCCCTTAAGGATCTTGGATGTTATTATAAAGGCAATGTAAAGCCTTTGAAAGGTTTTAAGAAGGGCGGTGATATGAGCTCTGTTTTTGCATTTTTTAAATAATTAGATTCCTGGAACACTTTCATAAAAAGAAAGGGGGCCTACTGCCAAGTGTCTACCTGACTTATAGGTCCAGGCCCTATAGGACAATTAGTTGTAATGGAGGGACCAGTCACTGTTCTTTGATGGCCTCTTCCCATTTCCAACACATTTAGGTCTCTTCTGTATGTTTTTTTCTTCCTTGCATCCTAGACTTCCCGAACTGCCTTCCTTTGACCTAGATGTGAGGGGAAGTGCTCAGCAGCACTAATTTTAAACTCCTTACTTCTTCTTTCATTGACATCTTCTTTCAAAGGTGGCACTTCAGGATCTTAACTTTAGTGGGGAGAACACTTTGCTACATCACTAGTCCACCTCAGTGTCATTAGCTTTACTCCATATCTGGACTGAGGAACAGTTTAGTGATGTAAGCAATTGTATTCATCAGAGTCATTAACCCTTGCCACTGTAATTAAAAACAAACAAACCCGAAACACATTCCCATGACTTATTCATTAGGGGATGTAGTCAGTGGTATTGTAATAGCATCGTCTGGTGACGGGGTAGCTACAGGTCTGGTGAGCATACATACTATATGGAGTTGAATCACCGTGTTGTACACCTGAAGCCAATGTAACATTGTGTGTCAACTGTACTCAAATGAAACCAATTTTTAAAAAATAAAAAATGTAAAAACCCAAATCAGAGTGGCATAAGCTAAGTATTCATTTTCTCACTCAAGCCAGGCCCAGTATAGTGGTGGTCCCCCTCATCCAAGAAGAAACTCGGAGCCCTGGCTTCCTTCCCCTAGGTGATTCCCCGGAGTCTCAGACAGAGTCCTTAGCTTCCATCCACACTGCTGGGGAAAAGAGTGCTCCAGAAGATTGTGTGGGATGTGATGTTGCTAGTCCTGAAAGGGGCAACCATCTGTCTGCACACGTCCATTGGCCAGAGCATGGTCACAGGCCCCCAGAACCCAGCTAGCAGGAAGGGAGGCTGAGAAATGCCCCCGAGTGCCAGGAAGGCAAGATATAAGAAGTCAGCATCTAGCCAGTCTGCTACAGTGGTAGAAATTTTGCCACTTTTTGTAAATAACATTTATTCATCCTTTTAGTCGCCAAGTGTCATGAGTACTGCACTGTGCCAGGCTCTAGGAATACACTGGGGAGCAGGATGGCCGGTGGTTTCTGCTTCGTGGGGCTAGTGGTTTAACCAAGAGACAGACAGAAATAAAACAATCACACAAATGGGTATTTAATTATAACATTGTAATAAGGGCTGTGAAGGAAAATAGCCTGATGTTATGAGAGAGCACATACTGGAAGAGACGTGCCCTAGTCGAGGAGAGTTTGGAGAGGGCCCCTCCAAGGAGGAGGAAGTTAAGGGGCCACCTGGCAAATGACAGGAAGTGGAGAGAGAGGAAAAAATGGGCAGGTTTCAGAGGGAGCAGGAAGGGGCGCTGGCAGTTCCAGGAACTGAAGGAGGCATAGCTGAAGCCCAAAGAGAATGGAGAGATAGGAGCCAGATGATTCAGGTCCTTGTGGGCCATGAAAAGAAAACAGCTGGGGAAATAAAGCAGTAGGAAGCCATTGAAGGATTTTCAGCCTCGGAATAACATGATCATATCTGTGTTTTGTAAAACACCGGCCTCAATGTGGAGAATGGACTGGAGTGAGGCCAGAGATGGTGTTGGCAATCAGGAGCATTATCTGTGTGGTTTTTTCCTGGTTTCTGTTCTTCCTTCAAGCCTCCCACCACTGTATGTAAAACTATCAGGCTCCAATGGGAGGGCTGTAATTTTCAGTTCCAGACATGGAGATGTTATCTATATTATTGAAGTAGAATAATCTAATCCAATTCTGAGCTCTTTGTCATCTTGAAATATTCCTCATGGCCTCTAGTGTCTGCTCGATTCAGTTAATCATGTCAGCTATGTAGCCAGACTGTTGCCGGCGACGTTTGCCGCCACTTAATCTGGAGTTGGTAGAAAGCTGTGTGGGTGACTTCTCTGTCTGCCATTTTGAAAATATCTAAGCAACACATCATTTGTCCAGTGTTGTTGGGGAAAAGCTATCCCCCATAAGATCTTGCTTCTCTTAACTACTTGGAGTTGTTTTTAAGACTTTAAATTTTTTTCTGATTTCAAAAGTGAACATAGAAACATTGTTAAAGACAGAGCTTTAAAGGAAAAAATTCCCTTAACTCCACCATGTGACATTTTTACTTTTGAGTATCACATGATAGTATTTGTGGACTTGTGTGCATATATCAAAATATTTTGTTGGGTTTTTTTTTCTTTTTTCTTTTTTTTTTTTTAACCTCAAAACAGTATCTTCTGGTCTATAGCAGAAGTAAATAAATACTTGTTGGCTGAGTCAAAGAACAGATGAATGAGTACGTGTTAATTGAAGAAATTTTTTAAAAAGCTGAAAAACTACAAGAAAAAAATTAGAATGATCTAAAATAAACTCAACAACAACAACAAAAGAACCCATAATCCCTCCCCTGAAAGACAGATTTTGCTTTTGCATTTTTATGCCGTTTTAATGGACCATTTTGTATCCTGCTTTTCTAAAGAAACATTTTAATGGCCTTTCTCCTAAAATATTTTATATAATTTTCTGACATGAGGTAGAGCAGATTACCATTATCAGAAATGTGACAAAGATAAACTCAGACTCAGATTAGATGGCGGGGTGCAAGGGCACAGCCAGGAAAGGCCCCCTGATTCCAAATGACACATTCCTTCCACTCGCCGTGCCCTGTGCCTCTCTGTTTACTCTTGTATGTCATCCTGTCACTTGGGAACAAAATGAGGAGGGGGAGGTGGCTAATGGCAGTGACACGTAGTGGTTTAGAGTACCAGGAAGCCAGACTGCCTGGATTTCAACCCCAGCTTCCCTGTGGGAGCTTGCACAGGGTACTTCACCTCTGGACACCCACCACTTCCGGCTGTCCTGAGGATTGAAAAAGTGAACACAGGATATGAAGAGTGCATGGCACGTGTGTGGCAAGTGGTATATGCACCACGTGTTTGTTGTTATTGTTGCTGTTACTACTACCAACAATCTACATCCAGGTCACTGTACACTCCTCATGGTCCTCTACCTACATGGAGATTATGGGTGCAGCACCCTGAGGGCCTGGTCGGTTCAGCATCTGCCTTTCACTGAGGTCAGGATCCTGGGTTCCTGGGATTGAGCCCTGCCTTGGGCTCAGTGCTCAGCAGGGAGTCTGCTTCAACCTCTTCCTCTGCCCCTCCCGTGAGTCATGTGCCTGCTCTTTCTCTCTCTCTCTCTCTCTCTCTCTCTCTCACACACACACACAAATAAATAAATCTTAAAAAAAAAAAAAAGATTATGGGTGTGCCAGAGTTTCATGGCATAAGGTTTCTAATGGCAGTGCTGGGTAGATATTCATGAAAGCATGGATGTGTTTTTGCCCTTACTGGTAAATTCCAGATTCACAAAGGTTGAAATTTGTCACTTTCTGCGTGGAAATAAACATGTGAAGTCTCTTGGGCTAGATATACTAAACTGGGATAAAAGCAGGTACTCTTCCTTTGGGCTCATTCTTTGGGACTTTTTTTTTTTTTTTTAAGTAAGCTCTATGCCCAATGTGAGGCTTGAACTCACAACCCCAAGATCAGGAGTTGCATGCTCTACTGACTGAGCCAGCCAGGCGCCCCTTGGGACATGTAGTCTAATTCTTACTCAGCTGTTCATCTGGATCACTCTGCAAGCTCAAAGTAGTCCCCAAGATTGTTATGATGGCTTCCCTTTTTTTTTTAAGGTCAAGACAACACCACAAAGGTTAAAGTAAGCCACTAAGTTTTAATTAGACTATTTAATTGGAATAATTTCAAGCCACCTTGCCCCAAAAGCCCTGGGTCTTGTGCACTGGCTACCTGCCTGGCCCACATTCAGTAATCACCAGCCAGTGTGTATTCTTCCTTGAATGAGGCCATTCAGAGCAGGAGGCCTGTGAGGGCTGGACAGAATTGGACACCTGTAAAATAGTATCGGTTTAAACCCAGGAGGTTACCCACCTGAGATGCCCATTTCAGAGAAAATTTCAACCTCATTTCTCTGAGGAAACAAAATAGCAACAACATTCTATAACATCCTTGGGAAGAAATAAATGTCTCTCATGGCTTTTTTTGGATATCAACAACCTAAGTAGAATCCCAAAGTCTAAAGATGGGAGAAGGTTTTAGTCATTCTCAATTTCAAAATTGTCAGAAGGTGTAAAAGTCTGTCCCCTGGTGCGAGTGTGTGCATATGTATGCATGTGGGTGTGCATTGGGTGTGTGTGTGTGCATGTGAACAAATGAAGGGATAGGGTGCAGAACAGATGGTTAAGGGGTCAGGACGAAACATAACCTATAAGGAAAATGCTTGGAAGAGCATTGTGTTTTTACTCTTTTGAGAATAACAAGGAAGAGGTGTAGTGATACATTCATATTGGGTGGGTCTTACTTTGCAAAAAGCACTGAGTAATAAAATCCATGGGAGCAGGAAATTTGGCTTTTTAAAAGCTTCACTATCTTCAAGTCCTAGAACAATTCTTGAAATGCAGTAGGCATTCAACAAATATTTGCTGAATATGAAATATGAAAAGAAATAAAAACTTGGGGAATAATTACCATACACATCATTGCAGGCACCCATTACATTGGTGAAGCAGGAGTGTTGGGTACCATTAAAACCAGAACTTTCTAGTTCCTTTTAAAATGTTATTTTCCAGGGGCACAGTCGGTTAAACATCTGACTCTTAGTTTGGACTCAGGTCATGATCTCAGGGTCATGCGGTAGAGCCCCACACTCAGTGAGAAGTCTGCCTGAGATTTTCTCCTTCTCCTTCTCCCCCTCCCCACACTCATGCTCGCTCTCTCTCAAACAAATAAGCAAATCTTTAGAAGTATAATAAAATACTACTTTCCATTTTCTTATTTAATGATCTAGATATTACAAAAAAATTGTATGCTCTTTAAAAAATGATATATAATTTAATATCATCTTTGCCACGCTGACTCTATTATTATAAGTAATGAAAATTTGTTCTGAAAAGATTTTTCAGTATGTATTTTTCAACCTTGGAATAGAAGTAAGAACTGAGTTGAAAATCTGGAAAACTGGATTCTGGTGCCACTTCTACCCCCTTAGCTGTGTGACCTTGGATAGTTAAGTGACCTCTCTGATCTTTAGTTTTCTCTTCTTTAAAATGGAATAGTTAGCTCAATGATCTCTGGGAGACATGCCAGTTCTACAAAGCTATGATTTTTTTTAATCCATGGATAGTCAGTAAACATTTATATTTTAAGAAGTTAAAGTAAAACAATGAGGAAGTTAATCTCTGAAGAACATTTCAAAGCATATTAGTTTTTCTTAGTTGCTAGGAACTTAAGTTGAAATAACCAGAGACCATTTTTTATTTTACAAAATATATAAATAGTAGTTAAGTTTATTTGTTTACTCATTCAATAAGCATTTTGAATACCTGGCCTATATATGCCAGATATTATATGCAAGTGCACAAAGAAAATATCTTATTTGGCAGAATATAAGATATGTACATGTATATGATGCAATCTAATTTTACAAAGAAATTTTGGGGAAAATAAAATTTTTAGTATGTTTGATTATTCAGAGAGTGAACAAAGGTATTATTTTATTCATATATATATTTACATAATATATGAAATCATAAGTTCTAGATATATGGTAATACGTTACTAACCCTTGAAATTGTACTTTTAAAGCTCAATTACATATCTAATAAATATATTGGCCATGGAATGCTAGCATATAGCAGACAATAAAAGACAAACTGCACTGATAAATGAAGTGCCCGTACCATACTAACGGGTCTAGAAAAGCAAGTGTCACTACTACACCTCACTGAATACTAATAACTAAAAAGCCACACTGTAAAACAAGTACGAATGAACTCCAGGAGGCTGTGCGCAGGCAAAGCAACAATGTTAGTAAGATCTAGTACAGAGGAAACAGTAACATGCTGTAAATGTGCCCGAATGCTTCTCCAGGGAACCTGTTTGTGAAACTCACCACTCTGCTGTGATACATGGGCACACACTTTGCCACCGGGAGCTGGTGGCTGTTCTCCTGCCACTGTCCCCTGGCTTCGGATGGCACACTTAATAGTTGAATTTTCTACTGAGGTCGCTTTGCTCAGTTTTAGGAGCGTAGTTTCATACTAGGTGGCCTCTAAGTTAATGCAGCTGACTCCAGACCCAAGGCAGGTCTGCCTTTGTCGGGAGCGGAGATAGAAGTTGGTGTGGGGACGTAGCTGGATACAACTTATGGGCTGGCAAAAATGAAACAAAAACGTGGCCATAAGAAATATTCTTGCCTCCTAATGAACTCCCATCTAGGATGGGGTCAGAACTGTGAGCATATAATGTGAAAACTGCCCACTCTAACCCTGGCTACGCCAAGTCTCGGAGGGAGCTTTGTAATGTTCAAAAGGAGGAGGAGGAAAAGGGAGAAGGGGAAATGAAGTCGAAGGCCTACGAAATCACAGTTTTAGCAGGGAGGGTATTTTGAGCAAGGCTTCCCCTGAGGCTGGGCAATAGGACGGACACATGTGTGCCATGATGAGGGCCAAACCCGAACGGCTAAGCAGAAGCTACTTGGGGAAGAGCCTTGTGTGCCCTGCCAAGCAGAAGAGACTTCCGTGGGGAAACAGAGAAGCTGATGATGAACGTGATCACATTGGTTCTGGAAAAAATTCATGTTGGGAGGGGCGAGACTGGAAGCAAGGCCCGTCAGGAGGATACTGGCCTAGTGATAAACGAGCCGTGGCTGTGAGATGGAGAAAGGGCAACAGCTTCGAAAGGTGCTGGAGGGGAAAGTCAACGGGCTCTGCCATGAGTTGTAAAAAAAAGTTTCTGCATTAGACGCCTCAGTGTCAAGATTCCCAACTAGGTGTTAAGAAGGAAAGAAAACGTAAAGTAACCCAGTGTGAGAAGGAGATAGTGGCTAAGTGGCTTTGGAACGACTGTAGAACATTTATCTAACAGGAGTAATGGTATTATCTCCAAACTGGTCTTCCCGCTCCTACCTTTGCTCCTGCGTCATCTTTCCTTAGCACAGCAGCCAAAATTGCCTTTTAAAAACATAATTCAGACCATGTCATTCCTCTGCACAAAAGATCTTGTAGCAGCTTCTCACCTCACTAAGTAAAAGCCAGTCTCCGCATAGCCTACAGGCCCCATCTGCCATGTTCCCCATGACCTCACCTTCTAATCTTACCTTACTCACTTCATTTTAGCTACATAGACCTCCATACTGTCCCTCAAAAGGACCAGGACTGCTCCTGCCTCAGGGCCTTTGCACTTGATGTTGTTCTGGACTATGTTGAAGCCCAAAACAGGAACTGGGAACTTAGTAAGTGAAAGAATGGCTCTTTCCCTTACTTGTTCCAGGGCTCTGCTAGAATGTCTCCTGCCTTATTTAAAATTCAAATGCCCCTCTCCTAGTACTCACTATACCAAAATTTTCATATTTAAATCTTCAAGCTAAATAGCTTTCTGAAAGACAAAACCATATTTAGAATTACTACTCATTCATTCATTTATTCAATCAACAAATTTGTATTAAGGACCTACTAAGTGCAGAGCACTATTGTAAGCACTGGAGATGCAGCAGTGAACACAACAAATATCGATGCCCTGGTGGAGAAACACTCTAACTGGGGGAGACCGATAATGAACAAGTACGTGGAATATAACTACTGCATGGTACTTTCTATGTCACTTGCTCAACAAACCTGATATAGGACAGGAGGATAGGAGAAGGGACTCAAGTTCAGATTTAGCCGGAGAAGGTAGTGACAGGGATGAGAGTGCTTGCAAGAAGAGCTGCAATACTGCATGATGAGGCTTGGGCTGGAGAACGAAGAAAGCAAAGTCTTAGAAACTACAAACAAGTTTAAAGAAGAAAGAAAAATAAATCAGACTCCTTTGCCTACATGATTACACATTTTCATTTACTTGCTTCTAAAGACTCCTTTACGGTTCTTTCTTATTAATTTATTCAATTCAGAAAATATTTGTTGAGCGCTTATCACATGCTAGACACTGTCATAGTCTCCAGAGAAACCGTGTGAGGCACATTATAGAATTATAGAGTTGCAAAGGACCTTAGAAATAAGCCAGTCTAAAATCACTCTATTTTATAAATCACAAAACCAAGCCCCAGAAATGTGAAGTGTCTTGACAAGTATCACAAAACCAGTCAATGGCAAAGCTAGAATTCAAAACTGGGTCTTCAGAGTCAAAAGCAGTGCTCATTCTCCAGCATCATACTGTTCTCATTTCTTGGGGTCAAACTTCTTAAAGACCTAGACTTGTCATTTTATGATGACTGTGACTGGGCAAATGATATTTTTTATACATACTTTTCAGCCTGCTTTTCAGGAACGTCCATAAAAGTGCACAAGTATTCTAGAAATGAGGGACCTAATTATTGAATATATTAGTTAAGAATTGTGGTTCTAAGTAATAGAAAGCTACTCGAGCCAGCATACACGACATAAAGGGGAAGCCAGGAAGAATTTGTTGTACGTTGCTATAGTAACTGGTGTGGCTTGGCTTGTGTGTCTGTTCCCGACACCAACAGTAAGGTCAGGACAAACCTATATGGTGAAAACAAAGCTTGGCAAGGGATTATGGGGTAGGGATGGAGAGAGGAGTTCTCAGAAAAAAAGAAGAGTCCCTGTAAAGTGTATAGAACCCCCAAAAGATGTCTCTGTTGATTGGATCTTCCAGGAAGTAGGTGCTGAGACAGAGTTAGAAATGCAAGAGTCTTATGGGGTAGGGGGTAATAACTTTAAAAGATAAAGAGAGAAGGGAGCCAGAAGGAGCAGGAAAAGTCTTTGACTAGTATGTAGATCTGAAAACTGAAAGGAAAGAAGGGGAAGCAGGTCTAGGGAGGGAGAGCCCTCAAACCATGATGCAGGTCTGAG
The DNA here is from genome assembly GCF_017311325.1 of Ursus maritimus. Classification (NCBI taxonomy): domain Eukaryota; kingdom Metazoa; phylum Chordata; class Mammalia; order Carnivora; family Ursidae; genus Ursus; species Ursus maritimus. The sequence goes on from NW_024426996.1 coordinate 41,926,030, forward strand.
AAAGGTGAGACAAACCCAAGAGGAAGTTTGGGAGCAAAGATTGCCTTTCTAGAAGGAAATGGCAAGGCCCTAGATGATCATGCCTGCACCATCCTCAGTCATGGGCTGGTACTGCCCAAGAGGAATGTGCTTGGCCTTGGCTCAGACCAAGGAGGTCGCCAATGAGGTAACAGCTGAAGGCTGCCCATTAATTGTACTCCTTGTAGCTCAAAGGCCAGTTCCTCTTGAAGGGGGATCACAGCGGACTCCAGGGCAGCCGCAATGTCTGATATTAACTGTGACATGTTTTACTTACAAAATGCAGGAAGCATATAATCAGCATATCAATGTCAAAAAATAAGAGATTCCCATACTTTAAAAATATATTTGGGGAAATTTGCATTTTTTATTTATTTAATTTTGGGAGGTACAAAAAGCTGTTTTTATTAAAGCACAGGGACAGGACCCATGGGCAGAAATGCTGTTCTTTAAAGTTTTTATTTACAAAGGGTATGTTTTAAAAGGGGAATTTTTTAAAATTTAAATAATATGGAAGTGCACAAATGTACTCTCAGTTACCACTTCAAAAATCTGGCGTGTGTCCTAGCAAGTTTTTTTCTGCCTTATATATTTAGATATTTTGTATATACAAAAGTGGAACAATATTAAAAGTAATACTGTTTTACAGATTGCTTTCTTTATTCAACAAGATAATATCTCTAGTACACTTTCACATCTTTCCTCTGCCCTAACCCCTGTGTTTTGTTATAATTACCTAGAAATTTTCTTCCAGATAATTATTATTATTTTCCACTTTATATTTCTTTAGTGTAATTAATCTTTATTTACAAATGCATGAAATTTCACACAATATGGTCAACAATTATTTAGAGTTTAAGCACGACTGGTTTCTTTTCTCAACACTATTTCTTATATGCCAAGTCGCTCTAATTCATTTATATTTGTTAGTTGACAGCCACCTAAGATCTCCAGCCTAATCAGATGCTTTAATTTTCTGCCATCTGTTTTCAGCCTCTTTTTGGCTTGAAGCCACCACTTTTACTTCCCTCCTCACTGGTATGGGCTTCATCTGATTTCCCCACAGTGCCTTTCCTGGTTCCATCTGATCTGCTCTTGGCCTCAGCATCTTGAAGCAGAGCTTTACAGAGATGTTTTCCTAGCTTCCTTCCCTCTCAGCCCTTTTTCTTTAATAGGAAATCAGTTGATTAATTTATAATAAAATTGGGTTCCTGTTGATAGCTAAGCCCACTGCCATGGTCAGAAATGGTGAGATGATATTGATTTTCAGAGGTAGCGCCCATGGCCCCCTGATGAAGTCCAGGTGCTTTCTGGTTTCTCTGTCCAGAAGGACAGAATAAGTCCTAATACCTCCAGTTGTGAAGACTCAGCCTAACCTTGCTCTATGACAAACCAGAGATAGCATTTGGATAGCAATCATGTAGTCCTAAGAAGAGGCTGCAGGAAGCTGCTCTAAGAAAGATGGTCAGCTCAGAATGATTCTGGGGTCCCATTAGGTTCCTGTGTTTGGAAATCTAATACCCGCATAAATGGATGAAGTTAGGAAAAAATGGTAATATTCAGCTGAAAAAAAAATGGTTGGGAAAAAGTAAAGAGGAAACTACTTTGATTATGTTTTTTCCCCAAAAGAATATTTTGTCTTAAACTAGAACTTTTTTATATACTTTCCTGGGTACATTATTTTGTTTATTTATTGTGATATTTAGATCCTGCCTTAAAGTTCCAATCTCTAGGAAATTCAGTACATGCTGCCTTTTTTTTTCTGTTGGAATGAGAACAGCAAAGTACATAATGTGTTCAGCCAAGCTGAAAAGTTTCTTTGTTTTAATTGGATATCAGTACATAAGAAGATTAATAACAGACTTACTATGTCAACAAGATGTTTCTGGTTCCTCTTAACTATTTTTGTTCCAGTAGAAAGTCTATTGTTTGGAGGCCAACAAAATTCTCCTGAAAATTCTCCAGTGTTTTCCTTAAAATGTGACATTTCTTGAAAAGCATGATTAAGGTGAACATATTTGGAGAGACATTTCACTCCTTACTGATAAATACAATTTGAACAGTGTCCACTCTGCATGCTTAATTGTGGATAAGGCTTTCCTCTTTAATGAGAACTAGGTGGGAGCCAGCCTTCAAGATGGTGCCCAGTGATTCCCACTTCCTGGTATCCACACCCTTGTGTAGTGTTCTCCCACGCTGAAGAGGACAGACCTGTGTAGCTAATAGGATATTGTAGAAATGGCAGTGTGATTTCCGAGGCTAAGTCATAAAAAATATGACTTCCACCTTGCTCTCTGTCGGGGAAGAGGAAGCCAGCCATCATATCATGAGGACAGTCAGTCATGAGGTCCACATGGAGGGGATCAGAAACGTCTCCTGCCACGCTCAGCACCAATTTGCCAGCAGTGTGAACCTGCCGGGCCAGAACTCTCCGTCTAAGCCACTCCTGAATTTTTGACCCCCAAAAACTCTCCAGCTAAGCCACTCCTGAATTCTTGACCCCTAGAAACTGTGCAATAAAACATTTGTCATTATATAAGCCTCTCAATGTGAGGGAATTTATTAGTTAGAAATAGATAACTAACACAGACAATATCAAAATCCTGACATATGGAGTTGAGCCGTGGAAGTGTAGCCCCATGTTCTAAATCCATGTTTTAGCCTCACACGTGATTGTGAGTTCTATTATTCATAGCCTCATCTTCCTTTTCTAAAAACTGAATTTAAAAAATAACAGGATTCATCCATCCTTTTAGGATTTCCTACAGCTCCTGGGAATTCGTATCTATTATACCTGGGGGATATGAAACCAATGAAATCACATGAATTTCTCAGAAATGGTTTCTACTTCTTTGTGGCTTCAAGGCAGTGGTGTTCCTTTTGTTGGGCCAAGGGTAATATGGAACTTGTTACTGAATTTTATTATTTTATGGAACCTTTCGTATCATCTAGTCTAGTTGATCTCCCAAAACTTTTAGAAGTGGAATCCTTTTTATTCCACATGAATTTTCCATGGAGCCCTAATACCTGGAACAGAATTGATTAGTGTTTTATTAGTATATTTTATAATTTGAAACATGAATATATTACAAAAACTATCAGTAACAGCAATGAGGCCTTTAAGAATTCATAAGTTTAATATAAGCTTAATATGATGCTTGTAGTGAATTAAGGCATCTTGATAAATACAAAAATTATGGATTATAGATGACAGTTGCAGTCTTCTGTCAGCTTTGGCAGACAATTTACCTTGCTATCTTGTGTTAGTTATTACGTTAAAAGCTAAATTACACTATGATAACCAAAGAATCCTGAAAGTGCTGTGGCTTACTGTAACAGAAGCTTATTTCTCACTCTCATCAAAATCTGATGTGGTCAGGCACCTTCCTCTAATTAATGACTTAGGAACCCCAGTGCTGCCATCTTGAGGCTCTGCCAACTTATACCTGAAGCAGGCAAATGAGGTAGAAGGAGTGGGGAGCAAGGGAGACAGAAAGTGAAGAAGGAACACATACTCTTAACCATATTAGCTAAGAAATTACATAAATAACCTTCACTAATTTGGGGTCAGAATTAGTCATGTGGCCAACCTAACTCAAGGGAGGTTAGGAAATGTAGAAGAGCGTGTCAGTACTGTTGAAAAGCACCAATTTCTGCTAAATTTGCAAAATATTGCCAAAGCACTGCTTGCCTTGCAATACCTGAATACTCTTCAACTAAACATTAGGACTAACTCTGTTATCTGTGTGGCACATACTGGTGCTTTGGTGAACTCCAGTTAGTACATGTAAGTATGCATCTTGGTTTTTTCGGACTTATTTTTTTTATGACATAAATCAGATACTTATGGACTACTTGAAGACTGAGGCTTAGAAACGAGACTAATGGAACCAAGACAAGAAGTTGGTTTCTCAGTCTGTCTTGTGCTTTTTCCTCTGCTCTATCCCCATCAGCTCTCAAACACATTTATGCATTCAATGGCATCCTAAAATTAGTCATATATCTTGGCAGAAGCCAAGTTTGATTTGATTTATACAAATATGGAAATCATAAGAGTACGAGGCCTTGTGCAATGTATCTTACCCAAATTCTACAGAAATTACAAAGTCAAATGTTTGCAGGTACCAGACAGGTAATGAAGTGTGATAAGGAGAACTGAGTCATGCCATGGGGACTGGGCATTCCTGCTCAGCTCTAACTGATAGTGTCCATGTGGAAGTCAGAGCCCAGTGTTCTCAGATCCTGGCCTTGGCGGGGGAGGGGGGGGTCTTTGCTGTTGTTTGGTGGTGGTGGTGTTGTTGGAGAAACCTTATACTACCTACATAGAAATAAATGTCTCTAATATCAGGTTGTTGAAACCAAAGCAGTGATTTTGTGCACTTGCAAATTTGGGTTGGGGAACTGATGGCCATTCTACTGCCATGGCATATTAGAGAACCAGAGAAAATCTTTTAACAGTCCAACCAAGACCAGCTTAGTAAAGCATGTCAAGGTTATCAATTACCAAAGGGCCTAGAAGTCATCAGAAGTACTACACGGCTCTGCTGGGAAAAGTGTGCCCTTAATTAGACCTATGAGACCAGGGATTGACTCTTTGTATATTTGAGAGACATTTTATCTTTTTGACATAGTCTGTCCCTCAGCTTACCTTAGCAAAGTGGAGTGTTCTGGGCTCGGTGCTGTTATATTGAAAGAGGACAAATATAGAAAGAAGAAAACTGTTGAGGGCAGTGGATGACAGAAATAAAGAGCTGGGTAAGGCCAGGGAAATAGAGCTATGCTGTGGAATACTTGACAAGAATAAAACTTAAGCGGGGCGCCTGGTTGGCACAGTGGTTAAGCGTCTGCCTTCGGCTCAGGGTGTGATCATCCCAGCGTTCTGGGATTGAGCCCCACATCAGGCTCCTCCACTATGAGCCTGCTTCTTCCTCTCCCACTCCCCCTGCTTGTGTTCCCTCTCTCGCTGGCTGTCTCTCTCTCTGTCAAATAAATAAATAAAATCTTTTAAAAAAAAAAAGAATAAAACTTAAGTATTCTGGCACCACCAGTTCCAAATAATTTTATTACCATGGAAATAGTGAAATTTGTGCATTTCTCAAGAGCCATGTAGAATCAACCCATGTACAAAGTGGCCTCTTCCATTTTCAAAATCAGAGACAGTGTCTCATTCTCTTTGTTCTCTCATCTTCACCCAATACTTCCCGTTGCAAAATGAAATTCTTATACTTCCCAAAGTGCTGGCCCAAGGTACACAATTATTCACTTAATTACTTACACCAGACATCTCATCTCCTGACCTAAATGCCATTTGACTGTGCACAAGTGTTGTAAGTAGGTAAACGTAATGTGATGTTGACATAGTCTGCATAGAATTAACGTTAGAGTAACTTGACTCCGTAGAAACTCCTGAAGTTTACCAAGTTGGGTGCAATGATTGTAAATCTGTATTATGCGTAAAACATAGCTGAGGATCCACTAGGCTCACTGACACTGTTGTTCCCATCATCATCAGTGTGAATGTCAGGCATCAGTAAAACTATTAGAGGCAACATAAGATGCCGCAATGCTGAGGGTTCTAGAAACAAGCCTCTACTATTGGGGATCCCACAGATGGTTGCACAAGCCCTTTTAATTAGCATATTATTGACCCAATAATAGCGTCTTTTGAGAGATGTGTTTTATATTCCAGCCCACCAGCTGGCTCGGATATGCTGCTTAAGGATCACATAATAAAAGTCTTTATGAAAATACGCACAGCATATGTCTAGTAGCAGATTTATAATAAGATGAAATAGTCCCCCTGTGGCTCTCTCTCTTTTCACCAAATAAGGAAAATGAATAAATATGCCAAACCTGAGCAAATATTTAGGTTCAGCGAGGGTTTTATCTCATTTACTCATTCTCATATCAACAAGTTTAAAATCTTAACTTCTCTTTTCAAAATTATTTATCTTCACTCTTGGTAAAGATCCTTTACAAAGTTCATCAGTAAGATATGAGACATTGAAAAAGCACGGTGCTTGTTGGCAATGCTGGAAGTTCCATAATGAACTTGCTACTAAGAGGTAACGTGCAAGAAGTGTACATTGGAAGGACTTAATGCGGTTTGCAGAAAAGGCAGAAACGCAAAGAACAGAGATACTTACCATTGCACAGTTTAGAGCATTTTACACTTGATCTTAGCCAAAAGGCCAAGAAGCAATGCAATTTAGAGCATTTTAAAGAAATTTTCAGCCAGAGTAGTCAGAGCAGAGTATCTGTACTAAACTATGTGTTTTCCATTTTTCACACTAGCAAGCTTCCATAATGAAACATTTTAAATCTCAAATTACTTCCATTTTTATTGCATTGTAGAAAATTAAATTTTGGTTTGAATGAACCCTATATTATGAAATTGAGGTGTGATTAGAGAAAAAAATATCAAATTCCAGTGTGGACTGTTTATAAAGAAAGATCCTTCTTCAGATGAATTACTTAACTCTGTGCATTCACTCAATACTTCATTAATTCTAGAAAATTGATATTAGAGTAAAACTCATCTCTCTCATAATATCCTTTATGAATCATACTCTCTGGTAGATACATGGGCTAAGGATTGAAAGATATATTAATTCATTTGATAATAGTAACTCAGCAAAGAGTGCTATTTTTTTTAAAGATTTATTTACTTATTTATTTATTTACTTTAGAGCTCAAATGCACACAAGCAGGAGGAGGGGCAGAGGGAAATGGAGAGGGAATCTCAAGCGGACTCCCTGCCGAGCATGGAGTCTAATGCAAAGCGTGACCCCATGACCCATGAGACCACAACCTCAGCCAAAATCCCAAGTCAGATACTCAACCGACTGAGCCACCCAGGTGCCCCAGCGAAGAGTGCAATTAACAGAAATTGGAAGCCAGGGGAGAATCCAGTTCAAAAAGGAATATATATGTAGGGTTTCAGGCCATGGCACCCACCACATCCTTGTTATATGTCCACAGCACTGTGCTAGATGCTGGTGGAGGTGGTTTGTTAGTAGGGTGAGGTCACTGTCCTCTAACAGCCCCATCGGGAAGATAAGCACAAGTGAACATGTCATTAGCAACTCAAGACAGTATGAGATTAAGCACCAAATAAGTGATGCCAAGATAAATCTGGAGAAGGTTCTGAGCAGAAGAAATAAATGAAGGTAACATAGAGCCAGGGAAAGAGAAGTGGCTCTAGGATCGGATAGTCTTAAGAGAGAATCTTGTTTTCACCATTCTGTAACAGCAACATGGTCTTAAGTCAATATCACTGAGCTCCAATTTCCTTGTCTATAAAATAGAGATCAAAATGCCTTCTTTACAAGCTGTTATGATGATCAAATGAGATAATGTATGGAAAGTGCATGATTGTGCAGGAGGCACCAATTACATGGCAGCTATTCCTATGGCTATTGTGACCTAGCAGAGGCAAGAGTGGGGTAGTCAGTCCTCATGCAAAAGATATGCTTTAACTCAAGGACAGTGAAGGATTTGCTTAGGACCTGCCATTTAAAGACAGGAATAAAAAAAAAAAAAGACAGGAATCAGTGAGAAGGCTGGTCTAGTAGTAATTTGTCTTAAAAATGGGCTAGAGTCAGCTTGGAGTCAGATTACAGAGGGCCTTGAATGCCAGGAAGAAAAGTTCAGACTACATTGCATTGGCGGTTGGGAACCACTGGAAAATATTGACCAAGGTAGTTGCTGGATGAAATTGGTATTTTAAGGCTCTTATTTTGATAGATCTGATAATTAGATATGCAACCTGGATTAGAAGTGGGAGACAGAGAGGGAGAATAAACGTTTATTGAACACCTGTGGTGTATGTTTTAAACCATGGCCTGAAATCAAATCTCTGATCCCGAATGGATTCTCCACTAAGGAAGAATCAATCAGTTTCTCTTCCTCTTTAATGATTGGAAGGTAAAAGCATAGATGAGCTTTTCAGAATTCTGAGGGAAGTAGACTAGAGCAACCAAACTACCATCTATAGTGGAATGAGAGAGAACCATGGTGCTCACAGAAGGAAATTGTAGGATGCAAAATTTTTGAAGGAATATTTTTGTCAGTATTAAAATAGTATGAATTTTTTTTTAATAACAACTGGGTGTTTTCTATTTTCTCTTCCCCTATCCTTTTGTACTTCAAGTAAAAATCATAATGGAGAAGGTTCAGAGGCTTCAGACGGAAAGCATGATTTCTCCATTCAAACCCATATTCATTAAAACCAAACTGTATTAAAATGGAGGCTATTTAAAACAAGCTCTTCTGTGAACATTTGAACATCTGTAGGGAAATATACAGGAGCCCAATTATCAATCTGAAAAGTTGTATCCAAAAAAAATTCAATTGCCTTTACAGTGGAGGGTGATCCAAGGAAAGGTGACTCCATTTTGGCAGACTCCCTCATCGATGGAATTCCCTTCAGACTCACATAGAGATTTGCCAGCCCTGGGAGGGGGGAGCAAAGTTGGGGGTGGGCGGAGCAACCACAACTGTATCTACAGAGTTCTCATACTGGATTCCAGTGAATCCCAATAAATAACTCGGTAGATCAGAAAGCAGGAATTTTTCTAGACTTGTATTCATTTTTCTTTTCAAAAGTATCTCTTCAACATGCTGTTCTCATTAAGGAAAATTCTGGGAACTGTGTGACTCTTGACGAGTCAATTTGTGCTTCCAATTAACATTTTCAAAAACTATTGCACTTACAGCCCAACATCAGCCAACACTCTTAAAATTTGTGTAGTACCGCCATTTTATTTTCACTGAATGCAATCGTAATAAAAACTTCCATATTCTGGCTTACATGGAAGTGATATGTTCCAAGAAAATATCCAAGATCCCAGGGTTTGGTTGAACTGTGACACTGTGTTCATTGTTGGATTGTTCTCATGTTTATCATAGATTTTCTTGTCTTGCTTGGCCAGGGTGAGTTCTCTGGCCTGTAGCAGATAGTTGTGGTTTTAAAGTGATTAGACATTTTTCTGTGAAAAGACAACTTTATATCTGAGAGAACATTAAATGTTTAAAAGTCCTAAGGTTTGGAGACTGTAAAAAGCTTTGATTTTCCATGCACCAGTGCTCAGAGGATATGTCTTGTATTGGTTTGCCTCTTTCATTTGGTTACATAAAATGTTCTTTGAAACCTGGCAAACAGTTGCTGATTGGCAACACAAATTCTGTCTCAAAGGGAAATTGCCAATCTTACCTTCAAATCTGACTCGAAATTCAGAGTAGAGCTTCCACTTCAAATATTGCGAAAACCTATTTTTAAGTGCCCCGCAGAAAACTCACTTAAATGCTGTGCTTTTATGGGGAAATACATGCATAGCTTCAGCTCAAGCCATCAGATTTTATATCTTTATAATTTTGCATTATGAAAAAAAATCTATTTGTTTAAAAACTCCATACATTATTATAATATGGAAATCATAGAAAATGAAAGTCCTTTATCATCCAACCTTTCAAAATATCTTTCTGTTACTTTTTTGGAGAATATTTCTCCATATTTTTTTTCTGTAGAGTTACTAATGTACACATGCATATATTCATTAAAATGGTTTGGGTTCACCATATGCCTCTACTTCTACAACTTACTTTTCTCCCTTACACATGTTTTCTGCTGTTATATACAAACCTACCTTATTCTTTTTTAACAGAAATATTTTATTCCTTTGTGAAGTGGCCCATAATTTACTTCTGTTGATGGACATTTACATGAGACATTGTTCATTTACTTTTTAATTTACATACAAGGAAATTCACTGTATGTGCAAGCAGTATAAAGTTCTATGAGTTTTGATGAGTGAATGCAGTCATGTAACTACCACGACAATGCAAATGCAGAGTTCATCAGTCTAACGCTTTCACTATACTGTTCCTTTGTGGTCAGCCCCTTCTCCCACCACCAGCCCTTGGCAATCACCGAGCTATTTTCTGTCCCCATAATCTTAGTATTTCTAGAATAACATAAAAATGGAATCATGCAGCATGTAGCCTTTTGAATATGGCTTCTTGCACTTAGCATAATGTGTCTGTATCTATCAGTGTTACTGTATGTACCTATAGTTCATTTATTTTTATTGTTGAATAGTCTTCTGTTGTGTGGAGGTGCCAGTTCCTTTGTCCCTTCAGCAGCTGAAGGACATTTGGGTTGTTTCCAGTTTTTGAAATTTTGAAAAAAGCTACGATAAATATTCATGTACAGGTTTTTGTGTTAATGTAAGCTTTAATTTCATTTGGGTAAATGTCCAAGAGTGAGATTACTGGCTCACATGATAAGTGTATGTTTAACTTTACAAGAAACTGACAGATTGTTTCCAAAGTGCCTGTACCATTTTGTATTCCCACCAGCAACGTGTGAGTGTTCTAGTTTTATGTACTCTCATCAGTGTGTGGTATTGTCAGCTTTTTTGTTTTTTGAACCATTCCAATAGGTGTGTGGTGGTGTCTCGTTGTGGTTCGAATTTGCATTTCCCTGGTGACTAATGATATTTGGTATCTTTTCATATACTTATTTGCCTTCATGTATCTTCTTAGGTAAAGTGTCGGTCCAAATCTTTTCCCATTTTCTCATTGGAGTATTTTCTTATCGAGTTTTAAGCATGCTTTGTATTTTCTGGATCCAAGTTCTTTATTGGATGTGTTTTGCAAATATTTCTCCCAGATCATATTTGTCTTTGCAAACTGTATCTTTTTGCAGATCAGAAACTTTACATTTTGATATCCAATTTATCTTTTTAAAATGGATTTTAATTCTGTTGTCATATCTAAATCTTGCCCTAACCTAAGACATCAACACTTTTCTCCTTTGTTTTCTTCCAAAAGTTTTATAGTTTTATCTCTTACATTCAGATCTTTGATCCATGTAGAGTTAGTTTTCATATAAAAGATAAGATATTGAGGTTCATCTTTTTACTTAAGAATGTTCAATAGTTTCAGCACCATTCATTGAAAAGATTAACTTTTGTCTATTGAACTGTCTTGTGCATTTACCAAAATCAAGTAATCATATGTATGTGGTTATATTTTTAGATACTTTATTCTATTCCAAAGTTATGAATTTTTAAGGTCTGCCATATTGCTACTAAATCCATTCTGAGAAATGAAGCTACCAAATCCCAGTTAGACTACGCATTTGTATATAGCTTAATGAAGTCAAGGTGAGCACATTTTATACTTAAGCTCATGTCATTAAACACTTGCATTGTTTAAGGCAGAGTTGGGCATGGGGAGAACAAAGTCAATGAGAAATAATGTGTGCACCTTTGGTTTAAATACTTTTAGTGGGATTTTTCGAAAGGTAAAGATTGGAGCTAAAATTTCCAGATTCTTCCTAATAGGGAAAGTGTGAAATTCCAAAATGATTCCCCCTTACACTCATGTGCACACACACATGTGCACACACACATATATACCACATACCAAAAGGAAAATTTTATAGTTCAAAAACATTTGCTATTTGTGTAAACTGAAAATAATAGAATCTTTTTATTACTAAAAGCTTGACTTTCTTCTTGTATTGGGATAGAGTATTAGAAACTGACTTTTTTTGGGGGGTTTCAACCAACAGGATCCTAAAGCAAGGTATAAGATATACATAACATGCCTTTATCAATGACATGGGTCAGAAAACAACCCCCTCCCATCTATCTCTCCTCTTTGGATTACTAGCTTACTATATTCTGGCCTACCTAACCCTTAAAAGCCCTGAGGACTTTTCATCAAGCAACTGAACCAACACTGTGGTAGGGAAATTAAAAAAAAAAAAAAATTCTTTAGCAAACTTAAAAAGATCCAGACAGGCGCTCCCTCTCTATACTTAACCCGTTAAATGCTTGACCAGGGAAAACTCAGAACACTAGGGAAGATCTTTCTTCTCCTTCTTTTTCCCTTCCTCTATCCTTCTCTCCCTTGTTTTCTTCTATCCATATTGAATAGGTGGCACTGAGCCATGTCAGGAAGGAATATGCCAGTTTCTCCCTGATAATTTAGTTGGACAAGGAACACATATTTGCAGAACATATAAGTAATATAGTACAATTCACAAAGAATTCTGCAAAACTGAGTTTTACTACAGTGCACTGATGTATTTTTTTTACCAATAAAATAAAATAGTGGCCGCCTTTGTCTAATTAGCCCCCCAAAAAAGTCTATCTTAGAAAAAATAATGGAATCTGAATTAGCACAAAAATTTAGTTATTTTTCATTAAATATACGTATATTAATTGCTCATACTGTTCTACAGATCCCCAGATTTCCAGGTAAAGAATTAAAAGAATTACCAAAGTGATGAATGGAAAGAGTACTTGGGATTATAGACACTGGGGCCTGAGAGGGATCCCTCTAATCACCTTATCCAAGCTGGTCAGGAAACCCGCACTGAACAGCCTCACCCATTTTTACCAAAGACACTGCCAGGACACTGCAGAGCTGGATCAGTGCCTTCCTGTGAATAACTGCACAAAGAGTACCTCAGACGGTCTTGGAGAAGAGGGTGGGCCTGAGTGACGATGGAGCAGGCCCCAAGACAGAGCAGACAACGGCAGCAGGAAGGGGTGGAGGGTACTGGGTAGGCCACTGATTATGTTTGCAGAGCTCTCGAGTTCGGAGCACTCCAGGCAAACAAGTCCATGGTTCTGGATGAGACAGGCCCACTAACTGCTGCTCTAGTCAATGGGAACTCAAGAGCGTCTATTATGCAGGCGTGTATTGATTCTGTCAGGTCCTCAGAGTGAATTAATAATGCACTGCTGTTTCAAAAGAGTGAAGCGTGCACATCTCATTTGGTCAGAGCAGTTATAACTTCACACTTTTACTAGTAGGGAAAATCTGGAAGAGTTTAGTAACAATTTTCAACTTTGGAATTTGTCATTCTCCAGTCCTTGCTTTTTCCTTTTTCTTTCTCTCTCTCTCTCTTTTTTAATTGTTTAAGTTAGAAAGTTTGCATCTCATTAAGCTTCTTCTATTGACACAGACCACACCCTATTCCAGTGACCTTGAAGAAGCTATTGTCACTGCTCTGGTTGCCTGGAAGTTGTGGAGTGGTTCAGACAACCAGAAGGATCCGGTTCCTAGAAGGACTGCCCAAAAATTAGAGGTTAGGAAGTAGCAATACAATGGCAAGCCAGTATGGATTTGTAGGATTCTCAAAATAACTTCATCCTGGGATCCACCACTGACAGGAGATTAATTCAACCCTGGAGATGCCCCTCTCCAAGCATGGGCCCTGCTGTCCCTATTTCCCACTTAGTGTATCGCTGTAAAACTGGGCTGTGGCTTGGCCACAGTGCTGTAGAGGGACTGGTCAGGGAACTCAGAGATGGCATCTTTAGCTCCTGTTAAGTCATCTGTTTATCCAGCAAGTACCTACTGAATGTCTACTGTGTGCCAGGCATTGTGCGAGACATTGGAAATGAAGTGTTAGTTCCCACCCTTGTGGAGCTCCGTTACACCTCAAATTAGCAGAATTGGGCAAGTTCTCCTCTTCTGTAAATGAAGGACCTGGACTGCATGTTCTCGCAAGGTCCTTTACAACCAGAATATTCTACTCCTGAAAGCAGAGCATCCCCAGTATCTCTTAGGGGAACTGAAGTACAATTAAGCAGTAGGGGAAAAAACTCCTAGTGTAACAATTTAACACTAAGAATGGGAGGGGGGTGTATTTTGTTTTAGTTGTGATAGCTTTTGGGGAAAATTTTATGGAGTTTTTCTGAGAAGAGGAAAGAAGAAAAGGAAAAACTTTAGAAGTTTATACCTGCCTTCTTAATTCAAGTAGGTGTTGAGAACATAATTTAATTCAGTCTAGGTAAAAAAATCTCTTGAAACTTTTAATATATGGAATTGTCCTTGTGCAAATCAAATTTGTTTTACCCTTATATTTAACAAAGTGAGATTTTGACAAACCGTTATTTAAAAATTAAATCCATGAACTCAATAATCATACTCCAATGAACAAATTCTGAGTCTCCTGGGGGACAGCCCAGCAGGCCACATGGGCCATCAGAGGGGAGTGAGAAGGCACAATCCTTGTCTTCAAAGAGCTCACAGTGTGTAGTTTCTCCAGCAGGGACTGAGTAGCTTTTTTAAATTCTATTTTTTTTTATACTTGAGTCTTTAGCATTTATAATGGAAATACGATGACCTTGGCCATATGGGGGGGGGGATGGGAGATGTGATTGCACCATACAACATGCTGTGAAGGCTTTGGAAGTGCAAACTTGGTGGAGGGAGCTGTCTCCCTCCCAGAAGGTAAGCTCTACATTGTACTTCCTAGGCATTTTCTATCAGCAGCACAGAGAGTATTCCGTTTTCTTTGATGTATTTCTGGGTTTGGAAGTATCAATGCCGTTTGGCATCAATTAAACTAAAAAATGTTTTCTCGTGGATTAACAAAAATGTTTGCTTTAGTGTTGATTTTCTAATTTTGTTTTAAAATAGATCTCCCCATCTGTGTCTCATCCAGGACAACTTGGAAATAAAGATATTTTTAAGTGCATAAATGCGATTTGAGAATTTGAAAAACTTAGTGTGGTGTTTATATGAGCAAGTATAGATTCCTATTTCAGAGGTGGCCACCCAGAAGGGCTACACCACCTTCCCCTGTGTTTTACCCTCCTTCTCCTTTTCATTCCATTCCTCTGATTCCTAACTATCATAATAGAAGCTCTCAGCAGAGCAAACGCAGCAGGGCAGTGGAGATGCTCACGGGATGGCTCAATCACACGTGCCCTGTTGGGCCGTGAATAGATGAGCTCCAGCATAGCCAGTGGACCCAATGTAGCAGATACAGAGTCTCAGTGGATATTCTGAGATGGGGGGAAACCCCACAATTTTAGAAGCTATATTAATGCCTCTGGGTTACAAGGACTGCCTTCTTCAGACTGCTTGGGCTTAGGATAATCTGGGCCACTGTGTGACTATTGAAGTGGGGACAGGACAGAGACAGAGGGATACTGGAATCCTTCTGCAGTAACATAATCCCCCAGGTCAGCTAAGAACCTTACTTGGAGTGGTTGCAGGAAAGGAAGATGGCTGTAGGCATTAAAAATAACCTCGTAATAACAATACTATCAGTGTCTCATGCATGAGAGACTATGGACTATGAGAAACAAACTGAGGGCTTCAGAGGGGAGGGGCGTGGGGAAATGGGATAGGCTGGTGATGGGTAGTAAGGAGGGCACGTATTGCATGGTGCACTGGGTATTATACGCAACTAATGAATCATGGAACCTTGCATCAGAAACCAGGGATGTACTGTATGGTGACTAACATAATATAATAAAAAAACATTAAAAAAATACTATCAGTGATTACTGGGGGAAAATGGGATATTTTATTTTTATTTTTATAACAAAATTTATAAAATTTTGGCAGAAAGTAATCATCCCAATTTGGCAGTAGATAGCTGGTCTTGAAAACAGGCCAAACTAAGAGTTTATAAAGAACCATAGGGTCCTAGCCTACCATTTATTCATTCAAACTTTTATTCATGAAATATCTATTAATTGGCTACTTTATGTCACTTTTCCTCAAACTTCCTCCCCTCCTCCATCTTTTCCTTAGATATATTACTCCAAGTCAATCATGCCATTTTAAAAAATAGGGCTTTAAATCCTGTTACCCTGGAATATGCTGGGTAAAAAGCCTTTGGTTTTCAGTGTGTGTTAGCCTGTTTGAGCTTAATAAGAAAAGAATTGAGCCAGCCATCACCACTCTAGAGAACTCTTCTGGCGCCAAAATGTAGCCCAGAGCCCTTCATATTGGGGAGATTAATGAATCTTCAAGTCTTCAGGTTTCCTTGTGAAGGCTAGGACTGGCCATTATGGTTTTAGAAACACAGCCACAAGTATTTAATGAAAGCAGACATCTTGAAAACAGGAGGTTTCCATTGGTTGGTTATTTCCACATGCCCAAGAACAGAGCTGCTGCTGACTGTGAAGTTTACGTTCCAAGTCAGCCTCAGGTTCACGGGGGGAGGCGGGGACCACATCTCTAGAACTCTGACTTGTCAGCTGGGCTTCCCCCACCACCTGCAGTCTCCCACCCGGACAGAGAGATGTTCTCCATGTTGGGGATGAAGTTTGCCCTTGAGTGTCTAATTTCACATGGCGAGGGTGGTGCCACAGGCCAGTGGTGACAGAGCACACACACCTCCACTCCTCAGGTGGCACTCCAGATCGGCCCCTGGAGTTGCCTTTGTTAACATCATGCCAAAAGAGATCCAGAGTGTTTCCAGAGAAACCGGCTATAAAAACAGTGATGATGCCAGGGCAAAAAGAAAATAAGAGTCAAAAATAAAATGAAATTGAAGGTAAGATAAAGAAAATCACTGATACAATTACAAAACATAAAAGCCACAGGGTCCTGTATCATTGATATTGGTCTAGATTTGGCACAGAGCTTCCTAGCAGCCAAAGAAAAGAGAGAGAACTCAGGTTAGTTAGAATTTGGAAGAGGGGACTGATGTCACAGCATTCCGCCCGCCCAGACTCCACCTTCTCAGTAAGAGCTACATCTGGTGGATTCCTAGACCGGCCTGTAGCCACGCCATCATTTTCAGGGCCAGGTTCACATGGGTCTGTGATTCCTTTTTCCGAAGTATGCTTTGGGAAGCTGGTATCCTGATGTCCCCAAGGTACTGTTGGGTCAGGAGTTCGATGAACTGGAGACACAGCTGCGGATTTCAGTTTCTCATCTCAGCAATACTCATCTTTGGGGGAGACAATTCAAATCATAAAGAAGGAATGCGGGGCTCCTGGGGGGCTCAGTCAGTTAAGCGTTTGCCTTTAGATCAGGTCATGATCCCAGGGTCCTGGGATGAGGCCTGTGTAGGACTCCCTGCTCAGCAGGGAGTCTGCTTCTCCCTCCTCCTCTGCCCCTTCCCCTGCTCATGTAGTTCTCTCTCTTTCTCTGTCTCTCAAATAAATAAAATCTTTAAAAAAAGAAAGAAGGAAGGAATGGGAATTTAGGGACGTGAACTAGTTGTTTAAAATAAGGTGTAGTATCACAGGAAAGGATTTTTTCCTCCCCGGCGTTTAATTTTACATTTAGACCCGTGTAGTCATGAGTCTAAATATTTACTGGGCTCTCTATGTACAAAGGTCTCAAGAAGACACAACTACCCACATGCACCGTAAATTAGATCAGTTGCCGACGTTGTGCTACAGAAGTTTAATGTGTATTTCTATACCCTTTTGTGTATTAAGCTCCGCTTCATCTATAGTCTTACCTGGCCCCATTTTTTCACTTATACAATAAAGAAGTCTTACACTGCAGCTTTGTGCCAGGCCCTGTGCCAGGCGCAGGGGATAAAGCAGAGTAAAAATGTCAAAATCTCCACACACGTAGTTTATAATTATTATTTTGCTGTTGTTACTTAATGTTAAGAAGAAATAGTTTACTCTTGCATTTTTTTCTAGCTGACCAATCTGTCTCTTAAGTATTATCTCATTTCTATTTTGATCTCTAAATTACCCTGTGAGGTAGTTTGGCAAGAATTAATCCCCCTTTTAGAGATCAGGAAAAAGTTGAAACTTGCCAAAGTCACACAGAACTGGGATTCCAAACCAGTTCTCTCTGCTCTAACGCCTAACCTTTCTCAAATACACCATTCTCCCGATTAGGTATTTTCCCTTTGCCTCCTGACCTCCAATTTGCTGGATGAAAAAAAGATAACCAGCTCTTTGTAATACTCTAGATGCAGACAGGCACATTTCTCAGAAAACCAAGCAGATCAGAAGCAATCATCAGGGGGCACCTGGGTGGCTCAGTCATTAAGCGTCTGCCTTCGGCTCAGGGCGTGATCCCAGCGTTCTGGGATCGAGTCCCGCATCAGGCTCCTCCGCTGGAAGCCTGCTGCTTCCTCTCCCATTTCCCCTGCTTGTGTTCCCTCTCCCGCTGGCTGTCTCTCTCTCTGTCAAATAAATAAATAAATAAATCTTAAAAAAAAAAAAAAAGAAGCAATCATCAGAACACGGGGCTTCTTTGATTTGCTGGCTGATTTAATGTCCGCCTCTGAGAGCCTCAGACGCACTGGCCGGGCCAGCTCAGGCATATTTCCAGGGCTGCCTTATAGGTAAAGACAGAAAGATACTGGGTTCTTATGCCTTGTCACTGTCAGTTGCAAAAATTCAGGCCCCAGGAAGAGAAAATAACGTTTTTCAATACTTGTTCTTTTTTATATGCATCTCTCAGTAGTTAACCTGCATTTGACATCATTTTGCTGTCCAACCTCCTTTCCCGTCCTACCAGAGATAATGTTTCCTACCCCCCAAAGTTCAAGAACAAGACACGATGGTAGAAGTGCTTCCGACAGCACCACAAATCACTTGACGACATCCCCAGTGGCGTTAACCATCATGCTTCATGATACATGGACCTGTGGCCCCTCCTCATTTTTCATGTTGGGATGCTGGCATCCAGTTGTTGGATTAGAATTGGCCCAGTAATGTTTTCCATCTGCCGGCTTGGCACCAGTCGTCACAGAGTGTCACCTGGGTTCTGTCTTACGGTCTCTAGGGCCCAGGCTAGAGGCACTACAGAAGAACAACTACCTTATTCATCTGTCAGCACTGTTTACTCTTTGTGAACAAAACAAGATTTTGCTGAAGTATATAAAAGAAATTTACTGGAAAGGAAAAGTCTAGTCAAAAAGGCCTGAAAAGCGTTTCCCCACCATCTCTCTTCTTTTCCTCTCCCGCACATCTTCAGACTCTGACAGATCTCCAGTGTCACCTTCTCTGAGGAGCTGTTCCCAACACCCTCAACCCCCATGTGCCCCTGGAGGACTTATTTCATCCTGCATTGTGTCACCATTATTTATTTGTATTTCTTTCTCTCCCACTAGACTGTAAACTCTTCAAAAGAGAACAGGCGCTGTATCTTTTAAAGTTCATACCATACACTATGTTTCCATTCAGGGTATGATTTACAAGTTTAGAGAAAAAAATGGTAATCTGTTAGTTTTCAACTGAATCTACAGGAATAAAATATGGTCAAAGTTGCCATTATAAAAAATGAATTAGTTAAAACCTTTTTCCCTTCTATAAAAAGTTAGGAATAGAAATTCAGTGTTGTGGTTTTAAGATATCCTTTTTTAAAATTTTTTAAAAGATTTTATTTATTTATGAGAAAGAGAGACCATGAGTCGAGGGAGAGGGGCAAAGGCAGAGGGAGAAGCAGGCTCCCCAGTGAGCCGGGAGCCCAACATGGGACTCGATCCCACGACCCTGGGATCATGACCTGAGTCCGAGGCAGATACCTAACCGACTGAGCCACCCAGATGTCCCTAGAAGGCTTTTTTAATGTATCACGTTAATGGTGGTTTCAAGTTTAGGGAAAGAT
>NW_024426996.1:41945406-42026562 GCF_017311325.1 Ursus maritimus
TGGAAGCAATTCCGGATGGAGGAATGTCTGAGACAAAATTTCGACTCAAACATCAGCCAAACCATCCACCCTGGCCGAAGACCCTGCACACCAACTTGTCATCGAAGGACAGAGCCAAGTATTCATGACTGGCCCTCACCTGAATAGTAACCTAGACACCCAGGCTCCATCTTCTTCAATGCCTGCTTACGCTGGCCACATCCAGCAGCTCTTTATGGGCCAAGTGTGGAAGTGACACACACCACTTGTGCCCAGGAGGAAGGGAAACAGCTCTGCTCCTCCTCTGAGATCTGAATTCATCTCTTTAGAAACCTAGACCCTGGCATAGCAGAGTGAGGAAGGACTGGGAGACCCAAACACCGGAGCGATTTGGCCAGGAATCACTAGGAGTTGGTGACTGACTGCATAGGGAAGGAGGAAAGCAAGAATGATAGTTTCCTAACTTCCTCCTGTGTCTGTCCTGTGTGTCTTCAGGCTCTCTGAAAGTTATTTCTAAAAAGTGACCAGACAGGGCTCTGGATAGGTTGTCTGTTATTTAGTTCTGCATCAGTGACCTGTTAACTCACAAGATGTATAGTATAAACTGGCTTTTCCCATCCCCTCTAGACCATATGCGTGTTTAGTGGGACCATACCCTGATTCGAAAGAGAATATCATTGAATTAATGTGAATTAACATTAGCAAGTACAGTACTGTTACAAACACGTTCAAGGCCTTTACAGTGAGGAAAAGTCATGAAATGACAGGCTAATTTAGTGTGTGGGCCCCGGAAAAACTATTATCTTTTCAAAAATAGTTGTAAAAGAGAAGAATCAACCAAGACAAGCTGGTCGCTAATGGTTTTGGCGTGGGAGGAAAAACTGCCTTGCAATTCTTGGCTCTGAGGTGGGGTCAGGAAGGTCAGTAGCCCAGCGTTGACCTTTGTGTTTGGAATCTTTCATATTGACTCACCAGACTCTTGTAATTTGGTCAGCCAAATGGCAGAAATGTAGACGGCAGTCTCTGCGCCTGAACTTTAAACCTCCCGAGTTGCTTGTCCTTGATGATAATAATTAGCATTGCTTGGGATCCAAAGCAGAGTAGCCACCTAAGACCTACCATATTAATCTAAATTAAATCAGTGAGAAGCCGCTGGGAAGATGGGGGTGGGCAGCTGAGTTGCAGCACTCTATACCTTTGTATTTCGTTCATTTGGAAGCCTGTTTGGAGGTAATTTTCTACAAGAGTGTTATGTCTGAGAGAATGAGAATTTCCTCAACACGGACATGATCACAATCTTCTCAAGAGCCAGTGTTCTCCAGTCTCTTTAAATCCAAGTGGGATTTTTCCTCCTTATTTCTTCTCCTGATGATGTCACTCAATAGTCAGTCCAATGGTATTTTTCAAAATTAAGAAATATCGGTTTATGGTAGAAAACTATGAAGCCAAAAATTTTAAATCAACTTTAATCCCATCACCAGAGATAATCACTGTAAATATTTGGTAAGTTTCTTTCAATTCATAGGCATGTGTATATATAAGTATGTATATGCCTATATAAATAAAGCTTAAATACAAATTAACCTTGATATCAGGAGTACTTACCAAGTTATTTTCAAAAATTCCTCTTTAATAGTTGCATTATATTTTAAGAGCTACTATTATTTATTGAAGCATTTCCTATTTTTGGACATTTCAGTTGTTTCCAGATTTTGAACATCCTTGTGCATAAATCTTTGTCCTTATCTTTGATTACTTCCTTAGGCTAAAGTCATAGAAATGGAATTACTAGGTCAAAGGGCACAATTCTTTTTAAGACTCCTGACGAATATGAGTCACGTTGCACCCCAGGAAATTTGCCGCAGTTTATTTGTTTCATCTGGGTATGAGAGAGCCTGTCTGAGTAAAATCGTTTCTGCATTGAGTAGTACTTTACTCCTCAAGTGAGAGTTGGAACATTCCACTGGACTATCATATCTGTAGCTTTATAAGCTGCTCTGCTTAATAACAGAGTGAGTACATACTGCGAGAGGCTGTTACAACAAGCCTTATTATGGCTGCCATTAGTCCAAAGACTAATAAGAACGGACCAGACCGTCTGAGCCGTGTCCAGCATGAGCACATGCATTGCATAGTTCTTAATGTCAGGCTGGTGTGAGTTTTGTTATACTTGCTTGTCCTAAGCATCCTATGAGAGGGTTGTGTCTGGTCTCCAAAGTCAATATGCTGGGACTCTTCCCCAGAAATGTCTGTCCAGCAATAACGGAGACTAGAAGCATGAAAACTGCACATCATGGGCCCAGTGGAGTTTTCCTGCTGACAAAGAATTGATTGACTGAATATAAATCACTCTGACTTGAGTGATTCTGTCCACTCAGGATGAATTGGGGAGAAATCACCAGAAGGAAATTGGCCTCTGAAGTGTGAGAACATTGGATTATTGCCGTCAGGAGCAATGCTTGTCAGGAGCACTGCATTTTCGCCTTATCTTGCCTCTCGTGTTATTCGGAGCACCGTTGGAGCGGAGTACGACTTAGACCTACCTTTCTGTAGGTGTGCACGTTCTACGTATTTCCTTTTCCAGTTTAGTCAGCTATGAATAATAGATTTATGATAGTTCATTTTAGTTTTTTAATGCTTGGTTTATTCCGTAACAATATCAAAATTTTGCCTGTTTTTCCTTAAATGCTTAACAGTGTCCTATAAATCAATAAATCATTCAGTGAATGTGAGGGCCTGGCCCTCTTACACTCCCTGGGATTAGCACAGCGAATACATCCAGCAAATCTCTGCCATCCTAGAGCTTACGATGTGGTGTGGGAAGACAATAAACAAATACAGAGCATGTCGCATGCTGATTGTAGGTTTGGAGAAAAAGCAGCGAAGGGGAGCAGGAGGGCACTGAGGAGGCTGTGGGTATGCCCTTGTACAGGGCATGGTCAGGAAAGGCCCCCTGAAATGGAGACATATGAGCAGACCTAAAGAGAGCAAGGCAGGGTGAGCCTTTTGATATTTTTTGCTATTTGGGGGGATGCCGTACCAGGTAGGGGAACTTGTAAAAGCAAAGGCCCTGAAGCAGCAGCTCGCTTGGTCCATTCCAGGCCCAAGAGCCCGAAGGCTGGAACGAGTGAGTGGAGGCAGGAGGAGGGATGGCAGAGTGCAGAGCAAGGAGGACCTAGTCGGCCTTCAGGGAGGCTTTGGCTTGGGCTCTGCATGAGCCAGGGGGCTTTGAGTCGAGAAGTGACACGATTGGACTTCAGTTTTTGCTGGCAGCAGAGGTGATTTATTCACCGAAGCAGGAGGAAAGCCAGCGTTCTGTGGGCGCAGGTGCAGGGCTCACCGGGTGGGAGGCGGGCCCCCGTGGAAGGCCTCGATCATGGCTTCAGCTCCTCCGTCAAGTAGGAAGTCAGGCCGCCAGCCAGCGGCAGGGCTGAGGGAGGAAGCCCAGGAGCGCTGAGGAAAGGAGAGGGTTTGAAGTTAAGGTTAAGGTTGGGGAGGGTGGAAAAGCGAATGGAGAAGTGTAGGAGGAGTGAGAATTGATACGGCATGAGCACCATGACTATTAATAACTTGAGCAAAGGACCAGTTGTATCAATTTTTTTTTTTAATTGTTTTCAGATTTTCCTTCAGCCGGCTGCCTCTCCAGCCTTCAGCCAGCAGCCTGGGCTGATTGTCTTTGCCAATCGGGGTACGTCCCAGCTCTGAGAGTTTGTTAGAAGAACTAACATCCGAGACTGATAGAGCTGGAAAGGGCCTCAAAAGTCAAGTAGGCCAAGCCCTTCGTTTTGCAGAGAAAACCCACCAGTGAGAAAAGCGACCTGCCCAAGGCACAGAACTCCTGTGTTGCAGAGCTGACCTCAAATCCTGTCTCCCGATTCCCAGCCCAGTGCCTTTTATACTGCAACACAATGCCCTGAATGTTTCCCAAAAATTAATTTTAAAAGAACTTAATCTTACCCATGTTGGGTGTTTTCAAGTCCTGATTCTGATGGACCCTAGCTAGTTTAACTTTAAAAGATAAAGGAAAGTTAGGGCAAATACTTTGTAACAATTGGATTGAGGTTTGTAAAGCCCGTACAACACTTACTATTCCATGTTTCATGTTAAATACAGATCTAACACAGATAGCAGCAGCAGCTCCGTCATCAGGAATTTGGGCAAGTTACTTCGCGACGGTACACAGCATGGTTTTATTGAACTACTTCCTATTCATCCTCTCTCTCCTTGTTTTTTATATGTGATTGAAATGTTTTCCACATTTATTTCCAGTGGGTGAAGTGTGGTCCATGTGGTCCCATTGCATAACCACCCCTACCCCTGGATAATCGCCCTTCTTATTTTTAGGAAGCAAAAAATAGTCTATTGTGTTATAATTAGTCAATGGTGCCCACCCAAACATGAGTATTATGCAAGAACTTTTGCTTCTTTTCTCTTTTAGGGAATGGGGATGGAAGCAGGAGGGAGGATAAGATTTTGATCATTTTTTAATGTTCTGAAATACCATCTTGGGAAAGGTTCGTGGTTTTTCAGGTTCCCTAAGACAGTTAAAAAAAAAATCCACACAAACCCGATTTAAAACTAAATGTCTCAAAAAGTAACAGGTATATGTTTTCATTCAGTTATCTTCTAATTAGAACCTCTTACTCATTTCTAACACAATTCGTTTATTTTGGTTCAAAGAAAATTTAGAATGCTCACTCATGGCTAAAGACCTCAGGAGTTTTAGCTAGACAAAAATTCTGTTCAGTGAAGCACTAGAGTTTTGAAAATCTACATAAAGATTTGAATACTTTTTAAGGAATCATGGTATCAGAGTATAGAGTTTGTCCAATATTTCTGAACCTGCTTGACCCCTAAGAAATGAAAATGTTAGCTCAGGGCCGATAGGATTTTCTTGCTTTCTGCTCCTGAATGATCCCGGATGATAACCAAAGAGCTAACTTGGCAGCATTAAATTTATTTCCATGACAACTGACTGTAGTATCACAAATATTGGATTATCGACTGGTTCAGGATGAAGGTTAATAAGGAAGATTCCTGTTTGAACAGGATCATCCAAAGCCGGGACCAGAGGGAATATCATCAGAGCTGCTTCCAGCCATGCAGCCTTTTCAACAATGTTCTCATTATCCCGAGAGCTTGGTTTTATTTTACAAGGGTTTTTGTTGTCGTTACTGTTTAACGTTTTAATTTTGTTCATTATGGATTTATTCCCCTCCTCCCCTAGAGGTGACTGGGTGGAAAAATGGCTATTTTTAGTAATAGAAGCCCCTCTGTTAAGAAGCAGTCTCCACCTTCATTTAATTCTATCTGCACAAGTAAGATTTATTTTGGCCCTGCAGTCAAAAACATCTGTCCTCGGTGCGGGTGCCGGACAAACATCTGCCTTCCTACCAGAGCTGCTGGTCCTCCCGATGCTCGGTGAGCGCGCGCGCGCGCACCCCCCACCCCCCACCCCGTGCTCTGTGAAAGCCCCTCCCAGAGAAGAGAATGTGGAGTGGGAGAGAAAAGCCCTCTCATTCTTTAGCCCAGAGTGCCTCTTTGTGGCCGGAACAAGTTACTACAGGAGGAAGATGAAAGAATCCGAACTGTTTACCATGTTGCTCTTCATTTCCCCACCTCCCCCAAACTTAATGCCTTTTTAAAGGCAAATGTATTTTAATGAGTATATTATTTGATGAAGTACTCGGGCTACAAAGCTGCTGAGAACACGCAGACCTGCATTACCATCTTGGAAGATAAGCCAGTGTTAGTGAGCACTCTGACTTGAGTTATTTTTCTAATAGTGATGGAAAACATGTGCTGATCCCTTTTCAAAGTCTTATCTGAACTGCCTGAAGATTGACAACATGCATTTGAAAGATTTAGCTTCTCCTGGGAAGCCAGCCGTGACTCTCCTGCTGCTTCCTCCAAAGGTTGTGTTAGTTGCAATTTTTTTCAACTTACTTTTCTGTATCCCTTACTGGGTTATAAATTCCCTCAAGGCAGAGCTGTTATGTTCCTCACCTCTGTATTCCCAGGGCACAGTACAGTGCCTGGCACATAGTAGGTCCTCAATAAACACCAAGTGAATGGTAGGTGTTTAAGGACCAACCATAGTGGATCAGAGCCATAAAATGCACGATCTTGGTCTGTGTCCTGACCATCTGAGTATATGGTTAGTCTTTATTACTATGTCTGTCTGTACTTACTCTTTCAAAATTGCCTTAAATATAGTGACTTTTGCTTAATGAAAAACTGAGGTAGCAAATAGTAGGCCCTATAATAATGCTGGACATTTTGACATAGTTCCTGTTCTCCCTCCCGAATTGCTGGCTTTGGGTTTGTTTTGCTAAATCATTAGCTTGTAATGTCTACTTTTTATTCAAAACATCTGCCACCCGGTATGGTACCACACCAGTAACATTTTCTAGTGGAGGCTATAGGCTCAGAGCAAAAAATTGTGCCATGTACCCTAAAGGATGCTGAGTTATGCTAGTTTGCAGAGAACAGGGACCACTAACCATTTTTTGATTGTCCACTTGCCATTTGCATTGAAAGATGCTATGCAAGAAATTGACTTTTTTTTTTGGGGGGGTGCACTTAACTATTTGAGAATTGAGCTGGGTCCCACCAATCACAGGTATCGTTCACAAACGTTTGTTGATTTCCTACTCTGTGTTTGGCATTGTGCTAGGACTTTAGAGCCTGGGCTCCCTAGACCTCAGGGGAAGGCCGAGGAGCCCAGCGCAGGGTGATCTGCACTCTAGTCGAATGATGTGCACACGGAGGGCTGAGGAAGCACAGTGGAGAGAGTAGTGCATAGGAGGTGCTTGGTGAATGCCGGAGGGATTGAATTCAGGGCCTTTTTTAAGGGAATCAGAAACACCTTTGTGTGTTGTGAAGCCGAACGGAGAATAGACTCTTGGACTGCAGGGAAAATAGCCAGGCAAATAGTGTTACCCACCACACCTGAAAACATGGAACTTGGGCACGGCAAGTGAGGAGCGCTTGGATTCGAGCTGTGGCTCTCTCAGCCCTTTCTTACGTCTCCGCCAGCGTATACCACTCACATTGGCTCGCCAAAAACTCTTGAGACTTCCTTTTCCAGACTTTTATAAAAGTTGTTCCTTCTGCCTGGAAAAGGCACTGCCCCTGTCTCCAGAGCAAGCCTCCCCTTCATCCTGGAGGAGCCTCCCTTCTCTCTGAGCGCTCCGTGCTCCTGCCTCGGAGCACCTTCCCCACCAGCAATAATGGAAACGCATTCACCTGTGTCCCTGTCCGCCTCCCCGCACAACCTGGAGCCACACGAAGGAAAGTGTGTGCCCTGCTTTTCTCCTACCACTGATTTGGCACAAGGCTTCATAAACCTATATTGATCAAAATAGTTGATTGATGAATTCCCAGTGACTCTCCAGTGCTGGATCTCTGTTTGGGACTTCAGAAGACCAAGTATTTTTTAGTTGACCCTTTTCATTTTATGCTGGAAGAAGAGACAAGCCCTTCTCATATAGATGAGGGGAATATAAAATCCCTCCCTGCATAGAATCCAAGCAATAATATCCTTTCCTTCAATGGTAAACAGGGGAAGTTGCTTAAAGTATTGGGAAGTATGTTTTTTTAAATAAAAAGGATTTACCATTGAGCCTCTTTCTTTATCCATAAACAAGGGGTTCAGCCTGATGATCTCAGAGGATCTTCCAGCAAAAGTTATTCTAGGAAGCCACACCGTAAATACTATAAAAACCATCTTATTCCTGCCAAAATTCCACATAATGTTTATTAAGATTTTGTAGAGTACTCATGAGTGGTTTAGAAGAGACTCGCCCTCCAGTAGCTCCTATCTACTACACAAGACCTAAGCGATTTTTGTTGACTCAAGGAATGAGGGGGAAAAAGACATATGGGACCAAAAAATGCAATAGTTACATGAGAAGTATACTTACTGTTGATGGGATTTTCAAGAAGGAGAGGGGGAACTGTCTGCCAGGGCACAAGTGAACATTTATTGTGAAAACATGTCATTTAAACAGTCCCATTATTTATTTACATGGGAAATGGCCCACGAATCTACAGTGAAAAACCCTTATAATAAGGGAATTAGGCCATGAAACTAGCATAGCTCTATTTACAGGCCAGTACTTGATAAACGTCGTGGACTAATGACTTGGTGAAGTGTCTTTTGAAATTTAGTAATATGGAGTCCCAGCAAGGTACCGGGAGGTGTGAACGAAGAATGGTCTCTTCTAAACAGGTTTCTTTTCTTGTCTCTATTAGATGGCTGTGCTTCTGGGGCGTCTAAGAGTTTCCAAACACAGAACCGCAAACGTATTTGTTGTCAGCGAGGCCGCCATTTGGAATTGGTGCAGGAGCTCGGCTGAGTCTTTTCTACGTAACAGTCTAAGTGTGGTGCAGTTCAGTCTAGCTAGGGCCCCTTCCTGTCATAAATAAGATTACTTTCATTTCACTTGTGGAGTGTGCTATTCCTCAGAGTAATGAATTTCCTCTGTGCCTTTGAGCACATAAACATGGTTTTCATTAGCTTTCTCTCTTTAAAACAGAAAGAAAAAAAAAAAGCAAGGGATAGGGAGGTGGAAGGAGGACAGAGAATCTGAGCAAAATTAATAGACATCAATTAACTCCATAAATGCAGATGGATATTGTGCTGACTGGCTGGAAACGAGCTAGTGAGCAGTACCAGAAAGGTGCTAGTTCGTCCCTTCTGAAAAGCTAGGAAAATGAAGTTTGTACAAATTTTATCCCATGTGAACAAAGACACAAAGAGAGACAAAGAATATTCTTTTTTGAATCTTGTTTCAAGAATTGTATCAGAAAGTCTATCAGAGTGGCCCCCAGGCCAGACAAATAGCCCTGGGTTGCTCTGGAATTATGGAGCACATCACCAAGGACAAGTTACAGGGCCAGGATGGTAGAGCAGTCTCTGCTTCTACCCTCACCCCCACCTTTGCTGGGTGTGTGCTTGTGTGTGTGTGTGTGTGTGTGTGTGTGTGTGTGTATGTGATTTTAGACTAATAAGATATCTCAGTCTTTCCCAATTTCAAATTTACCCTCTTGAGATTTATAAGTTACGCAGTTCATAGCACTAAATATGCAGTTGTTCATTTTAATGGTCTGGAACCTCTTGTCAAGGGGTGACTCATAACGTGGCTCCACCTTTCTCATTGCTGAAGGTGCATTCTTGAGCCTGAAAGCTAGTTCGGATCCATTGACTCTTTGACTTCTGCCAGGATCTTTTTTACTGTTGTTTTCAGAAATTTGGGGGCTGAGACTTGAGGCATGGGGTGTTCTTAAACCATCCAGGAGTTAAATCATTAAGGAAAAAAAATCTAAAACTGGTTTTTCAAAATTACGTATTCTCCCTCTGTCTTAAAAAAGAAAAGAAAAAAATACGTATTCTTAATGGAAAATCCATAGATTTATCTTTTCAGAACCTTTTCTGTCTCTCCAAATCAATGTCTA
The DNA here is from genome assembly GCF_017311325.1 of Ursus maritimus. Lineage (NCBI taxonomy): Eukaryota > Metazoa > Chordata > Mammalia > Carnivora > Ursidae > Ursus > Ursus maritimus. The sequence goes on from NW_024426996.1 coordinate 41,954,845, forward strand.
TTTCAGCTGCCAATTCATAGTATATCATGTGCTTATTTATATCTCCAGAGAGGAAGAGATAATAATGCCCTGAAAACTTCAAGGAACTTCAGGTTGTCACTGACAATTCACTGCGGAGAAACTTTAGCTGAGATAAAGAAGCTTGATGCATTTCACAGGGAGGTGTCTTCCAGCTCAGCGTTGACCTCCTGCGTAGGTGTTCTTGTAACAGTTGAGAGGTACAGCTGGTTTCCATTTGAAATGGAAAGCATGGAGTCCTTGAAGGAGCCAGTGCCTCTCATCGGTGAAGGCTGCCTCGCTGAAATGTGTACAACACACGACAAGGAACCTTAAAAACAAGTTTCCATTTCACTTAACTGTAGCACAGGAAATTGTTTCTGGCTTGTTTTTGTTATGAACAGGGAGAGCATTGCATATTAAAAGTTCCCCATAGTTGTTTAGTATTTGCTCGGTAGTGTACTAGTCCCTAATCAGTCCTTCTGCCCCGTAAATCATGTCAACTCTGTCACTGTTTTCATTGGAAGCATGAATTGTAATGTTGAAAATCTCCCAGGACGGTAAACGTCTGCAGCTGTGGAAGGCTGGAGCTCATAACTGGTATTATTAAAGGAACCTGAGTGACTTCTTTGGGGAGAAAAAGCTAAGACGGGGTGAAATTCATAAGGTGCACAGAGATATAGAATGAAGGTTCTATTATGAGCACAGCTCCATAACAATGTCCTCATAGAAATAGATACAGAATAGTAACAATTGTTCCATGAATTGGCAAACACAATATTTTGCTATCTTTGTGCCTTTTTTAGAGGGGAAAAATAGAATCCAAATGTACAGTATAAAATTAGACATATGTGCTGCTTTAGAACAGTGTTTGAACTGAATGCTTTTCTATTTGATTCTATGGACACAAATGTCACCTTTAGTTCCTAAAGGCATTTTGAAGGGTTTGCCGCTAATGGTTTTACAGCCTTAATTCTCGTTGGAAATTTAAAATTTTCATTATCAAAAGATGTGGCTGACTAGATCAGCTCCTGCTGTGTGGGGATCTGAGAAATGTCTCAGAATACAAAGGATGTGTTGCAGGGGCTGAAGTGCAAGGAATGAGAAAAAGAACAAAGGACACTGAAAACTTACGCTTGGCTGCTGAGACCAACACCGTGCCTAAGACATTTCTTTTCCAGAATGTGTCTTTGTTCATTTATTCATTCCTTTATCCAATCATTCGTTCCTTTCAACAGTGTTTATTGAGCATCTACTCTGAGCCCAGAACTCTGCCGGGTACTGGGAAGCCTAATTCAAAGGCAACTTGCCCACAAGGACAAGGCTTTCGGCCAAGAATGTTCTGTCCTCATTGCTGTTGTATAAGAAGCAGCTGGACTCCCCAGTTCAGCCTTGACATTCAGCAGAACTCAACGTGTCTGCATCTAAAAACAAACCTGGTTTTTTAAATTCAAGTATAATTAACATACAGTGTTTCAGGTGTAAAATATAATGATTCAACAATTCCATACCTTATCCAGTTAAAAGCACAAACCTGTTTGCTTGGCTGTTCTTTTAATTACCAGCATCTTTGCTTTTTTGTGAAAGCCATTTTTTTTAAAGGCTATCTCCCAACTGGACATAAACCTTTGTCATATCTAGAAGAAGCAGTACAAGGCCCTAAGAAACAGTTTATAGAAAATATTTTTCATAGAAAATATTTTTAAGTCATTTAAAGAAAATAATTATAGATTTGGCATTATTCTGAAGTTAGCTGTCGGGGATAAATATCAAGAAGATCCTGCAAAGCTGTAGACATGTAGTAAATGTGTTTCCTTTGGGGCAAGAACAGAATAATAATTAGGGAAGAAACTTCTAAAATATCAACTCAGCAAAGCAAATGCAAGACTTTTGGGGAGCCAGCAATCATGTGGGAGGCTGGACATTGTGGGAGATCTGAGATAGGAGAGATGACCTCTGGCCTAATCTAGGACAGGAAATGAGACATAAGCCCTTGACTTAGAAGATGGTGTGCTTCAAGCTATCGGCACAGCCCCAGAAAGTACAGTGGACACCGAGCTCCTGTAGGCCAGAGGGCCAACGACATGTTGGGTCCTCGGCAAAGTTACAGGAAACCAGGCTTAACACATGGACAGAGCCATCGTGTGTTCCTACCTGGAATGTATACAATGTTCCTGGCCTTGTTCCTCAAGAAAGACAGTTTAGGATGGGGCAAGGTTCAGAGAAATGCAATTAAAATGATAACGGGGAGCAAAAGGTGATGGCAAGAGAGGACACATGCCTTATTAGGAAAAGACAAAACGGAGGAGACTTTTTCATCTAAGTGGAGGTTAGCCATAAGCTATAAAGGAAGGTTACACGCAAGGTCTACACTGCATCTCAGTATTGCTACAACTGGAGAGCCAATCAGTGGGGAAGCCTTGAGCATGACCTTTTCCTTCTTAGGACCCCAGTTTCTTCTTTTGTGACCCACATTTCCAAGTGTGTTAAGTAGCACACCTGTTCTGCAAGCTGCTTGCTGGAGGAAAGGTATTCTCTCACCAAGTAAGCTTGGAAATCTGCATGCCCTAGCTTCCTCCAGGAGGTTTGCCGTTTGCATTTGATATTAGAGGCTCTCAGAGGTTTATCCTTAAGGAAAACCTATTTAACTTTTGTGGATCTCAACCAGCGTTTCCCAAACTCATTTGACCGTGGAATCCTTTGTTCATTTAGTGCCTACGGGGACGTTTGGAAAATGTTTTTGGGAAGACTGGATTCCAAGATCTTGGAGGTCCTAGAAGGCCATTAGTTCCAACCAGAGGAAGTGCTCCCTGGCAGTGTGGAACTTGTTACTTCTAGAGTCCCTACAGGAAGAAAGTCATAGTTTGTAGGAGTTTATGGCCATTTATGAACGATGGCGTTTATCAAAGGTAATTGGGAGGCAAGGCTCACAAAGGAAAGGCCCTGTAGTCCACACTATGCTTTCCAGAGCTGCTACTGAGACTCAGGTCTCCACGCCAGGGGTTAGATTGTCAGAGCAGGACGTAATATGCACCATCACGTGAAAAACTACCTAGAGCTGCTCATTTAAGTTTTGGCTGAACCAAGTAGATAGTTCTGCATGATTTTTTCTTTTTTTTAATTATAGACAATTTGGAAACACTTCTCTGGGGCTTTTTGGGCAGTCACTTTCCATTATTTACATTTCGAGGTCATGTCCATGAAGACAATATCGTCTGCTTTCTATAGCTTATCTCCAAAAACCTGGCTAAGCATTCAAGTTCAACAGTTTTGTAGACATGTGTGCGTGTTTTTTCTTTCTCTAGAAACCTTTCACTATTTTGAAAAGTGTTTTATACATGTACCTCCCCGTCCCCTGAGCCGCTGGCTGACTTCTCCTCTTCTCCTCTTCTCTCTCACTTCCCCACCTCACCAAGCACATGTGTATAGCCACGGTGTCCTTCCAACACTGTAAAACGTTTTCCTGTTATTTATTGGACTTCAGGGACAACAAATGAATATGATAGAAAAACTAAGCCTTGAGGAGCTTTCTTGCTCTCTAACACATTTTAGCCTCTGTTCCTTTTGCTTCATCTTTCCCATTGTGCTAGCGGTTCTCCTCACTCCTCACTCTGCTTTGTGCAGGGTTGGGGAAGGGGCGGGGAGGGAGGGTCATCCCACATGGCCTATGTCAGTGGGCTTCAGTGCCGCTGGCTTCTGGTTGGCACTGGCTAATGGAGAAGCATCAGCTGGTGATTTCAGGAGGAGACTGATGTTTGGGTATTCATTGCCTCGCCTCCTGGCAGGCCAGCCTCCCACAGCGCTCCTTTCTCATGTTCTGGACCCTGCTTCCTTCCCTTGCCTCTTCAGGCCTGGGCCTGGCCTCCGTTGTGCTAGGGCTGCTCTACCTCCACCGGTTCGTTTCCTTAAGCCCTGCCCACGTCTTTGTAAATAGCCCTTTTATGAAACTCTCCTCCCATTGCCCAGTTTGACTGTGTCCTCTGTTTCCCACAGAGACGCTGCCTGAAACACCCACCTGCCTGTAACCTTCTCTGTCTTGTTGCTGGCCAGCCAGTAGCACTGTCCTGTGGAGCCCAGCTCAGGTTCACCTTCAAGAAGCCTCTCCATCCCACATGAAACTCCTCTTGCGCTGTCCGATCTTACCCTCTGCCCTATTTATAAGCACCTAAAAATGCTCTCTTGTGTATTGACTTAAATGCACTGAGACTCATGCTCGTGATGCGTAGAACTGATCTTTCATGGGTGTGCAAGAAGGCTGGGTATTCTCAGGCAGTTACCAAACTTTTATAGAGTGCTTCCAGACACTATCAGGCAGGTTATAGAGTTAAGAGGTGGTGCTATTATTATGTCCATTTTATAAATACAGATGCTGACACAGAAAAGTTTGCTAGCGGGCCCAGGACACACCCATAATGAATTCTGGAGCTAAAATTTGAACCTAGGTGGTCTAGCTCCAGAATCCATGCTCTTAGCACTCCACTAGGCTGTACCTCTCTAAGTGTTTTTCAAATTTTTTTGAACTGTCAGTTATCTAAAATTCAGATTTCGGGGTGCCTGGCTGGCTCAGTGGGTAGAGTGTGTAACTCTTGATCTCAGGGTCATGAGTTTGAGCCTCATATTGGGCATGGAGCCTACTTAAAATAAATAATATTAACAATAATAATAATAAATTAAATTCAGATTTCACTTTAAAATCTGCATTTTTAGTGTCTCTTGAAAAAATGGACCATCTAGCTATTAGGACTGATAGGCCATTGCAAGAATGGGCCAGAGGTAAGTGGGAGCAACCCTGTTTGGGTAGGGGTCTGCACCAACCTGGTCCTGCATTTATGTTCCTTCCCAATGACTGCATGTGAGCAATTTTTATACGTGGGCTTTTGGAAACCACTTATATGCCCTTAGTCTTTATCTCACACCAACTCCTAGTCCCCCAGGTAGGTAAGTTTGAGGAGGGTAGAATCTGTATTCTAAATCACTTAGCACAGAGGAGGCTGTATTTGATAAAAAACCTGTGAATTTGGAGAAAACAGCTTGTTCAAATTCACTAAGTTAGCTAAGCAAGGTCATTCAGCAAGGACATGGCAGATATCCTTGCATTGGATTGGGGTGAACCCCTTAAAGCAGTCTACCTATAAAGCCTAACGAGTGAAATCGATCCAATTCCTACAATAGAGCTGCTGATGGCAGTATTGCTAGTACTGCTGACTAAGGCCTACGGACCTCACCCCCAGGCCCAGCGGTGCGAAGTTCGTGGGAGGCAAAGCAGCCACTACTTGAGAGAGCTGTCAGGGAGGGCAGAGCAAGAAGGTAAAGGGAGGTTTCAAAGAAGTTGCGAATACAGAGGATCTTAGTGCTAATGGACCTGAGTTCCAGGAGGCACAGAGATTTGGAAGTTGGTCAGGGGGATGTGGAGGCCAAGGAGGGATCTGCAGAGCTCTTGAGAGCAGGAGTGATGGGGAATGCCTGGGAGCTTCGGGTGACAGACATGACAAGGCGTACAGGACATGTTGGGCTTAGTCCTGATGATGTGCGAGGCAGATTGTTATGGTGAGACAGTGCATGCTGCAGGAGAGGCAGGTGTGGGGGAAGGGAAAGGTTTTGTCAGAAGCACCCAGAGCTCTGGACCCCTCTTCATTTCTCTTTCCTCTTGGAGTGGGTGGTGCTGTGCATGACGTACTCCCATACTTATTCAGAGGCGGATGTCACTGTGGAAGGCCTTGTGCAGGATGATGCCTTTTACATTTGTGAATGCACACAAAATCTGGAAGGTTTCAGTAGAATTTGGATGTTCATATAAAACACAGCTAAAAAGCTTGCTTTGGTCATGTGAAGAGCACGTGAGTGTTACTTTTTTTCAATGTGATACTCTTTGGGTCTCTTTGATTGCAAGTTTTATTATTGCATCTTATTAGAGTTTGATCTGTCCTTATGGAACCAAAGGACTTCAAGAAATAGATGCCAATTTAAGAAAATGATTCCTCTTTCCGAAGACCAGGGGGCTGGTGTATTTGTAATGGTATAATCGACATACCTGCCAATAAAGAACCCAAAATCCCTATCGTGCTTGCAGCTGTCTCTTCAGTTTAATGTACGGGGGCAGGGGGCTCACAAGCTCTTCCTCATGAGTAAGAAAAACCATAGGTGGTTGGGGGCCCAGAGTTAGCCAAGACTTGGGGCTCTTGGTCCTTGCCGAGTGGGGTCAAATGCGTGCCCTTGGGCAGGCAAGCCAGGGACTTTCCCATCGGCAGAGGCCAACTGTGGGGGGTCATGCTTATTCCCTCCCCTTGGAGCTTCATGGAAAAGTACAGAATTTGAAGATCTCTTCAACATCTCTTGCATTGGCCTCTATGGATTTGGAGAGTGGAGTCATAACGGAAGTTAGGAGTAGAAATCCCCATCTCCCAAGAGCAGGGAGCTTTCAGGGAGGAAAAAAAAGATACTTAAACCCTGAAAATACCCCAACAGTGAGCAGTGCCCCTGGCTGTCCACCCTTCTCACTTCCAGAGGTGCTCCAGGGTGTTAGGAAGAGGAGTCACCTTGAAAAGTTTCCAGGATGCCCCCAAAAGCTTAAGCAAGTGTGAAACCTTCTCACCACCGTGCCCCCACTTTGGCCTTTCTGTCTCCACCCGCACTTGGCATATGACCAGTGCTCTCAAATGCCAGCTCTACCCCTTACTAGTTAGTTGTGTGACCTTGGGCAAGTTACATCCCCTCTCTATGCCTTAATCCCCTGCATCCGTCAAAAGGAATCCTAATAGTACCCATCTCGTAGGGCTGTTGTAGGGATGAAATGAATTAACACCTGGCATTTCATAAGAGCTATGTGAAGTGTTAGTTATGGGACTTATTCAGATGACAAGGACATTGGGGGTCCGGCCAGCCGCCAGGTCACCGTTAAGTGAGATATAGCCAGGTTTAGCCTCATGCTTGTCTGTAAGCAGATGTCGGCAGCTGAAGTCAGCTGAGCTGGCCTCTGCACAGTGCTCGTTTACATCTCTTGCTGCGCTCTCCAATCTTCTGGTTCTCGGGTAGCTGAGATACCCACTGGATCGGACAGCTCTAGACCGGAGCGAGTCTGAATCAGACCCCAGAGGTCTCCATCACTGACCGCGTATCGTGTGTATGTTGTTATTCACTTTCCTTTTGTGGCTAAGGAATGGACACCTAAGTACTGCTTCTTTTTATAGAAGGCTCTGACTAGCATATCTGCTGATTAAAAGGGAGGCCTCACAGAACATTCATTTTGAAGAGCATAGTAATACTTAAGGACCAGGACTATTTCAGGCATTTACTGCAAACTGTTTATTTCCTAAAATAAGGAGGGCACGCTTTCTGTTTACTTCCCCCCTAATGAGAATTCCTCAGGAGTTTGAAAGCTGTTATTGTGCCCCCCTATCTTCCCCCACATTACAGCTCTCCCTGTCCGAGAGGCAGCTGACCAGTGCTATCATTAAAGTCGGCATTTAACTTTGAAAGGAATTCTCTTCCACTCTCCCATTAGAATTGTAGCAAGCAACCTTTGTTGACCAAATGTGTATCAAAACCTTTAATGCATTTCAAATCCCATCACTGATGCCTCCCTCCGCTGGGAGGTATTCCTTGTCCCCATCCTATCATGTAAAATCTTTCCTCATCCATGCTATTTCTACACTGGCTCATACCTTTATTGTTGTGCTTATTGCTTTAACATTTAACGTCTACTTGATAGCACCCATTATATGCCAGGCACAGTGCTAGATTCTAAAGATCTAACCACAAATGGGATTCTGGAGCAGTGCTATCTAACAGATCTCTTGGTGGTGATGGGAATGGTCTATGTCTGCACTGTCCACTGTGGTAGCCACTTGACACATGTGGCTCTTGTGCCTTGATGTATATACGGCTAGTGCAACTGAGGAACCAGATGTGTAAATAGTTACACGTGACCAGTGACTACTCTGTTGGACAGCATGGCTCTAGATCAGAAGCCTCATAAGAACAGAGATCTTTCCCTCTCTTCTGCTTGTCACTGTGCTCCCAGCACCAAGAACAATGCCTGGCATGCGGTGTGAAGGAAGGAGGCCGGAGAGGTGGGGGATGGAAGGGAGAGAGGGAGAGAGGCAAGGTCTCTGTCCTTGTAGAGCTCAAGATATAGTAGGGACCTATTTGTTTACATATCTTGAAGACCAGAAAGCAGGGATTGTCTTTTCTTTGCCTACACCCTTAGACCCATTGTCTAGACCCATGCCACGGCCATGGGAGATGCTCAAGAAATGTAAGTTCCATTGAATCGGATGCTGAAAAATTGCAAGCTTGGCAATGGTGGTACTACCAATCATAGTAGCGGTTAGTGCTGGTAACAGGAGGAAAAGTTACAGCAGCTGTTGCTCTGTCTGACAGGCAGTGTTGGTGCTGTCTGGTTGTCGCATCCCCGCCAGACCTTCTAAGCCAGCAGGCAAATCTGATTTTCTGACGTGTCCTCCCCTTTGGTTCCCTGCTTGACTTGGACATCCAGCTACATAGCAGTTAAACCTTTATGGAGAGAAAGGGGAAAGTCATAATACTCGTTTTACTGCCCTCAAGCTTCTCCTTCTTCCCCTTAACCGTGAGTTTCTTGCTAATGGCCTCTCTTGGTGCCTGTCCCTGCTCTGATGCCTCCTTGGTCGTACCATACCATGTTGGCCTTTCTCTGCCTCTCCTTCCCTTCTGGGCTTCCAAACTGGCTGGAGATTAGTCAGTGGTCTCATTATCTGCACCACCACTTCATAGCATGTAGCGGGAAGAACGCTAACTTCAGAGTGAGACCCCCTAGATTCAAATATTAGCTTTACAGCCTACTACTTTGTGGACTTGCGCCAGTTACAAAACTCTTAGACCGTCAGTTTCCTCACCTATAAAATGGCTTAATAATGCATTTCTCATAAATTTACTATGAAGATTAAGTGAGTCGTTGTACGTAGAGTATCTAGCACAGTGCTTGTGCTCAGCTGTTAGCCCTCTTCCCTCTGTGCATATGCCTCCATACACCTATTCCTAAACATGTAAATACATAGGATTTTAAAGCCAATTGGGGTGTTCACATTTTAATTACACTTCACCCTTTTTTATTATCCTACATACCTTTTCCACTATTAAAAAAAAAAAAAGATTGAATTACCAAAATAACAATCTAACTAGTTTACCCTTCATCTGGAAAACTGGTTTAATTATTATAATAAAGGTAAGCCTGGTCTTAGTGCAGCACAGTAGAAACCCCATTTACAAGTAAATAAAAGTCAAAGTTTCATCTTTTTTCTCCATTGCAAATCAAGCAAACCATGTAATTAAGCCAAATATGCAGAGAAAGGGGAATAAAACAATGGAAAACCATTCAGTAAAAGGCAGGGAAGTAGGTAATTGGGGTTAATTTCCATTCTGCTGTGTACTGTCTGGACTGTCTTGGTAGAAGGAGCAACAATTTACTCACATAAACGATCACTGCAGAGCAGCCCTTCCAGGGAGACACCTGTGGTTCTCCACGGCTACCCTGTGCTCCCTCCCCGCCCCGAAAAGAGCATGAACAGCAAACAGCCCTTCAGCAAACTTAGTCCTTAAGGAGGAAGCCACACCAGGCCACACCACTGCAGTTAGCTTTGATTACTGTATTGCAAGATTATATTTGAGGAGTATCAAAATGCTAGTTGTTGTTATTGTTGGTGGTGGGTTTTGTTTGTTTGTTTTTACATTGGAGGTAGCCAATGTCATAGCATTTAGTGCAACACCTGAGAATTAATGACTGCAATGCTGGAAGAACTATAGATCCTTCCCGATCAATGCTGGATAGGCTCAATTCTAGTCTCAGTTCTGCCCTCAATTAGCTGCGTGACCTAGAATAGGTTCTCGAAGCTTCAGGTTCCTCATCTGTCAACTGAGGAGGCAGGGAGCGTGGCTATTCTATGTGATCTCTCCCTTGACATCTATTCGTGACACTCCGCCAGAGCTGCTCAGTGTGTGCAGTTATGGCGTAGATCACCTGGGGATGCTTTTTAAAAATATGTGTAACTGATACAGAGTAGGTTATTAGACCACTTCAGCCTTTGGATTGAGATGTAGTTTAGGGGTTCCAGTCTGTTTACAGGCATAGGAAACAAGGAGATGGAGAATCTTCATCTTGGGATGGAGAATTATTTTCATGTTCCCTTTTTTCTTTTTAGAACTTTAATGACATTGCAAAGTTTATTCATATAATAAATACGTATGACATTCCCTCTGCGGCCTAAGCAAGATGCCGAGCAGTGCAGAGTTTAAGAAGGTAAGACCACAGCCCTGTCCACAGGGCCTCCAAGGCCAGAACGAGAGATAGACAAAGTGCCCCAGAGCCCAGGACCACCTGCTTTTGCCTGTGAAGTCCGCAGTGGTCTCTGGAGTGAGAGGAGGCTTGATGATTGAGTACAGTTGTCCAGGTGCACAGGGCATGGTGCTGTTGGAGGCCACCGCATGTTCGGGCATTACATGTTGCTAAGTGGCAATGTGGTCTTCGCGCTCACGGGTGTGCTTGTGTCTGTGCGCGCGCGCGTGTGTGTGTGTGTGCATGTGCATGTGTGCAAGAGAGAGAGAGAGAGACAGGAGGTATGACTGTCACAAAAGGCCTTATACTGTCAAAGCGAGGGCTTTATTCTGGAAGCAGTATAGAGCTGCTGAAGGCTTAAATAAGAGGAGCAGCCTGATTGGATTCTTGGGGCCTCATTGAAGGTAGAACTTTTCTTTTTAGAATTTATCCACTTTGGCTTTTTGTGCTCACAGCCACACTACTCAAAGAGAAGCACTACTTCTTCGGGGATAGGGCTCCGAATTCTTCTCTGTCACCCTGTGTGCGATTTTACTAAATCTTAACGATCATTTCCCCAATGTAGAAGCATCTCTCCCATGTAAGAAAATCAACGAGAATAGGATTCAATGTGCGTATTTGGTCTATTTGAGAACACGAGCAGGGATAGATCATTCAAGAAAGCTATGTTGAGTGGTTTCTATATGCATATACTGTGTTAGTATAATGGTCCTACAATGACTAGCTGCCCACCAACACCGCTCCGGGGATACAGATGGCCGGGACCGGGTTGAACCTGGGAACTCCAGGACTCAGGCTTCGGCTTCCAGTCCCCCTGCCCCCCCTGTGCACAATCCAGTCAGGCCTCTAAGCTGGCCTGCAGTAGGACAGGTGCACCCAGATGCCTCAGAGGCCGCACAGGTAGTATGAACACAGGTGGTGGGTGATCGGGGATGGTGTCCCACCTGAAGGAGTCATCGCTGGTCGGCTCTAGCCAATGGTCACCAAGCCACAATTGGGCCCCATGTTGCAAGATCTGATTTCTCACAAGAAGATGGAAATCCCTATTTGTATATGAAATCTTTTGATTTTTTTTTAAAATATTGGAGGCAAAATCTGTTTGTGACCCCTGATAGAACTCAAGTATTTATCACCTGACTGCCTCATAGGCCGTCCAGGTATGGACCTCTTCTGGCCTTTCCCATCCCGCGCTCTCCTCACACTGGGATTATAGGGGGCACCCCATGAGAGTACGTGCATTCAGAGGTCCCACCGCCCCCCACCCCGGCATTCCCAGCATTCCTGGAGGCTCTGCTAGGTTCCTAGCTCTGTGCTGGGGGCTTGCTGCTGAGGGAAAGGGCAAAGATATGGAAAACGCAGTCCCTAAGGAGCTCCTGCTTGTGTGAAACACGCAGGTAAACAGACTGTGTCACGCTGACCAAAGTTGGGTATGCAGTGTCCCGGAGGTTCTAAGGCTGCCATGTCCGCACTGCCTGGAACAGGTCAGCAGGGACCAGAGAGGACAGTGAGGAATTCATCTTCGATACCGTTTCAGACTGTCCACGGTGACCCGACTGAGTCATGCTGATCCATCAGCAGCAGATGGCCTTCAGATGATTTCAGAAAGGCATCATTACCTCAAGAGTTCTAGAAGCAGACAGATAGTATAAAGCCGAAGGTCAAAAGGATGAGACTATGACATGGAGACTCTTCCCATTTTAGATGGCAATAAAATAAATAAGGGGCCTCATTTGCATTTCTGATGCCTTCTGTAAAATAAAGTTTTCTTTTGCTATGTGTGTGAGGGGCTTGGAGGCAAAAGCTACTGCAGAATTACTTTAAGGCTCCCCTTTTTACCCAAATGCCAGGTTCATCATAACATTTCTACCGGAGGCTTTGGCTTAGGCTTCACACAGTGAAAGCCAGATATGATGGACAAGGGGGATCCAGCCTAACCCCTGGGGGGAGGGTCATAAATGCAAACGTATAAGCCAGCTACTCTCGGCCACATCAGTACACAAAGTGGGGCTGCTTTGCAGAGAGAAAAGGAGGCTTTTTCATTTTCCTGTCATCTGAGTATACCAAACTTTAAAAAATAGAATCCCTCTCTACTCTCTGTTGGTTTGCATGCTCTGCAAAATGTCAGTTCTCCTCTCCAGAGCAAGAATTAGGTATGCGGTTCCCCACACAGCCCTGGCACTTGGGGCTTCCCCGCAGAGTAAGTCAAAATCAGCAGTTGGTGGTCGAGGTGGTGCACCATTAAGGAACAATGTACTTGCTTAGCACAGTATCTATGGGAATGGCTGGTACAACTCTGGTTAAGATCTTTCCAGTGGCTTCAGCTGTATTCAAAAATTTAATAAGACCTGGGGTCCATGGAAGGCTTCCTGGAAGCAGCGACCTCAAAACGGAACTCGATGGGTGAGTAGGAGTTAGCCAGATGCAGAGTAGAAAGAAAAGAATGTTCTGGGTAGTGGAAATAGCATAGCAAAGGCCCTCTGAGGAGACAAAGCTCAAAGCTGGCCACGGCTTGAACACAGGTTAGAGGGTAATGAGAGGTAAGGCTGAGTGGGTAAGCAAGGGGCAGACCGTGAAGAGTTCACCCCGAGGTCTCCCACCCTCTCTTTGAATAGGAACAGAGCACAAGTGCCAGTACATGGTGAGGGGTTAGTAGGGGAAATGATCTCTTCCGCATTAAAGCATCATGTCACCCTGTGTGTCAGGACCCAGGGAGAAAAATGTTCTGGGTCTATCAGACACACATCTGTATATGAAATCAGCTATATTGAATACGGAATGTAAGTCTTAGTTCTATTTGTTTTTACAAATACTTCATCAAGGTAGAAACCAAAGTGAAGAAAAATAATGGCCCCATCTCATGAATAGACTTCCCCCAATTCCTTCAGACTGGTGTTACCTCCCCTGGCCTAGCCATTTTATTAATGCTCTGCCTCTGGGGAGGAGGAATAGAATTACCCTTCAATTTGATGAGAATTGTTAAACGGAATACAAATGAGTTAATTCATAATCTATTAATTTTGAGACTGTGGTAATTCTTACTAGTAATGGACTGAATTTTCCTTTGTTCTTTGAAGGAAGGGATTCAAAACAAACAGTGTAAACAAAGTTTTAGGACACAGGTGATTGAGATGCTAATTACATGTAGTCCTTGTCAACTCAGCAAGTTCAACATTCTTGTCAACTTGGAAGGGTCCTCTGATGTTCTTGAAAGTAATAATCATTTAATTCTTTAGACATCAATTGCTGATTATTATCCCTTTATTGCTAATTCACGTTTCCATTCAAATTACATTTCAGAGGGAAACTGTAGGAAGATATGCATAGTTGGATTTACAGAGGAGGAGAAGGTACCTTTTGCCCCAGATTAGGATTTGTCCTCCAGACACCTTCTGTTCCAGCCCTATGACTCAAGGACAGTTGGAATGGGTTATGATGCCCAGAATGTGTTTTGGCTAAACAATATTTTTAACATTCCATCATCATCATCATCATCATCATTATTATTAAGTATTATTCAAAGACATTTCAAATAGTATTTTAAAACATTAGTCAATAATCAATGAAATAATCAAGTAGTACTTTACAACATCTAGATTTTCAGTTATAGCAGAATCAAAAATAAACGCGCGGCACATTTGTGACTTCCTTGCTCATGTCAGTGATGACCGAGCATCTGTCAGTTTTTTTGTGGGATCCAGCCAGAGAGGGATTCCTGACTGTGGAGAAGGGTGGCTCCCATCTACAGTTATTTCCTTGGCTGGGGATGGAGTGGCAGGCCCCAGGAAAGCGGAGCTAGCGCTTTTGAAATGATTATTCCCTTTGATGTTCATGGATATGGGAATATGCATTTGAGAACGAGGAGAGGGATTTAATCTCTTATCACAGAGAGCCTCCAATAGCCGAGTTTGACTTCGGCCTAGTAACTACAACTTTCTCATGATGTAAAGTGCTCAGGGGGACACCCTGCAGATAAATTGATTCTTTCTTGAAGTACAACCAGTCTTGCTGCCATTTTCCCATTGTTTAGTAACATTTTGTAGTGTTCTATCTTAAAAATAATAACACCTACTTTCTCCTGCGAGGTCAGACGCCATGTCTGTCTGACTCCAAACGGCAGCCCCGCAGTGCCTGGCACATAGGAGGCCCTGGCTCAATATCTGATGATTGATTGCTAAGACTTTACCTCTTCGGTGTTAAGTACTTTCTGATGATCACAGCCCTTGCTAATAACCATAGCTTTCTTTGTACACTAGTCCCAGTTTCACTATGAACTAACAATGTGACCTGGCTAGATAATCTCTCTGGATCCTAAACTGATTTATCTCTAAAATGAAGAAATTGAGTTTCATCAACTCAAAAGTCCCTTGGATTTATACCAATATCTTATTGAGTATTTAAAGGGATCACATCATCTAATGAAAAATTTAGGAAAAATGACATTATTTACTGCTACTCTTTTTTTAAGATTTTATTTATTTTAGAGAGAGAGCGTGAGTCGGATGAGGGGGAGAGGGAGAGAGAGAATCTTAAGCAGACTCTCTGTTGAGCCCGGAGCCTGATACGGGGCTCTATCCCATGACCCTGAGATCATGACCTGAGCCGAAATCAGGAGTTGGACCCCCAACCAACTGAGCCACCCAGGTGCCCCATTCATTGCTACTCTTGATTAACAGTCAGACCAAGATATTGTCTTGACTTTTAGTTATGTCTCTCTTGAAAAGAGAATTTACCAGCATCCCAGCTCTCAGAATCCAAGAGCTGCCAGGGATCCAGGCATAGAACATCCTCTAGGCAAAGGCATTCTCCTCCTGAAATAGTTGGACTTTGGCTACAATTTCTTTTTTTTTTTTTTTTAAGATTTTATTTATTTATTTGACAGAGACAGACAGCCAGCGAGAGAGAACACAAGCAGGGGGAGTGGGAGAGGAAGAAGCAGGCTTCAGCGGAGGAGCCTGATGTGGGGCTCGATCCCGGAATGCCGGGATCACGCCCTGAGCCGAAGGCAGACGCTTAACAACTGAGCCACCCAGGCGCCCCTTTGGCTACAATTTCTTATCTGATCATCTACACTGGTGACCCTGTTACACAATACAGGAATCTCTGGGTCTCTTTCTGCTTAAGGCCTATTTCCCAGGAAAGTGAAGGGATGTCTTTTCCCCAAGCCAAAACCCCGGGCTTAGCCTTTTCTACCTTTCACCATGCCCAAGACCAGGAGGAAAATGAAAAAGTGATGTCAGAGAGCATTTCTCTGAAGGCTATAGGGTGCTTGCCTTCATGGTCCACTCCAGACCTCCTCCTCTTGGTTCTGCTCCAAAGCGGGCCCCACAGAAGCAGGAGCCTTGTCTCTCCACACCTGCTCCTGGGAAAGGCCAGAGAACACACCACAAAAGGCTTTTTGTCTTTTTATTTTTTACCATGGAAAGTTCCAATTGCCCCTACCACCAGGGCCCACCCGTGTTTTCCCAAAGCTCTTTTATTCCTTGATCCCACTCCAGGGGGCCCCTATCTCGGGGGTTGGGTGGGAGGGAGGGGAGCCTGGAGCTGTCTTCAAAAGCTCATTTGGAGCCAAGAATAACAACCTGCAATACACAGGCAGGGGCACGAGGGAAAAGTTCCAGAGCGGGCTCAGAGGGATACAGTCCTAAATGTCTCCCGCGCTGCAGCATAGAGCGATCCTTGGTTTGGGGAAAGAAGATCATGGTCCCCTGAGCCAAACCTAGTCAGTACTTGGCCTGAAGTGATGCATGCCCCCGAAGCAAGATAGCAGTTAAACATTTGCAGTGTCCCCAGTGACACTGCTATTCTGATGTTTTAGACACACAGATGCAGCCCCGTGCTGGTTCTGGGTTTCAAAGAGAGACTTGATGGTGCTTCCAAAGGGTTGCTTTTCCAGTAGAAGCTCTGGAATGCAGCCTTATCTTCCCCTGCTCTTGGACTGCTCTTTTGTCCTGGCTGCTGACCTTTCTCCTTCCTCGCACGAGGCAGTTGCTTGATTGGGAAGAGTAACAGATGCAGACAGGCCTAATTTGTTCTTGGCAAGAGCCACAATCTGCATTTCTGTGGGGTCAGGAGAATCATAAATAATTCATCGGGGTCTGGTTTTCGGAGAGGAGATGGGTCAAATTAGCCAGAATTTCATTTTGTTCTCCCCAAACCCCATCCCCTCCTGTGGCTGCTTATCCCCTAAGCCAGCATCGCCCCCATCGCCCCCTTTTATGCCTTAGAAGGGAAGGGAGGAGAGCTCTCTCCAGATGAACATAAAACACATTGAGCTGGTACGTGAAGATGCTGTGATGCCGAAACTAGGACATCTTGAAAGCCGAAACATAAAACAGCGTTTTTAAAAGGGAAAATGGCTCCAATGTGTTTCCAGTATGGACCGCATAGGAAACGGGAAGGAGGCTCCCATGCCGCTCAGGGGAGTCTCTTCTCATTGCTCTGGGACCAGCAGCGCATCAGGGCCCCAAGACCTTTGTGCTCCAGCTCCAGGAGACAGGGGGTCCTAAGTCATGTCAGCGTGACCCTGTGGGTCCCGCTGTCTCATTCGCATTTAAAAATTCAAACAATGAGCCTGGTCCGACTCGCAAATGTGGGAACAAGGGCTTCCTAAGTCCGGAGTGACCTTTTCTTTGGGACTTACTCTCTTTTAACCAGATATTGAGGAAGAGAGCGACTCAAAAGGCAGACCTCGGTCTTCTGTTTAATGTTGTTGAGGCACAGAGTAGTGGCTAAATGGGACCAGAGTGCCACTTTGGCTAGATCTGGCGGGGGGGGGGGGCAGTTCAATGTCTTCACTGCCATCCGCAGGGCCTCTGAGCTCGCTGCTGACTCTCCCGCCTCCTGAGCCCAAAAGCAGGGGGCACGGGCGACCTCAGGAGGTGTGTATGAGGGAGATGATGGGACAGCAGTGGAATGCACTGGAAATCCTACTTTTGTTTACCCTTTCCACCTCAGGCTTCCAGTTTGTCCTTTCTCCCCTCTGGCTCGCTCTCTTTGCCCCTCCCTTGGAGATGGAGTCAAGAGAGGGGTCCGTCCCTCAAAGAGGGCAGTACTTGGCAGCTTCCAACAAAGGTTTGTTGGGAAAGGCTGAAGGAGATGAAAGGTTTAGGGATTATCCATGACCTGTATTTCTCTTCCCATTTTACTGAGGTCAGGCGTGATGCTAACTAAACAAGAGCTTCTCAAACAGCAGTGACTCGATCTGCTTCTTGCTTTTAAGAAGCACCTAGAAGGGAGACACAGGAAACACAGTAGTCACTCTGTTGCCTCGGTTTGCTTCCTCTCTTACAATAGATATTATTTAAGGGTAAGTTAACTTCTTCTCCAGCAACAGATGTTGGTACGATCATTAACAGTGGATATTTGTAAAGGTTTTTTTTAAATGTTGATGACAATGATAAATATGCTTTCTGATATTACGCAGATACTCCCATTCTTTACTAGTGTTAATGAGGTGAATTCCTTTGCATTGTCAACAGTGAGGGCAGAAAGGATGTCAGTTTACATGGCTCTGTAGAGTCTCACAGGCAGACAGGACTCCGCCGCGCGGGGGGCATGTATGCGTGGAGAGTGAGGAGGAGGGGGGAGAGCTGTGGAGACAGAGTGCAGGCCCCACCACCCGAGGTTCCAGGGGAGTGCGTGGCTGATCCGTGCTTACTCGGCTCTCAAGATGGGTCCCTGTGTCGAATGGGCCACATCACCTCTAAGTTTCTCACCGAACCCTGGGCCTTGCAGCCCATCCTCCACCTCTGGCAGATAAGGACTCTGTTGCCAGAGAGTTTAATCACCTCATGCAAGGTCCGTACCACAGAGCCAGAAGGTGGTGAAATGCTAGGGCTTTGCAGAAAAGTAAAGTAGCAAGGCAGTGGGAAGAAAATGTAGGGGTCCTCTGACTTTGGTCACAGTCCTTCCAAAATGTGTCCGGAACACCAGGCTTTCTGGTACATCCTGAGATAATCCGCAGCCCTCCCAGTATTTGTCATTTCTCTCGCAGCCGTTCAGGGGAATCACCTGCCTGAGGGTGCCCCCCTCCCCCATCCCCAGGAGAGGCCTCCAAGACTGCCCGCTCCAAACCCAGTTGTCTAGAGTCGGGCCAGCCTCAGGACAGGGACACGGATGGGGGGCCGGGCAAGGCACATGGGTACCCCCAGCTCCCTCACCATGGCATGGCCAGCGGACCCCCAGTTTGGGCCACTCGTCATCTTCTTGACAACCCCACTTCTCTCCCACACTTCCTTCTGTCCCCAGCTCTTTTTCTGAGGGCACAGCTCTTTTTCTGTCAAGTACGAAGCAATCTATGAATAATTTCAATGTCAAGAAAAAAAAAGTACCTGTCTTCATTAAAATGGCGTAGCATTTTATTTTGTTTTCACCAAACAACCCGTGTGTCCCAGCCCTTTGCCACTGTCCTTGTTCCTTCAGTATTCTGGAAGCAGTCATTTTGAGGAGAGAAACAGCATATGTAAAAAATTACATGAAGCCTGTAAACACACTTAAGGCCAAAACATCGAGCTGCTTTTAGACATGCATTCTACTGAGTCCCTGAAAGCATTTTGATGATTTAGTTGCAGCATGTAAATAAAAGATCTGATTAAAGAAAAAAAATACATAAGAAAAATACACACATACTTTTTAAGGCTGCTTGGGGAAATGTATCCACTGGACAGACATGTACGTTTTTTTAAGTTTGTACCCTACCTCATGCCAAAAGGATTTAAGATAGCTTCGGGTCACATACTGTTGGGCAGTACGATCTGAACTCCACATTGTAATGCCAGTGTGATTTCCTGCCTGCGCAAGACTCCCATTTCCACAGCTACAACACCACCCCAGGTTCTGGAACCAGAGAGAATTACAGGTGCCTCCCTCACAGGGCAGCTGGGTGGAGGAGCAATGCCAGGTCCCCTTGAGGCTGGTTCTGCTCAGATGTCGGGTGGTGGTAAGCAGGCCCTTAGTCCGTCTCCAGTGATCTGCTCCTTTTGCCTGGCCTTAGTCAAAGCTCTATCTCCGTGCCACTGTTGTTCACTGAAGCTGAGTCCTTCCTCAAAAACCTAGGTGATTTTCCTCATCCTCCAGGCTCTGAAACCTTCCATCCTCTCACTCGTTGTCTTGGTGGAAGGGGCTCTCCCTTAAACCTTGAACCCTGAGGGTCTCCCCTTGAACCCCAGTCTCTCCTCCTAAGGTAGAAGGGCAAGGATATGGATTTGGAAATCAACGGATCAGGGATTGAATCTAGAATCTGCCTTTTGCTATCCTTACAACCTTGACAACTTCCCTAGCTTCGATTCCCATACTTTGAAATGGGAGGGATCATAGTAGCTGCCGCAGAGGCTTTAGTGAGGGTGAAATGAGAGAACACCCACGACACACCAAGCCTGACACATAGGTATTAATGCCTGGCTGCCACTGTTGTTGCCCTATGTCTCCCCGTGCACACTGGACATCAACCGCCGACCTCCTGAACCCTCAGTATTGCAGCTTGTTTACAGCTTCCTGCAGGCCAGATCTACTCTACTCAGTCGGCCCAGATGCCCTCCAGGACCCCTTACTGAACCTTCCTCCTTCCTCCAGCCCACTCTCTGCCCCTTATCAGTATGATGGCCTGATTCTGCCTTGCATGGGTTACCTACACCCACCTCTGCCCCATGGTCACATGGGTGTGTCCAGGCTCTCCCACACTCTCCCCCACCCCCACCCCAGCCCTGTTCTGATGGAAGGGAAGGAGGAAGTAATGCTTTTCCCTCAAGATCACTGTATGTCTCCTTTGTTGGAAAAACCAATCCTTGGGGTGCTTACTGACTCGTACCCTAGATTTTTTCATTCATACAAGGATGAGCAAGGTGAACCCGGTGCCTGCCCTCAGTCTATTCACCATTTAGGAAAGGAATCGTCTACAGGTGATAGAGGCTACATTTGTCAGATTTGCATGGTTCCTCCACGTAGGCAAGTTGCTTCACTCCTCTGAGCCTCGTTTTTCTTCATCTGAAAAACGGCATCATGAGAGTATCTCCCTGCGGTTTGACAGGCAGCTTCAGCTCACCCCTCCGCTGGACCCCATAAGGCACACATTGTACAACTTGCTTGAAGAGCCCTGAGTTAAACAATTCACTTTAAGTAGTTAAACTAGGCCGGCACCTTGTAGGTGCACAAGACCAAGTTCCTTGTCACGGTAGGACAGGCTAGCAAAACACGCGGAGTGTACGGGGTCCCTATCCCTCAGCGCCTCCCGTATGTTTGCAGCAGCTGTGTCTCTGTAGAAACGTATTTGTGGCCTCCTTAGACAAAGAAGCCTGCTTTCTTACTAACTGTTGCCAGTTCCTTCTTCAGGAGCTGCTGAATCAGGTAGGATGCTTCTCTCCGTTTTGACCCCTGCTTCAGCACTCCTTCCAAGGGGATGATCAATGAGCATGGTAAATTTTCCTGCTGCCGGTAACTACTGTCCGTGAGCTGTGTCAAGAGATTATCTGAGAGCGCTGGGATAGATGACAGATTACTTGGAGGCAATTTATAAATGCAGCAATAATGAGGAGACGTTGAAGGAGGCATGAAGGATGAGCGGGAGGGAAAAAAGGGAGCTGATGCCAGAACGTTAACAGCAAGGGCAGTGGAGGAGAGTCAGAGAAGGAGAACATAAAGGGAGGCGAACAGCTGGACCGGAAACACGCAAGCAGGGAGGGCAGGACAGGGGCACCAGGGAGTGAGGGGAAAGGAGCACACAGGGAAGGAGAGGTCATTGTCAACCGACAGAAAAGGCTGAAGTTGGAAAAAACAAAATGCATCAGGCAGGTTGGGAAGAAGGTGAAATAAAAGAAATGGAAAAAGAAACTCAGGAGGAAGATAATTCAGTGCAGAAATGGAAAACATACATTAGATTGTGTCTATTTTACGTAAACAAAGGAGCAAAAGTTTTGCCTGATAGAAATTACTGAGCTCCTCTGAAGTCACTACTGTAAACATTCCATGGTGGTTTGATCCCCTCCCACACCTTTTTTTTTTTTTTTTACATTATATTTGAAATGGGCACACTAGGGAAACTTCTAGAGTGTCTTTATCGTAAGTTGAACTTCTAAGTCATAGCATTTCAAATACAGAAATAATAATATGATAATAATCCTATAAAGGAAATTATAGTATGAATGAAGACAAAACGGAAGTCATACTGTGTTTCTAAGACAATTTACATCACCTATCCTTGGTATGTTTGATCAATAATGGCATATCTGTTTCATATCATAACCCTTTAAGATAAATAGATGGATGTAGTGTGGTTTTTATTTCACTGAAAAAGATTCAAGGACTAACCGAATAATCCGTAAGTCATTTGCAGAACCAGTTCCCTGGTCCATTCTTACAAGGCCTGCCCCTTCTGTTCATCCTTCAGAAGCAAACGGCCCGAGGGATTAGATCCACTCAGGTGAGAGTCCGGGCTCCCTGATGTGTTAACTTTACAAAGTGGCCCCTCTGAGGTTCCATTTCCTCCTGCAAAATGGAGCTACTGCTACTTTTCCCCAGGATTATTGTAACCACTGTAGGTAAAATATATAAAGCATTTGGAACAAGTAGATGGTCAACAGATTTTAGCTATCATTTTCATGCAACCGAAGATAGTAATATACATCTTTAGAGTCAAGAAAAGGCATCATTGGATTAGCAAAAAAGGAGGGGAAATAGAGTGGCAAAATTAAATCAAGGAAGAGGAAAAAATGATCACATGAAAAAACCATGCTGGTGTCAATTTATTATATGGTGAAGGGAAATGTATTCCTTTCTTGTCTCTGGGTCAGTGTGCCTAAGTGGAAATAAGTACAGAAATGGAGTAAATTCAGCGCAGACTTCATGAACTGCTATTAAAACGGGGGCTTGGCATCCCTCACACGATATTTTTATATGTACTTTAAGATTAAGGTAATGAGATAAGCTAAAACCAAACTATAAAAACAAGTATTACACAGATAGAAGCCTGGTTTTCTGATTTAGTTAAAAAACCTGAGAATCAGTGGCAGCCAGACCCTCCTGGACTTGATGGTCTGAACTTCAATCCTGCCTAGAGCCCCAGGACCCACAGGCCTCCTGCAGCATGTTGGGAGCTAGTACGTTGGATAACATGGCTCATCAAGTCCAATCATAAAGCAACCCGTTTTGTTTCCCAAAAGTGTTCCTTTATGCAGTAGGGGTCTAGTTCTTCCCCTATCCCTGAGTGACTATTTGGGCAAATTCATAACTTTTCTGGTCACCCTTAGGAAGTGCTGTCTTAATTTAGTAATTGGTATGTCCAACCCCGTGTAATTGTCACAGCTTCATGCTTGAAGTCACGTTAAGGCATTTTCTCTCTCCCAGCTTCAGCCTGCTGCAGCTGAAGAAGGGACATGTGACTGGCTGCCTCTCTTCCCTCCTGTGAGGTTCCTCCTCCTCCTCTTCCTCCCCCCTCCCCTTTTTCCTCCCCCTCCTCCCTCCCCCTTATTTTCTTTCTCTCCTCCCCCCTCCTCCGCTCCCCCTCCCCCTCCCAGAGCTGATAAACCACAGTTTTCACCCCCTGCAAGGTTAGAGTTCAGAGCAAAGGGAGAGGAGCAAGGGGGAGGAAAGTCCTCACTATCCTGACACCATAGAAAGCCAGCAGGACACTCTCTGGTCATAGTAGATGTCTCGACCTGCTTGTTCTCTTATACGCACTTTGGCGGGGTCTTTTGAGATACCCACATCACTGACACCTCTGCACTTTTCTCTGTGTGTGGAAATGCCATTCTAGCTATTGGCTGGTTTGATGAGAGGGGATTAATTGCATTGTGGTGCTTATTTTTTATTTTGATAAGATCAGGTAGTTGTGAGCCCTCGCCTCCTCAGTTGGCAATGTAAAAACCATGAAGGGTAATTTGGGTAAATGAAAAGGTGGAGGTAAGGGAATCTGAGCAGAAATGCTACGGCTTGGAGTTGGTTCGGTGAGGAACTTACACCTTACTCCAGTTTACAAGAGGCTCGGATGATATTGACAGATTGCCGGTCCCCAGTGTGATAGGCTCCCCCTTCTCAGATGGGATGGCCCATTGCCCTGTGAGTTCTCTTTAAAGAGAAATCCTGTAGAACAACACAGAGAGTATAGTCCATGGTATCGAAATAGCCGCGTGTGGTGACAGATGGCGGCTACGCCTGTGGCAAGCATGGCCTCACAGTGAATCACTAGCCCACCTGAAACCAATGTCAAGTTGTGCGTCAGCTTTACTTCAGTAAAAATAAATAAATAAAAACAAAGGGAAATCCTATAGAAACCTGTGGTCTGGGGAATCTCTAGAAAAAGGAGAGCAAGATCTAGAAAAGGGTTGTCTTGAAGAGGCAAACGTTCGTGAAGAAAGAGATGGTCACTGAAAATGAGTTAGCGCATCTGTATTTTAGGAAAACAAGTCACAATATAATGAAGGGAAAAAGGAGTGATGCACTCATTCATTTTAAAATCATTTCAAACTATTGTGAGTTTGCATCTAAGTTATAAAGCATTATGTATCAAGCTCTAAATTCTCATCAAGTACTAGGTTGAGCCATAAGAAATTGCAATTTTATAGATTTTTTAAATGTTCAAATGTGGACAGTTTCATCTGGTTCAGACTTTTCTTGACCTCTCATCGCTAATACTGGATTCCACTTTGTAGTTTAGAAACTGTAAAACTTAGATTAGGTACATCTGTAATCCCACAACCAGATCCTAAACTTCTTGCGATGAGGAGTGGTGACTTACTTATTTTTGCATTCCCTGCAGTACCCAGCACGCAACAGTTGCTGAGGGAATACTCCTTAACTCACATACAAACTCAGAGCCATGCTTAGACTTGAACCATCAAATTATTAGCCACCAAATGGGACAATTAGATTCTAATCACTCATCTTTCCCTTGATACACAAAGTGGAAGGTACAAGAAGTTTAAAAACCTTACATGTGATCAACAACTTCAAGAAAACTTTGTAATTTTTTTCACCTCTCGACTGCCCAGGGAAAGGAGAAGGACAGGAAAAGGTGGTGTGTCCTCCAGGATGCAAAGAGGGTCAGCTCTGGAGGGAAGAGATTGGGTTCAGCCTCCAGCTGCAGACACCTACCCAATCCAAGGAGGCAGCCAGGACAAGCTGGTCTGCCTGTGCTCCTCCCCTGATGTCAGGCAGGGACAAGAACAGAAGCAGAACGTCGAGAGGAATCATACGCCACTTCTGCCCACTCAGTGTCTAAGGAGAAATTATTTCTTGGCAGTTGTCTCGGCATTTTTAAAAATCCCAGCCCCAGCCCGCTCTCTCTGGTGTTTTTCTGATCTGATTGGAAATTCCCAAGTGTGTTTAGGGCTGTGTTCTAGAATGGTGAACATAGTTGGAATTGCAGAGTGTCATCTGTTGCATATTTGGAGAAACTTTCTAAAACCTAATTCAACATTAACCTGCTAACTAACTCTGACCTAGAATTTCAATCAGATATTTGGGTCTTCTAAAATCATAAAGTCTTCTAAAAAAAAAATCAAAACTCACTTGATGTTTGTGTTCCTGAATTATTGTTTTAGTGAAAAACTCTTTGCATCTGGCATTTTGAAATCTTCCAAAGGAAGTTTTTCAGACACCTTTGGGGGTGTAATTTCTTAATAGAATAAAACCACCATCGTTTTGCAAAATGCTTCTATAAGGCATTAGACACCACTCCAAAACACCCTCAAATTTATCAACACCAAAATCCCCGAAGTCACAAAGCCCATATTAGCATTTCATTATAAATGCATTTGGGATCCTCCGTAACTTGAAAGGCTTCTATTTTTGTATTTCGGATGAAACATAAGGCTTAATTAGTAAAATATGGAGCTAAGTATCATGCCAAATGAAATAAGTATTTATTGGAAATAACTAAAACAACGTTGCTGCAGTAGAGTCCTAAAACCATACTCGGAGGAATGCTGAATATGTTCCTATGTTTTCACAAACACATGCTGAATATTATGTCCAGCTCTCCAGAGCTGGGTAGGAGCAGGGCAAGGATTACCCCTAATGCGAGGGAGCAGTCACAGAGTCGAACAATATTAAATAAGCATGTTGTGATCAATACCCTTAAAACCCCAAGAGAAATTTTAAAACTTAAATTGTCTGAGGCTTAGCTCTATGGCTCCCAATTAACTGAACGAGTGTGTTTTTAAATACCCATGTCCTGCTGAAAATTCCCCATAGCTTTTTTAAAAAGCTATAAAATGTGTTTCTGGCGACAGAATTCACCTTAATAAGTTTCAGAAGGTTTTGATAGTTCATTCACACTTTAGCTTATAAACGATGTAGGCCAGTAAGCAAAATCATTTTTCCCATCTTCTGCATGGTTGGAAGAGTACAAAATCCAGCTGCATTTCATTAAAGCGATCTTGGAAAGTCCAAGACAGCGCATGAGGAAAACAGGACTCGAAAGTCAGTCCCTGGCCCCTGAGGTTACACATTGTACATGGTTCTCTGTGCCTCTCCCCCTCTAGCAGATGCTAGACCACGTTAAGCCTCTGCTGACCTAAGGGTTTGTCACTGATGATTCACCAGAACTCTTTAGACCTGTTCAGTAATTGTAAGCAATTTCCCGTTCATCTATCAAATGGTGGCCACTTTTAGTTCGTACGTGCTCCCAAAGGACCCTGATTTCAGAGCAACTTAAACCTTTGGAAGCTCTTTTATGAGGCTAGTCCCATTGGAAAGCATCAGATTCCAGGGACAATCACCTTGTGGCTCTTTTGTTTCCCTGATAAAGAGTGAAAAGCAGTTGGGATCCTCATGGCAGTGTTTGCAGGGCTCTGACAATAGTGGCTTTGTGGCACGGTGTTGAGGTCATCGTTTTATAAAGCTGCACAAAAAAATGCTCTTTGAGACAAGCCAACACTCAAATTCTTCAACTGGCTATGTCAGTGATTTTAATTTTATACACGTTCCTTCCTTTTGTTTCAATATGAATATACCCTACACAGCCTCTGCCTCTCCCAAAGTAAGGGTTTTACAAAAGTGCCTTTGAAGTAAGTCACCAACTGGGGTCATATTTACAACGTATTTCACTGGCTTCCTGTTTGGGGCCCTGGCGAGGCAACAATGAGTAGGCCTCAGACACACTTCCAAAGGGTCCGTGTTCCCCTCCTTCCTGTACCACAAGGCACTCCAGCAGCCTCTTTGCAAAGCAGTGGTAATTACCCCATTTATGCAGTCTCAGTGCTGGGTGGCGTCCGTATTTGGAGAGAGTCTTCCTCTTAGGAAAGCAGATGTCCAACAAAAGAGCCTCAATTCTCCAGGGCAGAGGAGGTCAGATGGGCTATCAGTCTTAACGAGTGCCTATTCGGTAGCAGGTTAGCAAGTTCAGTCCTGAAGCAAATAGGAATTTTACTTTTCCGTGTTACAAGCAATGGAACCAAACCAGGGAAAAGGAGAGGGTTTGGGACCTCCAGGTCCTTTTGGATTTTCCCAGCAGAGGTCACCACTTTCACAGTGTAGATGCGTTTCCAAGTCTCAAGCAGGTTAGTTCCATAAATCACAATCGACAAATTATTGAAAGGAGCCCTCGGTTTCTGGAACGCAGAACAGACCCTCTAGAAGCCACTTTATTGTGTAGAGAAAGAAAAATAGCAATTATTCAGAAAATGGAGGTCATTCAAGCAGTGTAATGTAGATCTTGGTATTTGAGATAAGTCTCTCTGAAACGAAATACATCTCTTTTGAGCATTTGTGCACACATACAACCATGATTTTAAAATTATTTTCGCTGCTTTAAAATATGGCTTTTCTCCCATTTAGGGTATTTAACCCAAAAGAAGCGTCATAAATATTACTTATGGCAAATCTCTGCTGTACTGTGATTTTAGTTGTATCTACCTTTGAAAGTAATTTTATAGGCATTGAAAATGACCATATATTGTACACAGGCTCGTTGCATCTATTGAACATCTGAATTTAGTTTTATAGGATGTGATGCCCATAAGTGGCGAGGCACAGTTGTCATGCCCTTTGGTTTCTTGTGAACTTTTGTAGACTCTTGTCTGGCAAGCATCCAGGTCTTACGTTAAAGGCATTGAAACAATACCTTGTATAGGTTTAACGTTCTCAAAGCCTTTATAATAAAGCAAAGGATCAAGGAGTTCACGCTGGAACTCAATGAAAATACCTTCTTTAAGAGATAACAGGGAATAATGATCATAAATAGTGCCCAATGGAAATCCTTGAAAATCGATTGTCTAAAAAGCATTTGTTGCCCCACATGGATCGTTATTTTGACTATCTCTGTCCTATAAGCCTCCCTAAAATAAGTTGGGATGAAGTGGAGATAGAGAATAAAGGTTGCTACTTCTGCCCCAGTGGCTCGCCGTGCGCGCGGTTAGCTGGCTACTGAACCATTCTGAACAGTAGAGAGCAGTAGAGGAGTGTCAGAGCGCGGAGCTGGCCAAAAATGAAGATACTGGAAAAGAAACTAAAGGCATGTTCTCTTGAAATGATGTTCAGTTTCTCCGGACAGGGAAAGACGTTTTTGAACTATGTTATAAATGTATCCATTTTCAGAGAATGGATAACAAACACCCAAACAATAAGCTCTCCAACAGGAATGCTGATATCTATTCTGATAAGGTGTTTACTACAAGTTAAAGCTCTTTACTTCGGAAGAGTGGAAAAATTCAGTAACACGTTCTGCACAAGCTTCAGATCATCG
Source organism: Ursus maritimus (assembly GCF_017311325.1). Classification (NCBI taxonomy): domain Eukaryota; kingdom Metazoa; phylum Chordata; class Mammalia; order Carnivora; family Ursidae; genus Ursus; species Ursus maritimus. The sequence goes on from NW_024426996.1 coordinate 41,982,822, forward strand.
TTAGTAACTATAACCTAGAGCGGGTCTCACACCAGTCATGCAGGAGAATCACCAAAATCAGTGTCGTTTCCATGAAGGCCATTTTCTCCTGAACATTCACGACACTTGCATCAATTTACCAGTAAATGTGTCTGTCACCCACTACGTAGCCAACGAGCCTGTGTACAAACGACACCGTAATTTACAGTACACCTCTCTTTTCTCCTTGGCCTTAGGAACCCCACTGGTGTGGTAGCGAAAACGCCGGTGATGAGAACAGCAGTATCCCCGCCACCAGGCTTACTCTGTGCCGGACACCGGACAATTCACATCTGTTACGCTGTTTCCATTTCAAACCTGACTCTACCACGTGTCCAAAACTGAATTCCTGGTGCCCATCTGCTAAACAGAACCCCCATCCACCCAAGCCGGGAACGTAATGGTCACCCCTGATCCTTCCTTCTTCCTTACTTCCCACAACAAGTCCTCTGGATTCTGATCCTAAAACATACTTCACCCCCATTCCCATCTTTCCAACGCCACCGGCACACCTTCACCTCGATCCTATCATCTCACACTTGCACCACAGCGAAAGCCTTGAGCTGTTCTTTCTCCTTCCAGCGGAAGTTTGGTCTTTATTAGAAAACATGGATCAGGTCCTGGCATTTCCCTGCATGAAACCCTTCAACTGTTGCCCATTGAACTTGGAATGCAATCCAAATCCTTTATGTTGGCCCACCATGCCCTGACCATCCCCACCCCCACCTCACGCTGCACCCACTCCAAGATCTCTGACACAGGCCCTTCCCACATGATGTTGCCTCTGCCTGAAGTCTGTTTGATTTGGGGAAGTCAGCTAACCTTCTGGGCCTTGGTTTTTCTCCTCCATAAAAGAGGGAGCTTGGTCTTTTTCCAACAGTGACCTTCCTGTTTTCTTTGAAAAGACAAAAGTTCTCTTGAACTTATCTTTTAAGAAATTCTACCAAGCACTGATCCTGAAATAATATGAGAAGTTAGCCACATGCCCATTGGAAAATATTTTCCACGTATAGTACAGAATATCAAACACTTTGAAATTGAGATGTATATGTTAACAAGCAGTGTTTTCAATTAATAGAGGGATGTTTATACCATATGAGAAGCCATAAAGCTTAAATTGCAGCAGGATAGGAGACTTAATCCTCAGAAAGGAAATTCACTGCTCTCTTACTGGGTTAGGTTCTGTCTGAATGCACCAGTTACATGTGGGTACATATCTAAATTGGCATTCTAACCATGCTTTATTAAAAGTGCATTTTCAAGGTCCTCAAGGTTTATACTATTCTCATCAACAGGACAGTATTGTCAGGTTTCCAATTTCCTGTTGTCAGGCACCCAAACCAGAATCCAGGGCCAAATTTCCTGTAAACCGAGCCAACCTCACCCCAGGTCAATCCAGTTCTGTAAGCTTTGTTGAGTTTCTGTTAGATGCCAGGCACCTGCCAAGCTCCAGGCTGCAATAAGGAGATCGGGGGCCCAGCCCACAGAGGCCTCACGGTGCATCAGGCCCCCAGACACAAACAGATCATGTCGGAGGTCTGGTGAAAGAATGGAGGAGAGGCTGTCATCTCTGGGGCAACAAAGTGCTCCTCTCAGTGTGGAGGGATCAGAGAAAGTGTGATGGACCAATAGTATCTACCTGTCAAAGAAGAAAACAGTATTCCAGGACAGGGAGTCAGGTAGGCGGACAAATAGGACTGCAGCAACAGTGTGCTTTGGGGGAACAGCCAGGGTGCAAGAGGGTCTGTGGCCACAGATGAAGCTGGAAAGAGAGGCAGGCACTGTGTTGAAGAGGCTGGTATGACCCACGTGCTCTCCATAAAGTTTGAACTGCATCCTGACATGCTACTAATAATAACCATATTAGGTAGCATATGGAGACCTCACAAAATGCCACTTTCCCTGAAATAACTCACGTAATACTTTGTAGCTGAGACATGGGCCATCTCTTTATCCCTGCTGGGTGCCACTGTGTCGAGAAAAGGAGACTTAAAACTGTGTGACCCTGGGCAGATCCCTCAACCCCTTGAACTTCCCTTCATCATCTGTAAAATGGGGATAACTGGGTTGTTGCGAGAACTAACCAAGTGAAGAAATGTAAAAGGCTTAGTGAGCACCGTGCCTAGCACGTGGTGTGCACCTGCTGTCATAATCATCTTCAACCCCATCATCATCATCCATTTTTAAGATAGGATTCAGAAATGGAACGACCTAACCATATTTGCATGGGAACGGTGTCTAACCAGCCGAGCCCCCATATCGCCAGCTCCAGGGAACGCCCGCCATTCCCTTTGCAGTCAATATAAATGTGCCCCTCGGACCCGGGCCGGGCAATGGCTCTGAGAAGAACAAGACAGGAAGCAATCCAAGACCATGAAAGCTGCAGTGGGGGGAGCGGGGAAAGGGGACGGTGGGAGGTTCGTAGAGACTGGTGATGGAACAGGTAGGGAGAGTCAGGAAGTGCGAGCCGTCTTGATCAATAAGGCCAGGCTTCTGGGTGTGCCGAGGGAAGATGCGGGCTATGGGGATCAGCTCAGAGCAGGGCCTATTTCTGAATCTGTGTCTCCAACTTCTTCCCAAAGGCAAAATAAACCTGATTTTAGACTAGCCATCTTTTCCTATGAAGTGTGTCTCTTCCTCTTAGGACTATAAATAACTGGGATTGACTGTGTGCTCAATAACATATCCCAGGGAGGCACCATGCCGGGACACACGGCAGGATCTTGTGATTTGCTGTCGTAGCGGTCCTCTTTCTAGCAAGACTGGCTGTGCTATTCCTGAATTAATGATTTCCATCACCCAAGGCACTTTTTCGGTGAAATGAGGTACATATCGCAGAAACCTCCTGGTCGTTGCGGGGAAAGTTCTTCATTTTGCTAATGTATGTTTAAACGTACCTCATCACAGGGTTTGGGAATGTGGAGTTTTAATGACACAGAAGAAAAATCTGTGTATCCTTTTGTAAAGACAACCTCAGAACATGCTGACAATGAGACAGAAAGAACACTGGCTGTGTCACGGGCTTGGCCCCGGGGCAAGCCTGCGCCAGGTCTAATGTTCACACCAGCAGGCTGGGGGCGCTCTGGCTCCCAGAGCAGGCAAGGGAGAGCTGGAGGGGTCTTTCCTGTGCCCCCTGTTGGGTCCCAAATTATCTTTCCTAGTTTACCTGACTATGAACTACTTTCAAAGAAAAACAGAGTTAGTTTAATAGCTCGCATTTAGCCGAAACGCATATTTAGACGGGATTTTATTTTTGCCCCTGTTTGACTCAAATGCGATACCTCTCAGGCCACATTTTACATGTAGCTTCTTCACTCCCAGGGGGGCCAGAACCAGAGTGCTGTCGATGCTTTGATCATCTTCCCAGGTCCCCTCCGTAAAGTACACGTTTGAGCTGAGACTGATGTCACACTGTTGACCCTTTATCTGCTGCTCCTTCCTTTTGTTTGTTCGTTTTAAACCAAATATTCCCTTGTATTTTTCAAAACAATTACTCATAATAAACATCCAATAATTAGGGCAAAACATGTAAAAACAAACTTTAAAGAAATAAACCATTTGTACAATTTGATGGTTTTATAATAGTAATAAAATAATAATAATAATAATAATAATAGCTAGCGTTTGTTGAGTCCTGGTCATATATAAGTGCTACATCCACTATATGCATCACTCCATTTACTCCTCACAACCACTATGGGAGACGCATTACTTTCGGGGCACACTTGAGGAGGCTGGGCGCAAAGAGCCGGACTCCCAGACACGGAATGGAGGGTATGTTGGAAATGCTGATAGGCCTGAGAGTCGGGAAGACACCAGGGAGCACAGTGGCCGGGCATGCAGTGGCCCATGAGTATGCTCCCTGGCTCCATGTTGCCCCGGCCTGATCCTTGAGGGCTTCTGGAGCAGACCACAGTATGAGTCCTGTTGGCCTTGAGGCTCGAGGTTCCGTTCCTCCTCAGGTACGAGGGCCGCGTGCTTGACCCTGCCGCCCTCTCCCCCGTGCTCCTTTCACGCCCTCAGGTCCTCTCTACGGGTCCCCACTAGCACTTCCTATGTGCCAAGCACTGATCTAAGGACTAGACAGACAGCAGTAAGCAGAACCCACGGTTTCGTGTGGAGCTCTGTTCTGTGCATCTTACCTTATTGGGCACAGACAGAAAATAAACAAGTGAAGAAATCAGAAACCACCCTGAATCTGACTTTGAAATCAAACCCCCTTCCATCTCATACGTGACTCTAGGCTTCTGACCAAAAACCCTTGCAGGGGTTTTTTCTCATCTGCAATAGGCAGTCTGTTTCTCCTTCGTAGGCTGTCAGAATTCACGGAAGGGATAGCCCAGCCCCAGTGAGCCTTACTCACGAGCCTGATTCATGAGCAAGGCTGTGTTGGTCTAATTCCTCCCGATCAAACTCCTCTTTATTGTGTGTTCAGCCTCCCAGTAGCTATTAGAGAAACTAGCCAGTCATACCATCTTTATTCCTGAACTAAGTGTCTGCTTCTGATCTGTCCATCTTTAACTGCGTGGAATAATCTAGAAGGAAACCTGTTGCCTTCTCTTTTAGTCCTTCCTTGCCAGATGTCTGCATCTTTCTTCTGGCCTGGGGTCTGGCCCCTTGAACTCCGTAGACCCCAAGGCACCCCCTGCTACTGTTACCCTCTGATGATACTGGACTGGCACCCTTCCCACACAATTCTCACCTCCTTAGCCTTGGGGGGGGGAAGGGGGTGTGAATACCTCTGTACCTTAGGGTGGAATATAGTAGACCCTTAATATTCTTCGGAACTAATCCTAAGCCCTTAGCCAGCGTTCAGGTTCCGAAACGATGCTGTAATAGCACATAACTTCTCCCGTAAAGTGCAGTCAGGTGGAAGGGCCCTCTTAATGACGTTATAAATATTGTACAAAAATATTCGAATTTCTTCTAAGAATTGTCAGATGCATACAACCCATGCTCCTCTCCACTTGCAGCAGCTGTCTAAGGCGTTAACTCCTGTGGGGCAGTGGCCTCGGCCAGGGAGTTCCAGGGACTGCAGGCAGAGTGATAACAGCAGGACGGTAATAAACACGGGCTCAGTGCCCTCTGTGTGTGCAGCTCCGTGCTCTCCATATAGAACTCTAATCCTCCAACAACTCGCAAGGTACATGCGATTATTTTCCCCATTTCTCAGACAAGAAAACGAAGGCACAGAGAGGTTGAGTAACTCACCCAAGGTTCCCCAGCTAGTAAGTAGTAGAATAAGGATACAGATCCAGGCTGCCTGTCCCCGGAATCAATGCCAAAATCTCCAGTCTGTCATCTCCTCAACATGAACGAAGAATAAAGCTGGGATGAGCTGCAGGTCCAGAGTGCTTGGCTGGGCTCCCTCACTGTGAGTGGAGCTCCCATACCTGCCGTTGGTGCCTGGCATTCAAATCCCTGCTTCCGTCAAGGGGCACATTGTCGCATGTCCTAGGCGTTTGGGTCCCTAAAAGGTGAGCTCCTTCAGGGCCAGGGGCCCACTTCGTCTCCAGCTCATCAAGCTTTGTAGGCAGCCCCTTCCCCTCCACCAGACTTTTCCACCTTTCAGGAGGAGGTTAAGCCCTGGGAGGGAGATCTGAGTTTGGAGACAATATTTCTGATTTAAGAGAAGGCTGGGGGGAAGGAAGCAACAATTTCCTATGACTTTAAAGGAGGAAATAATTTTCTACCTGACTCTGGAAGACGAGGGAAATGCTTCCCCTAACAAATTCCCTTTACTGAAGCTGCTAGGTAAGTGTTCCTTAATTTAAATACAGTAGCACCCTTCGGCAGAAGAGCTGAAATGTATTCCCGGTGCTTGCTTTCACAGTCTGCAGCTATAAATTCAATTTGTAGGAGAATAGAATCTTAGAAACAAGCAATTGTTTCTTTCATATTTCTTGAGCTTTCTATGTTTTTTATAAGTGAAAAAAAAGAAACCATATTAAAGAAAATAGTCCCTTTCAGAAAAACGCACAATGATTTTCATTTTTGCATGTTGTCTTCCATCCTAGGCTCCAATTATTCCTGTGTTTCCGTAATGTCCTTGCAGCTCACGGTAGTAGAACAACTCCAGTGACACGATCCCTGAAACTCAGGGGCTTAACGGGACTCAGAGGCACTCTCACTCACTCTGCATCTCTAGCTGAGGTCAGCAGAGGGCTCTGCTTATCACGGTCCCTCGGGCACCCAGCAGCAGGATGAAGACACACACTTGCACCCTCCCGTGAGGCAGAGGAAGGAGAAGCAGCAGATGCAGACAGGCCCTTAACGCTCTGCGGAAGTAGCGTCCATTGCCGCAGCCCCTTCCCACCAGCCAAAGAAGGCCCATAGCCAAGGCAGCTTCAGGGAGGATGGACGTACCCATATGCTACGTGCCTAGAAGAACAGGAAATGGAATGTTAGAGAACAGCCCTTATGAACTCCATAACTGTATTATGTTCTACCATGAACTATCATTTACTGCTTTTCTACTGTTAAATATTTAGGCCAGAAGCAATGACTTTATATATGATTTTAGAATATGAATTCGAATGTGTTCTATGTCACCATCCCCAAGTAACATCTGGCTGCCCATATATGAGGTCCCTTGTACGTGTGCACACACATCCCCACACACGCACGGGCACCAGACACACACGTGGCAGGCCACTGATCCCCGCACCGGCAGCTTCCTCCCCACCACTCTCGGGTTACGTTTTGCGGCAAGAGAAATAAATCAGAGGTCCTGTCATACCCACTTTCCTGCTCCTGGGTTCTTGACCACCTCTGCGCGGCCTTCCTCTTTTGTGTGAAAGAATTTGTAACAGTATCTATCCTCCATGCCAGCCAGCTGCACAAATACTCAACACACACACATGCACACACTCACATACACACACATCTGATCACCTGTTTGCCCTGAGGCCACAAATTGGAGGATCAGACACGTACAAAGCTTAGCTCAGCAATACACCCCAATGTGCCTGCATGTTCTGATTTGTTCCCATTTAAACCCAGGTTGTTGTCATAAGTACCTTGTCTCCTCCCCGCCGCAGCCTCGGACTCTGTGGCTTTTCCCAAGAATGCCTTTTGGGCCTAGCATTTAAAATGTCCAGCAAGGGCTCTGTCTGCACAGCCGAATGACAGCAGGCTGTACCCTCGGCCCTAGCACAGTGCCGGCCACACAGCAGTCATGTCCAAATGAGAACGGAGATGACTTTAGATGTGAAACGAGGGCACCGGGAAGCTTGTGGTGCCCCTTGAAGATGGTACCACTCCCCAGTGATAAAGTGTCGTCTGTGAATCCGGGTCATAGGACCACTGTGGCTTTTGAACTGAATTATTGCATATTGCCAGCCTTTCAGATTATAAAGTAAAATGTTAGTGAGACACTAGAGGCACCTGCCCTGTCGTTGAATACTTACATTTAATTTTAAAAAATGTAGTGGGGCGCCTGGGTGGCACAGCGGTTAAGCGTCTGCCTTCGGCTCAGGGCGTGATCCCGGCGTTATGGGATCGAGCCCCACATCAGGCTCCTCCGCTGTGAGCCTGCTTCTTCCTCTCCCACTCCCCCTGCTTGTGTTCCCTCTCTCGCTGGCTGTCTCTATCTCTGTCAAATAAATAAATAAAATCTTTAAAAAAAAAAATGTAGTGACTGAGAGGACCTGGCTGAGATTCTGTCAGAATTGAAAGCAACTCAACACCCATGGGAGTCAGATAGGGAAGGGGAAGAGACAGAAGGGCGCAGAGCATGGGGCCAGAGGGCCTCAGAAGCTCAGACCAGGCTCAGGAAAACAGGGGTACCACCAGGCCCAAACTGGCAAACAGGGCAACAGAGAGAGATTCCAAGAAAAGTCAGCAGCAGCTGTAGTTTGATGAGGACATATGTCCATCTGTGGGCATAGCAGGAGCACGGAGAACCAGGCCACTTCCCTGATGGAAGGGAAGCCAGGATTGGCAGGAAGTGAGAAACAGTAGAGGTGTGTGGGGCTACCCAGCTTCTAATTCTGAGACTGTTGCCTTGTTAACTGTATTCCTTTGGCAAGTTACTTAACCTCCCTATGCTTGTTTCCTAATCTGTAGAATGGGATTAATAATAACACCTACATCATGGGGCTATCGTGAAGATTCAACAAAAGAGTATGTGTATCTTATTATTATACATATTGTGTATGTATGTTATATGTAATATTATACATATTATAGTGTATATGTTGTGTATATTGCTTAGAATAAGAGCTGAAGCATAATAAGTGCTTTAAAAATGTTAGTTCTCAGGTCACCTGGGTGGCTCAGTTGATTAAGCATCTGCCTTCAGTTCAGGTCGTGATCTCAGGGTCTTGGGATAGAGCCCCACTTCGGGCTCCCTGCTCAACAGAGAGCCTGCTTCTCCCTCTTCCTCTCCCTCTGTGATCTCTCTCGCTCTCTCTCTCTCAAAGAAATAAAATCTTTTAAATAAATAAATAAGTCAGTTCTCAGAGGGGTTGTTAGAATAAGAGCTGAAGCATACTAAGTGCTTTAAAAATGTTAGTTCTTGCAGGGGTTCTTGGGCCCCAAATGCTAAATAGATTTTAGGACAAAGTCCCAGAAATAGAGGCAAGCTGGGTTCCTTGTAGAAGAGGGCCAACTCCACACGTGAGAATCAGGACGTAGATTAGCCATGGTAGAAAGATGTAGAATGTGCAGGAACATCCTTCTGAAGTCGGTTGAAGATGGAGATGATGGGCATTAGACGAGCCTTGAAGACATTATGCTAAGTGAAATGAACCAGTCACAAAAGTACAAATACAGGATGATTGCACTTATATGACGTATCTAGCACAGTCAGATTCATAGAGACGGAAAGTAGAATGGTAATTGTCAAGGGGGCGGGGAAGGGGAGAATGGAGAGCCATTGTTTAATGGGCACAGAGTTTCAGTTTTGCAAGACGGAAAGAGTTCTGGAGATGGATGGAAGTGATAGTTGCAGAGCAGTGTGAACGGAATGCACTTATTGGCATTTAACTGTGCACTTTAAAAATCGTTAAGAAAGGGAAGAAGAAAGGGGGGGTGACCAGAAGGGGGAAGGAAGCATGAGAGACTGTGGCCTCTGAGAAACAAACTGAGGGCTTCAGGGGGGAGGGGGGGAATGGGATAGGCTGGTGATGGGTAGTAAGGAGGGCACGTATTGCATGGTGCACTGGGTGTTATACGCAACTAATGAATCATCGAGCCTTACATCGGAAACCGGGGATGTACTGTATGGTGACTAACATAATATAATAAAAAATCATTAAAATAAAACAAAATAGGGTCGCCTGGGTAGCGCAGTCGTTAAGCGTCTGCCTTCGGCTCAGGGCGTGATCCCGGCGTCCCGGGATCGAGTCCCACATCGGGCTCCTCCGCTGGGAGCCTGCTTCTTCCTCTCCCACTCCCCTGTTTGTGTTCCCTCTCTTGCTGGCTGTCTCTCTATCACATAAATAAATAAAATCTTGAAAAAAAAATAAATAAATAAAAATCGTTAAGATGGTAAATTATATGTTATGTGTATTTTATCACAATTTTTTAAAAACTAAGGAAGTCTGCATAAAATATGGACTTCAATAATGATAATGTGTCAATTTTGGTTCATGAATAGCAACAACTCTATAATACTAACATAAGATGTCAGGACTAGGGGAAACTGGTTCGGGGGTATATGAGAAATCTCTATACTATCTTCATAATTTTCTGGTAAATCTAAAAAACTGTTCTATAAAATTAAGGTTTTTTTTCAACAAAGTAGCTATAAAAGATGGGAAGAACCAGATTGAGAGCTGCTTTGGCTAGAGTAAGAGATAACAGAGATTACTGGAATGATCATTAGGAGTCTAAAACAGATTGTAAGTGTGGTTTTGAAGGTACTGTGTAGGGGTGCCTGGGTGGCACAGCGGTTAAGCGTCTGCCTTCGGCTCAGGGCGTGATCCCGGCGATCTGGGATCGAGCCCCACATCAGGCTCTTCTGCTATGAGCCTGCTTCTTCCTCTCCCACTCCCCCTGCTTGTGTTCCCTCTCTCGCTGGCTGTCTCTATCTCTGTCAAATAAATAAATAAAATCTTTAAAAAAAAAAAAATGAAGGTACTGTGTAAGGAGGAAAAGTACCTAAGATGGAATGATTGATTGCTCACAGTATCCGCTGGACAGATGACCATAATGATTACTGGGAAGGGATTCAGGTCATCAAACGGGCTTTTGCTCACACTGAGCCCCCTTTGCACATATGCAGGGGAAAGCCATCTGAAGACACATCTAATCAGTTGAACAGGTTTTAAATTCCAAATAAGGAAGGTCACTAAACCTGCGTTCTTGGACATTTCCATAAAGTGAAACAAGTGGACGATTCGGAATGCACGGAACGGTGTAGAGCAGGGCATGAGGCATCGGCCCCAGAGTCCAGCTGGTCGGATGGGTCTAAATAAACCTAAGTATATAAGCACGTCGGGACTGAACTGTCAAGTGTCGAGAGTAGGAATTAGATGTCATTTCAAAAATAAGATTTACTGTCTTAAATTCTTGTCTCTAGAAGTTCCTAAAAAGTCTTTATGAATCAGATCCCAATTCAACACATTTTTAGCACCCATGAAGTTCTGTATTTGGCATGTTTATCCATCTCGTTTTAATTCTCATAACTAATAGTATTATTGCCATAGATAATTATATAAAAAAAATGTAGAATCACATCGTTTCAATAATAAGTGATAAAAGAAGGACTCAGACCAAGATCTTCTCACCATAACTATGAACGAATGAACTGTGAGTTTCTAAGCTCCCTCTGTAACACTCTCAAACCAAATGAAATCAGATCATGTATGGTGGTGAGGTGCTTGCCTTGAGGCCCGATCCAGCCCGACTTCCTGGCTGCAGAAGGAGGGGCTGGAGGCGGCACTGAAGAGCAGAAGTGGGCCCAGAACAGCCCTTCTTACAGACCATGTGCCTGCTCCTCCCCCACCAGCGCCCGGTACTGGAATGTGGGCAGCACGGGCGTCATCTTGAATAATTGGGCAGGTACCGATTCTGACCCGTCAACATGGGAAGAGGGTGAGGAAGCTGTCAAGAGTGCCAGAAAATGCATCGTGCTGTGGGCAGAACGACGGGGAAGTGAGGGGGGCCTGGTGTGACGGGGACAGAGTAAAGGGAACAGGCCCTCAGCAGCAGGAAGAAAATGAGCCCTAGGCCAGGGCTGCCAGAAGGACCCAGGGCCTGGGGCCCAGCCAAATCAGGAAATAATGTCTATGCTATAAATGAAGAAAGCTTTCGAAGTCAGTAATATGCTGTGAAAATGTCAACATCAGACCCCTCGTATTTTTGACCTTCCATAGTCCATGTCATTTCCTGGGATACTTTTAGTGGGGCCCCCAGAAAAGGGAAGACATACAGCGGGATGCGAAAATCATGTGGAAAGATTAGCACAAAACCTAGTCTTCTCCAGCTTGGCCTCTGCCACTCATGATGGTTATGGCACGTAGGAGGGCATCACTAAGTGCTGTTTGAATGGTTGCAACACGGAATAAATGGCATTAATACTCGTGTGTGTGTGTGTGTGTGTACCTTTGTGCAACTTGAGTTACTTTGTGAGGTTTTTTTGTTTTAAATGCATCTATTTACCACCTATGTCCTGCCTTTGAGGTCAAGAATCCTGTCGTTAACGTCATCTTTGTAAGTATTAACAGCTTCTGTGAGGCTTTTTCCATTGTGGGATGGAATCTAACTGATACAGTTTGCTAAATTACAGACTTAGTTCACATGGTGTTATTTTATTTAAAATGCTTATCTTAGACCATCCTATTTCATGCTGGCCCATCGTTAGAAGCACCGGAGCGAAGGCTGGCTGACCAACTCTAGTAGCCCCTTCTTATCTGCAGTTCGCCTTCTGTAGTCCAGTCACCGCAGGGAACTGCGCTCCAGAAGCAGATGATCCTCCTTCTGATGTATCGTCAGGTCAGCAGTAGCCCGACACTGTATCACAGTGCCTGCATTATCCACCTCGCTGCGTCTCAGCACATAGGCACCTTATCACCTCCCATCATCACGAGAGGAAGAAGGGTGAGTACCGTACAATAAGATCTTTGGAGAGAGAGAGAGACCACATTCACACAACTTTTTTACAGTGTGTTGTTATAATTGCTCTGTTATTAGTTTTTGTTGTAATCTCTTACTGTGCCTAATTCATAAATTAAACTTTATCATAGGTATGTATATATGGGAAAAACATAGTACATATAGCGTCTGACACTATTCGTGCTTTCAGGCATCCACTGGGGATCTCGTAACAGATCCCCCGTGGGTAACGGGGATGACTGTACATTGGATGGGAGCTGGGATTAAAAGATTCAAGGACCCCTTCTGACCCTGAGCCCATTTTTCTGTGACCCCCAAGTCTTCCAAAGTCAACATTCTCTTTGCAATATGTAGTACTTGAGTACCTTGTCTTCACATTGCAAACCAGTATTGTTTAGCCTGAACCATTCACTGGATGACATGAAAATCAAGCCACTCAGTTGCAACTCTTCTAGAATATGCTGGGAACGTGGGTGGAGATAAGCAGGCTGCTTCAGGGACCACTGGAAAAGGCTTTGGTTTTAAGAAAGTATAAGCCTCCTCTTAGCATAGTGAAATGTAGGGCCTCTCGGCTAAAGCAATTAGTAGTCACTTCTAATGACTTAGTGCTGATCAAATCCAAATTACATACATCTTCATCCTTCTACTATTTTCTTGTTCCCTCGACCAGTCCTGAGCTTAAATAACAAAAGGCAAAAAAATTCCTGACCTAGTTTTTGAATCTTTACATGATGCATAGATAAAAATAATTTCTCTGCACTAATTAACTGAAAAGTCTTGGAACCCAACAGCTTGGAAGCTTTCCATTTCTAAATTTGGTGCCCAGAACATTGCTAAGTGCTTTGCTTTAGGGAAAAATGTGTTAATTTTAATTAACCCATCGTTGAGTTTTTCAATGGAAATAATTCAATAAAATCTTTGTATTATTCTTTCTCCCAATTAATCACAAAAGAATAATGTAATTTGAGAAAAACAAAAGTATGACTAATCCCTCACTCCCATGTCTAATTTTTCTTATGCTGCTTTTGATTACCATGTATTACATTAACCAGGCGGATAACTACAAAACATAGGACTTTAAAGTTCCTCGTTATTGCTTCTTCTCTTATCCAAATTACAAACTCAGAAAGCAACATTTTCTCCTGACCACCACCTCTGCTCTTATCAATAGCATATCTGGTAGAGGGCAGAACTAAGCCTGAGAAAGAAACAGACAGCTGCTCATTGGGCTTACAGAAGAGACACCTATGTCAGAGAAGCCCCTTTCCCCTCTTCCTAAGAAAATCACATAGTCATGGCCAGGAGAGAGAGGACTTGAGCCCACTGGATGGACAGACTTGTGAACGCAGTGGAGTTTGTAACTGTACCTTGGTTGTTGTATCTGGTGTAGTTCAATTTAGGACAAGGAACATCGGGCAGGGGGGTGGAATCACAAAAATTAAATGTCAGGTCAAGATCGTGGGTACTCTCAGAGAGACAGAGTGCCTTTTAGAACCTGGCTCCAAGAAACGAGGAGGAGAAGGCAGCTCAAGGCCCTTACAGCACGTTCTTAATGCAAAAGAATTAAGTGTATATAAACATTTTTAAAGCAGTAGGGTGAGTGACCCCAAATATTCCTGCCGCTCCTCTGACCTTATGCTGCATCGGAAGAAAGCAACAAGAGCAAAAATGATGATGGAGAGAAATATTTTCTTTTTTCAATCCAATAAGCAGATGAACTCATATGATCTCAGTAGTAATCTCACTTGTAGTTTTTTTTTCTTGATTAGTGACCAGGGCGTTTCTGATAATAAGTCGCAAACTGAGGAAAATATATTTGCTCTTTTTAAGGGAGGGTAACTAAAATGCTTCAGCAGCCAATGGAGTACTTTTGGAGATTTAAACTTGGTCAAACCTGTGTTTGTTTAGTAACTTCTTGATTTAAACAAAGCCTCCGTGTGTATGGGTGTGTGTGCATGGGTGTGTGTGTGTGCGTGCACACGCGAGGTGCTGGAGGAGGAGGAGGAAGAAGGAAATCAATGAGCTTATGTATAAACAACTCATTTTTATGTGATTTTGAGGCCTGGGCCCTGCTTTTTATTCAGTCTCCATTTGGGATCTCATCTAAGCTCGAGACTTTAACAGCTATGTCATCCGTGGAGATAATTAATTTGGAAAAGTAAGGTTCATAATGACCATGATAGTAAAATATTGGATAGTCTGCTCTGGGTAAAAGGGATTAGGCTTCATTTCAGAGACAGCCCAATTCCATCATCTGGGAAGCCAGCCTGGGGAAGGGGCAAGTCTCCTACCACCAAATAAAGAATAGGGAAGAGGAGGCAAGAATATACAACTTTTGACTCCTTTCTTACTCCGTCTCATGGTCATGCTGGTTCCCCTAAACTGTTTCATCAGTCTTAACGCAGCTGTCATTTTAACGTATTACTTGATTATACGCAACTAATGAATCATCGAGCTTTACATCGGAAACTGGGGATGTACTGTATGGTGACTAACATAATATAATAAAAAATCATTAAAAAAATATTACTTAAAAAAGAAGAAATAGGCAGGAGGATGGCCACTTTTTGAGAGTGTGGCCAAGGAAAATGACCTCTGCCATGCTACTCTCCAGCCAAGTGTGTTCTTCTGAGCTGCGTCACCTTCAGTGGAAATACTACAACCTGTGGATTGAATCTATGGGAGGGTCCTCTTCAGCTCACTAAAAGGAATCATTGAATGTTAAAGCCACCCGACAACCAAGTTGATGGCCTTAAGAATTTGTAAGGTGCCAGGAGTCAAAAGTGTTCAAGGTGAATGGCCGTCTGTCAGAATTTCTGCAAAGGAGATTCCTGCTTTGGGTCAGAGCTTATGCTGGGGACCCTCTGAGGTCACTAAGAACTGTGAGTTTCCCTTACTGCCACATCTGCACTTGCTGCCCTGACCTCCCTCCTGGAATCAGGGAGCTGTAGAATTGTCCATGACTTTGGAGACAAGCTTATCCAACCCCATACAGAGAGGTTAAGGGAGTGCCATGGCCCCCCTTGAGTTCTAGTCCCACCCCTTTGAATGCTGCCCCCTTAAGTCTCAGGGGGAGAATTCATCCCCCTTTCAAACCAGCTCCACCCCTACTTTCCATCAGTGGAACCACCATTCTCCCAACTCAGAGGTACAGACACTCCTTCTGCCTTCTCTTTCCTTTACCATGCACAGCTAGTCACCAAAGCTGTTTCACAGCGTCATTCCAGGCCCCCTTCCCTCATTCCCACCAGTGCAACTGCAGTCTCTCCTCCAGCCCTGTCCATAACTGCCTTGGGGACCTCCCTGATTCCAGCCCCACCCCCTCCGAGCCATGCCGCAAACTATCCCCAGCTACTACCATCCACACACCATCTCAAGGTTGGAAGAAACCAGAAGATCCATCTTGTTCTGCCGCCTCTCTCGTGCATGATCCATCACTGAAACAGTCCCTCTTTCCTCAGCCTTCCCTTTCTCAGAGGTCCTCAGTGGCTTGTCTTGCCTGTAGGATATCAAGTTCTTATGCCTTGGCGTTGTGTTCATGCCTCTCTTCCCGTCTCCTTCCAAGTCTGCCTGCAGTTCAGCCTTGCAGCTGCTCTTTCACCAACATCAACCAGCAAGGCTGGTTTTCCCACTCTTCCACGAACACCTTACACAATTCTGCCTCCAAGTTACTAATGACAATTAAAATCGACCATAACTGCTTTAAAAAACAAAAATAAAATCAGCTTACCTTACATAAATAGTTTAGAGATAGAGCTGGTTTTGCTCAATTTTTGTCCTCAGGAGTCTGTCTCTATCTTGGTTCTGCTTTCCTCCATGTTGGTTTCACTCCCAGGTCACCCCCTCCAGGTAGTAGTAAAATGACCACCACTAGCTCCAGGGTTACGTTCTCTGAGCAAACAAGCACAGGGAAAGGAGAGCGTCTCTTTATCCATGGTTCCTGCAAAAGTCTCCGGATCAAGTCTCGCTGGACTGATCTGGATCGTGTACCCATTCTGAACCCTCAGAGTGGCCAGGTGCCTAGGGTGCTTTGATTAGCAAGTTCAAGTTCAGTCCCACCTGAGTCACAAGAGCTAAGGGTAGATGTAAAGAAAATCAGGGTGCTATTATCCAAAAAATTAGGAATAGAGACTGCAGTCATTCCTTCTACCCAAAATGCCCTGAGTACCCTCTTCAGCTTCTCCACGGCCCAGCCCAGGTGCCACTTCTACCATGAGGCCACTTTGTAACCAGCCTCCGTGCCATGACCTCTGAACCCCTACCGTATCTGCTTTCTGGAGCATTCTAAGTCTCTATAAGGTGCTAAGGCCCTGGAAGGCTGAGACCACATCTTATGTATCCTTACATCATAGTTTTCTTCATTGCACTTAGAACTGTGCTTTGCACAATTGATGCATAACAGATTTTTGTTGTGCTGGTGATTTTGGCTAATATTAGTGTGCATGTGCCTGTGTGTGTGTGTGTGTCAGAAAGTGGGCTGAGGTGCATGGGAAAAGCAGATGTGCATCTCCATGGAAACGTCTCGGCAGGCAGCCCCTGGGTCTGGTGGCCACATGGTTATGTGGGTATTTGGCCATCTTGGAAGCCAGGGTTGAGACCTCCACTGAGGGGATCTGCTGTGTCATTATAGTAAGATGAGGAAATGACAAGGTGCGCTGAACGCAGACCATGTTGTCACTCTGACCTCAGTTTCAGCAGGAAAGGACAAAAATAAATAGACCAAAAGGCAAATTGGAGGAAAGAATGAGGACAAAGGGGTAAGAGAGGCATTTTTAGGGGAAATAAGGACATAGTCAAGACCCTGGCCAAAGGTGACAAGACCTACTTGTTCTCAGTGAAAATAAGGCCTATTTGTTCTTACGCTCTTTGCTTACAGCCTAATTTTACCTGTTTTTCTTCTGTGTGTATGATCTGAGTGTGTGTATGTTTCAATTTAGCAACGTCTCTGTCTCCCTCTCTCTTCCTCCCCTCTCTCTCATTTACTGTCCGTGTTCTCTGATCCAGTGACCCCTTCCTCCATAACTAGTTCCATATGTTTATTGACTTCTATTTGTAAAATACCTTAATTAACTAAGGTCATGTCATCTTGTTCTTGCATTCCTTCTAAATGGGAGGAATTTGTTTGGTATAGTTTAAACATTTTAGAGAATGGAAAATTTGCCTGTGTCATATGTGAAACAAGATCTTGTGTTGTGTAAAGCTGATCTAAAGATGATGTTCAGGATATTTGGGGGCTAACTTTGGGTCCAGGGAAAGAGAAAAGCTTGCATTCTTGAAGAGTTTCTAACAAAGGGAAAGCATGGGCCATTGTAATAGAGCTGGCAGAGACTTGGGAATCCTATACCTGGCATTCTCAGACTTTCATATGCTTAAGAATCACCTGGGGTTCTGGGTCAGCGGATAGAATCTTGGGCCTCGCCCCCAGGAATCCTGATTTTGTAGATCTGGGGCGGAGCCAGGGGTCTGCATTTGAGCGAGCATCCCCAGGTGATTGCCCAGAGTGGACCACAGACCACACTTCGGGAAATACTGACCCAGACCAAACTCCTTCTTTTAGGCATGAACAGACTTCAGCCAGTAGTTATGATGTGACCGGCTGGGTGTCACACCTCCGTTACAGCCTTGTCCTCCGTCAGTCTCAGTCCCTTACTCAGGAAAGCCGGAGGAGTATCTATTTCCAACGGGTCCTAGGAGGATTACCTATGATAATACACGTAAGGCATTTGGTATAATTTCTAATGCATAGTAAGTTCAGGTTAATGCTTAAAGATGATGATCAGCTTGTTGTTATTATTTCTGGTAAATTCTTTTCCTGCTTCAACTGCATTTACCAGTAGCACTTGCCAAAAGGTACAAGGGCCATTTGGGATGGACTGCAAGGCATCTCTGGTGAACAAGAGAGGCTCTCCAGAGCTGCACGGAGAGACACTTGCTCAGCGCTAGCCCCATGTCCTCCCTTAGTTCTGACTCTGGCTGACTGATATAGGATTTAACTATCTCCCAAGTTAAGGCCACCCTCCTGGGAGCTTCTCCTTTGTCCTGTGGTGGCTGTGGAGGGAGGTGGTCCGTCATAGACATAGAGATTTTGGATCAGGTGGTGAGCGGACAAAAGTCAGTTGCTGGGGTGAGGGCGAAACACCAATGAAAGGTCAGTAATGAGAACTTCTGATGCACGTAAAAAATGGCACCGCTTTACAGAATTGTTAGTCCTGAAAGGAACCTCAGCAAACATCTTGCCCAGCACCCTTCCCTCCTCGATTAATAAGTGAGAAAAGTACCTGGTTCGAGACAGAGCTGGGATAAGAGCCCAGTCAATTCCCTTCCTGACCAAAAGAAACAAACACGTAGTACCTGGCTTGTAATATTAACAAAAGGGCCTCACAGCCCTGCCAGAGTTTAATATGTAAGCCCAAGTTCATAACCTTGTAATAAAGACCAGGATGAAGTGTCTATGCATGGGTGTATTTTCTAATTGCTCTCAGGGTGTCACTGCTTTGCTTCCCCACTTTG
Organism: Ursus maritimus; assembly: GCF_017311325.1. Classification (NCBI taxonomy): domain Eukaryota; kingdom Metazoa; phylum Chordata; class Mammalia; order Carnivora; family Ursidae; genus Ursus; species Ursus maritimus. The sequence goes on from NW_024426996.1 coordinate 42,001,410, forward strand.
GGGAGCAAAAATAGCCCTTTTTAAAGTCTAAAGGATCAATTTTGATGCAATAGGAAAAAATAGGCCTTTTCCCCCCTTTGTGTCTGACTTTCTCTGTACAAAGAACTTATGTTTCGAGGAGGGCCTGGAGATGGCAATTGGGACCCTAACAATCACATTTACTGTTCAACTGCACAAAGAGGCCATCTGTCAGGTTTAATGGTGCTCTCTTAAAAACAGCAACGACCAGCCAGTTCATAAAAAACAGCCCGGCCGAGTCCTGCTTGGGCTGGTTACCTTCGCCTGGTATTCACACTTGGGAGCACGCCGGTCTAAGCCTGGTCCGATGTAAGCACGTACCTCTTCCCGGGCCTGCGTGTTCAGCTCCTCCTCGGGCGCCTGGGCAGCACTCAGCGCTGCGCCTGGAAGTCTCCTCGCTGCGGACACAGTCAAACGAGGATTGAGTCAAACAAGTCAGGCGCAAGGAGAATACCTTTACTGAGGTCTCCACCCGCGGCCTTCTCGCATTCTCCCTGCTTGTGGGCCCTGGGGTGCGCCTGCATCGTGAGGCTGCAGAAGGGATGCGACAACGCCTCGTAGACACGCTCGGGGGGCGGGGGCCATCGGAGCCGCTCGGTGGGGGTGGGGTGGGGGGGCTCGGCCTTTGTGACGGGTCAGCGGGGCTTTGTGAGAGCCTATAAACTGCCGGGTCAGGAGGGACCACTGCTGCCCACGCTGTTGGCTTTAAACCCAGGCCCCATACTGGTGCTCTCCTGCTGGTCCTCTCCGTGCTCCTCTCGGAGCCGCAGACGGTGACAGCTCTCCAGACGTTGCAGCTTTCATGTTCGTCTGATGTTTCTACGCTGTGCCCGTGTTATTTATGTCGGGGGAATTGCGCGGCCAGAGCGCGCGGACGCAGGGGGCGCGCTGCCCGGGCTGGCGGTGGTCCGAGTGGGCTCTGCACCGCGCAGGGGGAGGGGCGGAGTCCCTCACATTTGCCCACCCTCCTGCCCTATGATGAGTGCAACCCGCTCCTCTGGAAGGGTGACGTTTGCCCTTGAGTCCCAGTATGGTTGCTGGAATTGTGGGCGAACTCTGGCCCTCTTGCCCTTCTCCCTCATCTAACTTAAGTCTCCCAGGCGGGGCGAGCTCCCCAGACCATCAAAGATCGGAGTTATGCAGAAGTGTTTCATTCTTACCTCCGAGGCAGTTTTTTTCTTTTCATTTATTTATTTTTAAAGATTTTATTTATTTGTCAGAGAGAGAGAAAGAGAGAACAAGCAGGGGGAGCTACAGAGGCAGAGGGTGACACGGGTTCCCCGCCAAGCAAGGAGCCCCATGCGGGACTGGTCCTGGGATCATGACCTGAGCCAAAGGCAGATGCTTAACTGACTGAACCACCCAGGAGTCCCTTTTTTTTTTCTTTCAAGTAAACCCTACCTAAAACGCAGGGCTCAAACTCACAACCCTGAGATCGAGAGTCTTATGCTCTACTGACTGGGCCAGCCAGGCGCCCATTCTCCAAGCCAGTTTTGCTAGGATTTCTGCAACTCCCTCCCTTTGTGGCCTCCCCCTTGGCCGCTCCTCTGGCTGCGTGTCCTGGAGCAGCTCCAGTACTGCAGAGGCCTGAGGGCCCGGGGCTGCAAGATCCCTTGGTAGACATCGGTGATTGCCCTGTTCCAGTCCTCCTGAGAATCCTTCATGAAGAACTGCTCTTCCTCTTCCTATATTGCTTTTAGGGGGGACAGTCTATCCCACTACTTCACAGCATTGGCCATGGAAGCAAGCCAGTTGGATATCTTGTCTAGGAGTTCACTCATTGAAATGAAAGGATGAGCCTACTTTCTTAGCCGTGAAGCTGGGAAGATGTGCTCATGACAGCTGCTGGCAGCCACATTTTCATGTTTCATAGATGATGCCAGTCTGCAGTGAATGAAGCTAAACATCAGAGAGGAGAGACAAGAGACAGAAAGGGCGTGGGGGCTTCAGGTCCTGGTTTCACTGTCCCAGGACCCAGCTGGCCATCTTCCCTTGGCTTGGTTACTTGAGCCAATAAATTCCCCTCTTTGCCATAATATATCTATGTTGGATTTCCGTCACTTGCGACAACGAGTCCTAATTACTGTAGGCCCCTTGATCTCTCCGATACCATCACTCCACCCTCCTCTGGATCCTCAGCAGCATTTCCCCTTCTAGTCTACAAGAGAAGGAGGTTTTCCTTCTAGGCGTGACAGATGATTCTGACAGGCCATTGGGGAGACAGCCACTGTTTCCAGACATGACGGTTCTTTGAGCTCCTAAAGGTAGTCTTGGGCTTCTTTCAGATTTAGAGCTCTGGCTGTGGAGAATATTTATAGGCCCCTCATATGATGTCTCAGAGACCCTGAGGCCGGGAAGGAGATCAGGACCCCTATAACCTTCACCTCACCAACAAATATACAGTCCCCATAGCATGGCTGACCATAGCAGCAGATATCAACCTATTGTGGGACACCAGGGTGATCTACTCATTTACCTTCCATCCTTGGGAAGTGTTCCCACAGCCGAATAGCTGCCTTTCCTTGAATACCACATCCTATTTCAGGCAATATAAGGAATATTTTCCTCAGCCCCAAATCATTATGTTTGACCACCGCCTTTGTCCCAAAGTACTATCATGGAAAAGGCGTATGGTTTTCTACTTCTGTGTAAGGATGTTATGTTTCCTGTTCCAAATCTTGAGGTAGATTCTGCTGCCAGTCTTTTCATGAATATCCTACAAGGTAATGGCAAAACAAGACTGATTCTCAAATGGTATTCAGAGGAAGGCTCAGAGCATGGGCTCTGGAGTCCAGCTGCCTCGGAGGGTTTCCAGCTCTGTCACGGACGAATGGCTCCTTAAGCAGGTCGTTCAACCCTTCTGTGGCTCAGTTCCCACATATGAAAAATGGGGATAATAATAACATCTGTTTTATAGGACCATGGTGAAGGGCAAAATTTCTAGAAGACTTAAAGGGCTTCGCGTAGGTTCTGTCACATTAGTAATCATTCAAAAATAGTAGCAATAATAGCAATAGTTGTTTCACATAGGGCCTGTAGAAACTGGTTTCCTAGATGATGACCATATATTTTATTTCTGGGAATGGGCGTGGCAAAATTGGCAGAGAGAAGACCAGTGGGGCGTAGGAAGAGAAAGATACTGTCATGATCTCTCACTTGTGTTGAAACCCACCACCCGAAGCCCTCCTGTCCAGCACAAGTACAAAGGGAAAGTCCTTGAATGCCAGCTGCCAGCTGTGGAAAGCCTGGCCATGTATCTGCTCACTGCTTCCTCCTCAACAGGGCTGCCTTTGTGGGAGAGAGGGGATGGAAGGTGAACCTCGGTGGTGGGAGGAAAGTAGCCGACAGATGGAGCGAGGATGTCTCAAGAAGAGGGTACAGCGTGGGAGAAGGCTTGACGTCAGGAGCAGGAGGGGTGGGTGAAGAGGGCGGGCTGAGAGTCTCTTTTGTGGATCAGAAGGAGCTGGGAAGAAAAGCAGCAGATGGAAGACGAGTGTGCGGACCGTGCAGATAGGAGCTGGCTCCTCAGGGGAAGAGAGAGCCCCTTCTGTGTCTCTTTTATGGCCCTAAAAAAAAAAAGAAAAAAGAAAAAAAAATCCCTCCTCTTCCCGCTTCTTAGTCAGATATGTACATCTGCAAACCCACCAGCCCCTTGAGCTAATGTTTGTGCTTAAAGGACATGATTAGATCCTGGACTTAAGTTACGCACTCCTTTGATACCGTTGCAGCTGCGTAAGCCGTGGTTATTTTACTTACATTTCTTCAGACTCTTCCTTTATGATTTTTGCTGGACTGCTTGCTCCTTTTTTTTTCTTTTTTCTTTCTTTTTTGTTGCCTTTTTGAGCCTTGGATCTGTTTGCCCATATGTATTAGGTTGAAATGGATGAAACTGCTGATTTCCCTCCATACTTGGCCTACAGAACGGCAGTTTCATATGGTTCAACTGAATTCTTCCAAGTTTAGGTTCTAACTGTAAGTTTCCCAAGGAGCAGGACCAGAGCCCCCCGCACTGAGTACCTTCACCAAAGTGTAGCCTGACGTGACAGAAAGCTGGCTAAGTGTCAAGATCAAAGACCGGACATGAGACCAGCTCCCATTTGACAGTGACATTCATGTGTTCATGCTCAGAATCCTCCCATCAACCCCAGAGCGCAGGGACCCAGAGCATCTGCATCGACAATCAGGAGGCAGAAGCACGGAGAGGTGAGGGGGCTTGTCCACAGTGACACAGCCAGTAGGGGGCAGAACGGGGATTCGAACCCAGACAGCCTGGCTGCGCCTCATCGGTCTTAACCACTACACTACTGAACATTTGGCCAGTCCGTAGGCAGCGGTGCTCGTCTGGCTATTGCTGTAGACTGCTACTGTTATGATTCATCAAATTTTCCTGCCCAGCCTTTACAGTTTTCAGATATCCTGGTATTGTTGTTGGCTTCAAGTCCTTTTTCTGCATAAACTCTAATATAAATCCATTAGGAATTACCTACTTGCAGATTTTGTTTTTATTTGGTATTTGACTGCCAGCCTCCCACACCCCATTTCATATCTTCACCTGTGCAGCTCCTTAGACTTCACAGAGCCTTTCCATATTCATCTTCTCATTCACCCCCTCACATCCCCATCTCCTGGAGCAAGAACCCGATGCCCTGAAGGTGGAGAGGACCTCTCCTGGTCACACACATGACTCCCCTCTGCAGACAAGCATTGGCCGTGATTCCCTGTGAAGCTCTCCCCAGAGCTCCCTTGGTATTATTGAAGGCATGCGAAACACCCCCTCCCCCCACCCAGTCCACTGCTTAGGCCTCGTGAGTTTGATAAGAGGATCAGACTTCTATTTGTGCATTTTTAGAAAGATCGGAGGTATTAATACCCGGCAGGATTGGCATCCAACACTGTCAGGAACTTCTTTATGTAGTAGATATTCTAGAGGTTTCCTTCTTTTGCGCTCTACTCTAGTCTGGCTGCCCTGATACTGAAGTCACAATCTATGAAGTGACACCAAGTCCATAGGGTATAAAACAAACCAACCCAGATGCACATTCTCTCCTACTCTGTGGTTGCAGACTATTATTATGAAATGACTGCTCTTAGAGCTTTTCATTTGCCAGGGGGGGACAATTGTAATAATAACTCCCTCGGGGTTCCTGCTGAGGGTTGAAGGAGATGGTGGGTGGAGCTCAGGGTCTGGCGCTAGGAAAGCGCTGGGCTGACGTAGCTGTTGTGGTCCTTGTCGTTGTAGCTGTTGTCATTGTTGCTGTGATTTGTGGTGCTGGTGCTTTTCCAACAGGCCCGTGGAGTCAGCCTGACCAGCAGGGTACGTTGCTAGTCCTGGGGGACCCTGTGAAGTTGTCAACACTGTTCTGCTCTTCTAGGGCTCCTAAACAGAGACTTGACTAGATTTCAGAATGCCAGTTGTCATTGTCTCATGGGTTCTCCGCTATTTGCCTTTCCCAGGGAATAGTTTGGTGCCATGAAGATTTCTATTCTTATCTGGGAAAAAGCAGGGGGGGACATAAGTAACGTTCTAGGGAATGAAAGGATTATCATTTTTTCGAATGGACCTGTTTCCAGCACGTGTCGGCTTATCACTAACAGGCTGGAAGGCCGCACACCTTCCCGGCGCACTGAGTCATGAGTACCCCATCAGGAAAGGAAACCGCCCGAGCCGGCTGCCGGCAGCTCCCTGATGCTTGCTGCACCTAGATGCCGATGTGGGTCCGACTCACTTCAAATGCTAGTTTCAAATGAACGGTTGCAGTAATGATGGAAATATTTTCAAGTCCACGTGTCCTATTGGGGTGGGGGAGGAGAAGATAAACTTCATTCTGGAGTAAAATTAAACTGGCCTTGTTTTGCTTATTTGCTGTTTCTCTGTCCGGGTTGTTCCCCTTCAAAGGCGCCAGGTCTGAAGCTAGGCATTCCTTTGGAGTGGACTCCAGGGGGCTGCGGACAGGAAAACAGCTACTTTTAGCTTGCCCCCGCCCTCCAGAGAGATCCCTGACTGTGCTGTGTTCTCACCTGGGCCCCACAGGGGATTGCCTGGGGGGGGGACACGGAGGGGAGGGAGCAGCTTTGGGCCTCTGCTCAGACAGGGAGACAAAGCGGAGATGTGGCTTCCCTGCCTTCCTCGGGTTTTCTGCCCCCCCGCCCCGCTTCTTTTTACCAACCTGGCCACTGCTCCCATGTCCCCGTACTCTTTCTACGTACAGATATCACACAGCTGCCTTCATTCCGCCATCTTTCAGGAGGTTGTTCTCAAAATACCAGTCCCCAGAAAGCAGAGCACCTTGTTTCCCGATGCGTCAGAATGCATTTTAATAACCAGCTCCCCCTTCTCATCCATCATCATGAGCGCCAAGTCAGGATATTCTGTTTTGCTGTGGGAACAAAATAACCCCAAAGTTCAGAGAGTGAATTCAGTTGGGAACTTACTTCTTGCTCATGTCACATGCTCACTGGGGCTTGGTGGTGTCTCTGTTCCACACATCTTCTCAAAGACCCAGACTGATGGAGGCTCAGACATCTTGAAGCTACCCTCACCTGGAGGGAGAGGCCGGGCAGACATGTTGGCGAGGAGAGAGAGGGGCTGAGCCAGAGAGTAGCATAAGCTCTTGGAGTAGCCCTTCTTACAGGGTATTGTCAAAAACCAGTCATGTGGCCCCTCTGAATAGCAAGGGGGCTGGAAAATGAGGTGGATATTTCATATGCAGATATGTCTCTGCCACAATCCATCCCCCTAAGTTTTCTAGACAACTGAGTGGATTAGAGCTTTCTGATCACAGTTTAGTTTTTCTACAGGTACTGATTGGATAGGTAGGAGCTGTCAGGCTGCAAAGACATCCCCGTCTCAGATTAGCAAACTCTCCTCCTGCTCCTAAACCACTTAGTATGCACTTCCATTCCAGCCCTCAGCGCATGCCTCAGATTTAGTTGTCAGTGTCTCCATTTCTGGCCCTCCCTCCCCCACCCACTCCTAGCTAAATTACCAAATCTTGACAGTAGGAAACAGGTGTTTGGGTTAAAAAAAAAAACAAAGGGAGCATTGCTAATATTTAGCCGAGTACCTGGCTATCTGGTGAGTCAGGGAGAGAGGGAGAAAGGGAAGGAAGGGAGGGAGGGAGGAAGGAAGGAAGGGAGGGAGGGAGGGAGGGAGGAAGGAAGGAAATGAAGTCACCTCCTAGAATGAGTTAGTCATAAACTGGACTCATCTCTTCTGGGTTGATTATTACCAATGCACTAGACACCAATATTAGGATAAATGTTTAGGTATACAATAAATGCAACTTGAAATTTTTTTCTCTAACTTTTAATTTGTACATTGCGTTCCCATTCCCCTGGTGGTGGAAACTTACTGTCTGGCCATTCCAGCCTGTCTTCCCCAGGGCCGTGTCTAAGTTCTGGGGACCAAGGCTGTGAGGAGCTTGTGCCCGTTCCACAGGTGTTCCAGAGGTACTCTCTGTCCCTGAAGGTGTCCCAGCAACATCCTTCATCCCACTGCATCTCCACAGTCAGTTCACAAGGCCCGGGCATGTGGCTGAAAGCTTTCTGCTGTCCTTGAGCAAGGGCCCAAGGAACCCTGAGAGTCTGGTGGAGGCTTCGTCTATAGCCATGCCGCTCTGGGCCACATGTGGCGCTGGGCCATGGAACACTCTGACACATGACAGAGCCATTTCTGTTCTGGATCTTCTGCTTTCGTGGGCTCCATTCAAGATGTGAAACACAGATGCCCTTTGTCCTCTAAACCTACAAATGTGTCCAAGCGTTCTCTCACTCTTTCCCAGGATATCCCTGACCCAGGGACCATTCTGTGGTCTTGGGAGCTAGAAGCCTACCTCTGTCTTTTTCAATTCCCTGAGTATTCTCAGGCCTAACTCTGAAAACTCAACACCCAGCTGACTGAGAGGAGATGGCTTGAAGGTCAAAAGAACTGTGATTTTATGCAAGTATATGAAATCTATTAGTATTTTAAAATATTATCTTGCCATGCTAATGGCACTCTCAGGGTAACCCCCTTCTTCTGTCCGCATGTGTAATCTAGGGGCATCTTCAGTCTTGTCCCATATACTGTCCACTGGTGCCTGCTATCCTGTTGGGTGTATAGATGTGTTAGTTGAGGCCTTCAGCTAGACTTTGCTCTGCTCTCCGGGACTCGGCACCAAGGTTCAAAGACATCTCTGCCCATTCTGACATTTTGGCACAGACCTGCATACTTAGGCCCTAAATCAAAGGATGAAAGATTTGTACTTTCATTGTTTCTGTGGAATACAGAGATCTGGCCCTTATGGTTTGCCCATGTATTCCTGCATCTTCTAAGAAGTAGGAAAGGTGAAGACGTCAGAGCAGTCCCAACAAACTGCAGTTCTGACAGTGGATCAGGGGAAATAATATTTCTCTGGGCTTCTCCGTCATCTTTTAGGAAAAACTCCATCTGCCTGGAACCCCGAGGGAAGACAGCCCATCATGAAAAGAGTCTGAGAACACCTGTTGGTTAAGTCAAAAGGGAAAGTAATAGGTCTCACACATCAAAAGGGAAAGCGGCTTATTTGGGAAGCAGCTGATGATGCAGGTGGTGGCTGGAGACTGGAGACAGTGCATCCATAAAGAGCAGCCCTGCACACTCCCGGGTCCCCTGGTTCTCGAGCCTGCACCAGAGTTTCATAATGCACATACTGGCAAAGATCCCACTGTTAAAATGTAAACACATAAATGCAAGTGTTAAATATAAACATGTGTGTGTGTACAGTGAACTAGTGTTCTGAGGGTATTTCCGTGTCCTGTAAGAACTTATCATGAGAACGTGGAGCCCCAAGGTCATGTGGCTTTGCCTCAGGTCCCACAGGGAGCTGTTGGCTCAGCAGCATCTAGCAAAGTCCAGTCCTTTGGCTGCTTGTCCTGTGTTTCTCCTCCAGAAGCCTTTATGCTCAGAATTTTAACTAAGCCTGATGATGCAAGAGAATCTTTTTAAGCCGTATCTTAAAATGCCTGTTTTTAATAAATCGGTATTTAAAATGCCTTGTAGCAAGAAGAAAATAGAAGGCAGGATGTGGGAGAAAGAGAATATACATTACAACTCTGGAAATAGGCACGTAGAAAGAATCAACCCGCCCATTGTTTGAAACCTAGCCTGTCCACCCCCAGGAAGCTTACACACTGGCAGGAAGAAGAATGGAGCTCCATTTTCTCCTGTCGGTTGCTTGTGCTGGTGGGGTCCTAACTTCCTCCGTGTAAGCAGGGGTTGGAAAGGCTGATGCTATTTCCGGGCAGGAACCATTGGTTACAATGAGGAGACCTGGCATGAGCCCCCCACCTGTGGGGCATTTGTGCTGACTCACCTTTGCATGCCTCGGTCCAGTGTAAGCAGCACTTCTACTAGCTCATTGGCATCGTCAAGGTCACTGTAGTTTCCTCGCTGCAGAAGAGGAAACAGATGCAGAGTTAGAGAAGCTGTACCAAGGTCCACAGTGAGTCCAGGTCCTCTGCTCAAAGCCCCTCGTTTCCTTGGTGGCACTGTGGCTGCCTCTGTGGTGGCTTCAGTCTTTTAGGGATGACAGTGCTGCATGAGAGCGCCAGGGAGGCAGGAGTGAGAGCGGGGGGAGGGCATGTCCGGAGCCCTCGTTGCGTCCTGTGTCCAGTGCGCTGATACCCTCTGATCTCTCTTCTGTGTGCAGAGCACTGCACAGCCTCTGTGGCTTCCTGCATGGACCTGGCCTGTACCAGGTTTTTCAGTCTCTCCTTCTTGCCCTGATGCTGCGGAAAGTTGCCTATGTGGGCACGTTGTTCATGGTTCGCATGACTTCCTCTCGTCATATGCCTGTTTGGATTCTTCGCCTATTTTTCTACTTGTTTGCCTTTTTCCCATTGGTTTTCTTATTGATTTCGTCATTTGTCTCTGTAATCCTTTGTTGGTTGTATATGTTACAAATATCTTCTAGCCTAAGGCTTGTCTTTTCACCTTGCTTTTATAGTATCTTTCAATGTTTGTAAAAATTTTTTTAAATTGTTTTTTCACATTTAGGTCTTTAATACTGTGGGATTTTTTTTTTTCCCATACAATTTATGCTAGGGATCAAATTTTACATGGATTACATCCAAACACCACTTTGAGTAGTTCATTCTTTCCCCACTAGATTTCAGCATCACCTTGGCTGTTCACCAGGCGTCCGTACCTGTGTGGCACTGTTAATGGCTCCCTCTTCTGTCTCATTCCTGTCTCTCCCTGTGCAGGGACCACACTGTTTAAATTACTATGTATGCGTAATGAGCCTTGTTAGTCTTCAAATTTGCCTTAGTTCTCTTAACCCTTTGCTCTCCCATAGTAGTTTTAGAATCAAATTATTAAATTTCATACACACACTCACTTTTTTTTGATTCTCATTGAAAGTGTACTGAATTAATAGATTAATTTGGAGAGAAGTGGTATTTTTACAGTCTTAATCCCTACTGGAACTTGAGTTTGGTCTGCCACAGGTACAGGAAGGCCAGAGCTCGTTCTGAATAATGAAACGATGCCTGGTTTCTGTCTGGCAGTTTCCCTATGAATGGAGAGTCCTTTCCAAATGGCCATCCTTGCCTGAACTTTGGGTGCATTACAACAGATATTTTTCTCCATGGTGAACTAAGGTGGGGAATGATTATTCTAGTGCAATTTGCCAAGATTTTTTTCTAGCTGAGTGATCAAATATATGTAATTAGGGAGAAGGGAGTGCAGAAGAACAGTGCAGGGATCTGTGTGATAGCGGGACCCCCGTGGTGGTTCGCAAGAGAGCGCTCACATACACCAGGGCACAGCAAACAGGCCTCGCAGGCTGCCAACTCTGCCAGCAAGACATGAAATAGAACTCTGGGAAACAAGAACGGTGTCTTCAAGCCTGCTGAGTTTCTCATGTCCCAGCCAATTTCCTTCCAAAGATTATTACCCTTTTTCCCCTGATGAGTACTGTTCTGTTCCTCCCAGCCTTCCTACCATAAATACCTAAGATAGAAAGAAAAACAGTCTCTGAATTCTGAAGAGGAGGAATGCCAATCCTCTATTCTGGAAGGCTCTCATACTGTTGCATGGGAATTTTTAAAGGATGAGAGCCTATTTCTTTTTATCTTAAGATGTTCACAAAAATCAAATAAGTAGCTGTATTATGTGAAACTACAGAAACACACGTAGTATTTCTAACGTGAGGATAAAAACTGATTGCTCATGACTTTCATCATAGTCCCTGTCACAGTAGATGATTTATAGTTCCAAATCCCATAAGAACTGTAATAACTGCCTTCTCTTTGTTCAGGAAGGAATAACAAATTTGAGGTTTGGACATCAAATTTTTTTTAGGAAAAGTAAGGGGAGGCAGACATTTCCAGCCTCTTTAGAGTTGGAATACTGCAGCCTTTGTTGATTTGAGACATGGCATTCCCTGTCCTTCTGAAAGTACTCAATAGAATATGTTTATTTTTCAAAGATCTTATTTATTTATTTTAAAGAGAGAGAGTAGGGGTGTGGTAGAGAGAGAGAGAGAATCTCAAACAGACTCCCCACTGAGCATGGAGCCTGATGGGGGCTTGATCTCAGGACCATGAGATTATGACCTGAGCCAAAATCAAGAGTCGACTGCTGAACTGACTGAGCCCCCCAGGTGCCCCAGAATATATTTATTTTTTAAATGGAAAAATTTTAAATATTTTGCTATGAGATTGTGAGTGTATTTTTGGAATCCTTCTGAGATAACCTACGGTATCCATGGGTGATCATGACTGCTTTGGAAGATGTGTTTTATACCAAGAAGGAAAACATACCGAGCTGACCATCAGAACCCACTGCAGCTCTAAAGTACAGGTCCCCAAGCCCCACTCCAAGAGATTCTGCAGGCAATCTAGGACAATTTTCTATGCTTTTGAAGCAAGCCTCTTATTCTCTCAACTTCTTACAAGTAACATATTCCATTTTTCCACTATAATTAGTCATTCCAAGTCACAGGCTTTTATTTTTTTCCTTAAATATGAGATCTGGAAGATGATTTTAAAAGATGCAGTATTTGCTTTTGAAATCCAGTTAATTCAACAATAAGAGAGGAATAAAACAAAAAATCTTTGATGCATAAATCCCAGAGTCATTCTTCTTTCCGGAAAAGAGAGAAAAGAATATTACAATTCTCATGAGTCTTTCTATAAGGGGAAGATTGGAGGGAAAAAAAGAGAGAGAGAGAGAGTTAAATTTGTTTATTATTTTTTTAAAAGATTTTATTTATTTATTTGACAGAGAGAGAGACAGTGAGAGAGGGAACACAAGCAGGGGGAGTGGGAGAGGAAGAAGCAGGCTTCCCGCCAAGCGGGGAGCCCAGTACAGGGCTCAGTCCCAGGACCCTGGGATCATGACCTGAGCCGAAGGCAGACACTTAACGACTGAGCCACCCAGGGGCCCCGAGAGTTAAAGTCAGTTAAGGAATCACTCCATTTGAAACCTGTGTAATCATAGATTTCTTGGAAAGTATGCCCAGGAATATCTGATTCCTGAAGCCTGTAAGAAGGCCAGGTTCTAGTGGGAGCTGTGACTTTCTGTTGATAAAGAATTCTGTCCGCTCGGTTTTGTTTTTATTGGTGATGGTGTATTTGGATTTGAGATTTTTGCCCTTGCCTTTAGCGGAAACACAACTCATTTTCTCATGGATTAACACTAAAAACCGATGAAAAAAGAAGCATTTATGAAAAGCTCAGTGTTACATCCTCATATTTATTTCCATGACAGGGATACAGGATGATTTTGCTAAGTTGCAAATGTATGTGTTGCAGGGGTGAGGTGGGAAGAGGATTTAAGTAAGAAAATCTTAAGTGGGGTCTCAGGCTATCGAAATAAGGAGGCAACCAGATTTTTCTGGGTGAGGCCTTTAGTTCTCTAAAGAAAGATACGCTAAGTGTATAGTTAAATAACATTCATAACACTGTGATGTATGAATCAGTCTCATTGAACAAAAGTTAAATATAGAGAAAAGTAGAAGTTCTTCTTGATGACCCTTTTTTCTTTTTCTTTTTTTTTTTTTAAGATTTTATTTATTTATTCGACAGAGATAGAGACAGCCAGCCAACCAGATTTTTCTGGGTGAGGCCTTTAGTTCTCTAAAGAAGATACGCTAAGTGTATAGTTAAATAACATTCATAACACTGTGATGTATGAATCAGTCTCATTGAACAAAAGTTAAATATAGATAAAAGTAGAAGTTCTTCTTGATGACCCTTTTTTCTTTTTCTTTTTTTTTTAAGATTTTATTTATTTATTCGACAGAGATAGAGACAGCCAGCAAGAGAGGGAACACAAGCAGGGGGAGTGGGAGAGGAAGAAGCAGGCTCATAGCGGAGGAGCCTGATGTGGGGCTCGATCCCATAACGCCGGGATCACGCCCTGAGCCGAAGGCAGACGCTTAACCACTGTGCCACCCAGGCGCCCCCTTGATGACCCTTTTTTCTGATTCCACTCATCTTCCCATCAATAGCCCTTGACATCAGTTTAGATACAATCTTCTACACTTTTCCAAGTATTCACATACAAGTATATGTACAGTGGTATACCTAGAAGTTTATAGGCTATTTAAGTACACACAGTGTTGTAGTGTACATACTGTTCTGCAACTTTCCCTTTCCACTTAATATGTCTTAGGGTTCTTTCCAGGCCACCACACATACATCTGCCTCATTCTCTTTTAGATGGTTGTATAATATTCCATGTTATTAATTTACTCATAATCCACAGATGTTCATATTAAATAATTGTTTCTAATTATTCTCTTTTATAGTCTCTTGCATAATGACCACACTTCTACCTGCTTCTTTGTACCCAAAAAAGATTATTTCTAGGGTAGATTCCTAAAAGTAGAGTCAGTGGGTCAAAGGGCCTGCATGTTTCTAATTTTAGTAGGTGCCACTCTATCGTCCTCCAAAGTGACTTTACTAATCTTCATTTCCACCAACCCTGCCCCATGCCATCAATGCTTGATATTATCAAGCTTTAAAATGTTTGGGATTCATCATCGGAAACCGGGGATGTACTGTATGGTGACTAACATAATATAATAAAAAATCATTAAAAAAAAAAGAATAGCAAAAAAATAAAAAAAAATAAAAATAAAATGTTTGGGATTCATGGTGAAGGAAAAAAAACTATATTGTATTCCGACTTCATGAGATTTAGTATTTAATGCTTTGTAAATATTGTCATTTTAATAAATTTACATACACACACAGAGGAACTCTTTGCCCATATGCTCATGTTTCACTTCACTGTAAATATGTCTTGTTAGAGCCTGAGGTCAGTACTGCCTCCAGAGCCCTATTTGAAGACAGAGTAGGTATCTATGGAAACCAGCTTCATGCTAGATGCTTGGAATAAGGGGTGACCATTCCATGATGAGAGGGGAGGCAACAGTGGCCTCTAGAAAATATCCTTTCTGCTGATGCAAATCGATGCCTGGAAATTTCTTTAAGAAAACAGGTCCCTTTAGCACTGACCCTTTGTAAAACAGAAAGGAGTTGGTTTGCGATGTGAGAGTACTGGATGGCGTCCCCAGTCCCTTTCAGCTCTAAAGCTCTATGATTCCTCTTTGACATTAGCCAGTTGCTGGGAATATGCGAAGCTTTGAGGGAGTGGGACGGAGGAGGGAGGAGGCGATCAGCAAATATCTACAGCTGGGGCAGACACAAGGTTTGATGAGCTTTGGGTCGCTCAAAGGCGTGGAGTAACTTCAGCGAGGGACACCAGCAGGAGGACATCTGGCCCTGTCCACCGTTCGACCTGGACGTTCCCTCCCCTGCCTGTAGCTCTGCTCAGCGGGGTGCACCTGGTCAAGCACTAGGTGACACCATCCAGCTGATCAGCTAAAATGTATCTTGGAGGAGCCGAAAGAACTCTTCTGTGTTGGCAGTTACGACACCTGAGAAGTGAGGCCAGCAAATGATGTCACTGCAGAAAAATGTAGATGAGAAATGTGTCATTAGAGCAACAGATATAGGCAATTAGACTTTCTTTTACTGAAGAGTCACAGCATCTATTTCTTTCCAGAGTTACAGGGTTCTCTGGCACAGACCCTGAAAGATAGGAAGAATGCAGGTTGGTGGTATTCTTTTTGCTTTATGGTCTCTTCCTTCAGAGTTTAACCCTATTTGTCAAGGCTCTACTCTTAAATTCCAGCTCTATGTGGCATGAGAGCGAGCTTAGCATCTTCAAGACATGGTTTTTATAAAGCAGTATTCTCAATGCCCTCCCCCACTGGCCTTCTGGGTGTTGAGTTCTGGAACACTGTTGCAGCATAGAAATCTTTTAAAAATGAGATACATAGTAATATATCATTTGTATGAAGAAAGAAAGAAAAGAATTCTCAGTCTTGGTCTCCACGGACATAAAATAAGTATTGAGAGGTCTCATGCTTAGTTATATTAACCCAGATACCACTAAAAGAGACAGAGTGTGTCTAAAATGGCAAGTGTTATCTGTCACTCAATAACGTGCTTCCAGAATATTTTTAGTGCGCATTATCTCTGTCAGTGTCTAGGGTTCGTCTGCTGAAAAATTGTCTGCACCACTGACATCTTGCCATCCTGGAATTTTGATGTTTAAGCTCTCATTTCATTATATTGTTTAGTAAATAAAATGTCCTCGGTAGGCTAAAAATAAGGGTGTACCATGTGTCTGAATTCACCCCTCCCTCGTGGTTCTATTTTGGGCACGAGGAAGGGTTGGAAAGATCCAGGAAGCTGAGAGGGGTCATGCAGAGCTGTTGCCTTGTGAGCCCCGGTGCCTCTTCACCCCCGCCCTATGACGCTAGGTTTGGGCTAGTGAATAAACCCAAAGCCTATCTTCAACAGGGATTTTTTAAAAAAGAAAACTGTGAGTGACTAGCATGGTTGCTTTCATATCCGATGTTTAGAATTCAGCACATTCCATCAGGCACACCCCAGATCACTGCCAGAGAAGCCGGGGCGGCAGCTTGCCTTCTCGTGTTAGGCGCACCATCTAAAATCATTGAGCTATTCCCACACCTTTGTTTTGTTTTAATTATTTTTCACTCCTTTAGAAGATTTTCTTTAGGAGCAGCAGGTTACTCTCAAATTCAAATAATGCCAAATTCCCTTCTGCTTCATGCTTTCCTTTTTTGGCTTTTCCCTCCCATGGTAGATTATATGTCGTATGTTGAGCTGTCCATAAGCTATGCTATACAGGCACACCTCATTCTGATGAGGAATATTCTCCCATCAAAGTGCTCAGGAGAGCTACGGTATTTCCAAGGCCACACCACTGGCCCACTTGTTCTGAGTGGTCATTAACAGAGTGAAATGCTTTCTCCCTGCACCTCAGCCCTCTCCCTTCCATGCTGCTCACCTTTGAGTGGCTTTCTGGAACTGTGGCATCACTCACTGAGGACCGCCTAAAGACATTACCAATAGCCAGCTACCTTTCGCTGAGCATCAGGCACTGTTCCAAGACCTTCAGTATATTCACTCATTCACTCCCCTCCACAGCCCTCCAAAGGAGGCGCCATGATTGCCCACGTTTGGTTGATGAAGCCCAGAGAGGTCAGGTAATCCGTCCAGGCCCACGCTGCTAGCGCTGAGCAGACCCAGGAATCACACTGGCCTCCCTGGCACTGGAGCACCTGCTCCCGGCAGCCCCACGGTCCCACCTCTCCTAATTCAGCACGTCTCGTTCAGAGGGTCCTGTCTCTCCACATCAGCTCCCAGCGACTCTCAGATAACCTCAGCACTGCAATCAGAACTCCCACCCTCCCTCAAACTAGCACGCACTTTGCAACCTCTCCGTCAGGCTCTGCAGCCCCTCCGTCTCCCTCGTGCCCCTGAGGGAGAGAGCTTGGAAGCCAGTCTTCTTGCAAATCTGCAGCTTTCCTTTTTCTTTGGCTACCAACTTTCTACCATCTAGAATCAGTATGCTAACCTTTCACCTCCACTTTCTGTGTACTCTAGTCCTTCCACACAGACACACTAGGAAATATCTCCTGTCACATACTATTTTCATCACCACCACCACCACCACCCCGCCAAAGAATGAGCAGTAGCTTCTCTTTAATCCGTAGTGTTGGCACGGCCCCCTAGCATTCACCATCCAGTGGGTAACTTGTTCTTGTGACATAACTTTCTGAGTTTCCCTCATCCCTACCAAGGCAGGTCATCTGGTTAAGCCAGCAGTCTGTCTCAGATGGAGCCATTTACTCAACAAGCATTTGGTGTGTGCCTTCTTTGTGCCAGATAAGCAAACCAGTGTGAGAGCCTGACTTCTAGAAACTCTACGTCCAGTGACGGAAACAGTTGGGTTCCGCACCGTGGGATAACGTTCCAACAGAGCATTTCTGGGAGCTTTGAGCTCCTGGGGGAGCATCTAAGCTACTGGGAAAGAAGCCTGTGAAGTGGAACCTTTGGGTTTCCAGCCTCTACTCTAGAGAAAAATCCAGCAAAGGAAGTGGGAAGAGGGGTCAGAAAAGCAACCCACCCTGTCTGCTGGGCGCTGCTGTGTTGTATTCACGGCACTTACTCTATTCTAACATGTGGTAGAACATAACCGAACAGAACGTTAACCAGAATGTAAGAGCACTCCATGAAGCAGGAGTGCTGTGCTTATTCATAGCTGCATCTCCTAGAAACTGTCCCAGTACGTAATACTAGAGAAACACGTGTTGAATTTTGGTCACTGGCAAGTGGCTTTCTGGAACTGTGGTAAGAAGGGGTGTGAGGCTACTTCCCACTTCCACAGGGATAAAAAGCCAGGTTGCAGCAATGTCCTTTCTGGGCTTGGAGAGAGGGTCTCAGTACCCAGACTATAATACTGTGGTCCCGGTCTTGGGGGGGAATCAAGGGAAATTGCATGGGCAGAGTGACATCCGAGCCAGGACATCAAGCAAAAGATGAGTTAACCAGGCACAGGATCCAGAAGGACATTTCTAATAGAGGAAGAGGATGCCTAAAGCTCCACTATAATGTGCTCATCCTTACCCGTGTACTCTTGCTACCATGTGAGTGCCCTTTCTTCCCGAATTTTCTATCAGTGTATGTTTTCTTCTCCTTAGTCTTCTGTCCTGCAGCAAGAAGCCTCTTGCCCATTGCCTCAGGACAAACAGCCCCCCGTCTGAGACCTCAGAGATCATGAGGCTTGGGGACACGAAGGTGCCCTTCTGAAATTTAAACTCCCAGGCGCAGAGCGTCATGTCTCCTCTCCGAACGGCAGCTAGAATCTCCACATTGTAAGAGCCCTCCCAGGTTCTCTTTAGTCTCCTTCTCAGTGCATTAACCCCTCCCTAGTTGGATTTTTAAATTGCCCAAAGACAGAGACCACAGTGTTAACTTCCACAGGAGGGTTTATTTCTCTCCCTCAGTCCCGTGGGCCTGGACTGTGGCCTCGCAGTCTCCACCCTGACATGTAGCCACCCAGGAGAGCCACTGACATCTTCATTTCCAAATGGGAGAGACCGCCTTCTCAGGCTCCGAATTCAGACCTGTGTTGCCGAGATGGGCAGGAGGCGCCTGAGCCGTTCTGACGTCGGTAACTGGTTGTCAAGGGCCTCAGACCTGTTGGTGCTCAGTGGCCTCTCGGTTTCCTTAAAGGCCTGTTCACCTCCATTGCTTCTGTTCATTCTGTCAGGCGCCCGATCAGCACTGACAGAGCGACTGTTGCCTGTCAGGCACGGTACTAGGTCTGGTGACCCTGACCACGTGTCACAGAGGAGCAAACTGACCTCCGTCCTCCGGAGCTGGGCTGCGGCCACCCCGGGAATGTGTGTTGCCTATTTGGGTTTGAATTCCTGAGCCAGCTGGGGGGGGGGGGGCGGGCTGGGGTTACCAGCAAGGAGGAGCTGCCTGTCTTGGCTTTCCAGGATGCTTTGCTGTCACCAGCCAGTGACAGCGTGCCGCCATAGTCGCATGTGCCAGCATGAGGCATCTGGCATGTTCTTACCAAATGTGTGCCAACCTGAGCAGGACTGGGATTGCGTTAATGACACTTCTCTGTTTGGCCATTATCACTCATTTGCTTTCCCTTCTCTGCTGTTTCCCTCCCCCAATTTCTTTTTCCTTCCATGGCTTCAAGCATACCCCCAAACCCCACCCATTTTTACCCTAGCCAAATGGCTCTTGTTACACAGATTGAAACTACCCTGTCAGCTCCTCAAGGGCAGAAGAGGCCATCACTGTCTCATTCATTCCGAGGGTCCTGCCACAGTGCCTGGCCCGCAGTACGTCCACATGCTGTCTATGTTCGGCGAATGGCTGAATGCCTTTCCCACCGACTGTTCCTATGCGTGGCTTTTATTTTTTTTAATTGAAGTATAATTAGCATACAGTGTTATGTTAGTTTCAGGTGTACAATATAATGATTCAGCAGTTCTATGCGTTGCTCGGTGCTCATCAAGGTAAGTGTCCTCTTGGGGCGCCTGGGTGGCTCAGTCAGCTGAGTGCCCAACTCTTGATTTCAGCTCAGGTCATGACCTCAGAGTCTTGAGATCAAGCCCTGCACGTCAGGCTCCACACCGGGCGTGGAGCCTGCTTCAGTTTCTCTCTCTCTCCTTCTGCCCCTCCCCGCCTCTCAGAAAAAAAGAAAAGATAAATGTACTCTTAATCCCTCCTATCTATTTCACCCATCCCCCCGCCGCATGGCAACCACCAGTTTGTTGTCTATATTTAGGAGTCTGGGCTTTTTGTCTGTCTCTTTTTTCTTTGTTCATTTGTTTTGTTTCTTAAATTCCACATACGAGTAAAATCATATGGTATTTGTCTTGCTCTAAGTTATTTTACTTAGCATTATACTCTCTAGGTCCATCCATGTTGCAAATGGCAAGATTTTATTCTTTTTTATGGCTGGGTAATATTCCAGTGTGTGTGTGTGTGTGTGTGTGTGTGTGCGTGCACGCACGTGTATCACCTCTTCTTTATACATCATCTGTGGATGGGCACTTGGGCTGCTTCCATATCCTGGCTATTGTAAATAGTGCTACAGTAAACACAGGGGCATATATATCTTTTTAAATTAGCATTTTGTCTTGTCGGGGTAAATGCTGAGTAATGAATTTACTGTATCGTATGGTAGTTCTATTTTTAACTTTCTGAGGAACTCCCATACTGTTTCCCACAGTGACTGCACTAAGTTGCATTCCCACCAACAGTGCACGAGGATTCCTTTTTCTCCACATCCTCTCCAACACTTGTTATTTCTTGTGTTTTTTTTTTTATTTTGGCCATTCTTAGAGTGATACAGTTGTGTATGCTTTTTATAGACAGCATAACGTAATCACACCATTCAGACAGACTTGAATTTGAAATCACCTCTGTCACTTTTTGCCATATAACCTTGGCTAAGTCCCTTCCCTCTCTGACCCTCAATTTCCATGTCTGCAAAATGAAGACAAAACCTACTTCTTAGTGTTGCCAAGAGGATTGTTGTGGTAACATGTAAATATCTAAACTATAGTAATGGTCAGTGTTTGATTTCATTTCCCTTCTGATGGGTTATATAGATTCTTTATTTATTTTCCTCTTTTTCACCCAAAATTTGAAGAGTTGGTATTTGAACCAGGTTGAGCTAAAAACAAACCACCCCAGATATCTCTGTGGCTTAAAACACCAATGGTTAGATTCTTCTCTGGGCTTTGTGTCCACTTCAGGTCTGTGGGGGCTCTGCCCAACAGCCAAAGCCCTCCTCTTGACACAGCCATCCCGGGTCACTGAGGAAGGGGCAGTGGTAAATTACATCCTGGCTTTTGAAGGCTTCTGCAGGGAAATGGCAGATGTTTCTGCCACTCACATTCTCCTGCCCGCAGTGAAGCCCATGTTCACATCTCACTTAGGAAGGCGCGTAATCCCACCACGTGCCAGACAGAGGAGAACTGGCATGTTGTTGAACACCACTGATGACCCCAAAAATATCTCAGATGAGTTGACTTCAAAGGACAATGAAATCTCAAGTTACTTTGACCTAGTTTGAAAGTAAGAACTTTTGAGCAAATGAGTCAAATCAGTAAGATTGTCACGGTGACGGTGATGCCTTCTTGAGAGAACAAGCTTCTTTCAGGATATTAAGTGTTCATTATGAGGAGGGGCACTGAGTTGCAATCCAGTCTTAACTGTTCATCCCAGCGGGCGCGAGCTCTCTGCTTGTTACTGGATTGCCAATTAGCCTGGTGTCATGAGGCACTTGTAGGTAATAAAAGTACATTTCTTTCCAAATAACCTGGAGCGTAAGCTCGTAATTTAAACTGAGTTTTCTCCTTGTTATTTACTTAACTTTGGGCTATTTTACTACGTTTATGTCATACTTTTTTATCATAATCACTCGGTTGTTTATTGATTGCTTGCTATGGTAAAAATGCGACATTAAAGAGTCTAGGCTCTGGGTCCAAACTGCGTGGGTTCAAATTACAGTTCTGCCATTGGCTTGTGGCCTTGGGCAAGTGACTCAGCTCTCTGTGCCTCATTTTTCTCATCTGTGAAATGGGGATGATGGCAGCACATACCTCATAGGATAGTTCTGAGGATTAAATCAATTAATACATATAATACTTAGAAAAGCATTTGATACCACATAGTAAGCACTTGATAAATGTTAACTATTAGCATCATTTTTAGGCACAGTGGAGAAACACAAAGGAAGTTTGATGAAGCCAGAACTTTCTATGTTTTGTTTGCTGTTGTATCCCATGCTTAGAACAGTCACATCTCAGGCACTCAGTATTTACTGAGTGAATCAATGAATGGGCTCTAACCTCATGAAATTGAAAAGCCAGCCTAATTCCTTTCTTGGATAATAAGAGAACTCCCTTCTCATAAAACTGTCTTGACCAGCCTTGAACTTTTAGTCAGAACCAAGCCCTGACCTCCCTGACTGAGGGTCTGAACCTCCCCTTCACTTGCCAACTCACTCAAATGCATTGTGGCGGTGAGGCCAATCTCGAGTGTTGCTGACTTTTTTCACACCCTCAACTGGTGACACTGGCATCAAATATTGAGCCTGTCCTTGCAGAGGCTGGTGCCGATGAGGCCATGCAAACGTGTCACCTTCCTGCTATGGCAGTTTGGACAATTGTGATGTTATTTAATGTAACTGCTTGCCCCACTGACGTTCATGTGTCCTTACTGTCAAGAAGGAATTGGGGCGGAGGGGGACGCCTGGGTGGCTCTGTCAGTTAAGCGTCTGCCTTCGGCTTGGGTCATGGTCCTGGGGTCCTGGGATCGAGTCCCGCATCGGGCTCCCTGTCAGCGGGGAGCCTGCTTCTCCCTTTGCCTGCTGCTCCCTCTGCTTGTGATACCTTCTCTCCCTCTCTCTCTGACAAATAAAAAAATAAAATCTTAAAAAAATAAAAGAAGAAGGAATGGAGGGGACAGTGAAAATGTTTGGGTGCGTGAAGTTCAAAGCTGTGTGCTCTCGACCCCCAGCCAGCAGCCCTTCCAGATGACCTACCGCTCCCCAGGCCCACGCAGTCCACCCAAATCCACTCATCAGCCCAAGAAAGATATCCAGGCTTGTAAATACGGACCTTCCTTCCTAATCTTCATATGTGCCTATGCTGTCTCCTCTTCCCCCTTCTGCCATGGGCTCCAGAGTCCAGAGAAGGCCACACATGCTCCGGCTCTGCCTGCCTCTCCGACCTTTCCTTTCTCTGACTTCCTCTGCTTCCCTTTTCCTCTTGGTTCTTTACTCCAGCCACTCAGTCTTCTTGTTCTCCTGGAACCCCCCACCCCCAAGCACATGTCTGCCTTTTGCACTTGCTGCTTCTGTGCCTAGAAAGCTCTTTCTCAGGTCCCTGCAGTGCCGGCCCACTCACTTCAGAAAGGTTTCTACTAAAATGCCTCGTCCTCCATGTCTAAAATAGCTCCTATCTCCATTTTCTTTCTGAGCATTTATCTCTAATGACATGTTATGATTTGTTTACTTGCATATTTACTTATATATCATCTGTCTCCCCCATTGAAATGTAGGCTGTATGAGAACAGACACTGAATCTCGAGTACCTGGCAAGTCGTTAGCACTCAATTAGTATTTATTGATGGAAGGAAGGAAGGAAGGAAGGAAGGAAGGAAGGAAGGAAGGGAAGAGAGGGAGGGAGGGAGGGAAGGAAGGAGGGAGGAAGGGAGGGAAGGGAGGGAGGGAGGGAGGGAGGGAGGGAGGGAGGGAAGAGAGGGAGGGAGGGAGGGAAGGAAGGAGGGAGGGAAGGAGGGAAGAGAGGGAAGGGAAGGGAATAGAAGGGAAGGAAGAAGGGGAAAGAGGGAAGGGAAGAGGAAGGGAGGGAAAGAGGGAGAAAAACCAAACAAAAACGGAATAAATTTATATTTACTTATAAATGTTGATAAAGTACTTTAAGAGAGACCAAAGGTAAACCTAATATAGATGGGGAGATAGAAAAGCCTTCTTTGAGGAGATGCTGTTTAAAGCTGAGACTTAATATAGGGTAAAGACCAGAGCAGGTAGAGGTAAGAGAATGTGCAGGGACCCCCGAGCTTGAGGTCTGCTGGGGCACAAGAAGGCCAGAGTAGCTGGAACCCCACGGAGAAGTGGGCTGGGGAGGCCTGGGCCTGATCACGGTTATGTAACAAGGTGACAGCCCTGATGAGGCTAGTCTGTGGCAAAGCAGGACTTTTCGGGGGCCGGGTGGTCATGAAGAAGACTTGGGAAAGCAGAACCAGACTGCAAAGAAAGCCCCTGCCTCCGTGGACTTCGGAGACCACGAGGTTATTTCTGGGGCTCCT
The DNA here is from genome assembly GCF_017311325.1 of Ursus maritimus. Classification (NCBI taxonomy): domain Eukaryota; kingdom Metazoa; phylum Chordata; class Mammalia; order Carnivora; family Ursidae; genus Ursus; species Ursus maritimus. Next base: position 42,025,143 of record NW_024426996.1, read on the forward strand.
TTGTGTTGGTTATTCACTAAATAAGCCTTCCTCAAGCCATCGCAGGTTCCGTTCTGTCATCTGAACAGGGAGCATGACGACACCTACTCTGGTTGTCGTCAGCACCGTCCCCAGCACTGGGAGCCGCCTCATTACCACGGGGTGGGGGGGGGCTCTAAATTTCCCACACGCAGTGCTCAGTGCAGGTGCTGTGGTGGGAGCAGAAGGAGGAGAGGACCCTGCCTCTGAGTCTCATAGGAGCATCTGACGGAAGGACATGTGCTCCTGAGCCCCGTGAGAGGACTGTCCACAGCACGCCTGTGGGCGCCACCCGTCCGGGGCAGTGTATCCAAAGGGCGCGTGCGTCTGCAAGAGGAATTCAGAGGGATGCAGATGGACATTTTTTTTCATAGTTACATATTCTCTGATGCATGTTAAAATAAGTAAATGTTCGCACATCAGATCAGCTTACCTAGAATGAATAAAGAAGTTGATTTAAAGTGAACTCACAAGTGGGGCGTCTGGGTTGTTCAGTAAGTGAAGCGCCTGACTCTTGACTTCGGCTCAGGTCATGATCTCGGGGTCCTGGGATCGGGCCCCACGTCGGGCTCTGCGCTCAGCAGGGAGTCTGCTTGAGGGTTTGCTCTCTCTCTCTCTCTCTCTCTCCCTCTCCCACTCCTACTCGCACACTTTCTGTCTAAAATAGATGAATAAATCTTTTTAAAAAGAACAAAGTCAGGTTAACTCATGAGAAAAGACAGTGACTAACAGAACAGGCGGCACACAGCAGCACAGAATTGAAGGTGTGACAAAGGACTGGCTGGCACTCAGGAAACAGGAGCCACAGACCCAGGGCCTGTGAGCTAGAGGGAGGCCGACGAGCAGAGTGGTCTTCAGTCACTCTGTCGAGTCGACTTCCAAGAAGAACTCCGCAGGGCGTGGACTGAAGGGCCCAGCCTGACCACGGGAGCCAGGTAGCGGCATTCAGCACAGCTTGTAGAGAGAACCGAGTGGGTCTTGGCAGGGAGGGACCCGGAAAGGCAGCTAGACCTGATTGTGCCCAGGGAAAAGAGGTATCTTAGGGTCTTTTTCACAGATGTCCATTGACAGAAAGGTAGTCTGAATCAGGGCTATGGCGGAGCCTGTAAAGAACAAAGAAGAATGTGCCAGAGCCCACATTTATTGGCAGGAACGGTCTTGTCTGTCAGGTTTTCTTCCCCAGTAGAAATAGAGACCCTGCTCTTGACCTCATCAGAGTAGGGTAACCCTGAAGACTGCGTTGAAGGGTGAAAAAATGAAATTAAGCATATGATTTCTGCCAGGCGTCAGGGACAAGGGGGCGAGTTAGGCGGGTAGAGAGACCCAGGAATGTTCTTTCAGAGGAGGTCAGTTCAGGTAGCCGGGAATAAAATTACACCACCGCCCAGGGCCAGCCTTCCTC